>NC_080034.1:55124949-56324949 GCF_030020395.1 Manis pentadactyla | reverse complement strand
AGACACTCCCTCTCTTGTTTTTTGTACAAATATCTTTGAAGACATAGTCCAAACCAAAGGTAGTTAGTGCCTCTGCTCCCAATACACAAAAATCTTTGAGAGACCCATGATTTGTCTTCCAATAGAGATAGCATCTTATGAACTGATCTATTTTCTCAACCCAATTGTACTGGTAATTCAGTTCTACATCTACATTTTGTGCCACAGAATCTTATTTCCATTCATTTCATTGATATTTACTGTGGATATCTTATGGACAAGCAAATGTTCCAGGTGTTGAAGGTATCATAGCGAACAAAACAAATGTGGTCTATATTTCTTGCAGATGATAAATAGGAAAGTTGGAGTTTTTCAGAGTTTTAAAACCCTGAAAGCCATACAAAATTCCAATTGGCTAACTTGCTAATGATGGGGAAGTTTAGATATTTAGACTATAATACATGAGTGCTGTTTGCATTCTTATTGTATTACGTATGTCCCTGCAGGATTTTTAATACCTGACTGAAGTTTTTGAAAGCAAGAATTGCATTTTATTATACTTTGCTTCGCTGTAACTTCTCATAAGCTTTAATAGCACATAGGAGACATGGAATTTTTTTGTGACTTCGCTAAAGATGTCTGTTAAGCCTCACTTATTATTTTCTAAGAAAGTGATACTTCATCCTACTTTTCTACAGCATGGTAAAATGGCCGAATTATTTTTATGTGGATGTTTGTCCATTGAAAAGCTTTGAATCATTAGGCATAACACGCAAATTCTGGTATTTTATCTCCAGCAAACTTTACACTTCATAAAATAGATATAGTACTTCCTATTTCTGTATATGAAGGTGAGAGATAACAAAATTAAAGGAAGTTTGGATTTTCAAATGACCTGGAACCACATATTTAACACTATTTTTTAACACATGTGCTTTTCAAAACACATGTAATATGTAATCTTTTCTTCTTTTTTTTTTAATTACCAGGAATAGGAATGTTATGGCATTTCATTTCTAATAAAACATCACAGGGTCATTATCTATTTCCCCCAAATAATGTCTTTGACTTAGTCAAGCCCAGTCAATATTTTTTCTTAGAGTTCTCTCCTTGATTTTTAAATTCCATAAATCTATTATGTCTATCAACCTATCTGTACATGTAATTTAAACTATATTGCCTTTTCACTTGTGGTTAATCTGTATGTCTTGAATAAATGTGTGTGTGCCTGAAGGGTCTTGTCAAGACACCTTTGTAAGTGCTGACGTTTGACCCTTTGGATTATGTTTTACCAGCACTCAATGGGGAAGAGCCAAAGTTCAGCTCTCAACTCTGTGTGTGTGGCTTGATTCAAATGTGAAACTTGGCACTGAGTGTCCTCCTGTGCCTGGTTATTATTTTTGGAATGCAAAAGGTACATGTTTTTGTAATTCTCTGAGGAGCTCCTCCATAGCTTTTCCAGAACCTAAGTCAGATTTTGCTTCCAGGCTATGTTCCAAAGCCTAAACTTCATTTCTTTTAGCAGCTCTTCAGACAGATGAGTACTATTTTTGAAATCCATACAGGCTTTCCTGTCTGCTAGGGTCTATTTAATGGTCTGTGTTACTACTACAGAAAGACACTTACTGTGTTTGTTCTTCCATTGCTGCCTTAAAGGTTTCTGATTTCCATCCAAAATACTGCAGCCGTCCTGGAGAGGCAAAGGAGAGCACACTCATTTGCAAGTGAACTTCAGTCAGCAATTCTGAGCCTCCACGGATTTCAGCTCAGTATTTATTTGGAACCACAGGCATTAAAAGCAGTACAAGTATGATGCCCACAATGACCTGTGCAGCCTGGGAAAAGGAAATAAAATGGGACATATGTGCATATGCTATGATAGTTACAGCTGGTATGTTCTTAAAAGAGGATGGGTAGAGTAAGGTTCGGGAGATTAAACCACATTTTAAACACATGAGGGAATATATCAAGACAGCATTCTAATTAAGAATAAAAAAACTTCTGTATTTCAAGAACCATTTGGTGTATCGATAATTCCTTGTTTTTGAAACTATGATCTTACCTTCTTGAAACTCACCTCCTGCTTAGAATATAAGCTAGAATCACAAAACAAGCCAAAGGCATTGCTGCTGCAAACTAAAATCGGTATCACAGTGTTCATGCACTTAAGTCCAGGAACTTGACTCAGAAGCAGGCTCCACTGCAAAATCTATTTATTCTTGTTCATGCACAATTCTAAAAACTAGCTATTTTTCATTTCTTGTTTGTGTTAGTTGGCTAGGGCTGCCATAACAAGTTAAACAGACTGATTAAACAAAAGAAATTTATTTTCTCAGTTCTGGAAGCTGGGAAGTCCAAGATCAGGGGGTTGGCAGGGCTGATTTCATTCTGAGGCCTTTTCTCTGGCTGGTAGATGGCCATCTTCTCCCTTGGTCTGAACACAGTCTTTCTTCCATGTGTGTGCCTAAGCTGTGTCTAAATTTCCTTTTTTTAGAAGAACACTGATCATATTGGATTAGGGCCCACCATTAAGACCTCACTTATCTTAATCATCTCCTCAAAGACCTTATTCCAAATACAGTTCTATTCTGAGGTACTGGAGGTTAGAATTTCAACATACAACTTCGGGAGATAAACTCCAGCCCATAACATTATTCACAGCAGCTTTGAAGCAGAAAATAGAAACAGTGACTATCGAAAGATATGGCATTAATCAGGTAAACTGATAGTAGCAATAAGCAACAACCCAAAAGCAAGAAAGAAGATAGCAAATTTATTTTAAAGAGCTTGTGTAATTATGTTGAAAACCATAAAAGCCGGGTGCAAACATCCTTGGTGCTCGCAGCAGGCCCTGGATCATCTTGATGTAACTGCACAATTATAACTGACAGTCTGAGAAAAGTGAATTGTTCATCCTATAGAAGCAGCAACTCTTCATAGAATGACAAGTGGGAGTTTAAGTCCTAACACTGCCACTTGGACAAGTCACTTAAACTCTCTAAGTATTTGTTTTCTCATCAGTGTCTTGAGAATAAAATCATGTGTGCAAATACCAGAGATACGAAAGCCATATGCGGGTAAGTACTTCATAAACTGATGAGCATTCTATGAGGAATAAGCTCTCAGATCCAATAAGAAGACATAAAAATATCTACTACAATTAAATAAGATACAGATTTATAGATCAAAATGATCCAGGAGGGAAAAGATTAAATCTTTAAGGAGACATATCTTTAGTTATCTGAAAAGACTGATTTTTAATAATGAAAAACTAGCAATATCCAAGAGTTCTCTAAACTAAGGATTCATTCCAATGAACTTTCTTAAAACAGAGCATAATGGCTTGTTAAGGTAGCTAGATGAGCTCCTTCTGACATACTGCCCTGAGTCCAAATTCAAGAAATAGAAGGCGTAAGAAATAATATGAGATAGCAGAAAGAGTTCTTCTCTGTAAATCAGAGGAATCAGGTTCTGATTCAAATTTTACAACTACCTGGGCTTTCTTTTTTTGTTTCTCAAGTCAATTTCCCACATATTTAAAATAAAGATATAGAATCATATGGTTTCCATGGTGTCTTCTAATAATGAAATTTATGAAAGGCCATTTCTGTTTCCTTTGCTCTCACTCCATAGAATTGCAGTAGATCTAGAAAAGAGGTGGCCTCTTTACTTACTTATCAGTCCCTGTGACCCCCTCCCGCCATGCCTCACCACCAATTTTTGGAGGTAGACAGAGTGAGAATCTGAATTACCAGGAAGCCTGGACTCCAACACAGCATCTGTCTTGGCAGCCACAGCCATAGCAACTTCGACTCTTTGGCTCTGAGTGTTAGGTGTCTGTCCCCTGTGTAGGGACTTCCAGGACAATCCATTACTGTCATATCTGAATCTCATAATGGGTAGGTTGCCATGTTAAGCTGCTAACTCCTCCTCAGCAAGGCACCAGACTCTGCCCTACTCTGTCAGGGGCGTGTTAATCTCTGACACTCAGAGGAAACCAAATGCTGACGAGTCACACAGCATGCATGCAGCTTGTGTTGAGAAAGACGCACCTTTAAATGCTGTCAATAATTTAGTACCTATAGGAGGCCCAGCATCCCCAGCCTTTCTCTTTGTCTTATGTCCCAAGAAAAAAGTCCTTGTCCTAGACTGAAGAACACTTAAGAATTCCTCTTTAAGAATCCATGAAGTATTAAAAATAAATTCTTCAACCCCTCCACCTAATGCCACTCAGGATTTGGGGACAGCTCCAGACATGGTTAGCAAACAAGCACTTTCTCAAGGTCTGAGTGACACAACACTGCACATGAGAAGATCACCTTCAGCCAGTTTATGATCTAAGACTGAAAACAATGTGAAGTACTGATACCAGGAATTTAGGAAATAGGGGTGTGCTTCTGCTGTAGAGCCTACAGGGATACAGATCTTGAACTCCCAAAGATAATTCAAATTTAACATGTCAGCAACCAAACTCATTATTTCCCACCCCACTTCCCTGCTCCAAACCAATTCCTCTTCTAAGTCACCCAAACTAGAATGTGACCTCCTGTACCTAATCAGTAACTAGGGCATAGTGATTCTATCTCTTAAATATTTCTCAAGTCCATCCTATTGTTTACCTGAGTTAAATGTCTGTCTGCCTTTCATCTTACCAACCTCTAAATCATCCTTATGCAATCAACAGATTACCTAAAAAGAAATGCAAATTTAATCACATCACTCTTCTTCCTAGAGCCCCTATATAGCTCATGTCCTTCAACAGACATCCAACCTCCTCAGAAGTGTGCGTAAGGCCTTCACTTACCTAACCCTTTTGGCACTGCTACTCTTCTCCCTTCCTTTTCCATTTCCCATTTCCATCCTACCTTTGTGGCTTTAGAACATTTCAGTTTCAATCCATTTGTGTTTCTTTACACTGCTTCAATGTACACCATCATAGAAAAGTAACATAAATGTTGATCACTTTACAGCTTAAATATTTTATAACAATTCCATTGATTTTCAAGAACAAACTAGTTCCATGTAAGTTTAAATGGTAAGAACCATTTTCTTCCAGTAGACCGTCATTTACTAAACTTATTATTTAGATTTTAGGACTTTACAATGAAGCTAAAACCCTAGATTGAAGAAAAGTAGCAGCCATCTTTATAAACCAGTGAACTGTTCTCTATTACTATAGTATTTTCACCATACCAGATGAAGTTACAGGGAGTGAGATAATATTGATTTACAAGAAATAGGTTAGAAATAGTAGAGGAACAGTGTAACAGTCCTTTGATAAGCCTTATTTAGTGTAAGGCATTTCTCTCCATCGGCATAACTAATTTTGGGGTGAGATGGGGGAGGTGGTGGAGGAATATGAGCTACTGTCCATGGTCCTGATGCAAAAAATACACAGCATGACATGGTTGTTCTCTGTGAGCTATGTGCCTCCTTCTCCATTTCTATTATCCTACAGCACCCAAGAGTTATAGCAATACTGCTAGCTGTAGCTTTTTGAGTGAGTCAGTGATTTGAACACGTACTGTTATAGATTGAATTGTGTCCCCCAAAAAGATATGTTCAAATCCTAACCCCGAAAACTTGTGAATGTGACCTTATTTGGAAACAGGGTCTTGGTAAATGTGCTCAAATTAAGATGACTCATCCTGGATTAACTGATATCATAACAAGGGAGAAATCTGGGTACAGACACCCAGTGGGGAGGCCCTGTGAAAACAAGCAGAGATTGGAGTGATGCATCTTCAAGTTAAGGCGCACCAAGAACTACTGCCAATCACCAGTGGTTAGAGGAGACAGGAAAGGACTCCACCCCTAAAGCCTCCAGAGAGACCATGACCCTACCAACACCTTGATCTCAGACTTCTAGTGCCCAGAACCATGAGATAATACATTTCTGTTGTTTAAAGCCACCGAGTCTATGGTAATTTGTTATGGCAGCCCTAGGCAACTAGTCTAATATAAATATTGCTTTGAGTTTTTTATTTTGGTATTGCTTTACAGGCCCAAATCTTAACTAATTATCTTTCTTCAAGCTCTAGGTTTGATGTATTCATTAGTGTGTAAAAAGGATGATAGTGTTTAGGGCTGAAATGTAATAACACCTACAAGTGAGACATCACACTGTCAACACTAAGTCAGGCTTTAGGGCTGACTTTCATGATACTTCCCTATTTCTGCTTCAGTTCAGGCATCAGGGCAAGTACATTTTTCACTTAAAAGAATAAAACAGGCAGCTCCATTATTATTCAAAATTAGTGGTGACTTGTGGGTAATTTGTAGAGATTGTGTTTGTCTACCTTTCTCTTTTGGCTCTTCACTGCTTAGGTATTTCTCTGGAAGTGAACAGGGATCATGTCTCCTTACTGTTTTATGACGTTGTTAGGTAACGAGAGAATGGGAACTATCACTCAAAATGTCAATTTCTCCAGGTTTCTCTCACACTAGAGGAGAAACTGATGAAGAAGTAGCCAGGAGAGGGCATGGCATGGTAGACATGCCACACTTCGCAAACTATAAAGGTCCCGTTTGGCTTGATCCCTCCTGACTGCTAACTGGGTGTTTTCTCCCTCTATCATGCACACATTCAGTGGCCAAGAAGGTTATCTTTACAATTCTTCTGCTTGAGTATGCCACTTCATTGTTGATAAGAACACAGGAGAATTCCTGCCTTCATTACCTTTTCATCTGGGGTGTATGTGACTAGGCAGTGTGTGCTTGGTGCTCTGCTTGCTGATGTTATCAAGATATCCTATAGGACATACTGCTGGAGAGTTTTCTGTTCCTTCAGAACAGAACAGCCAGAATGAGTGTTCAGACAATGCACTCTGGGGAGGTGATGCTGACACGCAGCATGTCAACCGAGAAGGAGCCTTTTGCATGATTGGCAGCATGACATCTAATTCTTAGATGGTTTTCATTCTTTTCTTTTTAAGGGAGTGGTCTTTTCCCCATTGTAATCTTCCTATAGACTTCAACCACATTGTGGATCCCAGTGTTAACACAGAAGATACCTCTGGGGGACAACTTCCTGAGACGGATTTTTCTGTGGTGAATTTTGGGACTGGCATCTATGCACATTCAATAGACAGACTGACTTCACTAGTTTGTATAGGGTTGTGACACTAGTTTATTAGAATCTGACACACAATTAGAATTCCTGAGGGCTCACTTATTTTATTTTGATCATTTGCAATTATACACAGTGAAACCATGAACTTTATTTCAAGATTATTTTCACTTGTCATTAATTGAAATAGTATCTTGAAGATAATTGGTTTTAACTGGTGAGATATTAGTCCAGAATCTTGCTGTTTCCCTCAGGACTCTTTGAATAAGTGAAATAATTATTATTTTCTTGCCAAAACTGTTAGCCTGGTGAAATAAATGAAATAAAATAAAAAATAAAAAAAAATTACCATGATATTCTTCTGCTCAACCTTTGTATTATTGACTCAACTATTAAAATATGTTGTCACTTACATCTCCTTCTGTGTAATTATTCCTGTCTATAAAACAAGGAGCAGAATGTATAATATTTCTTGCATTAGAAAAGTGATTCTTCCAAGGGCACAAAGAATTTGTTTATAGGGACATGGCCCAAGCTCTGGATGAGACAAATAAAAAATCTCACCTATCTACCTGAAAAGTTGAAACTAACTTATTTTATTTAATAATGAGAGAGCTGTCTGATAAGCTTAGTGTGGAGCAGATATCTGACATAACATGCTTCTGATATGATTCAGATATTGAATTTTATTTCAAGCAAGGTATTTGACAAAATCTTATAATTATCTTGTAGACAAGATGCACAGTGACTGCTGCATAAGCTAATTTTCATGTAAAGTGCATTACAAGAAGTATAATACTCATAACAAGGTACGATTGATCCTATCTGTGTTAATCAGAACTTACTTGAAGTTGTGTGCTCAGTTCTGGGAGCTATGCTTTAAGAAGGCATTGATTACATGGAGTGTATCCAGAACAGAGAAACTAGAATGGTGAAAAGATCCAAACTCAAGTCATTTGAAGGAAGGCTGAGTAAATTCAGAATATTTAGCTTGGGTGAGAAAAGACATGGAAGGAATACAAAGGGCTGAATAGTTTGGTGGGCCAATATGTCAAAGAAAGGCTTATTGTTTGTTTTAAGGAGGTAGCAGGGGGTAGAAAGGAAAGACTGAAGGCTTAGAAGTCAGAACTGAGTTTTTCACACCACCTTCTGGCTGTGTGAGGCTGGATCTTTTTTTTAACCTATCTGAAATTTAATACCATAATCTGTAAAATGAGAATAGCTGTACCTACCTTGAAGGATTAAAAGACAGGTATTAAAACTGCCTGGCATAGAGTAGGTGCTATGGACTGAACATGTTCCCCCAGATCATGTGTTGAAACCCTAATCCCCAGTATGATGGTATCTGGAGGTGGGACATTTGGGAGGTAATTGGGCTTAGGTGAGGTAAGCCTCATGTTGGAATTAGTGCCCTTATGAAAAGAGGAAGAAACACACGAGCTCCCTCTTGCCCCTAAGAGCTCACACCAAGGAAAGGCCATGTGGGGAGACAGCAAGAAGGCAGCCACCTGGAAGCCAAGAAAGCCCTCACAAAATACCAGATCTGCTGGTGTTTTGACTTTGAACTTCATAGACTCGAGAACTGCAAGTAAATAAATGTCTGTTGTACAAACCACCAGTCTATAGTATTTTGTTATAGCAGCCTGAGCTGACTAGGATAGTAGGTGCTGTTAATTCAAAGAATTAATACTAATTAACTAGAAGGTCCTGGAAGGTAGTTTTGCTTTACCATGAAGAAAGGCTTTCTTACATTCAAGTCATTCTAACAAGAGAGTGGGGGAGTGAATTCCTTTTTGCCAAGGGGTTCAGAATCTGACTGATCTGTGTAATAATCTTTCCACCCACATTTCTGCATTGGCTAGACCTGTGCTATATCCCAGAGAGTGAAGGCAGAAGTAAGTGAGAAACCACATAAAGGGAAGTTAACTTAAAGAAGAACATCCCTAATTCTGATCTACTTCAAGGGTGTGTAATCCAACCTTCTTGAAGGAGTTTGTTCATTTATTTCTAAATTGAGTGTGTCATTTATTTTAGCAAGGTACACCTGCAAAATTACATCTTTTAACACAGTGTCAGTTGATTCCACCCAATCAGATGGTTATAGGCTTAAGAATGTTCATTCTTCTAATCAGTTTTAATTGCTCTGAACTAAATGGATACTGTTTTCCAATCAGGAATTATAGTCTGCAAAGAGAATAAAACTGAAATGCAAGAATTTCTGTTTTCACATCATCACTTTCTGTTTTCAGAACATGATGACAACTAACTTACATATATATTCCCTGAAAGAAACATGTAAATGACCCTCCATAAAGCACAGAGAGTCCCAGTGGGACACTGGACCTAAATTATGGTACCATGTAGGCAGGTTAATTTATAACGTAATTTATATGCCACAAATGATACTTATATGAATTCCATTAATATCAAAATGTAGTGTTGCTCTCTCTGTGTGGATAAATTATATATCTTCAGTGGCTTTTGAAAACCATCCTGGGTGTGTAATGAGGACTGTTGTGAGAACTGAGATTGCATAAGAATTAAGGTGCACATATCATCCGCTGTTGACAGTTCATATTACTGTTCAATGCAATGTATGTGAATAAAATTAAAGTAGTGTGTTTCTAACTAATAAACTAAAAAGAGGCAACATGGTGTTGTTATTTTATTTTAAGATTCTTTATCAGCTTTGCTAAATGCAGTAAGCAGGGATATTGTAAGACATAGCTGAAATTAGGAGTCACTCAGACCTGAAGGAATGAACATTTTAAATTTCTATCTGGACAACAAAATTTTGTTCTCCAAATATAACATGCATTTTTAAAGTTCTGGGAATCTTATCCAGAAATTCAGGTAAATTCATCAATGTGTTTTGTTATAAGTTATATGAGATGGGTATAATTAGATGAATTTTCTTTGTAGCAGAGAAATTCAATGCATTTTCCTCCTCAAATGGGAATTGATTGAAAACTGTTTTGAAACATCACTTGGCTGACAAGTTGGCCTTTCCAAAGACATTTTTCAAATTCTTTAAGATTTAGCGAGCCAGGTTATCTCAAGTGCTTCAGGTAAGGAGAATCATGCTTAGATATGAAGGGATCAAGCAACTTTCATATATATATTAACTTGTTCTACCTACTGTCCAAATATGTCAATCATTTCCTTGGAAATGAAAGCATTTTAAAGAAGGAATAGCATTTTGATGAGCATTACATAAAACCTGTGGATATATATTATTTGTCTCTTCAATTTCCTCACATTTAAGAAAGGTTATATTATCAAATCAAAAGAGAATTTGCTCATGTGTTCATAGATGCCTCAAAGAACTACAGATGGTTTCATTGTGAGGCTTGTGAATGTGTGTAACATTTCTTCAAATTCAAAAGTGATTTGAGCTTAGAGAAACTACCTGATTTCCCCCTGTGTACAGAGATGACAAGGGGTAGAGCTGAGACACCAACCCAAGTGAGATCGTCTAGCAACACTCTGTTTATCTCAAGACAGCACTCTTTCTTCTCAGACAACATTTTCATGCCCTTTGCTGAACTCATTCCCCCTATTTCACTTCTAACTTTCAGAGTTTTTGGGGGGCTCTGGACTGAGCTTTCTTCTCTGGGACAACCTTTACCTGGACAACCTCTATTTCCCCAGACACAAAGACCACCTATTATGTTGACAATTCCCAATTTTCATCTCTAGATCAAACATCTCTTCTCAATTCCAGACTTATACATCCAAATGTCTTATAGTTTGTACTTAAAATCTCAAAAGCTTGCTTTTTTTCAAAACCAAAATGTACTGTTTCCAATTGTTCCATGTCAATAAATGGCACCTCCAGCCACACAATTGTTAATGACACGAGCCAAGGAGTTGTCATTGATTTGTCCATGTCTTCCACATTCAACCTATCTCCTAACTATCTTCTGTTGAAGTCTTTCTTAAATATCCCTGGAAACCCTCCACTTGTCTCCATCTCCTGGTGATGAGGACCAGGAAAGTGGCTGCTGAAACTAAAAAAGCCAAGTTGATATAATGTTATCACAAAAAAAGGTGTAGTGGGTTCTAACTTGCTGTTTTCTGGAAAACTATGGTCATGCATTTGCCCATTCTCTCAAACACTCTCCTTCCTTGCTTTGAATAATTCAGAACTGTCTTCGATTTTATAAAGGCAAGAATAATTTAAGACTTTTTTCCTCACCTCAGTGCTTCTCCTCCTTTCCCTATGCCCTTTCTGTGTTTCCTAGAAACCCTTTCAATCCTATCTGGGGCCTTCTTTGGTTAATTATTCCTCCAAGGACATCCTTTTGCCTAGTCAGGCCTCAAATCCTGGTTCCCTGAGAACCATGTTTTTTTTTTTAATTTTTATTTTTTTTATTTTTTTAAATTCATTTTATTATCATTAATCTACAATTACATGAACAACATTATGGTAGCTAGACTCCCCCTTCACCAAGTACCCCCCACAAACCCCATTACAGTCACTGTCCATCAACATAGTAAGATGCTGTAGACTCACTACTTGTCTTCTCTGTGTTGCACAGCCCTTCCTATAGCCCCCCCACATTATACATGCTAATCGTAAGGCCCCCTTTCTTTTTCTCTGCCCTTATCCCTCCCTTCCCACCCATCCTCCCCAGTCCCTTTCCCTTTGGTAACCGTTAGTCCATTCTTCAGTTCTGTGATTCTGCTGCTATTTGTTCCTTCAGTTTTTCTTTGTTCTTATACTCCACAGATGAGTGAAATCATTTGGTACTTGTCTTTCTCTGCCTGGTTTATTTCACTGAGCATAATACCCTCTAGCTCCATCCATGTTTTTGCAAATGGTGAGATTTGTTTTCTTCTTATGGCTGAATAATATTCCATTGTGTGTATGTACCACATCTTCTTAATCCATTCATCTATTGATGGACACTTAGGTTGCTTCCATTTCTTGGCTATTGTAAATAGTGCTGCGATAAACATAGGGGTGCATCTGTCTTTTACAAACTGGGCTGCTGCATTCTTAGGGTAAATTCCTAGAAATGGAATTCCTGGGTCAAATGGTATTTCTATTTTGAGCTTTTTGAGGAACCTCCATACTGCTTTCCACAATGGTTGAACTAATTTGCATTCCCACCAGCAGTGAAGGAGGGTTCCCTGTTCTCTGCAACCTCACCAACATTTGTTGTTGTTTGTCTTTTGGATGGTGACTATCCTTACTGGTGTGAGGTGATATCTCATTGTGGTTTTAATTTGCATTTCTCTGATGACAAGCGATGTGGAGCATCTTTTCATGTGTCTGTTGGCCATCTGAATTTCTTCTTTGGAGAACTGTCTATTCAGCTCCTCTGCCCATTTTTTAATTGGATTGTTCACTTTTTGTTTGTTGAGGTGCATGAGGTCTTTATATATTTTGGATGTCAACCCTTTATCAGATCTGTCATTTATGAATATATTCTCCGATACTGTAGGATACCTTTTTGTTTTATTAGGACCATGTTTTTATTACTGTTGTTTTGATGTGCACACATTTTACATACCCAGGTGAAAACACTTTATTTCAGAGTTTTCCTTATTTTAAAAATATCACAATGTGGTATCTTCTATTCTAGAGAAGGAAGAAAAAAGAAATGAGATATCTTAGGAATGCTAAGTACCAAGATTTTGCTATAGAAGAAATACACTATAATCAAGTTTTTTAAAAATATCACATAAAAATTCCTTCTTTTCCCCATCAACACCCACCCTCAGTATTACATATGCAGAGATAGCTGTGTGCGTGGCCAATGAACTTACACATTCCAGACAGTGGCCAAGTTTTCTCTCTCAAAGGCACACCTTGCTGAGAGGAACAGAAACAAAATCTTAGTTGTTATTCTGAGACTTGACAGAAAGATCTAGTGGCCTTCGGTTTCTCATCAAACACCAGCATTTGCTAGGCTGACTGATTTCATGAGCAGTCTTAGAATACCTGTGACACTTTGGAAAAAGAGATGCTTAAGTTATAAAATTTGGTTTTAAGAACAGATTGGTTTTATCATTTCCACAAATGTCAAAAGGGCCAACTTCTGAGAATGAAAGCCAAGGCTGATGGTGGATTTCTATCAAGGTGTTCAGGCATACTCTTATAGGTCTGGGAATGGACAGGAATCACAGAGTGGAAAAATGGATATTTGTAGGTACTTTATATGCAACATCTCTAACAAGTTCTCATTAAACCTATCTCTTATCTGTGGTGGTTAAATACAGTCCTATGTTTTTGAATGACTATGTTTGTGTTCAAAATAAAGCACAAAGAAACTTGTTTTGTTTTGTTTCTTTTAAAGGGAAAGTTGTGAGGTTTGAGAAACCAAATACCAAAAGCAGAAAGATGTATAATTAATATGGTCAGACTCAGGCCAAGGAAGGCAGAATAGAGCTCATGGACTTTAGACTCGAAGGGCTGCTTGCCACTTATTAGCTATGGAATTGAGCAAATAATTTTAATCTCTTTTCTCATCTTCAAAATGGAGATCTTTCTGTACTGCAATAACTATTTATTGAGCAGCTATTATGTGCTGGAATCTATATGGATTGGGATGAGGGATGGTGAGGGAGATACAGTGGTAAACATGACAGGAAGACAAATATGTTTTCTATTTTCAGAAATTCAGTTTAGTTGTGGGAAATATAAACAGACAACCAAGAAAATATGTATTTGATAAAGTTGTTGGAACTACGAATTACCAACACAACAGGGTGCTATGAGAACCTACTGTGACGTCAGCCTGATGTAGTTTGGTATTAACAATGATACCTGTGATAGACTGAATAATGACCCCAATCCCCACAAATGTCTGTGCCCTAATCCTTGGAACCAGTAAGTTATATGTCAAAGACTTCATGAATATGATTGAGTTAAGGATCTTGAGATTAACCAGGATGATCCAGATGGGCTCTAAATGCAAACACAGGCAGCCTTGTCAGGACACAGAGGGAGATTATAGTCAGAAGAGAAGGGGGCAGTATGCACACCGAGGCAGATTAGAGAGGTCACAAGCCAAAGAATGCTGGCGCCACCAGATGGTGGGAGAGGCACCAAAGCTGTCTTCCTGGTCTCTTACACAGCTATTCCTCCCAGCAGATGCTGTCCGTGCTTGGAGACTCTTTTCCTTACTTAAGTTCGTTGCATGACTAGATGCAACGAGGAGCCCAGGTGAAATGCAGATTGGGAATGAAAAAAAAAACAGTGTTCTGACTTCAGAGTAAATTAGTTAAAAAGTCAGGAGATTCTTACATCAGACTCTCTGCATGTGAATCACTGGAAGAAATCCGAGCTCTAGGAAGTAAAATGATTTTGGATTCCCCGGTTTATAATTGATCAGTGTGTATGTTGACCATTACAAGTTCGCATACATTTTCATTCATCTCTTGATTAAACCCCATTGTTTGCGTGAGTTTCACCATTTCCCCTAGAACTTCATTTCTGCTAAGGAAGAAATTGGCATCCTGAGGAGTTAAGCACTTGGTGTAATTTCAGGATGTAGTGAGATCTGGAATCCGCTTTGAGAGCTTCTGGTATGTAGAACCAGAAACCCCAGATCAGAGGAAGCATCTGCTCAGGCCCCGTGCTTCTCATTCTGCCAGCTGGGCGCCGTATCTGCCGCAGTCTCTCAGCGGGCATCACCACTCTGCCTGATTGCCCACTGGGTTTTCAATTCAGGTACATTTTCCCTACAAGGCAGGATTATATTCATTTATTTTTGTTCATAATGCCAACTAATTAATTACTTGTGACTTTCATCCCTATGTGCTCCCTGTCATTCCTGCCCCTCCCTCCCCTCCCTCCTTCCCAGGGCATCTCTCCTCCTAAGGAATGGCCTCATTCTAGCTAAGATGCTGAGTCTCTGACCTGCTTCTCCGATGACAGTGCCTTGATTTTTGCCTCTGCCACCTTCCTGGGTACTTCTCTAGTTCTTTACGTTTTGATGTCAGAAATCTGTGCCTTTTGAATTTGCTGGAATCATGATATTTTCAGCATAATTACGTGCTCTCCTTTCAATGAATAAAGGGTTGGGCCATGGCCTGGGCTGAGTGGTGCTTTTGGACGAGCTCTGTGCTGTTCTGTGTGAGCTCTGACTCCCCCTTGCACAGCAGCCTGCTTGACACAAGGCTGTGCTCTCCTTTGGGCACTGTAAGGGAAGATCACTAACCTCACCACCTCTGAGGGGTTCCACCCTGGGCCACAAGCCCATGACCTCACTCATCACATTCCTAATTCTCTCTGGGTCCATCCTGATTACTTTTAGCATTTTTTTCTGGCCTCTGGTCCCACTGAGTGGGCCCTGGCTCTACAGCCTGCCCGTCCAGAGTCTATCCTAGGCAGCTGTGCCTCAGGACCCTGGGGGCCGCCCTCTGACCCTCAGATCTCTGTGGTCTTCTGTGGCTCCACTGACTGCTCTAGCTTCCTAGCGGTCAGGCAGCCTGGATACTTGCTCTCCAGCGAAGCCTACATTCTCTCTCACAGCCTTTTTCTGCTCCCAATTTCGAACACTCCTCCAACACCGGCACACAGCCACCTCTCTGGAACCCAGTCTGCTAACTGGGTTTGGAGCAGAAAGCGTTAGCTCTTTCTTACCTGCTATACCAGCAACACTCACGCAGAGATCCTTGCTTTGATAGGCTTAATTCCATCTAATTTGGAAAGCCATTATCATGGGAACAAATAATATCCTTTCACAGGGCATATCTCTGTCCCATATCTTAGGGCGAGAGATGTGAACCTTCTTTTCAAGCACAAAGTGTTCTTACGAACACATGCAGTAACACACACATGACATATATACACTACTGCAAAGACTGGACACACAGGCCACAACACTCATTCACACATACACCCGTGTGACTGAAGCAGTGATATTTGAGGATTATCCTCAAAACAACCATTTTGCATTCAGTTATGTTTTCTTTTTATTGAAGTTTTAAATACTGCCTTGTCATGTTTTCCCCAAGTTCTCTGCATAGACAAATTTGTTTCAAGCCTTTCTAAGGTGTATGTGATTTCCAACGGGTATTTACTCTAGACATACCTGCCTATCTTCTGCTAAGTTACTTCAGCCCACACTTGTTCATCTGAGAAACTGTTTCAACTCCAGACTTCCTGAGGTACCCTAGAATGATTTCCCTTAGATTCCCACACCAAACAAGTGGTTTCTGCTCATCTTGTTGCATACTTGTATAGCATTTTGTACATTCTGCAATGCTTTGCTGCAGGAGTATAGCTATCTGTTTACATAACTGTCTCCACATTATGCTGTGAGCTCCTCAGAAGAAGCTATTCTTACTCATCTCTGTAGGCCCAGGGCTTAGCATACTCCCTAGAACATGGTAAATTCTCTCTTTTTTTTAAATTCCTTATGTCTAAGGCAGCTTTTCTTTTATTAAGGTATCATTGATATACAATCTTATGAAGGTTTCACATGAACAACATTGTGGTTACAACATTCATCTGTATTATCAAGTCTCCCCCACACCTCATTGCAGTCACTGTCCATCAGTGTAGTAAGATGCTATCGAGTCACTACTTGTCTTCTCTGTGCTATACTGCCTTCCCCATGACCCACCTGTACTGTGTTTGCCAATCATAATGCCCCCTAATCCCCTTTACCCACCCTCCCCAACTTCTTCCCTTTGGTCACCTCTAGTCCCTTCTTGGGGTCTGTGAGTCTACTGCTGTTTTGTTCCTTAAGTTTTGCTTTGTTGTTATACTCCACAAATGAGTGACATCATTTGGTACTTGTCTTTCTCCACCTGGCTTATTTCATTCAGCATAATACCCTCTAGCTCCATCTATGTTGCTGCAAATGATATCATCGAACATGGTAAATTCTTAGTAAAATCCCACTGAAGTACAAATGGTCAACAGGTATATAAAAAGGTGCTCCACATCACTAACCATCAGGGAAATGCAAATCAGAACCATAGTGAGATATCATCTCATACCTATTAGGATGGCTATCATCAAGAAGACAAGAGAGAAATGTTGGCAGGGAAGTGGAGAAAAAGGAACTCTTATACATGGTTGGTGGGAATGTAAATTGGTACAGCCATTATGAAAAAAATGCTAGGATGGATCCTCAAAAAATTAAAAATTGCACTACCATGTGCTCCAGTTATCCCACCCCCAGCTATTTATCCAAAAGAATTGAAGTCAGTATCTTGAAGTGACATCTGCACACTCATGTTCACTGCAGCATTATTCACAATAGCCAAGATATGGAAACAACCAAAATGTCCTTTGACAAATGAATGGATAAAGAGTGCTGAGATACAGATACTATATCTATAATGGAATATTACTCAGCGATAAAAATAAAGAAATCCTGCCATTCACAACAAAATGGATGAAACTGGAGGGCATTATGCTAAGTGAAATAACCAGGCAGAGAAAGACAAATACTATATGGTGGCACTTATATATGAAATCTTTAAAAAAATTCATTGAAACATAGAATAGAATGGTGGTTGAGAGAGGTGGGGAGAAGAGGATGGGGTGCTATAGATCAAAGGGTACAAATTTTCAGTTATAAACAATAAGTTTGGAAGATCTAATATACAGCATGGTGACTATAGTCAATATGATATTGTATATGTTAAAGTTGCTGAGAGTAGACCTTAAGCATTCTGATCAGAAACACACAAAAAGACTTAATTATGGGAGGTGATTAATGTGTTAATTATCTTGATCTCAGTAATCTTTCCACAATACATATGTACATCAAATCATTGAATTATTCACTTTTTAATTTTTTTAATTGAAGTATAGTTGATATACAATATCATATTGGTTTCAGGTATACAACATAGTAATTCAACAGTTACGTACCTTATTAAGTGCTCACCCCAACTAATGTAGTTACTCTCTGTCAACAAGGATGTTTTAAAACTGTTGACTATATTCTCTATGCTGTATTTTCATCCCCATGGCTAATTCATTTTATAATTGAGATTTTTATCATAAAATCTTTATGATAAATTCTTTTATATTTATTTTCTTTGTCTCTTTATCCTCTCCACCTATTTCACCCACCCACCCCAAACCCTTCCCCATAGTAACCACTAGTCACTTCCTAGTGTCTATGAGTTTATTGCTGCTTTGTTCATTTTGCTTTGTTTTTAGATTCTACATGTAAGTGAAATCATATGGGATTTGTCTTTCTCTGCCTGGCTTATTTCACTTGGCATAAAACCCTCTAGGTCCAACCATGTTGTTGCAACTGGCAGGATTTCTTTCTTTTTATGGCTGAATAATATTCCATCTGCATATGTACCACTTCTTCTTTATCCATTCATCTACTGACAGACACTTCGGTTGCTTCCATATCTTGGCTATTGTAAATTATGTGGCAATAAACACAGGGGTGTAGATAGCTTTTCAAATCAGAAATTTTGTTTTCTTTGGGTAAACTCCTACAAGTGAATGACTGCACCAAATGGTATTCTTATCTTTAATTTTATAAGGAAACTTCATACTGCTTTCCATAGTGGCAACAAAATTTACATTCCCACCAAGAGTGTAGGAGGGTTTCCTTTTCTCCACATCCTTGCCAACACTTGTTACTTCTTGTCTTTTGGATAGTGGCCATTCAGACTGGTGTGAACTGATATCTCCTTGTGGCTTATTTCCTTGATGATTAATGATGTGGAGCATCTTTTCACATGCCTTTTGGCTATCTGTACATATCCTTGGGAAAAATGTCTATTTAGGTCCTTTGCCCATTTTTTAATCAGGTTATTTGTTATTTTGGTGTTGAGGAGTATGAGTTCTTTATGTATTTTGGATGTTAACCCCTCATCAAAGAGAATACTTATGAATATATTCTCCCATACTGTAGGTTGCCTTTTTGTTTTGTTGATGGTGACCTTTGCTGAACAGAGTTTTCTAGTTTGATGTATTTTCCCACTTGTTTATTTTTGTTTTTGTTTCCCTTGCCTGAGAAGTTATATCCAGAAAAAAATTGCTCATGCTTATGTTCATGAGAATCTTGCCTGTTTTTTCTTCTAAGAATTTTGTGGTTTCATGTCTTATATTTATTTAGGTCTTTAATCCAGTTCAATTCTACTTTTTTGGATGGAGTTAGATAATAATCCAGTTTCATTTTCTTGCATGTAGCTGGCTAGTTTTTCCAATACCATTTATGAAGAATTGTATATTTATGGCTCCTTTGTCATATATTAATTAACCATATATGCATGGTTTTATTTATGGGCTCTCTATTCTGTTCCATTGACCTATGGGTCTATTCTTATGCCAGAACCATACTGTTTTGATTACTGTAGCTTTGTAGTATAGCTTGAAAGGATACCCCCAGTTTTATTCTTCTTTCTCAAGACTGCTTTGGCTATCTGGGGTCTTTTGTGGTTCTACATATATTTTGTGATTCTTTGCTTTAGTTCATTGAAAAATGCCATTGGTATTTTGATAGGGATTGCATTGAATCTAAAAATTGCTTTCGACAGGATGGCATTTTAACTATTAGTTCTTTCTATCCATGAGCATGGAATGAATTTCCATTTATCGGTGTCTTCTTCAATTTCTTTCATCAGTGTCTTATAGTTTTTGGAGTACAGATCTTTCACCTCCTTGGTTAGGTTTATTCCTAGCTATTTTATTCTTTTTGATGTAATTGTAAATGGAATTATTTTCCTTATTTCTCTTTCTGCTAGTTCACTATTAGTATGTAGGAATACAACAGATTTCTGTATGTTGATTTTGTATCCTGCAATTTTGATGAATCCTGTTATTAGTTCTAGTAGGTTTTTGTGTATATTTTAAATATATACAATTATATTTGACATAAAAGGCATAGATAAATAAACAAATAAATACATTTCTACTGAGTGGCTGGCTTGATGATTGATTGATCTCCAAATGATTTTCTACTTCAGTCATGCACTCATGCATTAACCAACAGTGTGGGTCAAAAACCAAAATAACAAATGGTGGTATATTATAGACCCAGTCTAAAAGTCCTGTGGTAGAATTCTACCAGAAGGGTCAGTGGCTTCCTGGTGTATGCTTTTGCTTTTCCCAGTACTGTTGTTTGATCATGCTCAAATATTCTGGGATACCTTTAGATTTGATTAATTAATGAGTCTCTGTTCTCATTTAGGTTTTCTGTGAAGTTTTCTGTGAGTGCTTAGCGGACTAGTACCTACAGTTTTCTTGCCATCAGCAGAAAATCCCTGATTTGAAAAGATATATGCACCCCTATGTTTGTCACTGCATTATTTACAATAACCAAGATATGGGAGCAACCTAAGCATCCATCAATAGATGAGTGGATAAAGAAGTGGTACATATACACAATGGAGTATTATTCAGCCATAAAAAGAAAGAAATCCTGACATTTGTGACAACACGGGTGGACCTACAGGGTATTGTACTAAGTGAAATAAGCCAGGCAGAGAAAGACAAATATCATATGATTTTACTTACATGTGGAATCTAAAAACAAAACAAAACAATATGAACAAAACAGCAATAGGGGAAAGTTTCTTTCAATAAGGAAATCTAAGGTCTTGTCTGTCAGGGCAACAGTTGTGGTGAAGTGATTGTTTTGCAAGGCAAGGATTAAAGACTTTTAGTCATGTGTACATAAATTATGTTCTCTTCCATCATTTCAGTGTACGTGTCAATGAAGACATCTGAGTCCTCTTAATAAATCAGAGATAATCCCTCTGCATGCCTGTTTTTCTGCCTCTAGCTTGGAGCCAAATGTTGCTCACACTAAAAAGAGTGATGTGCACTTGTTTGTTTTGCTATTAACTCTATTTTGATATAAAGCACAATTTTTTAATTCAAATTGTCACTCATAGCACTTTGTATCACATGTGCATTTTCATTCTCCCCAGTCATTGCTGTGATTATCTTGCCTGTTTCTTTATGGACTATGTTGTGTGTGAGTCTCTGTGTTGAACACCATTTACTTGGCAACTTTGAAAATTCAGGTTTGGCTGCAGTTTAACTCTGCCCTCTGTGAAATGAGGTTTCCCATGTAAATTTAAGATTAAAATAATTTGAAGAAACAGTGAGTCTACCTCAGGGAAGACTTTTAAAGACATAGTCATTGTTTGAAAGCAGATGATTCCTGTTAAACAAGTGTCCTTTGCTTTAGTTATAAACAAAACTTCTTTATGGAAACACTTTGCTCAATTTGTCTAGATTAATTTATGTATGTTCAATAATAAGAATTCATTTTTAAATGTTTCTATAATTCATATTTGAATTTAGAGATATTTATTATCCTTCTATTCATCCAAGTGAGAGCTATAGTTCTTAGAATTAAATGGAAAGATAAGGATATAGGGACATAGGAAGAACTGTCTCCACATTATACTATGAACTCTCCATGTCTCAGTAACTTTCTTTTCTTTCAGCAAAGCCCAGGGCAAAGGACTTTTCCAGAATTTGCAACAGAGATTCCAGAAGTATGCTGGGAAATAGGGTGGGAGCTGGCAAACATTTTCTACAAAACGCCATAGCATAAATATCAGACTTTGAGGCCATATATGGCCCTGCTGCATATTCTTCATTGCTTTGTTTCTCCTCTCCACAACCCCAACAACACTTTAAAAGTATAAAAATTGTCTTCTTAGCTTATGATGCCCCCTGCACACAAAAACAGTCACAGGGCTGGATTTGGCCCACAGGCAGTAGTTTACAAGACCCCTAAAACAGAAGATTGCCTGTTCCTTGAGAACACCTATCACTTGTAAAATTGCATATATTGTGAGTGTGTGTATGTGTTGGACAAGAGGATTGAAAACCTGAAAAACTTCTTTTTTTTTTGGTTTGTGAAACATTTTCATTTTTTGGTGCTCAGTTTAGATTCTTCCAGTGATCTAAAAGTAGCCACTTTAATCCTTTTCACAACAAAGCAGGGTATAAATGCATGTATACACACAAATGAGTTAAAAAATACAGTAATAACATTTATAATAGACTTTACCATCTAGAAGTATATATGGATGAATGTATGTATATGGGTATGTATAAATGTGTATCCATAATAATAAATGGATAAATGTATATGGATCTCTCTCTAATATGGCAACCCACCCAAAACAACTATAATGTTATTTATGTTGATTTCCCTCTAAACTTGTTTTCTATATATGTGTTCCTATTGTACATATACAAACATACATAAGCATACATAAATAAATACAAAATTAAGATAATTTTATACCCATGTACTTTCATTTAATGTAATTATTGTCTACTATAATTTCTGATTCTCTGTAAACATAATTTTAAATTACTAGACAATGTTCTGTCTTACCAAAATACCATCACATATTGAATTATTTTCTATTAGGTTGTTTTCACTACAGTATATAACACTGCAAGGAACATCTTCATATTTGCAGTATTTGGGGGTACTTTTTAGTAGCTGGCAGTCTTATTTTCTTGAATGAGAGCCAAAGATTTCACAAATACATAACTAAAGAACTGCATGAAACACCCACATTAGAGTTTCCTGGAAGTTTATGTTAATAAGGAAAGGGAATAAAAGAGTTTGGCTGCTTCTTACTGGGAAGTAAATGATCTTCAAGAATGCACTATGTCTTACTCGAGAGGATATGCCAAGTTTTTCATGGTGCTTTTTCACCCAGTTTATCTTTCCCATCTCCGAACATTTTTCTCCACTTGACTTCACCTCCCAGTTCTCCAAGAGCCCTTAAGGCCCATAGATGTGCTAAAAAACCAGAATGTAAATGTTAAGTGCTACTTTTTAAAGGAGTATTTTCTGTTAGCAATTCAACCTAGGGTAGGCTGCAAATCTCAGGTTACAGAAACGATTTGAAATATAAAATTCAATTTAGTGGAAAAGGTATAGTGTTTGCTTACATCTTCTCTGTGACAGCTGAATTTAGTTTTGAGCTCTACAGATACAGAAACTTCTATTAACAGAAATGGCCTGGTATTAAATGTTGGCAGTAAAACTTTTGAGGAAAATGCAGCTTTAATTACTTAGTGTTTGTCATGGAAGCTCAAAAGATAAGAGCAAGTCAAGTTGCTTATACACCATAAGAAGTGCTACAAACATGAATGCCTTACAGCTACAACAGCGAGAATATCTGTATTTGAAATACATACAGTATTCTCTTTATTTAAAAAAGTTACGCACCGTCAGCAAAAGGAATAAAAGGGAGCATTCCCTTTAGGCAGACTGATAATATCCAGGCATCTAAAAATACATGGAGCCCTCCCTGAAGGTTCAGATGGGTTCATTTGGAGGACAGTTTCAGAGTTAATTCCATCTCTTGTCTACAAAATCCACCTTGCAGAAAGGCAATTGTTAGGTGCTTCAGGAACCTAGGGGGTTAGAGGCGATCCCTGCAGCCAGATACAAATTGTTAGTGAGTCTTCCATAATCTTCTCACACTCATTGTCTTCATTCCACTTTACTGTGTACAGAGCACTTCTGTAACATTGGTTTCTATCATTGCAGGTGAGGAAACCGAAGCTCAAGGAAGGTATGGACTTATCCAGAGTCCTACACCTGGAAAGTAGGGCAACTGGACTCTAGATCTCAGATTATTTTAACAAACCCTGCTGTGCGTAAGAATTTGAAGAAACTGGGACATTTCCTTGTCCAAAGAATCTCCCTCATGTACATGTTACATTGTACCAGTCTACTGTTGGTCTAATCACTTTTACTAATAAGGAAAATACTGAGAATTTGTGAAATACACAAAATGGTACTTTTTATATGTTGTCTCTAAACTTCACAAAAACTCTGAAAGATAGAGATTCTTCTTTGCAAGTTACATTTGCAAACATGTGGTTCAGAGCATTTAAATAACTGGCCTTCGGACCCAAAGCTAAAAATGGTACACCTGGCCCTCAGTCCCAGGCCTGCAGAAGCAGCTTTGTCTTTCTAGGAATAACTGTACAAAACATAAATTCCCCTCAAGAAGCAACACATTCATGCCTTCTACAGGAATTGTTTACCTGGCTGAAAATGTAAGGATAATTGGCCATAAAAGTTTAATGGCAAATGGAAAGAGAAACCCAGAAGCGGGGGCAGCAGCTCTTAATGAACTGTGGGAAGGCCAGCCCCTGGGGGAGGCTGTGTGCTCCTGGGGGAGGCACGCCCAGCACTGCTGCTGGGCATGAGGAGGGTCTGTGTCCTAGGCAAGTTATGTAACCTCTTCTTAAGTTTTTCCTCATCAGCAGAAATGGTAATTCCTGTGTTCCATGGGTGTTCTGAGGAAGCAGAAGGAGGGTTGTGGGGTACCAAACACAGACTGCAGCTCCCTAAAGTGTCTGCCCCCGGCCAGCCCTCTGTCTGAACAAAATCTCTTTTTCCCTCTCTACTGAAACTCTGTCATGAAAACAGAGCAAAATGAAATTTAAAAACTTTTTCTTGGCCCCAACCCTCCCATAGCTACTGGGCCATTTCTTTGTTCCACTTATACCAGGAAAACCCCTTTAAAATGCTGTCTGTTCCTCCTGCCCCCAGTCCCTCTCGTCCTGTTCCTCCTTGAGCTAACTCCAGCCAGGTTCTCACCCCCTCACTTCACTGGGACTGCAGTCTGACCTCCAAGCTGATAAACCTGAAGGTCAATTCTCCATCATCATCCTACTTGGCCTACCAGGGACTCAGTTAGTCACTTCCTCCCTGTTGATTAATTTTTTCCTTAGTTTACAAGGCACTTCACCCTCTTGGTTTTTCTCCTAGCCAACTGGTCACTCCTTCTGCATCTCTTCTGCCAGTCCTTCCTCATCTCCCCAGACACCAAATGTTGGAGTGTCCAGGACTTCAGCCATCATTTTTTTCCCTCTACGTACACAATCTCATGATGATCTTATTAAAATCATGGATTTAATTTACATCTATATTCTGACAATGCCAATTATATTGGCCCAAACCACACTTTCTCCTAAGCTCCAGCCTCAGCAAGCCAACTGCCTACTCGCCATCTCTCCCTGGATGTCTACTTGACATTTCAAATTCAATATGTCTACAACTAAAATTTCAATGCCAACCTCACCCCATCCCAAGAAATCTGCTTTTCTTGCAGGCTTCCCATCACAATTGATGGCCATTTGTTCCAGTTGCTCAAGGCGAAAACCTTGGAGTCACTTTTATTGGTTGTTCTCTCACACGGCACATCCAATCTTTTAGGAAATCCTGTCTTCAGATTGTGTAGGGATCTCACCACCTCCACTGCCACCACTCTGGCTTGAACTCCATCATCTCTCATCTAGATTATCACAATAGTCTCCAGAATTCTACCCTTGATCCCTACTTGGAAGCCAGAGTGATCTTCCAAAATGCGAGATCATCGCATTCCTGCTTTTCTTGACCACTTGCAATTTCTGTCCATTGCATGAAGAATACAAGCCAAAGTCCTTAAAGTGGCTACTAGGTCCAGTGTCACATAGTCCTTGTTCCTTCCTGGTCTCCATTTCCTATTACTGCTTCCCTCCATGCTAGCCACACTACCCTCCTTCTGTTTTTGGAAGCCAGACATATTCTGATTTAGGAGCTGTGCTCCAGCGGTTCCTTGGCTTGGATCATTCTTTCCCCAGATATCCATGCGGTTAACTCCCTCACCAAATTCCAGTCTTTGTACACATGCCACCTTCTTAATGAGGACCCCCCTACAGGCCATCCAGTTCAATGCTTCATGCTGCTCCCTAGCCCACCATCAGCACCTCCATTCCTCCTTATATGATCTACTTCTTTTTTATCCACAGCACCTACCATCTTTTAAATGTTCTGTGTAATTTTTTTTTATTAATTATACTTATTTTGTATTGGCCTTCACCCACTAGAATATAGGCTCCTTGAGGACAGGAATATTTGTCTGTGTTGTTCAGTGATTACCAAAAGTACTTAAAACAGTAGGCACTTAATAGCTATTTTTTGAGTGACTGGTTGAATTAATGAACTGAAAATGAGCTGAATCTGATTTGAGAACAGAGTAGTCATCTCTTCTATGTCAGTCTTTGGGAAAATTATAGGTGCAGAAATTCTCCCACCAACCATGATCTCACTCTATTCCAAGGGAGAAGTGTAAATTTTTCAAGCTCAGGTTTAGCTTATCAATTGTAGTGAAAATTTATCTCAGTTAGCTGGAAACAGAAACCAAAAGAACTCAGTTAATGCAGACTTTCATCCCAGGAATGGATTCTTTTTAAATTTAAATAACTGTGTATGCACAATGTTTAGACACTCAGCAAATCAACATTTGAATTCAAATCTTCTATATAAAAAAATAATGGCCTAAATCAGATTCCTGTTAAAAATTCCATGTTTCCCAAAGTATGTTCTTTGGAACCCCAGGCTTAGGAGACAGTTAGTGAAGTGAGTGCTCTAAGGTCCAATAAATAATAAAGTGACTCAGTAGAGTGTTACATCTGGGTCATACTGGTTCATAAGAGCCAAAAGCACAGCTCTTCCCAATTCCACACTGGTAGCTTGAAATCTGCTGTGTTGGAAGTATTTACACCATGGAAATAGGCAATTGGCAATAAGCAAATTCTACAAATCAGGCCTTGTTATTCCTTATTAGATTTAAATAATATTTAAATGAGAGTTGGTTGTTAAACATTCACAACCACACAAAAAAATTATTTACATATTATAGTTGTAGAGATGTCTGTAAGAAAAATCTATTTAACTTTGTTTTCCAGTATTACTAAATGTGTGTAACTATGGAATCAGTTTTCTTTTTTGGTTTTTGTTTTTACAGTAGAGCACACATTAATACTCTAATAGAGCACTTTGTAAAATACAATGATGCTGCAAATCGCATGGAATTTTTGAGTGTGAAAAACCTAGGTCATCAAATATGTAATCTTGAGCAAAATATTCCTTCATGTGAAGTGAAGAAAACATCTAACTTGCAAGATTTTTGAAACTGAATATGAAACAAAGTATGTAATAATACCTGACAAATATTAGGCACTTTGAAAATGTTAATTTTTCTCTTTCTTATCCCAGTCTCCACAGTCTGATTTTTGGACAATGTAAAATGATATTACAGACCTTACTATTGTGATAGTGGGAATTATAATCCAGACTCTTATTTCCCATCACATAATCAGACATCCAAATTCATAGTAAAGAATAAGAAAGTTCTTACATCACCATTTTAGTTTTAACAATATCTTAAAATATATTATTTCAATTTGATTTTCATAAAACAGTGTGTATGATAACTTAAAAATTAATTTTGTTATAAAATTTCAGAGTTTTTGTTTTGTTTGTTTGGGGGATATTCTCTAGTCTTTTCAATTTTCCCCTGATGAGTTGTCTTATAGCTAAGACTCATGGAAACATCTTTGAATTTTATTTCTTTAAAACAGCTGAGTGTACTCCAAAGTATAAGTAAGGGCTTTGAGTCCAAGAAACTTCAGACATGAATGAGTTGTCCTTATATTTCATAGGTATGTTTTTCTAGCAAACAAATTGTTCCCCTTATGCTGAGTGTGCATTTCATAAGGCACTGTGAAATCTTCTTAGGGAAAATAAATTGGTCTCTCTTATTTATTATAAAGACCAAGAGGGTGACTGTAGAAGTTTTTAGGAAACCTCACTTCCCAAGCTACCCCAATATCAATTCAAGAAGTTGTTCTTTGCCAAACCAGCTTGCCTTGGACTAACTGGTATCAAACAAAACTCTTAACAGCTTTCGTCAAAATAATACAGATATTCTAAATGGTGTTTCAAGACCACTGTTAAAAAGTCGTCCTTATATGCACATTGGAGACACAGCAGATCATGTGAGGAAGTCTTTTTTCTGAAGTGGTATTTCCCACGAGACTCTCACTTAAGACACATCTTGACCGGAACATGCCATGTGATTTTCCCATGGGCATCATTCTCCAGACTCAGGGAAGGCTGAGTGAATGGGAAAGTCATACATGTGCAAATGGAAGAGCTTCTTGGCACGAGTAACAGAGCTTTTACAGACACTGAGTTTGGAATCCAGATGGGAAGAAAGTCCTAATCATCAACAACTATCTAAAGGACCTTCCTTCTTTGGTCTCCAAATTAAACATTAAATAGGAATTTTCAGAAACATCAAATGGTCAGTCCTAGCCATTATGTGGCTTGCAAAGAATTTTCTTTCCTGTTATCTCTAGGAATGCATTATCTTTAGGATCTCTTCAATGAGTACATTTCGGTGAAGAGGAAATAAGCACATTCAAGAATAACCCATCAGCGAAAAGGCCTTCCAGGAGCTCCAGGTGTACTTCATTATAGTCTGTTGATTTTGCTACAGCTAAAATTCTTGTATAGTAAAACAGTCATTTTGAATTTCATTTAATGCGAAAGCAAAAGCCCGTGCCAAAGAGAGATTAAAGCTGGAACATAGACATTAATAAGCTACATAACTGTACAGCAACAAAAGTAAAACCTTTTTCTTCTATGCATCTTTGTTAGTGGTGGCCAGTATTATCATAAAAGACTGATAAGGTACAAAAAAAATATTGCAGGTGAAAAAAATTTTTTAATTCCTTTCTTTGATTGTTAGGGAAATTGAACGGTTTTCCATGTTTGTGAACTAGTTACAGTTCGTTCTACCTTTTCAATTTTTATTCGTATCTTTGCATATTTTAATTGAATTTTCATTGATATTTATTACATAATTTATGTGAGCTGTTTACAAAATAAGTTGATCCTTTAATTATTGAATATCTGAATTTGAAATACCCGTGAATCTTTATTAATTTTGGCGCAAAGAGACATTTAGAATTTTCATAGTCAGACTTCTCACACTTTTCCTATTTTTTTGTCACATGTAATCTTACTGCATTTTTTGCTGCCTTGCTAAATATACACTCTTGGTTTCTCCTAGTTTTTAAGTTTCATTTATATCTAATTTCTTAATAATCTGGAATTTATTCTATCCTCATCTGCAAGTTAAGATCTAAACTGATATTTTTAATAGCAAATTATGAGAGCCATTTGGCAGTGTTCTCCTCTGTCCCTCACTGTGGAGAGGCAACCCCCTTAGAAGGGTCGATGGGGCCTAGCCCTGCATGGACGTTTTCCTACCTCTTTCTGCCCTAGTCGCTGTCTGACCTCATGTCCTCCCCTCGGCTCACCCCGTGCCCACCACACTGATGCCCTGGCCGGCTCACTCCTGCCTTACATCTTTGCTGTTTCTCTTCTCTCTCCCTGGAGGCTTTCCCAGCTTCACACTCAACTTGCTGCCTCACCTCTGTCAAGCCTTTGCTCAGCTGATACGTGCCCACGGAAGCTTTCCCTGAGCACCCCATTTAAAGTTGGACCTGCCCCCAGCCCCCCTTCATCCTTACTTATTTTTTCCCCACAGCACTTTACATCTCAATATGTTTTTTGTATTTGCCTGTTAACTGTCTCCCCTTCCCCAGCCCCAGGGTCGAACAGTCCGTGGAGCCAGGGCATGTCAGCTGACGTTGGCTGGCAATGGCGGTGGCACATAGCATGTGCTCCATGAATTGCTGTTGAATGAACAAAGGATTGAACATCTTAGGTTGTAATGTTTGCTCCAACTGGCCAAGGAGGAGTGGTGGTGATGACCAAACCAGAGAATAGAAGCGATGCAAGAGAGGCAGCAGAGGGAGGAGCAGCCAGCACCTCCTTCCAGGGAACGTTTCGGGAGGCACCCTCCCAGCAGCCTGAGTGAGGGAACAGAATGCGCCACCCACCTGTCGTACCTGTCCAGGCTGACTTGGTTGTGTGCCTACTCTCAGGCGGAGGCACTGGGCAGAAGCAAATGGTCAGGTTTAGGCTGATGAAGGAGAAGTAACAGCCCTTCAATGAGCCAGCACTGTCCAAAGCTGTGTGTTCTGTGAGAGTGTAAGTAACATGCATGTTTAGTGAACACCTTAGCAATAAAGCATTTGTTCAAGTTTGTTAAATACTGCGTGACAGAAAAGCCTGTGACTTAATACTCAGCAATCCTAAGTAGCATGGTCCTAAAAGATACTTCAAAACAAACCTGATTCTTAGATATTACTTATTTTTCTAGATACTGAAAAATAAAACAAAGCATTTGAAACCTGCAAAGTTGCACTAATTCTTTTGACACCATCATTTTGTGACATTCTCTGCATGAGTATTGGGGAAATAATATTTACTCTTAGCTTCTGTTTATGATCAGATGGAGATGCAAGAGATGTCTTTGAGTTTCATCCTAATGTTCTTTACTTTATTGAATTTACCTGTCAGATTTGCACTTATCTCCTGTCTGAACTATACTACCAAAACCCTTCCAATAAACTTTCCCTTTGCCCTTTCACCAAGGCTATCTAACCTTTAATATAGTTCCCATTTCCTGTATCCATTTCTCCTATTTCCAAATGCTTCAAAGTAGAATTTCTTAACTTTCTTCCCCAGATTTCTAACTCGTTGGATGACTAGGAAAGCCTTAACATTACAAAAAGTGGGGCAAAGGGATGACATCACTCTCTAAGCTGCAATTCTTTCATAACCCATGAACCTGAAGCAGAGTTTGACCCACTAGACAGCATTTTGGCGACCTCCTGACTCACCGACTACTAGCCCCTCCCAGAAGTCCTTGCATAGCTGAGGCCGATGTAACCACTATCTGAATCCCTGTGCCCACATTTACTATTGAGCACCCAACTGACATGCATTTGGGATGAAGGGGAGACAATCAGTGGTTGCTTGCCTGAACATGAAGAGACAGGCATCTCAAAATCAGGATGCCTTGCCTGGTACAGCCGCGGATGACTCAGGTGAGTTGGATTTGGGCACAGATACTTGTTAAGATCTTGTAAGCCAGCCAGCTGCATGGTGCTCATCTCACCGACTAAGAGGTTCTATGTGTTCTATTGATTAATGCAAGTTTATTCTGTTCTCTAGAATCAGTGGTCATGTCGGGCACACAGATTTCTATAATTCAGGCCTGGCTCCTACCTTCCTCTTCTGACTGCGACAGCAGGAGGGGCATTTATTTATCAGTACAGATAGCCAGTCAGCAAGCATCCACTTACTCTGGCTCGTGTTGTTTGCTATTCTCAGCTCCCTGATGGCAGTTGTGAAAGTCATAAAAGAATTGCAAAATGCTCTCTGGGTTTCAGGGAGGCTGTACTCAAATTATTCACAGGATGATGAACTGATGGTTGGGTGGTAGCCTCAAGGCCTATTTGCATACTGATTTGCATTAAAGGGAAGGGCCTTTGAGGAGGAGGTTCCCACAGAAAGCTTGGAGTTCAGGTAAGGAAGCTGCTCTGGGGGCGGGTGCCTGTCTCCCAGCCCCGTCCAGGACCAGGGAAGAGCTTTCTCAAAAGAGAACTGCAGGGGGCTTGAGAGAGACAGAGGCTCAGGCAGAGCCTCTCTTGGCCGCGGTGACAAGGACTGTGCCTAATGGGGACAGTACAGTATGAGGAGCCGACCATTTTCCCTATGAACAAGCTTGGGTGCCCACAGGTGTGCGGTTGGGGGACATCAGGATTTATCCTCTAGCTGTGCATCCAGTTGCTAAAGGGGCCGGGCAGCAGGGGTGTCTCACGTGTGGACAAGCAGAAGAAGACTCCTGGTGAGCACGTGTGGCAGCCACCACGGGAGGCCCAGAAACAACCCGGAGGCATTTCGGGGGTGGCAAGGTGAGGGCCTCACTCTGAAAGTAGGTGCCCGGAGCCAGTTAACTCTGCCTATTATTCAGCATGACCTTATTTGTACCCACATGTTGGAGACGATTTTCCTGACCCGACTTTTGGAGTCTCTCCAACATTTCTGAAGAGAATGTTGGTGAGGCAGCTCTTTCCAGGACAGGGCTAGTCAGAGAAGGAGCCGGCTGAGTGGCGGCGGAGGAGGAGAGGCTCCGAGCCTGGCTCTGTCCTGCAAAAACGAGGTTAATGATGTGAACGTCCTCTGCCATTTCTCGTCTCTCTACGCTGGTTAGAAGGTGTTGGTTACTAAAATGACTTCAGAGGGTTATAAATCCCTGGACCGATGAGAATGGGAGCAGAAGGAAACATTCTAAGTGAGGTCAGATAACGTTAGTCAAGTGGAATATTGCTTCCACATGCAGCCCTGCATTTGCCTGGAAGGGAACTCCAAGAGACCACGCACACTCTGCTGCTTTTTGCCTCTCCTGCTGGCTCAGTACAGGCAAAGCTGAGCTGGTTGATGGCTGTGTGAGCAAGGCAAGTAATAAAGTGGAGATTCAGTTAATACACACCACTCTTAATTATTAACAGCTTCATATAAGCATGCTTCTTCTAACCAAGAGAACAAGTGAAGAAAGACTTGCCCCTTTAAAAGAAGTCCTGCAATCTCCACCTTTCTCTCTTTTATTATCTGACATTTGATCCAAATCCTACTTATGTTAGTACAATGATCGGAAACCTGAACAAAGTTCTTGCAGCTGTTCCTCTCCTATTTATTGTGCCTTCCACAAGCTTGAAAATGCCTGGAATTGTCTTTTGCTGGCATGTGACTTGCTTTTGGAAAATTTATCATAAGGAGATTAAAGCCAACATGTAAGAAAGAATGTTTATGTGTTACATCACTCCCTGCTTCCCTCTATTACTCAGAAACGACTGGCTTTAGGAATGTAGCACTACTGAAGTTTTGGGATGAAGAGCCAATTGTTAAACTGGTATATTCGTTCTTCTCTGAAATACGATTTGACATAAAATAGTAGATCTGATTCACAGATAATATCTCAGAGGAAATAGTTTGGTTCATTACTAAGCGTGCCCATTCAAAATGAAATTATTTTACAAATTCCATGTGTCAAAAACTGTAAAGGATCTAAGGTTTTACCTTACTTAGAAGCTAAAAAGTTAGGCTGCCATTATTTCATAGGTGCTGGCAGCAGACATGAGACCCCTGGGTCAAAGACAAAGAACGTTGTGACATAACAGTGTGCCAAGTATCAGCATTCTCTTGTGCCTTTCCACAGCCTCAACTACGTGATACAATTCAAAGAGAGCCATGTGACACAGGTACACACAGTGGGTTGCATTACAAAATAGGAACCCTGAGCTTAGGGGACCAGAATCTTTTATAATAAGCATGCCTGTCCTTTGCTCCAGAGGAAGATACTTTCAATCAACAAAGGCAACAAAATCTTTGAAAAGGTAGTTCACAACAAAGGCAGTCAATACCTACACTCACAAAATGTGCAGAACATAAGCAATCCATTGAGAACTGTCTCCCAACCATACATATATTTTTTTAAGTAAATTCCATGTCATGTCAGATTCTATAAACTGAATGTTATGAATCCCCTGAAGTAACATTGCAATACAAATTTTTCTTTGTAATATATATAATCTTAATTTATGTGATGTGAGTAGGATTCATATCCTGCTTTATAAATATAAATATATAAAGGTGAGAATAATACAAAGAAAAGTCACTTTTCTAAAGTGACAAATTTCTATTTGCATTGAGGTTATTAGTAAAGTTAGCAGCCAAGTAGAAAACCAATTGGAGAAGATCTTTGCAAAATATACTTAGTTACAAGAAAATTTGGAAGGGAAATAGAGTTGCCTTTCTTAAGGACTGACATGAATGGAAAGACACCAGTATAAATGAATAATCAAAAGGAAGATTATTCGTTCTCCTTGTTGGGAAGGAATGCCCTTGACCTGGGTGTTGGCCGCTGGATGGCGGGAGGTAGTCTGAAGTCTACATGATGGCAAAGGATACCCAAGGAATGCAGGATGCAAAGGAAGGGAATTGGTCCAATTCAGATCTTTCTGGTGATAGATAAATACTAGTTGAGTAGTGGGGTCTTTTTTGGGGAGAAGTAGCATTGTTGTTTTATTGCTAGAAATAGTTGTTGAAATATTAAGTTCTCTTCTCTTTCATTTTTCTTACTATGCTTTCCCCATCTCAAGCCAGGAAAGATACCAATCTTTTATACTCCAGGTACACAGAATTTATTCAGACAACTTTAGTGGGTGATGCTTCTATCCTCCAGAGATTGGTATAACTTTAAAGACTTGTTTATTGAAAGTAAATTGAATTTGATCTCTTCCATTTACTTGTTGAGATAAATAGGCATTTCTTTGGCTTCTGACAGTTTTAGGTAATCGCCTAGACAATATGTCTTTATGATCCATGATGATGTTAATGTTGACCTGTCTTACACAAAAAAACTTGGACAAAGCTGTCCCTAACAAATTTCCCCTAATCTAGGGACCAAGAACAAATACATGAATAAACAACAAAAAAAATTATATTCTGGCATCAAAGTATATCAGAGTTTGTAAACAGCATTTTTTCCTCTACAAATGATAAAAGCATTAAATCCAGAGCTGAACTGTCCTCATCCGAACCCTTGCTTCCCCACGTACTAGCCGGGTGACCATGGGCCTCTTACTTCCCCTGCCTGCTCCTCAGTCCCCCAGCTGGGAAGTGGAGATGATAATAGGTTCTACCTTAGAAGGTTGCTATGAGGATGACGTAAGTTACATGTAACATCTTTACAACAGCACCTGCACACAGGAAGCACTTCATAAAGGTTTACTGTTGTTATCTCAGAACCAGCTTTTTCTCCCCCTTTATATCTTCAGATCAGAGTGAAGTTTAGGCCTTGGCAAATATAAAAATATTTACACCATAGATTAATGATAACAAAATTTAAAAAATATATATTTACACCAACACAGCTTCTATGAGCATGGTGTCTGGCACAGGATCAGTTTTCAAAAACTATCTGGTGAATGAGTGGCTCCATATTGAATGAATATATCAAGCAGTGATGCTTACACTCTCATATCTTTATTCTCACTTTATTACAAATCCAATCATTGAAAATTCAGTGAAAGGGGCTGGAGAGTAATGCTCAGCCCGAGCCAGTGCCCTTGGGAATCTGCTGTGCACCTGCTTTTGTCAACACTGATGTCCTCCCCAACTCAGTCACCTCATGTAGTGTCGGTCAGTGCCTGCCTCCCTCTTTCTCTCATAATGTTTAACTGTCATGGTGGCCTTCTGCACAGAATGGACAGATCCATGCCCCAAGCTATCACAGATAATTAATTAAAATGTTCCCAGTCACATTAAGTCCTCTAAGACTATATGGATGGAAAATAAAATGATACTCAATTCCACTGTTCCACAGCCTGATACAAAACAGAGTCGTGGTGTTCCACCCATATCTTTCTTGATCCACAGATTTTACCCTCCATCACATTTGGGTGAAGCCCCTTTGTAGTGCCATGGGGTCAGAAAGCCCTTGAGTAGAATGGACTGTCTCTGGTGTGTGTTTTATTTTTAATTCCACTAGTTAGTTGCTAAGTTGTTCTATTTCACCGTCTGATGGAGTGTAGACTGAGATTACCTGACAGATACTTTCTGACATGTCGTGGCAATTGCCTGATGCCCACCAAAGGCTTAGCTATGAAGAAAAACCAAGTGTGCCTTGGTCCCATTTGGAGTGGACCCAGCATGGGGGATTGTAGTGACACAGCTTGCAGGCAACAAGAGCTACAGGAATAAGAGGGTGGGTGGGGTCTCAGCAGACATTAAAGATGTCAGAGACCTTTTCAAAGCTAGAACAGCACTGCTGTTTCTATTCGAAGGTGAAGGACTCATTTTCTTCTTGAGAAAAATTACTTTGTTGGGAGAAATTAGCTCCTGATATTGAACTGACTTAAGGGGAGGGGGCACATTATGTGTAGTTTAGATTTATGTTAGTAGGTTTAGAAAGCATCCCCCCCAGAGTAGATGGAAGAAAAATAATGTCAGGGAAACCATTATGGGCTGAATCGTCTCTCTCCTTCCCTCCGGATTCATATGTTGAAGTCCCAACTCTGTCTCAGAATGTGACCATATTTGGAGACAGGGTCTTTGCACAGTAATTAAGTTAAAATGAGGTCATATGGGTGGGCCTTAACCCAACATGACTGGTGTCCTTATAAGAAGAGGAAATTCAGACACAGACATGGAAAGAGGGAAGATGAGAAAACACAGAGAAAAAGCAGCCATCTATAAGCCAAGGAGAGAGGCCTCAGAAAAAACAACCCTATCGGCACCTGATCTCAGGCTTCTGCCTCCATAACTGACATAATGAATTTCTGTTGCTCAGTCTGAGTGATAATGAGTTATGGCAGTGCTAGCAAACTAACTCCACAACGGAAGGCTAAAGATATTTAAAGGCAGAAAAGCAGTGACTCAAACTTCCATGGTCAAATCTAACTTAAGGGTCATGAGGAGAGTGGAAAGTTTTGATAAAAATGAGTAGTACAACACTTTCACACTCAAGTTTCCACTACTTAATTTTGTGCATAGTCCACTTAATCCTTCTGAACCTTGACTTATCTCATAAATGGACTGTAAGGCCCTTGTGGCCAAAGGAACTTTTCCATCTTTTTTAACATGGCTAACCCACAGAAAAAAAAAATCCTAATGAATGAATCAGTGATTCCAGAAAAAGAAAGCAAAGGAGTCCTCCCTTCTCAAGGAGCTTTCAAGAATTCGGAGGGAGATACATTGTGTGCACAAGAAAATATAGCCAGGAGGTGAATACATGCTGAGTATGCAAAAGAATGAGAGCCCTTGAATCTCAGATGATCATGGAAGGCTTCAAGGAGGAATTGAAATTGACTCTTTAAAAGTTGAGTGGAGATTGGATATGTAAAAAGGGAACCCATGGGCCAGATAAAAGCAAAGAGGTCAAAAAGGCAATGCATGTTTTAGGGACAGTAAGAGGAACAGCTTGCAAATATGAAGAAGTCCTTTGCACCTGGAGAGAACACTGTTAGCTGTTAAGTGTTACAGATGAATTCCTTATGAGCCATGGCCTTAAAAAACAATGAGGCAATTTACAGTTGTTGGAGGCCAAAGGATCTTGGCCAGCTAGTAAAATCAATCAGGGCTATTACGAGTTCCATGACAGCAGGCAAATGTTCATCCTTCTGACCTAAACCATCACTCTCGAGTCCAGCTCATTGACACTGCAGGTGTTTGGACAGGGAGTGAACTACACTTGCATTTGCTCCATCTAAGAAGAGAAGATTTGACAAAGCAAATGGAATAAACAAGACTCCAAAAGGAAGGATTCTGGAGCAATAAAATACCAGTTCCATTCCCACTAAAGTTCTAATTATGAATCCTTTCAATCTCTTCATCAAAATAGAAATCTGGAGGATTGCCATATGACATTGCACTTAGGCCTATTTAATCCATTCTGTATGCCTTTGACAGCAATGGCTGTATTTTCCAATTTAAGCTTTTAACTCACTTTGACCTTTCTTATAGTTATCCAAATGATTACATTTTACTGTACTTTCAGCCTTCTGTGGATTAAATCAACAGATAGTTATTGAACTCTGACCATGTGCAGAATTAACTTTAGGGAAGAGATGACCCTAAAACAATTGCTGATGTTTCTGTGTGATGTACATATTTTCTATCAAAGACACAGAGGGCTCCAAAACGATTGGCAGCATGCAGTCGATAAATATTTTAATCAAATCTATGTAAGAGTAGGTGGAGAAGTTTGGATTTCAAAAAAGGATGAAAGAGATCAAGCCGTGGATTTATTGCAGATGGTGTCATGTGGAGAATGTGTCAGCTCTGTGGATCGCCAGCATATTCACTGATGAGGGGTGGGAAGGGAGAGTAACAATAAAACTCTAATTAATTACGTGTTGCTCCTTTATAGTCACTTGCACTAGAGCTTCATGAGCATCGTTACTGAAAGAAGCTTTGCTGGGAAAAGCATAGGGATCAGAGAAAGAAGGAAGTATTAAGAGGACAGGGAGAGACCAGCTCATGATCTAGAGCTTGGCCTATGACACATGCACAAATTAATCAGAGCCTGAAGTTCCTGACTTCCTTCTCACCTACTGATGAAAGATACTAATGAGGACCAGAACTAGCATGACACATCGTCCTGAGGAGCTACGGCTTTACCTCTCATGGACTCCAAGATCCAAATCTCTACCAAGTCTCACTTGAGTACACTTCTGCCCTTATCTTTGTATTCGTGCAGGTTCACACCACCCACGGTGCACTGTTTGGCTTCATGCCACCAGATTAGGCAACCAAGTTAAGAGCTATTTTAAAAAGTAAGGTAATAATAATGAAAAATAAATACATGCTCAAAGAGGAATAGACCAGTTTGGGAACATATTCCCTTCCATAGCCAGATGAGAGTTATGAAAATCTCCCTTTCCTCAAAGGGTTCAGTTTCACTAGCTGAGAATCTATGTAGTGGGAAAAGGAAGAGGACTGAATTCGGTACGGAAGACGTGATCGGCAGTCTGAGCTTTGTCATCACTGAGGTCTAAGGCGTTAGGAAAGCTACCCAGGCATCTGAGCAACACTTCACACCTCTGTAAAATGTGATCCTACTTCCGAGCCTTAGAAGAAATTTCTGACTATGGCATAAGTATGAAATGACAGCTGTTATTCAAGATTTTTCTTTTGCTGTTACTCTTATTATGTCATTGTCCTGCCATCATATGGGCTGTGTGACTGCTTAGCCACTTCTTGTCCTGAGGCAGAAGGGGCTGAAGTCTCAGGCTTGTACTGGACTTGGCCTGTTCCCCACTCTAACTTCACGTCATTATATTTTTACAGAAGATCGAGAAAGGAGCAGATTCATTCTGGTGAAAAAAACTTCACAAGTATAAAATGCTTTGTAACTGAAGAGTCTGTTGGGAGTGCAGAATCAGATGGGAAAGTCATGGGTGGTGGTGCTGTCAGACAGCAGTCAGGGAAGCAACTGATGGCTGCTGAATTCGCACAACTTCATAACAACCAGTTAAGCTGGGAAGAAAGACATAATCAGGCCTCCCATGTGCTTTATGGATTTGGAATGAAATCCGGACTACTCCCTATCAGACTAGGGAATCTCATGTGGGTTCTTGGGCTCATTTTCTCTAAGCAGTAGTTCACATTTCCAGTTTGGTCCTTGAGCTGTATGTTGCCCATGGATAGCAGTTTCCCTTTTGATAAGCAGTCTACAAGGAGATATTTTTAACAGAAAACCACATTCTGGGTAATAGGTCTGGTATCTGTAGGAATCCTATCTCCACTCTGGCTTACTGGCCTCACCTCTCTGTTGTGACTAAGTCTACACCCACAGCTGAAGAGCACGCCTCTTGGAGAGAAGTTGTGGGTACACTTTCTGTTCCCTTGGGGACTTTGTGACCTTTGGCATTCCGTGCCACAGAAACATTCCGTGACTTGGAGACAAGTGACTCCCCATTACCTCCCTCTGATAGGTGCAGTCAGAATTAGAAAGCTCTGGAAGATCCTCAAAACATAGACTTAAAATAATAACTATCATTATTAAAGTAATTAACTTTCATCATAGGTGAGTCATCTATACATTAGCGAGTCAGTGATAATTTGTTTCAGAGGTATCCCTTAATATTTCCTTACTTACTCAGCCTCATTCATTAGAAGGTGAGTTACATTTTATTTTTTATATTTTCCAGCCTTATTGAAGTATAATTGACAAAAACTGTATATATTTAGGGTGTACAATAGGATGTTTCGCTATGTGTATATTGTGAAATGATCTCTACAATCACGTTAATTATAACATCCATTGTCTCTCATAGTTGCCAGAGCTCTATGTGTGGGGTGAGAACATTTAAGATCGCCTCTCTTGGCAAATTTCCAGAGTACAACCCAGTATTGTTAACGAAAGTCATCGTGCTGTACATTAGGTCTTCAGAATTTGTTTGTCTGGCTTCGCTGAAACTTTTTGTGTACCCTCCAACCATTTTCCCCACTATCCAGACCCTGGCAACCACCATTCCAGGTTACATTTTAAGGAAAATATTTCTTACATTTTGAAGATTGAAGAGAGGTTTTCCACATTGTATTAAATGCATGGGAATGGCTGGTATTGGCAAAGTAATTTTTTTCCTTAAGCCACAATAAAAATAAAAGGTTAACTGTGTCCTACAGCCATCTGTAGTTCTGTGCCTGCAGTTGAGTCAACACTGATATTTTTGCTTTTTAAATTCCTTCAGTATTCAACAGGGCAGCTTATCTCTGTGAAATGTTTCCTTCTTCCCCTGTAACAAATGGATGGGAAATTCAAACATTTGTACTCTTTCTCTGAAGCAATTGCCCTAAGCCGGTAAAAACTGTTTCATCAACCACAGCTTTGAGTATTTTTATTTCCTCCTGATAAAGTTTTAGGCCAGTGCTCATGATGAAGATATATAACCATCAATAACCATCTTTTCAGCAGATAGAGTCAAAGTTAGTTTATTAAGCACAACAAATTGTTCTCCTAGTCTTTTCTCCCCACAATGTATTGCCCAATTATTTCACATTCTTGTAGTGTAGAATAAACACATTAAGTCTGTTGAGATACTGCTTTCATTATTTATTTTTCAAATTTAATAAGTAGGAGGGGGATGACCTTTTCCTAGAACAGGAAACAAAATTAGAGCTGGCAGTGATACATTATCAATTTTCAGAACTATGAAAATATTCCATAAAGTAAGCAGTCCTCTGTGCACACAGGTGACTGTCCAACCCGGTCAGTGAAATCATAAAACCCAAATCCCTTTAAGTTAGTTTTGAGTTAATTCAGCGTTTCCTTGCAGGGTTTCTTTACTCCGGTAAGTTTGATAGCCGTGCATAATTACATCAGTTTTCTTCCTCATCAAATTCCACTTCATTTTCCAGACCAAAAGGAGCATATGATTCTCTTCTCGATGCAGGTAAGGAGCATGCTGACTCCCAAACCAGGTCTGGCTGAGGAGCATGCCACGGTAAATTTGCTCTGTGAAACCGAGACAAATAACTTTACCTTCTTGTATTTCCATTTCTTGAGCAAAGGCAACATAACAGGATCTCTTGCTCAACAGTGTCATATCCATGGAAATGCATGATAAAGTTACAGACAACTACAGCGACATACATATACCAACTATACACACACACAAAATCTATCAGCAGTGCTGGGAGAAGTGTAATGCTGTCAGACCCTGTCGTTTCGCCCTGGTCACAATCTTGGATTGGTTTAAGTAGATGTGCTCTCATATCCAGAGGCAAATACTGATGTGGGGGAGGGCAGGGAGTCAGGGGCAGCACCACTTGAAGATTCAGAAGCATAACGTTCTTTGGAATTGGGTGAAGAAACAGCTCCACAACTTGCACAGGCACTACGGATTCTACAGCAATGGGAGGAAGTAATAAAACAAGCAAGGAGATGTGCACACCTCTAAGAGCTTAAAGAAATGGAGTTACTTCTTTGCAGCAATCTTCATTCATACTCTCTAATTTTCATCTCTACAACCGCCTACGCTTGAACCGTAGCTTCATTGTGTTTCAAAGGGCATGGATGTTGGGGAGAGGAATGATTGACTGATTCCCAGATTTTTAAAAAATGTGGCAGAGGGAGAACTCTGACGAGGGAGCCACAGTGCTTAGATGACTATTTTCCCTTCTTGGTGGTGGTTTGATGATGAGAAGACACACACCCTGTCATCAGCACTCCCTTTTTCAGAAGTTTCCACAGAAAGCAATCTGCTCATTGTATCCAAGTTTCATGGAGGTTGCTTTGGAAAGAAGCTTTAAAGTGGCGAAAGAGATGAGTGAGAGATACTGTCGATAATGCTAACGCTGAGGCCTATGGAACGAGATGTATATACAGAAGTCAGATTTTTGAAGTGAAGGTACATGTTTTAATGGCCCAGGTGTTGGGATTTCAGTACCATATATACTTAGGATGCAATTGAGGCTAAAGGTAGCCCTGGGTGATCCAACCAAAAAAGGACCCAAGTCTAAATCACTCCAAGTCCATTATTATCACTTCCAATTTATTACTATTATGGGAATACTCTGGCATTTTAGTGACTTATAGTATTTTGGAAATTATGTTTTCATGCTTTTAAATTCAGGATAATACATTTCTTTGTATTAATAAGTATACTATCAAGAGCTCTACCATTTTTTCTGTTTTATCTGCCTCTCCAGCTCCACCCTTTTCTCATCAGCACATTGTTAGCAAGTTCCTAAATGATTTCAGATATAAGCAAAGTTTTTCTTGTATAGTGAGTAATATGCTAGCTGTTTTGGGGGGTATAATGACATGTTTTACCATAGTTTAGTTTTTGATTGTTCATTTATGTTTGTGCTTTAGATTTCATGTGAAACCTTCATAAAATTGTTGCATTCATGTCTAACTGAACTGTCTCTCATTACGAAAACAGCCTGATACCCTTTCGTAAAAATTTCTGTCCATTGCTGCCATGAATCAACAACTCTCCTTCTTCCTCCAAGCTGGTCATTTCATGTGTCAGTCATGGAAAATTACCACATGTTAGAGGTTGACACGAAGACAAAATAGCCTAATGTTAGTTTCTCCTTTCATTTTTTGTTTGTTTTTCTTTCATTTCTTTCATTTTTGGGTAAAGTATTCAAGAAATATTGACATGAGAATAAATGTTATTGTGATTAAGACTTATTCTTTCTGGGGATGAAAAGGCCAAAAAAGATTCACTGGAGTGTTTCAGTCAGGAGGCAACCGTGCGCTTCCCAGATCCCAGGCAACCAAGCCGTCTGCATTTCAGAGCCATCCTCCCTGTTTACTGAAAGACAACTGTCGGTGGGAAATGAGCTACCCCAACTTCCAGTTCCATCAGAACGGGGTCTTCTCTCACATGGCGGCGCCGTGGCTTTCTGAGAGAACTTTCCGGTAAGCTGGCTGGGCACATTCCAGATTTGGCACTTAGCCAAGAGAGAATAGCTCTGCCGTCCATTCTTAGTGAAATATAAATAATGCCGGAGAGGAATAAAATTAAAAAATAAATAACAGTCCCTTTTTAGTCTTTGTCATAAGTTTTACACACAGCCAACTTTCTAACAGGTCCTCTGAGACGCTGGCCTAACAGGGCTTTCCTTCTTGGTTAAACCACACGCCAAGGGAGATGGAAGGGACCTGGAGAGAGACCTGTTTCTTTCCACTCTGCTCCTCACTGTGTCTCCTGATGGGACTCCCAGAGAGCAGGTATGCTAGAGACATAGGTGGCAGCAAGCTGATGGAGAATGTTCCAGGGATCTCAGACAGACTCTCTTAAGGAAAGGAATCCCTCAGAGGAAAGGCCCTCATTCCCAGAGCTGCACACTCCAATGAGACTTTCCGTAATAAGGGAAAGAAACCTAACTCAATCTTGCTTTAAAAAAGAAGAGAAAAAGAGAGAACCTTTTGGAAGTTGAGATATGACTGGATCCTGAATTTGAAGGCTCTTCAGCAGCGCATAGCCCCGTTCTACTCTTACATTCACAGGCAAGTTCCTAGCAATGCTGCCGATGTAGATCTTCGAACTTTCCATCTCAGAGGAAGAGGTACCATCTCTCTCCCATTGACTCTGGAGGTCAGGAGAGGGCTCTGATTAGCTTGGGTTGGATCACATGTCCATCCCTAAATCAACCTTCATGGCCAGAAGGGGAGTGGCCAAAATTGACTAAGACTAGTCTGGGGTTGGATAAAGATAGAAACTTGGCAATCTCTGGAATCATCTGGACCAAAAGGTGCTATTAAAGATTGAGGGACAGTTGGTTCCTTAAGAAAGTACTAGAAATACAGAAAAACTGGTCTACTGCACATATGGGAAGACCTTGATGGGGCATTCATTGCAGGAAACCATGAGCTTCTCAGTGCTTGAAGATGTAGAGGGCCCTGAATGAGACCTGCGTGAGTCAAATGTGAATTGGGGATAGGACTATGGGTTGAGTTTTGAACACACTTGATCTCAAGTAGTTTTAAGTACTTTGCTGTTTGGTCTGGTCCTGGATGAGATTGTTAATTATATTTGGGTTCTGGGTTTCTATCTTTTATTTCAGTCTTCCTTTTTTCTTTCCCTTTCCCTATGCAGTGCCCAACAAAGTACTTATATTTCCCAAACCATGTGGTCCTGATATCCCATACCTCAGTAGAAGAAGAAGAGAAGGGAAAGAGAAGGGGAAAAGAAGAGAAAATATTAAGGACTAGGTTAGTGTTTTAAAGTATTTTATTTTGGTAAGTTTAAGGACCTTAAAAATATCTGCAACAAATGTGGGGGTGGGGATGAGGACTTGATAATATGGGTGAATGTTGAAACCACAATGTTCCTCATGTGAAACCTTCATAAAATTGTATATCACTGATACTTTAATTTAAAAAATCTGCAATGAAAGCTACTTAATATCATCAAAATTTTATAAAAGAGAAGATCTTTTAATACCAACAACTCTGGTCAGGGCTTAGTTTTATATTCAAAGAAAATTCCTTAAATTATAAAAAATTGCAACTTTTTTGGACAACTCACTGAAATATTCTAAATGTGGCAGAGATCATTTAACGCTTCATCCCAAATGAGTAAGTTAGCACTCGCTAAAGATTAGTGTTTGGGAACCTCAAAGAGTTTAATGATGGGAATTTGGGGGACATGTCTCTTCAGTGAGAATTTTATGGCCACTCTGCTCTCATACCATTTAGATAAATAATCCCTCTCTCTTTAACAAACCGGCCTGAGATGCAGGCTATGGATTTTAGTAGAATTTACACACACTAGAGTTATCCTTGATAGGGACTTTTCAACAGCACAACATAATTTTCCAAAGAAGGGGAAACTGAGACTCAAGAGGTGAAGGAACTTGGCTAACGCTCCACTCTGCAAGGAAATCCCATAACCAAGCAGAACTCATACGAACCAGGACTCAGCCAGCCTTCAGACAGAAGGCAGATAGAAGGGTCAGAACTCAAACACTGCACACGTCCTGAATGAGCCAAGTGGTGGCCGCAGGGGACAGGAAGGATTCCAGACCAGCAGGGGGAGCACTTCCACAAAACAGAATCGTCAAGGGATGGATCCCAGCCTGGCCATCAGGGGGTTTGTGTCTGGGGTGTGTGGTGGTCAAAAGGACCCTGACCATATTTTGAATTTGGCAGTTTCCAGGTGACCCATGAAGCAAGACCCTATTCTCAGAAACACTGAATTACTAAATTAATTATCAAGATAGAAATTTATCCCCATGGAGAATAAGTCAGGACTCAAGTCCCTGGAAATGACAGAGAAGGGCAGCTGGAACAATAGAGACTCAACTGGCTTCAGGATGTCAGACAGGTGGGCAGGACAAGCCAATTCTGATAAGATTCAATGTTAGTTGCAGAAGGAATGTTTTATACTTTCAGTGAGAAGTTTGGAAGGAAGAAATCAGTAGGAGTTTCCCCCCAGGAAAATGGCCAGTATCATTACTATTTTCCTGTCACCAGAGCTCCATTGCTGACAAAGAAAAGCACCTTTTAAGCACCATGAGAGAAAAGGTATCACATTTGGATGAGATCATGAACCGTAAGGAATTTAGGGAGAGGAAGAGAAAATTTCAATGAAATAATGAAGAAAGAAAAGGAAGGCTTTAAGGAGAAGCAGAAATGAGCTGAAAGAATGACAAAGTTTGGTCAAAGGGCTCTTTAATAGAATCTCAGTATTATACACAGGCAGAGTGAGAAATGCTTCTGGGACTGAGGAAGCTCAAACCAGGTTGTGTAAATCACGGTGGAGTTTCCACCTTTGCCTCGTTCACAGATTTGAAACCTGGTAGAACCATGGAACCCTGCCGTATCTCCTAACAAGAGTCCAAGGATGCTAGTCCTAAGACCAAAACAGGTGGCTTGAGCCACGGAGTAGGAATGATAAGACTTTTTTGAGAGACTAGAATGGAAAAGGCAGACTGAGTTCCAAGGGAACCATATAGTGATTCAGGAGACATAATCCCCAAGAATAAACACAGTAGGGAATAACTAAAATTCTGTAGTGCTTCAGGATTGTAGGAAGGATTACTTGAGATTGCAACAAAATTTAGTCATGTCATTTCTAAACCGATTCATTTAGCAATGAGGGGGGAGGAGTCGGAAGTGTGGCATGGCCGACCTATTTCCCCTAGAGCACAACAGTGCCCTGGGTATGGGAAATCTTTGGTGGAAATATCAGCAATCGAAACAAATGAAATATCCTTGTGACATTAATAATTAAACTTTCATATCTTTTATGACAAAAACAATACTCAGAGCACGGGCATTACTGGAAATTCATGAAGTGAACCCTCTTTTTTGGGTCAGTGTTTACTACAACCCTGATTGTTTCAGAAAGAAAACTTTATGAAAGGAAATCAAGAGCATTTCTCCAACTCCACGAGTACTGCAATAACAGGAAACAAAACTCCTATTTCTGTAGTTTGCCAGATAAGAACTGAATAGTAGAGTTTTTTTTGCAGGCATGTGGCACATACTGTTAAAGACATATAAATTACTGTCTAGTTCATAGTCTTGGCAGAGTGACTTACACTGTAGCTTCTATTTCTGGTGGGGGAGACACATACATTTGTCATTACTCCAGAAAATGGTAAAAAATAAGTTGACAGAAGAGAAATTGTTGCCAAGAGTGCCAGCCATTTCAGCCTTGGTCATTCGGTGGAGCCACTCTGCCCTGAGAACATTCTAGACACTTTGAAGCAGGGCAGTGGGCAATTAACTAAGCAGATGGAAGTAATTTCCAAAGGACTCTGGAGATACTACAGTTCAGCTGCTCTCTAAAACTAGAAGAAATAATAGCAACCAGTGGCCTTAAATGGGATGTTTCCTTTGGATATGCAAGGAGATGTCTTACTCAGTCCAAGCCGGGCCATATTTGCTTATTGCATACTTTATAATTCAAGTATAACAGCTAGCTGGCTTATTAAAATACACTTTCCCGCACTTTTCTCAAGTTATGATGTAACAGAAAATGTACTTAGGGATGCATGTGTGTTTCACTTTAAAGTTTATCTTCTTCAGTACCTTTGAAAAGGACAAGAAAGTGAGGTCAGAAAGCCAGTAGGTTGTTTAAGACACAAATGTCACAAAGCACACCTTCTAAGCATATAACATCAGAAGAGGTATACTGAGGGATTTTTTTTAGGTTATAATGCGAAGATGCTTTTCTGGTGATGGTTTTCAGCTCTTTAATCATGACAACTGGTCATCAGTGTCTTTGTTTACTAAGACATCACTGATGTCATTGCTGGCAAGACTCAGAGAAAATAATTTTTAATATGTAGTTATGTCAACAACTGCAGACTTTTATTGAGACCAAGTAATAGAGGGTGAGAATAGTACCTGATTGAATGTATTATTGCTACAACTATTATGGAACTGTGAAGATGCAGAATAATGCACCAAAAATCCACTCCCCAAACTTGGATTCGGTCACTGCTAACATTTTGCTATGTATTTTACTTTTTACCTATACTAGACCATATTTACCCAAAATTTTATATCTTGCTATTATATCCACTTTATATCATAAGCAAGTTCCCATACTATTAAAATTCTAGGCAAAGATCATTTTTATAAATGGATCCATTCCTATGGATGCACTATAATTGACATATCAAGATTGTTTGCAGTTTATTATAAATAATTATGTGTAAAATGTCCTTGCAAATATATCCCTTTCCTTATTATTTATGATTTCTTCAAGATCCTTAAGAATGAAATTACAAGGTCAAAAATTTTTTTACAACTCTTGACACAAATTGCCAAATTGCTTGTGCCAATTTATGCACCAAAGGAAGTTTATAAAGGTAAGAAGAGAATGCACTTAGTTTTCTTTAATTTGGTTCTATGAAAATTTAGTAAACAGAATTTGTAAAAGACACATTATTGAAATATTTTTGTTTACGATAAAATGAGGAAGAAGGTATCTTTAAATTACTAGTAAATGGCAAGAATTTAAAAATATATTCAAAATTTATAGCCAGGGAAACATTGCAGGCAATTTTTTAAAGTCCATTTTTTTAAGAATAAAAATAAGCCTTTATATTTGCTAGCTGTTTAACAGTTTGAAAATACTTTAATAAATGATCTATTGTTAATCACAACCTTTTAAAAATTCTAAAATAATTTGGGCTCAACAGAGAAACCCTCAAATGCAATCACATTAAAAAATATTATAGAATATCACAATATAATATCACAAATTATCAGGCTACTTAAAGTTTATTCTTTCATCAGTTTCAATATTCATGTTCCCAAGAATGATCTTTGCTCCAGGTAAAAAGAAATCCTATGGCATGGTTCTTTCAATTCCAAGCAGCATAGGAAGACAGGTGTATGAGATAGGCTAAATGGGGTCTGCTTGCTCACATACTTTGCATCATCTTGAAATCATATTAAGGAAAGAGAGAAACTGTTGCAGCTCCCTGACCACATCATGCATACCTCTCCATGGGACCCTTCCACCTGCTGCTCCCTTTGCCTGGAACTCGGCTACCAGTGACAGCATGGCTTCCTCTAGGTCTTTGCTCAGTTGGGCATCCCCTTAGGACCCTACAGAAACACAACCGCCACCACCCCTCCTCCTCTTTCTCTCCTAAGAAGGCCCTCTCTGTTCCTTTCCCTGCTTCCTTTTTCTACATAGCCCCTGTTACTGTGCTCTTTGTTTGTTTTAAATTATTGTTTTGATCTGCCTTTGTGAGAGCAGGAATTTTTGTCTGCTTTATTCACTGCCACATTCACATTACCCAGAACAGTGTCTGGTATACAACAAGCACTTAATATGTCTTTGTTGAAGGAAAGAGTGGCTGAATGAATGTGGGGCCTGGAGTTGTCTAATGACTTTCTGGATAAACTATGAAGGAAGATACCTGCTGCAGGGGGAACTTGACTTTGATGGCCCCCTTCTCAATAGGCATTAGAGGATGATAAAAGGGGCATCAGGGCTAGCAGGCAAAAGTGTTTATGAAACTGTAGTCAGACAGATTCTGTGGAGTCGAAGCACCCGAAGTTGACCTCTTTCTTGCCATAGGACCCTGAGCAGGTGGTCCACCTCTGTAGATTTCAGTAAGGAAACCACTAAGATGAGAATGGGGATACCTTCTAAGGTTTCTTAGATGTGGTGATTCGACACAGAGATGCAGGCAGTATCTGGCACATGGAAGTGGTCAGTAATGGTGAGCTAAGCATTTAATGCACATTGTTATGCTTAATTATCACAGCAACATTAGGAAGCAGAAACTATTCTGAATATGTATTCTCTGGGTCTCCAAATAAGTCTGGGTCATGCTATGTAGTTCATACCTCCATTAGAGAGTCATATTATACATTAACATATCTATAAGACTTTCAATAAAGAAGCCTGTTCAACTTTCACTTAACTTTAATCTTTTATGAGTTCAATGAGACACTATCCAAAAGATGCTTTTCTCTTTGTACATAGCACATATTGTCATCATCATGTGAAGATGGTGATTCCTGTAAATGCCCTTTAATAGATGCAGAATATACATGATTTTCTCCATTAAAGAGAGAAAGAGGATCAGAGAAGTTCAGTAACTTCCACAAGGTCACACAAAAAACAGAAGTGTAGACATCCTTACTCAGGCAGCTGATCTCATCATCACCTCCCTCCACATAGGCCCCCATAGCCCAGCGTGGCTGGGATTATTGCTCAAAGAGATGACAAGACAATAACACAGCTACATTTATAGAATTGCTGAAAATTCAAGCTCAACTGAAAAATGGATTTGAAATAAGATTGCATTTTGTGAACCTAAAAGAAACACGTTACCTGAACTCTAAGTGCTTGACCATGGCTTGGTGTTACCAAAGACTTTCTTCTTTCTGACATTTATGTTGTTGACAGGCAAATAAAAGTAATGTCATTATCTAAAACACAGAAATGGAAATGTTAACTTACAAAGATTAAAACGAGAACCAAAATCAGTTAATTAGAAGCACATTGATATGACTATGAACTCTGAAACTATTTTCCTCTTCAAAGAGAAAACCTAGAAACTTTCAGAGCATTGGATGAGAAAAGGAAAAACTGAGCTTTAGAAAAATAGTTAAGTTTCTGTTTTTAGTTAACCGGGGGTGAACCTCATCGATAGAAATCCCAATTAGGCAGGCAGCCTTGCTCACAAATAAATGTGGCTTGTCTGTTTTGGAGATATGTATGTTTGGTTTCTGAATCAGCCAGATATATTTTGTATTATGTAAATATTCTTAAGGCCTTTTTAAAGTCTAACAAAATGAGGCCATGGGGATTCAGAGTTGAATAGAGAATACACGGATTTGTTTTGTTCTTGAAATTTATATCTCATTGGAAATGAAGGAGAAAAAAAGTCCATGGTTAATAGGGAAATCATGTTGGAAGCTAATATCTGTATTACCAATCCCCTAAAAGCATTTCCAAGCTGGATGCCAGAGAAATATGATAATTGTGAATTATATTTGGTGTCAAGACAAATCATCTCACTTCACATAAGTTGGAAACAGTTTATCTGCTGTTCATCTAGCAAATTATGTGACATAAGACTGGAAGGGTGTTTTAAAGACTGGACTACATATCCATCTAGCTCAGTTTGCTTTGTGATAGTGTCATTTTTATGTCCCACAGTGTCCCTCAATAACTGCACCAAAATAGGAATTGGTAGAAATACTTAAACTGTCATTTTCTTTTGTCTAAACCATGATAAGCATACCCAGCTACCTGCCCCAGCTCTAGACGGACCTACTTGAATTTCTCTTGGCACATTCCGTGTTTACGTTATAATTTATTTCTGGTTGTTAAGACAGTAGACATGTCAGATCTAAGCAGGGCTTCTTGGGCGTGCTTCTGTGCAGTGACACAGTGGCAAAATAATGTGAAGTTATTATCAGTGGCAACACTGATTACTAGGAAGAACACGGAATTTTGCTCCTTAATCAGTTTGCTGAGTCCTTTAAATAACAGAATGGATGAGACCCAAGTGCTTGGAGAGTGATTCATTACTGTCTGTGGTAGAGTTCTTATACACGTCCTTACATCCAGATCAGCAGTCCTAGGGTAGTCAGGAGAAAGGACTTCTTTATATTCTTATGGTGCTTTTTAGGGATAATCGCATGCACATTTCTAACAAGTAACTCTTTCCAAAAAAGTGAAGGATTTTGGTTTTGCCAAAAGTGCATTTGAAGCAAGGCTTTCAATGTCGAACTCAGGGATTTGTAGGATACCAAGTATCTATGTTTAGTGTAATTTGTGCACATTTTGGATAAGGCAGAACTATTTATTTTAAAATTTAAATGTTTCCCAGCAACCATGCATTACAAAACATTTTAGAAAAGCCTTTTGGCAACAGTTAGTGAGAATTTTCACTATGTATGCATAAGCATGTGGTGATAATGGGCATAAAAATCCATTTCCAACTTCTGACACTTGTGATGCCTGATCTCACCTTAGAGAGAAGTAACAGGAATCGGGCTGCATGCAATGGCTTGTTCTATACAACAGCTTCAGAGAGCCAACTTTTTGTTTTTGACATAAAGTAATTGGACATGATATAAACTGCCCAGAGCAGTCAATGCTAAAGTGTCTCTCAAAGAGGGATATTTCTAAGTCCATCTTTCAGATGGGTAATCTTTGGGGGAAAGCACCATCTAGGATGAACATTTTGCTCTTTCCTTTTATTCTTTGCCCAAACTGAAATGCCTATTTGAGAATATTTATCAGATCCCATAGGGTACAGATAGGTGGGGAAAGAAGTCTTAAGACATGAAAACTATGGTAATTATTTATTAGTATATTTACTTGGCACTTACAGGTGGCATTTCCAGGACTTTATCTCTCTGGTTAGCAGAGGAATATCCAATGATATTGCCCCTCCCTTGGAAGGGTCATGATGCTAGGAAGTAGGCATTACTCTTGGTTCTCTGCTGTTTTTAGGGCAACTCTCAGTCAAGTGGCAGGACTTGGCTTTTGGAGTTAATTTCTGGTTTGTCAGCACCTCAAAGAATTGGCTTATGTTTGAAATTTTCTTCTAATTGTCCAGTAACATTTTGAAAAGCTTTCTTTGTTTGTATAAGGATCAACCTTTAGTTGAAATTGTATCTTCGTCACATTCTGTGTGTGTTACCAACCAGAAAACAATTGCCCAGTTAAATATAATTCAGGTTTTATGCTTTAGCAAAACTCCTAGAGAGTCTGGCAAACATCCTTAAATTCTGAAATCCTTGCTAAGCTGAGACCTCCCTATAGAGAGCTTGACGTTTTAGCACTCAGCTTATCTACCTCCCTAGGTTCTAGTCTAAGTAAGTTCTGATTGTGATTTGTCTCCCCATGTAGTCTGACTACAGGGACAGATTTCTCTAATGATACCACTAATGATAAGTATCCCGATTCTGGGACAGTTCTTTTTCTCATTGCAAATTAATACATTGGACACATGTGAATGGTGTTCTACATTGGTTAATGTGAGTCCACCTGCTCTCATTGAATGAACAAAACCTGGTTCCGGAATCCACATGACTGAATGTCAAACTCAGGTCTGTGGTAAGTAATTTCTCCAAGGCCCTCTCAGGCTGTCAGACTGCTGGTCGGCTTTCCTGGAGGCAATTCTCAGATATCATCATGTAAAAACTGTACTAAATTCCTATAATCCTCTGTGTGCTTGTGTTCTAGAGAAGTTTAGAAGCTTTGTGAGCCAAAGTATTGTGAAATTGGAGGTGGATTTGGGGGAAATTGAGGTGATAGTGTAGAGGGAACACTTGCTTATGGGGGTCATAAGTCAGGCAATGATAGATTCTATATCCTTCTATAGAGTGTCCACAGCATTGCTGGCATGCCAGTGTAAGGGAGCAAAAAAGGCTTGCACCGAAGGGATGTTTATCCAATGATAGCCAAACTTTGGAAGATGAGGGAAATAACAGTTCCCTATCTATATTAGCTTGGATTTGTCTCTACCCTTTATCATTAATCACTGCTCCAAACAAAGTTAATGGGAATGTTATGGCTCAATTTCTGTGAACTGGAAAGCTTATCAATGGAGCTGCCACTTCCTAGCTACTTGTGGAATTTATCTGTGTTACACGAGTTCACCCAAGGCTGTCATGAACATTATAAACTCTGTCCTGCCAGGATGATGAAATATCAGAAACTATTCGCTCATATTTAGGAAAGAAAACTCCTTAAATCTAACTTCTTCCCTCCCTTCTGCCATAAACTTCTTAATTTCTTGCTCAGAAGACTTAAATGGACATTTATAGTTACACACATTAATAAATACCAATGTAGCTTAATTATATTTTAAGCCCAAATAGTTTACAACAGTTTTGAAATACAGGTTGTGGTTATTCAAAGACACACCCTTTTAAGAAAGAATATTATAGAAGGCTATAAATTATAAATTGGACACATATAAAAAGTTACTTTTTTGGGAGTAAATCTACCTGAGTGGCTTACAGTCTACCTAAGATGTACAAAGTTTTTTTATTATATTATTCAAATAGTGCATCATTGCTGCTTAAGAAGCCTTGATTCCTATAACCAAAAAGTAAGACCACATCAAGGACACTGTAGTTGAGTTACAAAGGACTGCAAAATTCTTACCCAATACAATATAGAACACTGGTTTGATAGAATCAGTTCTTTCAATTAAAGACACTCTGTTTCCATAACAGTAATAAAAATCAATGAAATACCCCATATTTCAATTAAATTATGTTTTCAAGAAAGAAGAGTGGAAAGCAAATGATTTTGAAATAGTAGGAGCACTACTAAGAGAATATCCAAGAATCCTGCTAGTTGATTTTGCTAAGCTCTGTGTTATTTACATGAAGATTTATGGTATTGAAAGCCCAGATAGTTTTATAGCCATTTTACTTGTTACCACAGGGGTGGGGCAAGAGGATTAGGCAAAGAGCGCAGGACACCTGACTAAAGAATGTCACCCTCCCAGTCTTCCTTTAAAGCTGGTGAAAGAATTCAACTCTTTACTGTTAGAAGCCACTCTAGGACTTTCAGATATGCTAAGATAGGACTTTCTAGAGAAATTGTGTGATATGCAACACCCAAATCAACTGAAGTAGCTAAATTTCACAAATATTTAAGAGGGCTACAAAATACTGGCTTAATCAACATTTCTAGGCTAATAACTGTTTTCCTTCCCCAAACCTTTATTTCCACATTATTCACAAAAAGTACATGGTTTTGTGAATTAGAATAGACTCTGTTAGAATTAGAAATGTTCCCCTGATAACTAAGGCGCTAAAATAATCGGTGTGCTGTAAGATATATTCCTAATAATTTTAATAGCATACTAAAAAAAGAGGATAGCATTTTGTTTCTCCTTTTCAATTCTGTGGGCCTAAGGCTGAAGCAAAGCTCCTATATTCATAGATAGGTAATCTTGGGATGTTACTTTAATTTCCTGAGATTTAGTTTCCCCATTTGTGCAAATGAGGTTAGTGATTCCTACCATACAGGATGCCATACAGAACAATGAAATTGTATAAACTATATACACTTTTTGGTGTCTAGATTATAGTAGGTGTTCAATATTCCCTCTATAATCCATTCAACCCCAAATAGATTTTTAGGCTTCTTTGCTCCTATGGCAGCCAACTTTATCCATCATTAGTATATAAACGATCAAGGGATTATATGCAAGTTGCTCAAGACAGAATATAAATATATTTATTATAGTCACAATCAAAGGCATTAGATTAAATATGCCCTACTAGTATTATTTTTCCAATCATATAGTACTTAATTAGCATTTAACCAAATTCTAATGTATATGTTAATTCTACCAGCAGGAAGATTTTATAAAAGAATGTTACATATAAGGAGAAATAAGAGATCATAGGGCTTCTACACTTAGAATCAACATGATCTTATTTTTCAGCCTTTGCATAACTCATAGGCTTTTTTTCCAAACCAATTGGTAGGATTTGGGCAGAATTCTGGGCAGAGGAAGAAATATGAGCAAAGGTACTCTTGGCTCAAGATGCAGATCAAGTTCTATCTCCTTCAGCAATTATTTTGCTGTTATCTTATTGAGCTAATAAAAGGACTCTGCTATGGAAACAAAGAAGACAGCGAGTTAGTCAACAGGTTTACAGCCGAATATGAAAAGTCAGAGATAAAATATCACAGATGCTAGGATGAGGGGGTTTGGAAGCCACAGAGGGGAACCACACGGCCAATTCAACTTGGCCAAGGTCATTGGTCCAGAAAGTACTTAATGTAGATGGAACCAGGAACCTGACCCTACATATACAAATAACTGGCAGGCATACATAGGTGTCTGTCAAATAATATTCTAATTTTGACTTTGCTGAATGTATGAGATAACTTTATCCTGAACACATTGCCCTCATTGCCCACATTTTTGTTTTTCTAGAGCCTTATCCAGCGAAATTGTTATTCAAGAGCATCCATTCTTTTCCTTGCAGTTTACTTTTCAATCAGACCTCCTATCTGTAAGCCCAATTAGCCTTCATTGAATGCATCGTCTTAACTGAAAAAGGATTATGTTACAGGTGTGAAAAAAAAATCCATGTGGATGAGGTATAGCGACATTTTGAAGAAGTCATTTTTAGGTAGTTAAAGGAAGGGAAAACCCCTGTAGGTATCCTGTAATGTTTGGTTTGAAAATTCATGGAATTGGATAACTTATGTTGTCTAAGAAAAGATGATGAGCTTTTGCTTTGAAATTGATTTTTCCCTAATTCTAACAAAAATTATTTTGTTGGCATTCAGAACACATTGCAGAACACAATTTTTTTAATTTTTGCATTGGTGTCAGAGAGAGATGAGGTCTAAATTTTTAAGGTTTTTACATTTATTGGGTATATATGTTTAGATACTAGAAATTTTAGTTGATTCTGCAAGAATTCAGGTATTCTATGGAGCTTTCTGGGGTCTTGTTAAACCTTTTGGCAATCTGTCATACTCTAGGTAGCTGAGAGTATTGGACAATACAGAAGAGAAACGGACAGGATGGAAAAGGTGAAGAAAAAGAAAAAAAATAATAGATGGAAGAAATGATTCTCTGAAGTGGAAGGGCTGGGGAGTAGCCCTGTGCAACAGAAATAGAAATATCAGAGAGAGAAGCATCAGAAGAAAATGAAAATGCAGAACTGCTCGGGAATTTGCTACATGGCAGTTCCCTTCTCGTCTATCCTCACCCTCTCCTGGTGTATCCTATTCTGCAGTGGTGTCAAAATGAAAGCTATATTTCCCAAATTTCCTTACAGCTGAGACTTCTGGACATGGTCTGGGATCTACTGATGATAGAGACAAGAGAGGTTTGACTTTAGTACTGAGCTGAGTGGGGAGCCAGGCAGCGTCAGGACATCTTTATGAGAGAGATTATTGGGGAGACCAGCCTCTGGAGCCAGTCATTCTAATGGAAGCTCTTTCACTCCCAGATCATAGATGAGGACGTAGGATCCTAGAGATGGTGACAGTCTCAGCCCTGGATTGCAGATAAATTTAGGACAATGACTTGCTGATTCCTGAGCATTTTGATTATGGTAGAGATCGAGATTGCTCCTCCAGTACTGGATTCTCTGTTTTGAATTCCCTTAGTGCTTGAAACAGCTAGAGCGTTTTCTGCTATCTGCAACTGAAGCCTAACTGATACACATCATTTTTACTTAGTGGCCCTAAAGAGTCCTAGACAGAAAATTTGGGAATAACTGCCTTAGTAACTAATAAACCTTCACCTTATCATTATGAAGATACATTTGGCATGCAACTTATACACATTGCATCTGTATTGGCAAATATAGTCAATTCACTAGTTAAAGGTCATCTCTTCATCATCAACTGTCCTGACTATAGCCCCTAATACTAAGGCTAAGGAAAAAAAAAGAGTTTTGAACACAGCACCTGGATAATTGTCATAGGGTCTCATTTGGCAAGCATTCAGAGAATCACTGACTGCTAATTAACATGAAACTCAAATTAGGATTTATAATTTCTCAATAACTTGAGCAGACATTAGAAATATGTGGCAAAGATTGATAAAGACAAGTGCAAACACAAAAATTGAAACACCACAGAGGAAATGGAAAGAAATCAAAAGGAGATGTGGTATCATATTCCCCAAAATATCATCCAATTTATAATGCCTAGACCTCCAAAAAGAAGAAACACTATGCTCAAAGACAGAACATAAATTTGTCAACATTTTGAAGCTTAAAAACATACAGTGCAATGAGATGAAAACATCTTAACTACACAAATGATGTAAGAAAAATGAAGCATTGTAATTTCTTTAAAATAGGTAGATCACCCTTGAAACAAATGAACACTCAACCAAGAGAATCAGATGGGTTATTCCCACCATGTGTAATTCACCAAGGGAAGCTGGACTAATGCTAAAAAGAGTCTGAGTGGTAATTCTCTGAGCAAATAGGAATAATGAAAGTGGTTATGAAGTCAGTTTAGAAGATTATGTGCCATATGGACACATTTGTTGAATATTCTGTATTTTCAGACAGTGAAAATGATCACCTGACAATAAATTATAAGTCACATTAAAATTGTTCCCACTACTTTTCCACAGAGCCTACTGAGTGTGCTCACTAAATAATATGTGTGAGTTTTGCTGCCCCTCCCTTCCTGGCTGCACAGTAAGGTCTAAGACAGCAGTCCTTGCCTGTAACCACGACATTAACTATTTAATAAGCTGTTTTTGATTTGTGCCCTCTTCTCTGAACTCAAAGCATAGATAGATAGATGATATATATATATACAGAGAGAGAGAGATAAATACATAGGTACATAGGTAGAGGTGGAAGGAGAGGAAGGAAGAAAAGAGGGGGAGAGAGATGAATGAATGGATGGATATACGGATATATGAGTAGATGACAGATGATTGATTAATTGATTGATAGATGATAGATACAATTTTCCAAAGCCTCGTATTAAATGAAAATCAATTTGTAGAATAATGCATAGGATATAATCCAATTTTGTAAAAAAGGAAAACATTGTGTGTGTGTGTGTGTGTGTGTGTGTAGTTGCTGACTATAAGGTACATAATAAACCTTTAATAGTGATGCCCCTGGGATGAGAACTTAGGTTGGGAAATGTATGTTGTGGTAGGGGGTTGCAAAGGGATGTATGAGAAAGTTGGAATCATCTTAGACGTCCTGTCCACCAGATATAATATCACCAAGTCCTTTTAATATTGCCTTTTTCATAATTTCAGAATTTGTCTATTTTGAGAAGTGGCCATCCCCACTTTAACTTCCTCAGTTTAGGCAACAATTATCTCTCACTTCCACTTTAAGCTACTCTACTAAATGATCTCATTGCTTTTAATTTTACTTATCCATATCATCCTACTGAAGCCCCAAATCCATGCTAATGTGTTCACTATAATTCTTTTAAAAAATCTTTTGAGTTTATAATTAGGTGTAATGCAATTTTATATCATGCATAAGTGTATTTTCAATGTAGAAAATTCAGATATCAAATCATGCAAACATTTCCTTTCTGTCTCCCTCCTGCCCCGTTATCACTTCCTACCCATTTTCTATGCTCACTTCCATTTCCCCTCCCCAGAGGCACTATAAGTGGTTTATTATGCATCTCTCCAGTCTCCTCCTACACTTTTTAACACACACCCACTTTCATACATCTTTTTCTTTAGCTAGTTTTTGCAAAAACATGATTATACCATATGTATTATTCTGCAACTTTGTCTTGGAGAATTTTCCATCTAGGTATATAAGATCTACCTTATTCTTTTTAACTGCTATAAAAAAGTTAATATAATGGATATTTTGTGATTTATTTATGGATAGACATTCAAACTTATTACAATTCCTTGTTATTAAAAAAATGCCGCATTTATATAGCAGAACTGTTTCTGTAGAATATAGGCTATAGTCTATAGAATAGATTCCCTAACAGTGGAATACTGGGAGAAAGAGTATGAATTCTTTTATTTTTTATAGATACTGCACCAAATTATGTTCTAGTTTTTTACTTATTAGCATTTCCACCAAAAGTGCCTGTTTCTGCAGCTGATTTTGTTTTTAATTATGATGGTAAAATACACATTTACTTCTTATTTTAATTAGTAATTGGAAAGATATTAAAGATTTTACCAGATGTCCTTATTTTTGTTTTCACAAATATATACTTTTTTGTCCATCTTAATAGATTCCTTAATTGATTACTATGAATTCTATCAATTAATCAATTGATTGCTCTTACTGATATAGGGAGTTTCTGGATTTTTTCTCTTGTTCAGACTATCCTAACCATAGATTTTTTAAAGTATTCTATATTGTGTTCTGATAATTCATTAGGAATTCATGTTTTTTATGGTGTGATGTAGGAAAGTCCTATCCTTTTCTTTTTTTCAAATTGATAGGCAATGGCCTAAGACCTTTTGATGCATAGTTGCTCATTTTTCCCATGAAGTAAAATGCCACTTCACAATAAGCTATCAACCCACATATACATAGTCTGATTCTGTTCTCTCCATTCTTTTGTGTTAATATGCTTTTATGTTTTGATTTAATGCCACAGTGTTTTAACTATTATAGCTTAATGACATGTTCTTATATCTAATAAGGCAAGTTTATTTTCCTTCTTTTGAAAAATTCTCTTGGTTATTTTCATAAATTTTGTTTGTCATATGAAATTGAGAACTTGTCAAGTAACATGAAACATCTTATTGGGATTTTATTGGGTTTATATTAATTTTGTGGGATATTTGGGGAAGAAACAACTATTTGCAACTGAACCTTCTTGTCCAAAATCATGGATAATTATTTAGGTCTTTTAAAATGTCTTTCACTACATTTTTATGGTTTTGTTTTATATGGTTTCTTATGCATTTCTTGGATTTATTATTAGGTCTTCTATTTTTATTTTTGCTATTGCCGATGGAAATTTTTTCCTGCAAAATGTTTTCTAATTAGTCATTTCTGTTCTTGAGAAACTTTTAAACTTTTTAATTTTTAGTTTATCTACTTTTTAATCTAAGATCTTTGTTGTTTCTTGCCAAACTTCTTGTGTTTTATGCCTTATATTTGAGATCCCTTGCTTAATTCCTTTACAGTTATCTCTCTCTGGTGAGACTGGGATGATGGCAAAAGTGAACCACTGGTTATTAAAAGCCCTTTTCTTCTTCTTTTTATTTTATTAAGGAATAATTGACAGATACATTTGTGTATATTTAATGTGTACAATACGGTGACTTGATATAAAAATACATTGCAGAATGCCAAGATCAAGATAATTAACACATCCTTCACCTCAATAGTTAACACAGGTGATTCTTTTTACTTATTTATTTATTTTGGCTGGCAATGTGTTTGTATCATTTCACTCTTGCCAGCAATGTTGTTTGAGAGTGCTGGCTGCTTCTCATCCTCACTAGCACTCAGTATTGCTAGTCTTTCTAATTTAATTTTAGCCATTCCAGTAGGGAGGTAGTGATAGTTTTGTGTGGTCTGAACTTCCATTTTCCTGATGACTATTGATTTTGACCACTTTTTGCCTGTGCTAATTGACCATTGAAATATCTTCTTTTGAAAGGCGTGCCTTCAAATCTTTGCCTTCTTGAATTAGATTGTCTTTTTATTCTTGAGTTGTAAGAATTCTTTATGCATCTAGAATTGCCAGTTATCCTTCATCAGATATGTCCCTCAGATTGTTTCTCCCGGTCTGTCTTTTCATTTCTTAATGGTGTTTGAAGAGCATATTCTAATTTTGCTGAAGTTCCATTGAACTTTGTTCTTGTCTGATTAATACTCTCTCTTTCACCAACTTTTGAGAGCCCTGCTCTCTATTCTCTCATTGCCTCTAAACTTCCAGCCTCATCAAACTTGTGAAACAAGCAACATAAAGGTTCTGCCCTACTTTGCTCCTCTTCACCCTAATACCACTCTTCAAGCTCTGCACCAATGACCTCTGATAGATAACTTCCAAGGAGGTGAACTCAATAGATATTTAAAAAATAAGTTCCCTGTGCATGAGATGAAAGCTTGGTAATTATTATTTTTTGTAGAAAAAGACAGCTGTCTTTGTTTCCTGTTGTTCATGTTTTTCAGATGCACACCTCCTTTCTATGTTTAAAAATTCCTGACAACACGAAGCTCAAGGCCATGTTTTAAAATCTTCAGAATTATGAACTCACAGAGAAGGGAGAAGAGGAAGACTGGAATGTTTGCAGTGAGCTCTTGAGGCTCATTTTTTTAAATGCTATGTATTTGGAAACAATCTTCTGAAGATTTAGTGACATTTGACAGAGAGTTATGTATGGAGGTGAGCATTTTCAACAAGAAAAAGCAGACACAGGGAGAAGGCACCTTGCCTAAGGCCACCATGGGAATCTTGGGACAGAAGCCAGTCCCCTATCAGGAGATCCCAGTCGCCTCTGAAATTCCAGGATCAGAACAGGCAGAACACAAAAGAGAAACCCACTGAGGAGAGGAAATGTTTTCCCACAAAAGCAATTTCCTCCAATTTGTATTTCAGCAACAAATTTGTTTCCAGTTTCAGATGCCACTATTCAAAAATGACCTGCTGCCTTCTAACTATAATAGAACCCCTCTTATTCTTCAGTGATTTGCTTGTAAATATTTATCAATAATACCTCTTGGCCCTTAGTCCCCTTTCAACGACTTCACTGTGGTTAAGCCCCCAGCCCCTGCCAACATTTCTCAAGCCCTGATTACTGTTATGTCTTTCATTTGTGTCGATGTGTTTTCTCATATGGTCTATGAGTTGCTATAAACATTTACAACTGAACTGTCAACAGGGATAAATAAAGCACTGTAAATTTTTACAGTTCAGTGACCTTTATTATGCTTTTTATACTCTTGCATAGGTCCCAAAGATTTGCTTTATCTCAAGAAGGTGAACAATAGATTAGATTTAGTTTAATTATATTACTCAATACCAGTTGCCCTAAAATCCTGACATTATCTCCCTCCTACACTTGTATGTTTTTTTTCTTTAGTAAGAATCTGGTTTATTAATGACAGAAACAAAGCCTTGATTAAAATTTCAGTCTTCCTCTCACTGACAACTACAGTTGCCTTAAGGCAGCATTCCCAAATATTAACAGGACACCAGAATCCCCTGGAGAACTTGTTAAAACATAGATCACTGGGCCCTACCTCCAGAGGCTCTGATTCAGATCTGGGGTGCATGGGACCCACAGATTTGCAATTTTAACAAGTTCCTGGTGATGCTCATTCTGCTAGTCCAGGAATCTGAAAACACTGACTTTGTTCTTCTAGAACCAAGGATATTATTTATTTTTCAGTTTTCACTTCCAGCAAGTGGTGGCCTTAGTCCTGTATCTGAGCTCTGCAGAATATTAAGGTTTTGTCCTCACAGAAAGCAGAGCTTGCCTCAGGAAAAATTGGAGAGTAAGTGACCCTCACACATGGACAAATACACATCTCAATGTACAGGGATACCAGCAGGCACCCTGCCCAGTCTAGGTGGCCTCTGGCTGTGCTGGGCTTCTCCTTTGGGAAGGCTTTATGAGAACATTCTAGTACAATCTTTCCTTCCTCCACACCTCTACCTCTTTTTAGCCAGCTACTTTTTAAACTTCTTCAGAGATATGTTAATCAAGAGCACTGACTTCTTACCCAGTCTCACCCTCCACACCCTCATCTATTCTAAACAGACTCCTGCCCACACTTGAAGGCTCAGCGCACACCCCACCCACCATGACACCCTTCAGCGCTTCTTTGTGGTCTGAGAGCATGTCTTGGTCATGTATCTCAATACAAGGTCCTGTGCTTTTCTGGTTGTGTGTTTGTCCCTCTCTGTGAAACTCTGGCTCTTCCAGATAGACCAGTATTTTATTTATGCCTGTCCCCCAGCAAAGTCTCACTCAGTTCACTCAGTTAAGAAGTCAAGATGGAAGGAGGAAGAGAGGAAGTTCTGCTCCCAGGAAATACATGTACATTTATTGTGGAGGTCATAGTAAGGAGGTGTGCGGCTGGGGAAAGCAGCAGGGCTGTACCTACTGTGACAACCCGCAAGAGTGCTCCTTGCTGCACCAACTATGAAGTCAGCCACGGTAATGGTGCCACGGTCAGGGACATGGATCTGGCCCAGTGACAGATGCACAATGCAGTCTTTTGCCTACGTGCTTGGGGTTCTCATGCTCTTTGGCAGAGATGGTGCTGATACCAGGACCACGGCAGGGAGCTCTTTGGGGGGGCTTCTATTCTAAACTGAAGGAATTTGAGACTCATGAAGGACATGGAATAAGACAAAAACAAACGTGGGAATAATATTTGCAAATAGAGTCACTCGTCATTCGTCTATTATGTGCCAGGCACTCTTTCAGGACTAGATAAACCATGGAAGAGGTTGGTTAAATTTAGGGTTATATAATAAAATAATATGTATTTGTCTCTTCATCACATGTAAATATTATTAGGCTTTCCCTTAATATAAGAAAAAAATTCATAGGCTCTTTACTATTATCTTAATTTATCTTCAATATATGAATGATGAAAATTCATATGTAATATATGTCTTTTTGCTGCTTCCAAAAATAATTTTTAAATATTTCCTTCATACAACCACGTTAAAACACAGGTTGCCAGTGCCTTACAAAGCTGAACAGTCTTACCCATTTGGTCCAGCAGTCATACATCCAGATATTTACTCAAATGAATTGAAAACATGCCCACATAAAAACCTTCACACAAATGTTTACAACAGCTTGATTCAAAATTGCTAAACACTTGGAAACAACTAAGAGTAGGTCTTTTAGTAGGGAAAGGATAAACTATCTTACATTTATACAATGTAATATTATTCAGCAATTAAAAGAAATGAGCTATCAAGCCTTGAAAAGACCCAGTGGAACTTTAAATGCATATTGCTAAGTGAAACAAGCCAGTATGAAAAGTCTGCATACTGTAAGATTCCAATTCTATAGCATTCTGGAAAAGAAAAACTTATGAAACAGTAAAGCAAATGAATGGTTGCCAGGGGATGGGTGGGGAGAGAGGAATAAATAGCTGGAGCAGAAATGATTTTTAGAGCAGTGAAACTATTCTGCATGATAACTGTGATGGTGGGTATATGTCACCATTTGTCCAAACCCATAGAATGTTCAGCATAAAGACTGACCTGAATGTAAACAGTGGACTTTAGTAATAAGAATACTTCAATATCAGTTATAACAAATATACTACACTAATGCAAAATGTTAATAATGGGGGAAAACGAGTGCAGGAGGGAGAATGTTTATGGGAACTCTCTGTTCAATTTTTCTTTAAGCCTAAAACTCTTTCTTTAAGCACTAAAAAATCAAAAATAAAATATGACACGAAAAAAAAAGAAAGAATAGACTAATTCTGTACCACTCCAGAGGATCAAACTTAGGTGCAAGGAAGACTTCTTTTAAAATTCATGTTGCTAAGTAGGGGAGTGTGTTCTCTGTCCTTGTGAGGATCCTGCTGCAGTTACACGTCTTCCCAGAAAGATGGATGGTAGAGCAAAGTGACACTTCAGTTAGGTTAGTCTATTGGACTAAATGATACTAAGACCATTTGCAATTTTGATACCCTCTGGTGCTATATAGATAAGTAACCACTGGTATAATGAACTCTGCATAAAATATATTAAAGACAAGATGAGAGATTTCCCCAGACAAGGGGTTCAAGAAGACAAGCAAAGTGTATGGAAGGTGTGAAATTTCTACCAGTTGTGGTCCTTGTTCAGGAAGGAATGGTTTGAATAGGAATAAATGAAGAGTGGTGTTTTATTGACATTTGTTTCTTTTCTGGAAATTGTATGGGGTGCATGAGAGGAAGTAAGATATTGACAGCTATAGAATCTTCTCTCCCCTCAGTTTCCCAAAGAGTATGATCTATCTGTAAATATGTGTGTACACAAGTACATAGATAATTGGTGGCATGAGTCACACTAATGGGCTATCCCCTTCGAGGGTTTTGGAAGCTTCCATAAGAACCCTCCAAAGACACTATAAAAATAATAAAACAGACATGTTTGTCATGAGAGCTTCTAAACTTTGTGATTATTTGTCCCATACCTAGAAAATATTATAAATTCCCTCTTTCTCCCCCTGTAAGGGGAAACTACAGGAAGAATTTAGAAACATACCTGGATAAAAGCCCTTGTGTTTGTCACTTACATGTTTTTCTCTATAACATTTAAGGGAATTCAAAGTTTGTGTCTGCAAAGCTGCAGTTGCCAGGGAAACAGAGGGCCTCATCAGAATGCCAGAGCTGTAAGCTCAGGGTCCCAGGTATTGGGTCTTTTGATTGTCCTACAGTACATAGGAATCTCTTTATATATAAGAAAGTCATTTTCTTCATATGCATCTATTGCACAAATGTATTTTGTCCATTGGTTCCAGACAGAACACTGTATCTGGCTGCCTGATGAGAACTCGATGGAAAGAGGGAAAGCAAACAGTAGAGGGTGGACCACTGCATCCAAAGAGCAGATGGTACTAATGGGCCCTCTGCTGAGTACTTTCCTGGACAGAGCTCTAGACCAAGACTGAAAGAGCCTTAATATCTGTTTCTGCTATGCATGCATTCCATATTGATAAGGGCCCTGTAATTATCTGTGACTTGGACAAATTCAATGCTGGTCACATTGCGGCAGGAACTGACACTAAGTTACGTCAGTCTTTATAAAGCTGACACCACTTACCTGAATTCCCCGGCATTCAGCATCTATTGGAAGGTCTTCCAGAAGCAACCTAAATTCTTACTGTAATTTCAGTTTCGTTCCAATTCAAACAACTTACCTGAGCAATATCTAGAAAGTATGTGAGCTGATGCAGGCTAGAATTGGGCTATTTCGAATTTGATAAAAAATCCAATGAGCTATTACTTCATTTGTATAATCATGAGTCTATATGTATATTAATTCAATAACCCAACAGGCCCAGTCTTTTTCATATAGATAAGCACCCTTCAAGGAACCATCTGCATCCGATTTTTGTTTTATTGGCGATAAGTAACCTAACTTTCTTGTTCAGACTGTAGGAGATGCCAGCACACTTGCTAATGTGCTCATCTAAGGAGAGTCTAGTGTGGTAATTGCCGTAGTGCCTTCTTTGGGGAGGCAACGAAGATGTGGTGAATGTGCAATTATGAAGTCTCACTTCGTAGGCACATTTAGCTTTTTGGTAAAAGACCTTGAAGCTGAACTCTTTAAAGCTTCATGCCTTTTCTCTATTCTGTAATTGTGTTTCCCTGTACATGATAACAATATTTCCACATTTTTCACTCTGTTTAGTATTTATCTAAGGTACTCTTCTCTTATCTGTCCCAAGGATTCTTATGATTTTCACTACTTTTCCTAACTATTCCCATTAACTTACCAGGGCATTTCCAAAGGACATCCCAGAACATTTTTTTAAGGCTTTTTCCTGATAATCTCTTGCATGATTCCAAATAAATCCACCTTTTTTTTTTTTAATTAGGTACGGAGGGGCCTTTACTTGTTCTCCTGATAGGCAAATTCAGGTCTGGCTGGATTCAAATGACCCACGTAATCAGGGATTTCTGGATGTGCTCTCTTCTAAATGTTTATCCCTTATTCTTACCTCTGGGGCCATTTACCAGGTCATTTAACAACTTCAAAATAATTGTTTAAAGCAAGACGATGTGCTTATGTGGAGGAGGGTACAGTGTAAAACCCTAAGCCAGAAGATTGACACTTAAAACTTGACAGAAACATTCCTTTTCCAGTAAAATAAACAGTTTTCTCTCCTCCTAGATAAGGTGGAGTAATTTTTTGATTACTCCATATGGTTCTTCCTCTTGTCTAGGAAACCACTAAAGACAAAAATTTTCCAGCTCCTTTCCTTTGAGTTTTCATTATCAATAAATGCCTGTGATATCAGCAGAGATAGTTTAGCCCACACATCCGGCTTGTATCTTAATTGCAATAACTTCTTGTCCCAAACAGCCAAGACTGATGTATGGAAACCCTTGATTTCTTTTTCTCCTCCCCATCCCCACCCCCAGTACCTCCAGGCCCCTTTCTCTCCAGTCCCCATTCCCAACCTCAGAGAGCCCGGAAAGTCTTGCAGCATTCCTGGAAAGTTACATAAGACACCAGAAGTAGATAACATTGTATGTTTCGAGTTTAAAATGCAGAATGTTTATGCCCGTAGGGAGAGAAGAATGAAAGAATGTCCCTTTCAGGAATCATATCTGAAATTACTGGGTGGCTGGCAAGTGCTTCCCTTATAGTACAGATGATGTTTAGAGAGTCTGGGTGCTCTTCACCACCTGGGAAATGACAAGTTCTTTGTTCCGTAAGAATAAATAATAAGGATCTAAGAGCCCATGTTACAGCCAGCTAGGCTGAGGTTGGTGAGCTTCACCCGAGGCAGAGGCAGTGGAAGTAGAATTTGAGACCTAAGAGCAGCATCTCTGTGCCAAGATCCAGTCTTCCTTTAATGGTACAAAAGAAAGGGATGGAGGTCATGAGTCTTGTTTGCCCTGAAGAAAGGCTGGTCAGGTTCTCTTTTTGGTGTCTGATCAGCTCTCTAATGCCTCACTTGCAGAAATGGAGAGTTAAGTCTGTCCAACACCCAGAGCTTTTATTTACAGCAGCCCTTCCCACTGCACAGCGGAAGCCTGTGCTGTAAGTCAGAGGAGATCATTTAGTTGGAAAATGGAAGCACCCCCCCAAAAAACCTTAATGTGTAAATATACTTGCCCAAATCAATATGTCACACAGAATTGGTTCTTCCGAGGCCTTTTGACCTTGCTCTTCCCTTTGGGGAGGTCAGCTGCAGCGGACACCCGTGGCTGATTCCAACACACAACAGTTTCCAGGGCAACACCGACTTAAGGTCATCTCAGCACTGCCCAATTTCCAGGAAGCTTCTGGGAGCTCTGTTCTCTGTGGTCTGGCATTGGGGTGGGAACTTTCCCCGGAGCTCATGTGGAGGCTGGTCAGTTCCTACAGACTCTGCATTCTTTTCTCTGCTGGGTCAGGTCTGTGAACAGGGATTGGACCCCACCTATGATGTAAATATTTTTTAAAGGTTCGTAGAGTGTAGACATGACCTCTGCCTAATGCACTTACCACCCATCTAGATAAGTAACAACAGAAGGGAAATGTGGTGAGCATCTCTGCTCATTTCCTTAGAAGAGAGAGTGACTTGGGAAGAGGAATGAATGAAAGAGGAACGAGCAATACATAAGGGCTCAGGGTGGTTTCTTCCCTCTGTCCCTATTGGCTTCTATTAGTATTGTTTCTTTGCCATCTTGCTGCGATTACTTATTTTATTTTTTGTAATGGTGTTATGCTGTGGGTGGGATTGGGGAGTGCTGAATACAACTGAAATAAATGCATTGTCTACCAATGAGTCTCCGCCCCAGCAATGACTCCCCTATTTTATTGTATTGCATTTTATTTTTTATACGGATGATTGCATACCAAAAAGCTGCATATATTTAATGTATACAGCTTTATGAGTTTGAGATAAGTACCACCCCCCTTTATTTTAAATATTGTCTTAGCCAGCTCTTACTTGCATGAGTACTTTTATCATTGATGCTATTTATTCTCACATGTATTTGTCAAAAGTCTATAGAACCCCTCCTAAGCACCAGATCCAGGCCAAGCCCTGGGACAAAGAGGCAGGCGATGACAGTGCAATCTTTAAGCTCTGTGAGAGTTACAAGGAAGCCCCTGGCCCATCCCAGTGGACAGTCCAGTGTAACAGCCTTGAAGGGACAACCTTGAGCACAAAATAACTGAGGGATCTTTAAGCTCTCTGTACTTCAGCTTCCTCGTCTATAACATGGAGTCAAGAATAGTATTTATTATAGAGAAACCTTATGAATTGTATCCTGGCTTAAAGTGACTTTCTCCTACTTATAACTCATCACACTGGCCCAATAGTTTCAGAGAGCATGCATTTGTGCCCTGAGCTGTGGTCCTCCCAGTGCTGAAGGGGGTAAGTATCCTAACTAGGGATGAAAGGGGAATGAGTGGGGTTTCCTTCATTTGTTAGGACTCATACTCCCTGTGGCTTCCACCACTCTGTAGTGTTGTTAGACACAAATGTGGCAAGTCCTGTCCAGCTGGGTAGGAATAGAGTGCCAATCACCCAGAGCCTGGGCAGAGTGGGGCTCACCAAATCTCCAGACTCTCTAGGAGGCATGAGATGTGAACCTCCACTTGTCCAGTGTTTTATGTCCAGACAGGCCCAAGTACGAAGAAGGCAGTTGTAACTCTCACAACTGACAAAAGTCAGTATTACTTTTCCAAAAAGCGCCCTGCACCCCGTGGTCCCATCTCAACACAGTAGCTCACACAAAGAAAAACCCAGGACGAGAACTTTGACCTTAATTGTTTGCCATACTATTGAACCAAAGAATCGAAGTTGATTAATTTTTTTGAGAGACATTATCACTAGCTGTAAGAAACTTCCACATTAAGACTAAAAATTTTCATTTGACCTAGAAAATCAATGAAGAATGAAGAGGTTTGAGAGGGTGAAGTTGGTGGTGATGCCTCTTATCTAAGAGATTTATAACAAATCTCCACTTATGTGGCATCCATAAAAACAGACTCTAAAAAACCTCTAAGTGAAAATGTTCATACTCAACATTTATGACAAAGAACTGAGATCCAGGGAAACAAGGTGATGTAAATACAAGAAGCACCGACTGAAAAAACCCTCATAACTCTTCACGTTCACCTCATGTAGCAGTTGTTACCCCCATTTTACCAATGAGGAAACCAAGGCTTAAAGAAATTAAGTGACTTGCACGAGGTTATCCCAAATCACCTTTCACTGGCTCCAGAACTTGAGAACTTAATATTGCAATACTCATTCATGTCAGGGATTTGCTTGTGTCAAATGTACAACTTCCAAAGAGGTGTGATGCCAAAAGGTACCTGAGGCTCTAAAGCTTTAACCATAATGTAATATTATCTAATATTAAGGGACTTCTTTAAATAAATCGTCTCCTAGTGCAGGGGCCAGAAAACTACTGCACATGGTACATATCCAGTCCTTTGTCTGCCTTTGTAAATAAAATTTATTAGAATGTACTCATTCCTTCATGCATCATCCATAGTTATGTTCGAACTATAATGGTGGAATAAAGTAGCTGCAACAGAGGCCATATGCCTGCGAAGCTGAAATTATCTACTATCTGGCCCTTTACACGTTAGTATAAAAGAGTTAATATAAAGTGAATTCATCTGCCTATACATTATACTCACTTTAATATTACAGCCTTCTTAATATGAACCCTGAGACTGCTTGCAAGTTCTCAAGTTTCTTAAATATCATAAAAGACTCAGGTTTACTTTATGTAGTTTAGGGTTAAGTATATTTTATACCATTCAAATCCACTTTAGGTAAACGAAGTACAGTTCTTTTAGCCAAAATATCCCATTCCCCAAACTTCCTGGATAAAAAAAAAAATCTTGATGTGAAAATACTCTACATTCTCTAGTGTATAGCTCAAATTGCTACAGTTAAAAGCTACATAATGGTTGGGGACTTAGCAAGTTTATTCACATTAAAAAATGGTTTAGGTTTTCATTTTGTACAACATGATTTTCTTGCTTGTTATGGATTTATGATAAGCAATGTGTCTCTCCTTCTTAGCTTATGAGATAGTGCTTGCATTCTTATGTATCTGAATCTTCAAACAACCTTATGATGAATAAAAGACAATTGTTCCTCTCTGTTCCATACCATCTATTTTTCTTTCTCGATTGATTTATGCCCATTAGCTTGCAAACCTGCTCTTATTTTCTCTCATCATAAAAAAAAAAGGAAACACAAACTTTCTCTTGAGCAAATTTTCTCTCTATGGCCCTGCTTTTTAACATCTCCTTGAAGTAAAACTCCCTCAGGACTTTTTTTTCTTTTTTCTCTTCTTTCTTCCCTATTAAACTTTTCCAGTTGGGCCTTCATTCTCTCCGCCCCCACTCCAGCTATTCTACTAAAATTGGTCTCAACAGCGTCAGCGATGACCTTACTGTTAAATCTCCATTCAACTCTCAGTCCTCATGCCGCATGACTTACTACTGGCAGCATCTGAAATACTCACTTGGTCTAATCCCCTTGACATGCCCTCTTCTCGTGACTTCCAAGGATCTCTGGTTTAGTCAGTTCACACCTAGAGCTGGGCCTGGCACCTGGTAGGGGCTCATCAAATAACTGTGTAAGTAAGGAAACTGGACCATCTAACTTCATCTTCACCACAAAATAAAATCCCACTACCACCAACAGGATGCTATCAAATGTTAGACTGAAAGCTTGTTAGGAAAATATATTTATACTAAATCCAAATGATCCCATTCCAATGTAAAAGTATCAAGTCCTTTTAACAAGATAGCCCTCCCTCATGAATATACTATCTATACACTGACTTCCTTTAAGGTGTTTAAAGAGGCCATAGAGTTTTTATTGATTAAATGATGACAGTTTTCTACCCATTTTCGAGAAAGTTGCAAATCTAAGTAGGTCACTGATCGAAAAGCATGGCCTGACATCTTTCTTCGTTACACAACATTGTATTTGACAGAAATTGTGACTCTTGGCCTCATACCAGTGGTGGATACAGTGAGGGGTAGCCATACTGGTACAGGCATTTCAGAAAAAGGTCATCAGGATTAGGATGGCACAGTGACTAGGGTGTTATCTCCTCTGGTCAGATAATACGTGGCATATGCACTAGGGAAACCTCTTCCCTGCCTTCCTACTCCCTGTTAAACAGAAGATAAGCCCATTGTTGGTGCCCAATAACACCTTGGAGTGGAATGGAATTGGAAAAAATGTGTCCTGGTAAATTTTATCTGACTTGCATTTGATTTAAGGTGCATTTTTAGTGAGTGTGTCTTTCCTAGATCAAAATGCTATACGTAGTACATAGACGTTAAGAACCCAAACTTTCATGGGTATTCCAGTCTGTGAGAAAACTGGAAGTGATTTTACTCATCATCTGCACGTTTAAGAAGAAGAAAAGCACGTATCATAGAGGACAGTGTAAACACTGTGTGAGAACGAAGCCAGGATTGTGACGTTCAGGGCTTCCTCTGGGCGGGTGACATGCCACCAAGACAGATGGCATTCCAGCCACTCAGCTAGCCAAAGTCTAAGATTATTAACCACTTTCCATCCTGTTCTTTTTTTATGGGTTTTAATAACCAGGCAAGATTTCACTGTTTAATATTTAAACAAGTGTCTTAATGCTGAGACAATAAGCTACTGTTGAAACGGGATAGAGCTGTTTAATATTCTCCAGTAAGGCTAACTGCCATTCCTGCTGGAGTAAATAGTGTTCAGTTGATCTCTAGAAATGTTCAGAAATTAAAGTTCCCCTTTTGGTGACACGTGTGAATGGAATCCCCTTGAACTGCACACAGATCGTACCAGGTGTGTGTGGTCTGCCTGGAGGGTGAGTTCTATTGTTCTGGCTCTTCCAGTAGACCACAGTTTGGTTGACATAGCTTGTGTTGGCTAAACAGACTGACTGGCTTCCATACGCTGCTGCTTGTCTGCATCAACCCTTATCAACTTACCGACAGTGGGCTATAATATGCCCCTTCTTAATTATCCACCATCAAATGCAGCTGGATGGGGGTTTGCTATCCCTCGTTGGCAAGGTGAGCATTAGTGAGCCATTGAGGTATGCTCGCTCAGTGTGAGAGCATGTTTCACATGAGACAGGACATCTCTCAAAGTCCACTTCAACCTATTTCAGCAGGAGTTTTTTTTTCTTTCCTCATAGTTGGGTGTTAGAGCCTTTGGAGGTGACATGAAGCAAGGCCAACTTTACAAAAAGGTCAGTAACTTCTATGTGCCTGAAAAAGTTGCAATGGACAACTTCTCAAAAGACTTTTGAAAGCACACTGAAGGAGATGTGATCAAATCTTCTAAGGTTGGCTGTGGATGGGACAGGCTGCAAATAGCCTTCACTACCCCAGTGGATGTAGGCATACAACCCTGCAAAACAATGAAGTCGTCAAATCTATTTTGTAGCGATCATGTTTTAATTTGTTCCTTCCCTAGAAGAGATGGGGGTCCAAAATGCAAGCCAGCAGTTGGGAAGAACAACATAAACCATCCTAAGTTGAACAATCACTGCAACAAAACAGGGACCAGTCGGGATTTAAGAAAAGCACTTTGCTGACTTTTATTGTTTAAGCTTTTCTTCTTTAATAATAATCTCTATACATCTCAAATGTAAAAAATAAAATCCATATTATTATATATAAATTCCAAAGCTTCCAATTATATATAAATTCCAAAGCTTCTCCAATAGATAAGAAGATGACTCCTTCAACCCAAGACGGATTGGATATGCATTACAGAACACACTTCCTCAGAAAAGACATGGATTGGTAGAGATTCATCCATACTCTCTCACCCAGCTCTCTCAGACTCACAGTTTTAGTAGTGGCTGCCTGGGGCCAGGAAACCATGTAAAGCTACCTTAGCACAGGAAGAAGTGTTTCTCAAATTTGTCAATCAGAAAGATTTCTTGGGGCATCTGTTAAAAATCTAAAGTCCCAGCACCCTCACCCATCGACCTTCTCACTTCAGATTGACTCAGTGAATATGTGCTGGAGCCCAAAATTTTGGATTGTTAGTGAGATGATTCCTTCTATCAGGAAGTTGTGTGAAACACTTCTCCAGGATATAGAATCGCAAAATCATGACCTCACCAATTGAAGATGTACCAGTTTTATGCCTTAATGTATGTACAGGGAGTGAACAAGAGAAACTGGAAAAGAACTAAAATGTGAAAAGCTATACATACTGAAGAAAATATAACATGGGAGAAAAAAATAAAGAAAATTAGTATGACAACATAATATCAGCAATGAGTAGTGATTGGAAGCTTAGGATACAAGAATAACAGGAAAAAGTCGAAGAGATAAAGAGAGGGTTGCAGGGAGAGATCCAGACAAGTTTGCTTTCTTGCATCTTTCTGAATCAGTCTTGGACTCAAGTCCCAGATCAAGCTCCTTTGCTCTCATTATACTGCCCTGAAGTCTTAGACCCTTGGAAGCTAATTAGCTTGGTGGTTCTTTATTTATGTGTTTATATTAAAATGGAAATCATTAAAGAAAGTAAGTTGGAGTAAGAAAGTTGATGAAATAGCTACCATTTATTGAGCATCCAGCTATGTTCCACACGTTGTCTTCATGACATATCATTTCTTTATTGATCTTCACAACTCTCTGAGAGATGTTCTATTAAAATTTTATTGGCAAGGAAACAAAAGCTCAAAGAAATGGTTTCTCTAAAGTCACATTACCTACAAGTGACATTTGGGATTTGAACCCAGGTGTATCTCTTTCTAGTACACCCTATGTCACTATGATGGTAAACTGTGAATTATGAAGTAATGAACTTGGACCCATTTCCTAGGTTGCCCAATAACTCACTGTGTGTATTTAGATCAGTATTAGGTTCCTTTGTGCCTTAGTTTCCATATCTTTCAGTCTGCAGCAACTTTCCCATTAACTGGTTTTTAGCAACGAGAAAAGAATACTGGTTGAAGTAAATACATGACTTTTAAACTGGGTATGAAAGTGAGAGGAACATTCCAGAAATCTTTCAGTTGCTGTCAAAATGGCAGCAGCATTCCCAGGTTTGGGAGCCCATTAAAGCAGTCTAAAGCACCATCTGCCTAACAGGGAACCATTTGATAAGGTGCTATTTTCTTTTGACCCTGTATCATATTAGTCATCTTGCTAAGCTCTGACAAAAGAGACAGGGAGAGTTACTATCTAAAACAAAGCATTCTGTTCCAACTGGCAAAAGGCAAAATGATCTCCCAGACACTCTTGCCTAGAAGTAACCACTCTCTAATGAGTAGCTGTTTTTATTAAATATTATGTGGAGCTGATTCATTGTCTTGGATTATGAGACACAAACATAACGCAATTTGCTTTCCTATGCAGAAGCTGTTTGCAGGCTATGTAACAAGTCCCAAGTGAATCTCTGCGAATCAGTGGTATTTGCACAGAGTTAGAGAGGTTTGCACAAAGCTTTGAAAGAATTAAAAATAAGCATTTTCAAACAATTACTTGCATCCAAAGGACAGTGTTCACTGGTGTCAAGGTGTATCCTTTGCAAGAAAGAGCTGAGGGTTATGAAAAGGACCGTGAAATTAATGTTAAGAAAACAGATGTCCAGAGCCTTAGGGACTAGCAATGCAATTCCTGAGCAAGAGAGCTGTAAAGTGCAAATGAGTCCAGGAAGGAAATGTGATAACATGGGGGACTGATATCTGTTGGGTAGGTCTCAGGGCTAGAAGGGATTCATATTTTCAGCAATGACTCAGTGATGGCACCAAGAACACATTTGGGTTTGGGGTTCATTAATAGGTGTTAATAGATGACCCCAGGCTGACCCAGAGAAAATTAAAATTCAGAATGACTTTATTTAATGTTGGGGAGGAATTTAGTGAAGATTTTAAGTATGTGTTCCATGTACTGCATACATACAGAAAATAATATTGCAGGAGAAAATCGTTTAGGGTTTACAGTGAACTTCACACTATTGATAGGTCACCAATGCACAGCTGTGGGATGCTTATCCATGTGGAATAGACAGTGCTTAGCTGGAAAGGAGTATATGTGGGCCACCTTTTCTTCAGTCAGTAAAGCAAATGGCAGAAGGAGAAAATAGGGAGTTTATGGAATGAGAGATTGAGGTTAATGTAGGGGATGAGATTTGCAATAGGAAGAAATGTTCAACATGAGGCTGTATGGTTAAGGATGTAACTATCATCCTCATTATTGCTTTCTGCGGTCCTTAAAAATCAGAGTTCTGGTCCAACTAGGATAACTTGCATGCTATTATGACTACCAGCACAAATGTCATCCAGATGATTCATTAAAGTCCTCTTAGCCCTATGTTTCGTGGACATCAGTATCAGAAAGTGAAGACCCTGTCTGAAACTTCCCTGGGCCCCTTACTCTCATCCTAGAGCCAGATAGCTCTCAGGATAACACAGACGTAGGTCATGTGGCTTTTCATCTCTCCGTGCTGATTGACTGTGAAGTTGGGGCACCCCTGCTTCTTCCTACTCCATCCCCCAGAATGGAACTGGATGAGTTCATTTTCTCCTGCCCTGAACTAGCTCTGACCTTGCTAGTTCATGTTCTCAAATTTAGTTGTCCCACATACCAGACTGAGATGAAGAGGCAAAGAACAGGAGCGAGAACGAGAAAGAGAAGAGGTAGCAGGCAGGGTGAAGGGGAGGGATGGCTGGTGACGGGAGCCTCGGTTTCATTCCTACTGCACATCCTCTGCAAGGGCTCTCGGCCCCAGTTAGACGCTGCCTTGGCTGTGGAACTGTAGCTTGGACACACATTCCTCAATCTCTCCCTTCCAGTCAAATGGCTGCCCTAAAACTAGGAACTCTAGACCTTCCAGTTCTTTCCCATCATGAAAGAAGTGGCCTCTGATGAAATACATCTTGAGCTATGAGAGACATTAGAGGAAAACCATCTTGTCTAACTTTTTTTGACAAGCGAGCAAACCAAGGCCAGATAGGTAAACCATAGACCAAAACCACCCTCTCCTGGTACAACAGAGCAAGGTTTGCAGTCCAGATTGTGGGCTCATGAGGGCAAGGCATTTGTCCAGTCTTTTCCAGTGATATCCCCAGAATTTAGTATGTGCCAGGCATATAGTAGGAACTCAGCAAGTATTTACTGAATGAATGAATGATGCATGACTCCTGAGGCCCTTTTTCATGTTCTTCCCATTCAAGCACATATTTTGGCTCTCCAAAACAACCCAAAAAAAACAATCTGTGGACCAATTTAGATCACTTCACCCCACCTCAAGCCCCAAAATGACCTAATATTTTATCTTGGAATGTTCTGCTGTGTTTCCAAAAATTCCTAGCATGCAGTGGTGCGGTTTGACATAACTCTGTTTTCACAAAAAAAAAGTTTGGCTAAATGTGCCCTTCACAAATACTCCATTGTTATCACCAGACTCAACCTCTGACCAGTGAAAAAGTGACACCTTATTAAATTTCTGGTCTTCTCATTCTCAGGCTTTTCCCCTACTCTTTATAAAACATTTTGCCATTCCTCAAGTTGAGGAAACTATTTTACCTTAGTTCATAGTAAAAGTAGGTTTTAGAGTACCATAAGCCATAGGTAGGTAAATCTCATTAAGTGTAAGTTCTGATATCCGAAAATCCAACTTCAAATAAGATACATTGCAGGAGAGGGCATGTCTTTGTAGTACTGAAGATTCACCATATGATTTCTTTAAATACCAAGTCTAGGGGGTAAACGTGGCTCAGATTATTTGTAGTTTTTTAGGAACACATCTATTGTGCAAGAGAGGTAACTTTTCAGAGACAACCACAGCGTAGGCAAAGCAGACATCAGATGTGGCGTGTTTCAGGAGTGACTCGGAGCGTGAGAAGCAAGCGTTTTGAAAGTCCTCTAAAGTATGTGGACTCTTCAAGCTTGGTGGTCAGGGCAAACCTAAGAACTACCATACTTAAAACTGCTTGATTCACAGCCAGTTAAGTCCAGAGATGGGAGATGAATATGGAACAGGGAAAGAACATTTGAACCCTTCCTGAATGCCAGATGCCCTCGTCCTGCCAAACTTGACTGACACACAACAAATACCAACACTTTGACACTGAGATATTCATTTTTTTATATTTTCAAAAGTTGAATAACTTGGAAATAACTTGGAAAGACATAGAAAATACAACAAAATAGCACATGAGAAAAAGGAGAGGGGTATGAATACAAAGAGAGAAGTTAACACAGCAGATACCGTAATGTATACCATGATACAAGATGTTGTGGGGACTCAGAGCTTTTCAGCAGTCAGTAAGAAAAAGAAAACTAATGAGTTACATAATTCATTGTCTTCCTAAGATTTATTTTAATGCTTAAGATAATATACCAGAAAGAAAATTTGACTCTTAAGCCCTCACAAAGATGGTACTGGATAAGTCATAAATAACATCCCTAATGATATATTTACTATAGAGCAGCATCTCTCAGACTTTAGAGGTGCATGAGAGTCAACAAGAAGGCTTGTTAAGACACAGATTTCCAATGCCACCCTCCACGTCTCTGGTGTGCTACATTAGGGGTGGGTATTTGTATTTTTATATGTGCTCCCTGGAGATGCTGATACTGCTGGTCAGGGAACTGATAATTCTTGCTTCAGCACAAGACCACATCTCCCACTGTCCATAGAGTCTGATGATAATGCAGTAACTACAACTGAGCAGTCCCTGGGGTTAGTGCAAGAGAGTCCAGGCACATTCCTTCTGCAGGCGCAGCCTGTAGTGGGAGGTGTCAGTGTGAAAAGGAAATGACCACGCTATATTTTGTTCAGTCTATTTTCCATAGAGTTCCTTGATGCAGCCCAGCCCCACTGGTTTATGCATTGTATTCCCCAACAAGCTTAACACTGCTGACACTTGGGGCCTGATAATTCTTGGCTGTGAAGGGCCTCCAGCACATTGCAGGATGGATAGAAGCATCTGGCCTCTACCCTCTGAAGGCCAGCCTACCCCTTAGTCATGATAATCAAAAGTATCTCCAGACATGTCCCCTGTGAGACAAAGTCATCTCCCATTAGAACCACTGTCCTAGAAACTATTACGGCTCAGGCTGGAGTCAGCTGTGGTTCTGCTTCCTCTCCTCTCCCTGGGGAGACCACCCGCCTTACCCAGCATGCAGCTCAGGGAGAAGTGACAGGGCAGTGAGGAGGCGGAAGGGCGACTGCTCACAGCCTCATTGGCTGTACCAACCCTGGTGGTCAGTGAGGTGACCGGTGGCACCTCCTACTGAGATTTAGGGATCAAACTACTTGAGTATAAGAGAGACCTTGGGAGAGAGGGAAGGGGATGAATCGGAGTATGCCAAGTCAAAACAGTCTGACGTTACATGCGTGTGGGGAAGAGTGGCCAAACGGAATCTTTCCTGTTTAGGTATATCACACAGCAGAAAGGAATTTATTTGATTGATGAGTTATTGATTAACCAAATGTCTTCAAGTACTTCATTGTTACTGATACATTATTAATAATTGTGAAAATAATAATGGCCTTTACACATATATAATGCTTTGCAGCTTTTAAAAATCTTTTCACATACTATCATTTCCAGAAATTGGCAATAGATTCTGATGTTTCAGAAATCAAAACAATCTGAAAAGGAAAAATGTGAAAAATCTCTTTTCCACCCTTGAGCTTTCCACTCCATTCCCTCCTCATGACAGGTAACTGTGAGTTTCTTTGGTATCCTTCTAGAATTTCTTTATGAAGAGTAATTTTATGAATTAAGGTTTCTTAGAGTTTTCTTCTTAATTCACAAAATTTTCAGAATAATTTTATGAATTTATAAAATATAAGAATATACAAATATATATTTCTATTTTATATACAGAAGGTATCATGCTACATATTCTGTTCTGTAGTTTGCCTTGAATTTTTTTCCACTTAACCTTAGAGACTGTTCCATAAGAGAGCTTTCTCATTATTTGCTTCTGTAGCTACATTGTCTTCTATTACGTAGATATACCACAGTTTGTGTAAATAGTCCCCTATTGATGAACTCTTGGGTATTTCCAATCACTTGCTATTGCATACAATGCTGTAATAATTATCCTTGGCCACACATTGTTTCATATGTGCATCTCTACCTTCATCAGATCCTTACATCAACCCTATGAGATAGGCAGAGAGAAAATCTTTTCCTCATTTTATAAATCTGATTTTTTTTTTGCAGGTGTGGTAAGAAAACATACATTGCACAATATTGACCATTTTTAAGTATACAGTAAAGAAGTGTTAAGTATATTTACATTGTTATGAGACAGAGTTCCAGAATTTTTGAGTTGCAGAACTGAAACTCTATATCCATTAAAGAACAAGTTCCCTCTTTGTCCCTACCACCAGTGCCTGGTACCCACTAGTCCACTTTCTATTTCTAATGATTTGACTGATTTTGATACTTCATGGAAGTGGAACTATTTAGTGTTTGTCATTTTGTAAATGACTCATTTCACTTAATATAACCTCCTCAAGGTTCATCCATGTTGTGGCATATGACAGTATTTCCTGCTTTTTTAAGGCTACATTGTATTCTGTTGTATTATTTACATTTTGTTTATCTATTCATCTGTTGATAAACACTGGTTACTTAGATCTGTATCTACTGTGAATAGTGTGGCTGAGAACATGGGTGTTCAAATATCTCCTGTTTTTAATTATTTGGGATATATACTCAGAAATGAGATTGCTGAATCATATGATAGCTCTATTTTTAATTTTTTGAAGAATCACTGTTTTTCACAGTGGCTACACCATTTTACATTTTATATTCCCACCAGTGCTGCACAAGGGTCAAACGGGATTCTTAAATACTCTATAAAGTTGTTAGTATTCTACATACAGAAACCAAGATGAATGCTACAGCCTCACAGATAACACAAGGTCGAAGAGGAACATGCTCACAGATCTTCTTGACACACTCTAGTGCCCTGTATCATTCTATTTACTGGGTCAAAGTTCCAAGTGAAGCAAACAACGTAAATAATTACTTCCTGTCGTTGCTCAGTTTAATTATCTTTGTTAAAGCATCTGTGATAATAAATCTTCCCCTTGTCCCTTAATTTGGCCCCTGCTGTCTCCCAGTACCATCACCCTGCCTTCTACTCCAAAAATGTAGAAGATAAGTATACCAGCTTATTAGTCATTATTCATGACTAGGATATATTCATCCTCAACTATACATTAATTAATAATTAATTAACTGAAATGTTGAGCTTGGAAATAGAATAATGCCTCACTGGCCCAACACTGGGGATGGAGTCCTGAACGACCACAGTAACCCAGCTAGATGCGTTTGCTGACTTGAAAAGCTGTGATCTCTAGGCCAGGCCCGTGGAGCCCGAGGAAGGACTAACTCTTGGCTGTATTGCTGGATTTTTCCACCAAAGAATTATTGCAGGAAGACAGGTCACAAAGTCAAAGCATGTATTACTGAGCAGGGAATACCATCAGAGGCAAAAACAAATACCAGCAGGAAAAAAGGAAAGCCTGGCCCACTGTCCCTCACACGTCTCCCCTCAAAGATGTTGGTAGTTGGAAGCTGTTTCAATAATGATAGCTTAAACTGATGACAGTGCTCCCTGGAACTGTCCTTGTGATCTGGCTGTTTTATGTTTCATAAAACATCCAGTGAAGAAAAGGAAGGTCATTGCCATGGGGAAGGATGTGGCTGAATGTTGTCCAGCAGAGCTAATACTTTCCTGATCTACAAATGCCTCAGATCAGCTTTCAAAGACATGCTCTATTTGTCAAAGAGCTTGCCTCTAATGATAAAATAATAATTTCTGACACTGAAGTGCAAGTTTCAGCATTAAGAAAAAGATGGCTTTTGTAAGTGAACGGAAGAGGTAATAGTCAGCTAACAAGTACTGGAACTTGACATATCAAGGCAAATGAGAAATACACCTACATATAAAAGGAGACATTTAGGCAAGTGCCTGTCTTGAACTTGGCTTTAAAGGGAAGGGGAAAAAAAATCTCCCTGAAGAATTCATAACCACTGTCTGGTACATATGCAGGTTTGCTACCCAGTTGTGCCTTTCCAGCATTGTCCAAAGAAACCTGAATCCAATCCAGTTCCTTGGTCAAATATGCCTTGACCCCCAAATTTCTCCTAAGATCAGAGCCTGAATCTTACCGTAAATTATCTAATCTTTTATCTTAACCCTTCAATTTATTATATAATGTAAATAATCCCAGAAAACAGCAACACATGAATATATTATTATGCAGTTATCTATTATAACTCTACTTTTAACCAGCCACATAGCTAAAGCACTTAACTCTTTTGAGCCTCAGAATTCATCAATTCTAGAAGACTGAAACAAATTAAGGAATGAAAGTTAAATGGAAATACCATTTTGAATCAAGTGCTTACTCTATTAAAATAGTTTCTTATTTAATTCTCATAAAATTTTATATAGTGCGTATTATCATTATTAATAGTATTTCTAAGTTATAAGTAAGAAAACTGAAGTACAGTAATTAACTAACTTCCCCAAAGTCATGTTAAATAAACAGTGGTAATTTGCAAAGTAAGATTCAATCCATAAGCCCCAAATGTTTTACTACTACTACACTGTACATATGGCCACACTGAGCTTCTTTCAGTCCTCCCATTTTGCTGTTATGCAAGTTTAAAAATCAGAATCAGTTTCCTCTCTATAGTTCATGTTATGTCCTTCATATGTATTGCTATATTTAATCCCCTCCCCAATAAAAGAAAGCTTGTATAACAATTTATTCCCATTCAAAGATAAATGTCTCAATGTGAAAAAGGCATCTGAAAGCAATTGCAACTGGCTCTTGGGAGAAAGGATAGAAATTGTTCATTCATTACTGAGACAGTAATTGCTATAAAAAACAAAAATAGAATAAAGAATAACTAACAGACGAGATCGGGCATGTTCAGGGTGGTATGGCTGTAGAGTCACATCAGTTAGGATGGCCATTATCCAAAAGACAAACAACAACAAATGTTGGTGAGGATGTGGAGAAGGGGAACCCTCCTACACTGCTGGTGGGAATGTAAATTAGTTCAACCATTGTGGAAAGCAGTATGGAGGTTCCTCAAAAAACTTGACCCAGGAATTCCACTCCAAGGAATTTACCCTAAGAATGCAGGAACCCAGTTTGAAAAAGTCATATGCAGCCCTATGTTTATCGCAGCACTATTTACAATAGCCAAGATGTGGAAACAACCTAAGTGTCCATCAGTAGATGAATGAATAAAGAAGAGGTGGTACATATACACAATGGAATATTATTCAGCCATAAGAAGGAAACAAATCCTACCATTTGCAACAACATGGATGGAACTAGAGGGTATTTTGTTCAGTGAAACAAGCCAGGCAGAGAAAGACAAGTACCAAATGATTTCACTCATCTGTGGAGCATAAGAACAAAGCAAAAACTGAAGGAAAAAAACAGCAACAGACTTACAGAACCCAAGAATGGACTAACAGTTGCTAAAGGGAAAGGGACTGAGGGTGTGTGGGAAGGGAGGGAGAAGGGGAATAAAGAGGCATAACAATTAGAACACATGATGTATGGAGGGGCACGGGGAAGGCAGTATATACAGAGAAGATAAGAACTGACTCTACAGCATCTTACTATGCTGATGGACAGTGACTGTAATGGGGTATGTGGTGGGGACTTGATAATGGGGGAAATCTAGTAACCACAATGTTGCTCATGTGATTGTATATTAATGATACCTAAATAAATAAATAGATAACTGACATTCAGGACAGGGCTGATACTTCAGCAGAGAGGTTAGGGATTTGCACTCTAAGGTGATGATGTTTAAAAAGAATCCTGAGTAATGAGTTTAAAAGCCAGTTTTGCTGAGATCTGGGGTCCCAGAGAAAACTTGCCAGCCAAAGGGAAGAGCAACCACAAAGACTCCAAGGTAAGAGGGTGCTACATTTGATTGACAACCACTTAGTGGCCTGGAGTATGTGTAAAAGAATGGCTGGCTGATTTCAGAGAGATGGACAGATCTAGATCACGTGGGACTTGTCGTTAGCTGCAAACTGCTAGAAGGTTTTATCACATCACTCTAACTACTGTTTGATGCATGGAGTTGCCAAAATCGTACAGGTGTGTTCCCCAATATCCTTCCCCAAATTTCCAGTGTTAACATCCTACAAAATCATAGTTCAGTGATCAAAATGAAGTAACTAAATTACAGACCTTATTTGGATTTCACCAGTTTTTCCACTAATGCTCTTTTTATCTTTCAGATCCCACGTTACACTCAGTTGTTATGTCTCATTGCCTCAAATCTATGATAGTTTTTGGTCTTTCTTTGTCTTTCATGACCTTGACATTTTGAAGATTAATGATCAGTGGCTTTTGTGGAATTTTTCTCAATTTGAGTTTGTCTAATGTTTTCTCATGATGAGATTGAGGTTATTTAATCTCATTTTTTGGTTATCTAACTTTGGGGAAGAATGCCCCAGAAGTGATTCTGTGCATCACCGTATCAAAGGGAGCATGATTCTGGTGATGTTTACCTTGATCATTTGATTAAGGTACTGTCTGTTGGGTTTTTCCACTAAAGTTATTCGTTTTCCCTTTGTTATTAATAAATATCTTGGCAGAGATTTCTTAAGACCATGAAAATATCCTGTTTTACTTCAACTTTGTGTCTACTAATTTTAACACACATTGATGATTCTTGCCTGCAACCATTGTTAGTGTGGTTTTTATTCTGTTTTGACTGCTGCAGAATAAGGGCAGCCAAAGAATGAACCCTAGAGCTTTTCCAAAGTGGAGTGTCTAAGACGAGACGGCTATTAGATAGCACAGGCTAATAAACCCACTCACAAGAAAGGGAGATCAGAGAAACCTGTCTTCAATTTAGTATTGTGTGAAAGGCAAAAATATTTCCTTAGAATTCATAACCAAAAACCTGTCTTTTATGTGAATTTGCTCCCCAAATTCAATTGCAATTTGGTTCCCCCAAAAAACTCAACCCAGAAATCTACTTTAAGATAGCTTTAGGTGACCAATGCCCCAGTCAGCTCACAAAATCAAGTGGAAATGATCTTAGCAGAAATCCACTCCCAACATTGACCACAAAATATTTTCCCCGATAACATTCCAACAAATATGAATTCACAGTTGAAGAAAAACAAAATAAGCAAATGAAAAAGATGTCCTGAGTGAGAGCCAAGGAAAACAATGTGTAGTAGAGCCAAACGATCCAATATTTCTGACATTGAGTTTTCAATAAAAATACTTAATAGCTTGTATTAATAACAAATAAAAGGGATTAATAGATGAACAAGTAAATTTATGTAAACTAAACAAATTCCACAAAAATAGATCACTTAAAAGTAAAAATTCCAAGAATTGTAATTTAAAACTCAGTGGATGAGCTAAACAACATATTATGCAAAGCTGAAGAAAGAATTAAGGAATTGGAAAATAGATCTGAAAAAATTACCCTGAATTTAGCATACTGACTCAAAGAGAGAAAATCTGAAAGAGAATTTAAGAGACACGGAGAAGAGAAAATCTAGTATCAGAAAGGCAGAGTATAACTGGGAGAAAAAAGAAAAGAGGAAATATTTGAATAGAGAAAAACAGTTTTCAGAATTGTAGGAAATACAGAGATTTTAGAATTAGGAAATTCAAGAAATCCTACACAAGATAAATAAAAAAAATCTGTAACCAGGTTTACCACAGTAAAACTTAAAAATACTAGAGAGTAAATAGTGATCTAAAGATTTACTGAGTGAAAACGTATATAATGACAATTAACACCAATTTTATTAACTGATGTCTATAGCAATAATTGAAAGCCTAAGCACCTTGAATGACACTTTCAAAGTGCTATGCAAAATCAATTATCTACCTAAACCACTATACCCAGAAAAATTACATAACAATGACATTTTTAGAAAAAAACTAAAATGAGGGAATTTTCCACCAATAATATTTACTAAAGGAAAAGTATCAAAGTACTTTAGGAAAAGGAGATAGTTATGTATTTCCATATATAATGTCTGAGATGCAAGAAGGAATAGATGAGTAAAGAAATTGTTAAATCATATGAATAACTTATACAAACAGTGATTATGTAAAATAATGTTATCAGTTAAAATATACAAAATAGAACAAAAATACTATGCTTTGACAGGATATAAGAAAGGAAAGTTTAAGATTATAAACTTGCCATCCTTCCAGTTGGCAAAGCCCTCCCAGCTCCCCCCCTCCCCTCCTCCAGGCTCCTCTTTCGCCCTGTGCCTGCCGAAATGCCACATATCAAAATAATATAAATTGCTCCCCTTGCCTTTGTTTGGGGCTCAGACCTTCGGAAATTACTCCCCTCTGAGCCCACCAGTGTGAAAGGAAACCTCAACACTCCAAGACCTCCGAGTGCTGCTTGGTTCTTCTGTCAGTGATCCAGTCCAGGTTTTCCAATATTTTCTGTAACAGTATTTTCTGTAACACAACTACTATATGTCATTATATATTTATGTCTCATTACAATAATATATGAAATTTTATGTATATATTCTATTGTCCACAGCTGTCAATTCTATCTGATCCCTCCATGGCTGTTGGATGCTTACGATCACATGCATTTATTGACTTGCTTATCACTTTCTTGTCACACTACCTAGGGTGTCATTTGTTAACTAAACATGACAGCCACAATTACATTTTGGAAAGAATGAGATACAAATAAATCCAATAAATAAAATATGAAGCTGAAAAAAGTGTGGAAAAGGTATTTATGGTATTGAATTAGGAGTGTCACTGTGTTCAGAATATGGTACATGCTACTAAAATTACAACTGATAATACTTTATTGAAACTGGATGTTTAGAACCTAAATCAGTGAACAGTAGTCTGTCATGTATCAATTTCTTTTAGTTTATTCACTTTCATCTAGACCTGTCATGTCCTGAGAATGTCTTGATGCTATGGTAGTTCCAGTATTTCTAGAATTTCCAGCCCAACTAGAAACACCTCCATTCCATATTTGTATACATTTTAATAAATGTTAACAATTTATATAGGGTAAAGAGCTATCAAATTAAGCTTCTGGTTGAAAACTAGATTGTAATCTTTCAACTCTCCTTAGTCCACCATCTCTTTGGTATAATTCTTACTGGCTTATTTCAGAAAGGATGTAGGTTGTAAGCTTGCATTAAAAGCACAGGGCACCTCCTTGTGATAACATAGTGGACAAAGTCAGCAAGAACAACCCTGTGGTAGAAAAGAAATTAAATGGTGTTCCTTCCCTGAGTTCTCAGCTGGAGACCAAGAACAAAACAACCTGTTCATTGTCTTCTATAGAAGTTTGGATCTAATCAAAGACTGAATATTAATCATGTTTTTACAGGAAGAGCAACAGCAGGAAGCTTTTCTAGCTGTAAAAAGAAGAGAGAGAGAATGAAAGATAAAGCAGTGCACTTCACAAATTTGAGAGTTCTGAAAATGACTCATCCAGCAAGCATGTCAGGAATGCCTGGCTGTCACCAGATGGCTGGTTTGGGTGTCAGACTAGATTCTTGAGATCCAGGCTAAGGGATGGAGTCACTCCCTTAGACCAGACTTTAACTAAACTGGTTGAAATCCAAGCCAATGTGGGGATGGAGATTGGGTATTCCAGGAACACGGGGATAGAGCTGTGCTCTCGGCTGTTAGTTGATGTGGAAAATGCAGACTTGTCTCAACTCACTTCTCTGGAACCTAAAATAATAGAAGCAGCCCTGCCTGTCTTGGAGGGCTTTCAGTGTGGTTTAGAACATTTCTGGGAATATGTATACATGTGGGTGGTAATTCAATTCATACACATACATGCAGTTAGATGTGACTCATGCCACCGTATCTATTATCTTTTTATTTCAATGAATCATGTATTGCCTTATGCTGCTTCATATTTAATGTTTAATACAATTTAACATTTATATCATTTGGTTTTTCATTTACTCTATCATCTCTCTCTCTCTCTCTCTCTCTCTCTCTCTCTCTCTCTCTCTCTCTCCCCCCCTCTCTCCCTCTCTCTCTCTCTCTCTCTCCCTCTCTCCCTCTCTCTCTCTCTCTCTCCCAAATGCGAGTTCACTGAGAGCCAGAATCATACTTTTTCCTCTTTTGTGATCCCCACAGCATCTAGGTTAAATTGGACTTCAAACACATTCTGAATTTCAAACAAATAAAAAATCCGTGCAGTGTTGTTCTCATTAAGGAATATCAAGAGCTGCAAAACATCATGATGAAGCATTTCCCACAAGCTTATCTTGTTCTTATTGGAACCAAATGGCAAAAACTTGCATTGGCAATGCAATTGTTGGTCTATTTGTTGACCTTACACAGGTGCTGGACACAGCAGGCTTTCTGGGGGCATAAACACTGGTGAGGTCTTCCTCTGGTTTTTCCTTCCCACTGGATGTCACCCCAGACCTCAAAAGCAAAATTACAATTCATATAAAATATAAAGCAATCTAAGAAAAACTGTTAATCAAACACCTACTATGTCCATGGACTATTTTTTGGATGTAGTTAGGTGTTACAGAATCAAAAACAGAGCATCATAATACCAAAACTGGGAAATCACAGGTTGTGTTACTATGGCTTGCAATGCACTTATTTAGAAATAAGTTTTAAGACTGAGGTTTTTAAAGGAGGTATCTTAATGACTTAATTATTCTAGACACAAGAATCATGACCCTAATTAATCAAGTAGGCAATACTGAGCTTAACACCTTACAGTTGTGTTTCCCAAGTTGTGTTCCTTGGTATACCAGTTTCTGGGAAGAAGTCAGTTTGGGTTCAATGAAAACAGCAGCCCAATGAAACTAATGATGAAGAAACTTTGGGAAGGGGTGCCTCCTGTATCACTCACTTGAATAATTCCCAATGCATGATATTTCAGTAATGATTCTGAGAAGTCCTTCTGTTAAGAAAGCTTTGCTTAGCTTTGTTTAACTCAGTTTTTCCCAAACTAATTTGCCTCTAGGCCACCACTCCCTTTTATTTTTAATGATTTATTAAAATTTCACAAAACATTAGAGTTCCAAGGAGCATGATCTAGAAAAGGTTTCCTAAGGAGTTCATTCTTTAAATTCAGTTCTGTTTAGGGTAATAAATATTTCAGTTGAGAAAAACCACACCTGGTTTCTGTAATGAGAACTACATGCAGTTTATTCTGCATAAGTACCTTGGTATCCTGGCTAGCCTTCCTGAGGAGCAGGTGATGACCTGTAACCAGTGGAGCAAGGGAATAGCTTCTTTTCTACCTAATCTTTACTTTTTCTGCTTCTGTCTTTTAGTCACTGGACTTGCCTATCTTTTCTTGTGTGTGGTAGAGTATTTTTTGTTTCTCAGCCCATGTTACTAAAGGTGGAAAAGTTATTAACATTTCCTTTAGTAACCATAGAAATGACTGTTGCTTACTGCTGGATTTCCAGGTCGTTACAACTTGTATTGTCTCTGAAGGATCATTATTCCGTGTTGTCTGAAAGAAAGCAAGAAAGAGAAAGTCATTCTACCTGCTCTGTTGATTATATATTTTCCTTTATCTTCCAGGATACTGTGTGATGATTAATAACCCATATCTTCAATTTCTTCCCTCACATGGCTACATTGCCTCACTCCATAAGCATGTCCAAGTCTCCTCTATGCTAATCAGACAATCTTTCTGGACTCACTTGGTTGTAACATTATTTCTCATTCTATTCTCAGGCAAATTTCTAGGAAAAGGTTATTTTTACTCATTCTGCTTGCATCCCAGTTGACTCTTCAGCCTTCTGTGATCTAGTTTATACTACCTGCTTCCCCATTAATCCAATCCATTAATATAGTTCTAAGTACACCAATAACCATGTCTGTTATTATCTTGCTTGATCTTCATGGGGCAGCTGACCCATTAACCAGAGCCCTCAGGAACTCTTCACTCAGGAACACAGTTTTAGTGACACCACACCTTCCTGGTGATTCTCATTCTTGGTCACTTTGTGAGATTCTCTATGTCCATTGAACCCTAGCCCTGGCATGCCCTGCTGTCTGCTCTTGCTTACACTTCTCACTCTATTTGTTCTTTCTGGAGATTTTGCCCCATTCTCAAATATTTAGCCTTGTTTGCTAATTATTCACAATTGTCTATCTCCACCAGACACAGTTCTCCTGTATCTCAGACTCACGTAATCAAATGACACCTCTGTCCATATGCTGCACGGGAACTCACACTCAGCACACCTAAAATAGAACTTTCACTCCTTCCTCCTACCTTAAAAAGATTTACTCTTCCAAATTCAATCCTTAGTTGGTGGCAACATGATAGTCTTTATCAAGCCATAAAGAAACCTGTGTTCACCTCCACACAGTCAGCCTCTTGTCTTTTCTTTCCCTCTTTTGCACCATCTGAGGGTGACTTGGCTCTTTCAATCCTGTCACATCATCATATGAAATATAATCTTTGACCTTGTGATCTCACGCATTCAGTGTTTGACCACACAGCTGCTAAAATAATTGACCTAAAACACAAATCAAGTCAAGTCATTGCTTAATGCCTACCAGCCAAAAATCTAACGGGAGACACTATTGTCTACAATAGCAGTTCTCTTTTAGGTGGCCTGTGAATTCTTGACTTTTTTAACTACTTATCTCTATGAGGCTGGATTTTCTTCATATACTTTGAGAAAAAAATCAACATAACACAGCAGATTGAATGCAGAAACAGATACGAAAACCCAGGAGTCTTCTCTTAAGCCAGACACTGAAGAGATTTGCAAAAATGTAAATCCGTCTCACTAACTTTGATTCTTGTTCTGGAAAATATAGCTGCTTTCCACAAAAATAGATTATTTGTGTTAGAATATAATAAATTTACTATTGTTACTATAAGACAAACAAACAGAAAAAGACTTGTAAACACGGAGAATACACTGTTGGTTACCATGGGGTAGGGGGATGAGTGAAATAAGTGAAGGGAAGAGATGTACAAACTTCAAATTATACAATAAATTAGTCACAGGGTGGACATATAGCATAGGGAACATAGCCAATAATATTGTAATATACTTGTACGGTGACAGATGGTAACTAAACTTATCATGGTGAGCATCGAGTAATATATATAATAAATAGTCAAACCCTTGTATTGTGCATCTGAAACCAATATAATATTTTATATCAACTATATTTCAATTAAAGATTTTTAAATAAAATAAAATGAATGGTTTTAGATGTCTCTGTTATTATTTCTAACAGTAAATATAGATGGATGTAACCTTATAACCATATAAAGTGGTCCTGAGACCAAAAACTATAAACTTTGTATCTGAAGGATATGATGCAAGGTTCTTAGCATGCAAGTGTTCCCTCTTCTGTTTAATGCATTTATTCATTCATAATTTATTTTTAAAAATCATGTTACACCTCACCTATCTCTGGCTTCATCAGTTCTGGAGTTACCTCCTTGAGAAAGGATTCCTCAAACCCCAGTCTGGATAGGTTATTCAAACTGCACTGAAATAAACTTGTTTTTGTATATTTCTTCTAGAGGATTGTCAACTCCTGAAGAAGATACTGTATTTCACTCACTTTTACATTCTCAAGCTCTAGCTCAGTGCTTCAAAATCTACAAATGACAGTTCACAAATCAAAGACAGGCCTATGGCTAATTTTCAAAAAGTATTCAGAATTTGTGACTGATTTTATTCCTATTTCACCCAAAGTTGGATCAGTCTCAAATTCTCACAGCATTCTTCCTAAAAGGTAAAGAGGCTCAGACGAGGGTGGAACCAGAAAGATTTGAAATCTATTTTGAAGTAAAATCAACTAGGTTTAGTGGTGAATTCTGAGTTGTGGTGGTTGGGGGAAATGTAGGAGTCAAGAATAATTCTACATTTTTTTGTTGAGCAACTGGACAGCCAGGGAGTTCTTTTATTGAGAAGGACGTCTTTGGGCAAGAGTAGGTTTATAAGGTGGGGTGGGCAGACATCAAGAATTCAGTAATTTTGTATGTTACATTTGCAATTCCTGTGAGACATCCAAGTGGAGATAGATCAAAGTTGGCCTCTGTATATACAAGTTTGAACTCAGAAAAATATGACCGGCCAAAAATATTAATATGGCAGTCACCAATACATGAATGGCATATAAGTAAAATAAAGTTCAAAACATTTCTTTTTGCCTCGTTTCCATTTTTTAAAAAATGCTGATATAATTCTTGGCTCCCCACCCATATTTGTGGCATAAAAAGGGGTTAGAAATTGGCTTCCAAGTTTAAATTTTGAGAGCCTTGCTATCTCATATTCTAAGGCAACTTCAATGACTTGATTGCATCACAGCTTTTGCAACACTGAATTTTCAGCTTTTCTGAATAGGATTTGTACTACAGAGTTGTGGTATCCCTAAGGGCTGGAGAGTAAATCACCTCTGGAAAAATTAATTTATTTCGTTAAGTATATTAGTGAAGTCATTTATTATTTCTATAACCCCATGGTAAAAGTATTTATTAAGAATCTGATAAGGTTGGGTTTAATATACCAAGTTTTTTTGAACAGGTAAGACTTGAGTTTTGTTTTTAAAGCCAATATAATTATTTTCTCTATGGCAAAAAGCCTACCAGCCTATCTAAGTCAACATCATTTCATTAATTATGGGTGGGTCTCTTTCCACTTTTAGACTTGAAGCTTAAATGAGATGCTTAGGCCATTAATCTTTGTACTTCCAAGTTCATGTAAGAACTCATGCCTGTGGAATTCTCAAACTGAATTATTGATTTCAACAATTTGGGGGAATATTATCCTAAATCTTCCAAAGGTTTATTACCTCTCTAATCAGTTTAATTTATGTAACACATAAATAAAAAGAAATAACTATGATTTGCTAACAGAATTTAGCCCTGATCTACTTTTACTACTAAATGAGGATGGAAGGCATGAATGCTTGAAAGAACATGTCTAATTACAACACTTTACACACTAGTTTCCAGGTGTTACTTGACTTGGGGACCTTAAAGAATGATATATTCCCAAACTTTTCATCTATTTCTGGAAGATTTTGATAAAAAGAAAAATACCATCATTCTGGTTAAGTAAGTAAATTATATATATATGTGTGTGTATATAGTGCTGTGTGTGTATGTGTATATGCATATATGTGTATGTATATGTGTATGTGTAGTTTGTGTGTGTGTATGTATTTGTATATGTGTGTGTACATATATGCATATGTGCGATTTATGTGTATATATATATGCATAGATGTATGTGTAGATGTACATGTGTATATATGTGTTCTATGGATATGTATGTATAGTATATGCATATGTGTATTTTTATGTTTAGATGTAGGTGTATATATACATATATGTGTATGTAGATATGTGTGTGTGTATATACACATGCATGACTGAAAGAATAGATACCAAATTATTGATCAGGATCCCCCTCTGAAGATGAGATGGGAAAACAGGGGCACATGAAGTGGTCTTTCATGGTTATTCTATGTACTTCCTTAATATTTTAATCTTTTGCCATGTGAATGTATTCATGTTTCATGTGTAATTTAAAAAGAAATAAAGAGAAAAACAGAACAGATGGGCAAAATTTTTTTAAGAGGAAAAGGATAATGAAGAGAAGGAGAATAAAAGGATCACTATCAAAAAGTGGAACTTGGGCAAAGTTTTTAGCTTGCTTCATCAATTTGCTTCCCATCTGGGAAATTAATGCAAAGATCTGGACTTTTTCTACTGTAGCCATCTGAACCTTGGCTAGACCAGATTTTCCCAGTAGCAATTGGCTGGTTATAAACAAATTAACCTTTATCTATTATGCTCATGTAGAGAGAGATCCACAAGACCCAGGGACCGTCCTTTCTCTGCACTCCCGCCGCCCCACCTCTAATGCTGTCCATCGCAGGGATCCTTCAGCAATAAGTCCTTACCAACCCTCTGTTGATGGTCTGTGTTAGGTTCCCACTATTTAGATGACTGACCTTGGCTGAGATTCTTACCCTTTTTATTTTTAAGCATTTTTTTAAGAAAAGCTTATGTGTACCGCTCTCCTTTCCCCTTGGGAATGGTCATTCCAATGCTCATTAGTCATAAAGCCATTGGTTTAATCCTCATGAATATTTGTTCAAGATGCAATTCAGAAAAAAGGACGTCTACAGCCAGCTCTTCTCAGAGAAGCAAACTCCTCTAAGGCCTGGGAGATTTTTCTGAATTGTATACACTTTGCCTTCCAACATCTGCAGGTTCCCCAGGTCAGGACATACATTAAAAAAATGCTTGGAGGAATCCCCCCTAGAGTTGAGCAGGTCCTTGCTACCAAGAATACAGTGATATTTGGATAAACAAATCATAGGGGACTAGAATGGAAATGGGTTTCATTCCTGACAACAGAATGTCCTGTTATTCCTTTGTTGCCTACCCCAGGGCACGTGTGACTTCGGGGAATGAAATGTCAGTGGGCTTCCCTGGCATTGCTGCTCAGAGTGATGTAGGATCCTCACAGCAGGGTTGGCCTGCGGCTTTGAGTGAGGAGCCAGAGCGCTCAGTCTGACAGGCAGCTTCAGTGCTTGTATGGGATTCATAAGGAGCGCTTAGCCCCTCTAGGTGAGGCCAAGTGCTCTCTGGAACTGCCAGTTTCTCTTGCCCTTCACTCTTTGCCCAGGGGCAGGTTGAAGATTCTAACCCACATTCTGGACAGAAACAGGGCTGCTTCTTTGCCTCAGGCACCAAAAGCAAAAGGATTTGAAAATGTCTTAAAATTGCCCAGTCATCATGCCCCATTTAGCCAACTACCCCACTGCCCCCCAAAAAATAAAGGAAGGAAGAGGAATGAGGAGGAGGAGAAGGAGAAAAAAAGACAGCTCTGTAATCTCCTCAAGGTCACAAAATATTGCATTTTCTCCAGTGAGAAGTTGCACTGAATAAACAGGCTCTTAGGTCTTCCTGGCTTTAATGCCTCTGTGAGAAAAACTGATTCATTAGAGAGAGAATGAAATCTCACCCATTTATATTCTAGTGTAAAATTTGTGCAGGATTTTAGGTTGATAAAGTGAGCTGTTTCTTTGAGGCAAACATATCTTAGGTTTCCTCCTCCAGGACCCTGCATAATAAGTCATTCTCTGACTTTAATTGCTTTATGTGTATATATATATATATTTAAGTCATTGATTATGAAATTAAACTTCTTGTAAGTAAATGCCATGTTTGATATGTTTCTTGGTAAGGACTGGTTTTTGAACAAAAAATAGTTGGCATTTGACTCATGAATTTTCAAAATGTGCACATGCAAGATTTTGAAAGTGTAGTTAGGGTTATTCAGGTGTAATTTAAGCCTTATACCACAAACTTCCAAGACTTCTATTGGACAGAGATGACAAAATTATCTCCTATAAGGAAAAAAATGTCAAGAGAATTTAAATTAATTACTTTAACAGTACTTTGGATTTAGAATCCAGTACTTTATCTTAAGGACAATTCTCACCCTCTCTTTCTTAATCTAAGAGTCAGAATATCACTTGTTGTCTTGAGAAAACTGACCCAGAAATATCCACTAGTTTTCATTTCTCATCAAACAGAAGAATTGGCATTCTAAGGTTGAAGACACCCCTGCCCCCCTATATTTGTAGGCATTTTGAAGTGTCCTTATCCCCTAGGCAACCCAGAACATAATATTTTCTTGCTTTGGGTTTGCCCTACACTAGTATATGGCACCCTAGCCTTGCTGATTTCCAATGACTCAACAGGTCCAGACTCACAGGCAAGAATTTTAGAGCCATCGCCCAGTCCTGAATCAGCCAGTAAATCCAATTCATTACTTTGCAGTGATATTTTTTTCTTTTTGTTTCAAATGTGATTCAAATAAAAACAAAACCCAGGGGAACTGGGCACAATTTGTTAGCCTGAATATAGCAATTATTTTAATGAAACTATACAGAATAGACCTGGTCCCCATGCTATTACAAGAATTCTGTTGACTCCTTTTATTTTAAGTGACCAAGAAAATCAGAAATGAATCATTATTATTATTTATTGTTCTTTAAAAAGTGAGTAATATCCAAAGACTTTCAGAAAAAAATTAAAAAGATGATACACCAGAATACTCATCATCCTTCCATTGTCCTGGGTTCAGTTACCTAACTCTCTGTCTGTTTCTGGATGCTCCTTGGATTAAGCTCAAATCTGTGTTAATTGGCAGGAATAATCTCAAAGAACATCTGTCTCATGAATCTCCATCTAATTTTTTATACCTCAGTTGAGGTGACTTTAATCTTGTTATTGGTAAATCACCACTTATTCTATTAATCATTTGCATTCCCATCTGGGGAGCAATAAATGCTTTGAAAACCTAGAAGCATTCTTTCTCAAAGTCTCTGGATTACAATTTATACTTGTGCTTTGAGTCCCAACCAATAAATCTTCCCTAGTTTTAACATCTCTAAGGAACGCCATTTTACACTTTGATTTTGTAAAGATGATCCTGCCCTTGGATGGGGTGAAATCCCTAGAAAGGCAGGAAGTGGGGAGACAGCCTCTTTCTCAGCCTTAACAGGAACCCCAAATGGGCAGCAGGCATTCTCCGTTTCTACAGTACAACGATGATATCATGGACAACCTATTTTCAAAGAGTGCCCTACTTTTGCCTTAAAGACAAATTAAGAAGAAAAAAAAAGACGTCTGTTCCCACCTCTTAGAAAGAACTAATGAGGAGCAGAGACGTCTGATAAAAAGTGGCACAGCTGGTAAACGGGGGAAAGTTTCTGCTATTAGAGTGTTGAGTTGGCTCAGTGTTGTAGGGGGACCTGATAATTTTTCCTCCCTACCTATATTAGAAGAAACATTCCTCTGCCCTTCTTTTAAGAAGTCTGGGTCTGTATTTGAGCTTAAATCAACTACCTCAGAAAATTGTGGATGATGCCTTGGCTATTTATAGAGATGGTTGACAGCAAGGTATTTGGATATAATGGACTGTTATGGGTCAAGATCACGTCTGTATAGATGGTTCTTTATTAACCATGATATCAGTGGGGTATTTCTGATGGTTGAAGTAAGATATTTCTTATTATGACCTGTTGTGGGACAATTTATTTGCTAATCATGAAAACCCTTGTAGAACTTATCCAGACATGTTATGCCTGCAAGAGATTATCCTTCTTTCTTCAATTGGGGTAAAATGGATCTCTTGGAAGTCTATAAAAAGCTCCAATTGCCCATAACAAATAAGGAAATAAGCCATTCTTAAGTGGAATTTTGCTTGTTGTCACAAGCAGGTAACTTACTAAGCAAGCATCTTGGAGATTATAAACAAAGTATGGTTAGTTCAACAGAGCTTCTGTTGGATTATAGCACCCTGATAGCCAAACACACTGGGTGCTGATACCCACATAATGGCTTCATTTTGCATTTAAATCTATTAATACTCAAATAGGGCCTCCCTTAGAACATCATTCCATCTGCCTTTTGGGATTCATCTCTCTGATTTGGGTCCAAGTCACACACGTGCTCATTCCCTAACTCCTTTACCAGGAGCTGTTGGCTGGACACAGGTCTGAATTATGTTCCTTATCTTACTCACTATTACTCTAATGAGTAATAACTTTATTCCTTTATTGAGTAATAATACTATTGCTCTAATAAGTAATAGTGCATACTCTTGGTAAATAAATTGGTAATGAGTGTAAATAGATACTGTCCTAAGAATATTTCCTTTCTTCTAAATAAAAAAGCAAGCATTTATACATAGAGGAATATGTTGATGGCTCTAGGTAAAAATCTCAGGACTGCAACTGTCCTTGTTCCCATTTCTGGGTTAAATGATATTTAAATTCTTTGGGGGGAAATTTTCTATTATTGGTTTTCAAAAAAATTTTTTAAAGAGCTAGACAGAAAGAGTGAGACTGACTTTTGGAAATATTTTGATGTTTCTTTCATATCTGGCCTTAAGTTCCTAGTGGTGTTTAAGCTTGCTGCTTTTAAGACAGAAAAGTCATTAAAACTGCTCCTCTCTAAAAAACTCTTAAAAATATTATCAAAAATACTATATATACTTCATTATGATGTCAGAGTTACAGTTAATATTAATTGAAACTGCAAATCGGGGATGTATCCAGGAACATTCTGAGAACTTAAAATTTCATTTCTTTATTAAATTGGTCTATTTTCTAACCAGCCTAACAAAATTGCCAAAAGTAATTTTTTTCTTTCCTTTATAAAAAAGTAATAATAAAAATCTGTCACTGATATATCGATATGGAAAGAACTTCAGCCTAAGATCATTTCTTTCTACCTTGCCACTCCCAAGGAGAAATGCCCTCAAAATGCTGGAAGCACAGTTCATTTTGATCACCAGACTTTCGGGTCTAATGCATCCCACTGTTGGAGAGAATTTTTGCTCTGTTCGGACAGACACCAGGTTAAAAATAAGAAAGCTCAAACACCTTTTTGATCTAAGTTTAAAAAGCATTGTCAGTGTCAAGAATACAGAGACTGTGGACTGTGAGTTGTTTATTATGCTAGAAGGAGCCTTCTGTGTTGTATTGTTTGTGTGGTATGAAGCAACATTGTACGCCTACTGTCCCTCTGGGACCCTCATGAAAAGGAGATATTTTATCTCCCTGCCTATGCCCGTAAATGAATTCTGCAAAGTAAATACAATATATAAAGCCAAGCCTGGCTCCAAAGACATCTCTGTGCTTCCCTTTGGCTATAGAGGAAGTTACTCATGCTTATCAGAGGGTCAAATTTGGTATGCCATTATTAAGTCACAGGCAATATGGTAACAGGACACCACTAAGTGGTTTTTACCAACAGGGTGTGCCAACACGTGGTCTCCAACCCACTGGCTGCCAGGAAAGTGTCCCTTACCTTATTCATAAAGAGAAGTCGGATGCTTTGAGAACAGATCACTAGTTCATGTAGGTAGGTGGTTAAATACATCTATTTAAAAACTCATTTTCACCTCTATGGCACTGAAATTGATTCTGCCTTATTTTATTGATCTAAATCTTTCAGGAATTACTTGCTTCCATGAGGAGACCAAATACACAGGAATTTAGCCTCTTGACCAAACCATGACCACGTCACAAGCCAAACAGTGAGAAAGGACAGCAGTGAAGGGAAGTCAAGTCAAAATTATATTACTTCATGACTGAACCAAGGCATTTATTTCCTGTTCCTGACAGGCTCTTCTGCCCATGGGCATCACTTTTGTCCGATCTTTTCCTATTTCTCCAGATTCTTCAGAATATTTGTGTCTGATTGTGCCTGTTGTCAATTGGTGGAGTTAAATAAAATTGCTCTGAAGCCATGAACATCTGGCCTCAAATCCTGACGATGCTACATGCTAGCTGTGTGGCTTTAGATGAGAGTTTTCTGAGCCTTGTTTGTTTTATAAAAGCATTGTTGATTGTACAAAACAACTATATGACATCTGAAACACAGAGTAATTTCATGGGAAGTGAGCATATGAAAGCAGAGCATCATTCTAAGATCAGTTTAGAGAAGAATGACCTATTGAAAATACTTGTGCTAATTTTTTGTAAGACAAAGGATTAAACTGGGAAGTATTTTGCTAATTATCATCCTAAGACTTTTAGCACTTACTGTGTGTAATGGACTAGCATAATTAATGACCTGATTTTTACCCAAAGACATCAAATTGATCCCTGATACTCACATGAACAGAGTCATCAAATATTACTGCTTTTAATTTAAAATTTAGAAATAGAAATTAATCATAGCTTTGTTTTTATTGTGACATTATTGACATATTATTGACAATGGAGTGATTCATTATTTGTATATGTGGCAAAATGAATACCACAATAAATCTGCTTCACATCCATCACCATACACAGCTACAAAAAAGTTTTTTTTCTTGTGATGAGAACTTTTAAGAGCTACCCTCTTAACAACTTTCAAATATACAATACCCAATTATTAACTATAGTCCCCCTGCTATACATTAAATCCCATGACTTATTTCACAAATAATATAAAGTTTTATATCTTAAAAAAAAACCAAATGTAATTATTGAAAACACAATTAAGCATCTTACAAGTTTCTCTTTTCTTTCTCTCCTAAGGTAATCTTTCTCAGAAGCTTGTAACACTTCTGTCAACATTTTGTCCAATATCCATCATATTTCAAACCTGCCAGAAATTTTAACTTACGATATCAGCTCAACCAACATTTCAATCATGGACAAGGATGAAGAATCAAGATTTATCCAGCAGGTCCAAATTTTATATCCTGAAGCATTTATAGAAAATTTGAAAAATGTATCTTTGGATTTTCTCTGGAGGTTAAACTGGTGTGTTCTGGCCTGCCTCCCCTTCATACCATCTCAAAGTGTAAATAAGAACCTGTCAAGTACCAAATAAAGTTGGAGTAGAATTGCCTCTAACAGTGATGTCAAACTCCAGAAGAGTAACAGTTTTAAACTGAATATTTCAAGGGGTAATATCAATTGTCTTTCTTCCCATTACTGATTAGAGAAATCGAATGACTGAACAATTAAGATTTCTCCTCATTCAGTGGAAAAGGAATAACATTACAGAAAGAATTTATTATGATTCTGGTCATTATACATCTGCTCACTCTCTACAGATTGGTATAAATTTACATTATTACAAATGAAAACTCTCTCTACTCTCTATACTATGGGCATCTATTTTGTTTCCTTTTGTGATTTAGAAACATATCTGGGCCTGGAAGTGTGTGCTTTTGAGACTGCAATCTGTCAGCTTTGTTTTTGACATATGGCATTTGTAGGGTTTGATTCAGACTTGTCTTTAAAAAAATGCTTTAAACTGTATGCCTTTATCAGAAGTCGCCCCTCGGCTATTTACAAGTGCCATGGTTACAGTCCTGCTAGACTGATGATATTCACATGCAGGAAACAATGCAAGGAAAACAGGATTTGCACGGCTCCGACTGCACTGGCCCAAGAATTCCAGGAAGTGATTGTACTTTATGAAACCGTCTGTGCTCCGCTAGATTGTCTATAGCTTTTAAGGTCAAATCCTATCACACTGAGTTTGCAATGCCCTTTGTAACAACGTGGAGTGTTTATGAAGCTGAGTACACGCTGTATTGTTTACTAGTCTGTTCGGTTTCAAGGTGCGATATCCCAGTCTGTTCAGGATGGCACTGGGAATCGATCACCAGCTTTTCTGACACAGGCTTGGGATCAGTTCAAAGAGTCACTAGCAACAGTGACCACACCACAGTCCAGAGCATGGAGAAAGTCACGAAGCCCACAGTCCAGGGCAGGAGAGGTGGGGGGAAAATGTGGAAGATAAATGCAGGGAGCGCTCTGAGTTTATGTTCTAAGATTTCAGTGCTTCCTGGTGTGGCTGAGCTGTCTCCCCGGAGTGAGAAAGGTGCTGGCGTACAGTAACTGCCCATTCCCAGGGGGCGGAAAGGAGAGTGAGACAACAATGGAATTTACTTCTTCGTAAGAGAGCTGGGAGGCAGCCAAGCATTCCAGGGCCTTGCTCTCGAATTCTTTGATTTCTCTACGGTGCATAATGACTAAAGATTCCTGGTGCCACTGGGCTCAGGGTTGCTGGAGCCCATCAGTGGACACCCGAACTCTCCAGTGCAGAGGTAGAACTGCTGGTAACCCCACTCAACAACCCTACCGCTTTTCTTTGCAGCTGCCAGACTGCATGGGCCTGACCAGACCCCTGGTGTCTCCTTCTCAGGAAGGATGTTGAAGCCCACTGTTGAGCAAGCACTCACCGGAGCCATGGGTAAAGATGCTGTAGCAATTGGATCACCTGGGCCCTTTCTATTAGGTGCCCCCACTGCTACCCAGGTTTAAGTGAACTGTCTGTCTGGAAATAATCACGTGCCATGCACCAGTCATGGCACCTCAGTGGCCAACAGGATAGCACTAATGTCTTTAAATACATGGACTGAATGAACTTTGGTGGGTGACTGTGGATGCCAAGTCAATCCATATAAAATGAATGAAGCCTATTAGTTTATAAGTTATGTGACTTGCCAGTAGGGGCTATTCTTCCAGGGCGGGGAAAAATAAATGGACAACAGAGGATATTGTTCATCCAGCCCCACATTATGGGTTCTAATATGGATTTTAGGTATCTGACCTCATAATGAAGGGCTGTATTTTGTTGAATAACTTTTACTTTATTTTAAATTTATGGTCATCTTAGGGCTCACTTTTGAATTAGTGAGTCTGCTTTGGGGATAATCTCACAGCTATCTTGAAGTCTTTTTGTAAATCTTTTATTTCTTTCAAGCAGGCTCAGAGGGGCCATTGTTGGATATAGTGGTGAGCATAGCTGCCTGTGAATCCCCCTTGTCTCATACCAAGTGCAATGGTCTTTTTCCCTACATATATGTATAACAATAACAATATTATACACAGCAGTAATAGTAGTAACTCCCTTCAGGTTCCCAGACCAGATTCCAGTGTGAGTAAGTATGTGGGAGGGTCTTCCCACACATACTCATTACACCAAGCAATTCTTGAACGCCAGCAGGGTGTCGGAGAACTCAGCTCATTCCTGATGCTATCTGCCTGGAGACAGCACCAGATTCCCAGGTTAAGGACTCCATCCTGCAAGACTGTCCTCCACTCCTGACTCCAGATGCTGATTACAACCCGACCTACTGCCACAGACTGGAGGCTCCCACAACCATCCCCTAGGGTTTGATTAATTTGCTAGAGTGGCTCACAGAACTCAGGAAAACACTTACGTTTACCAGTTAAATAAAGGATGCTGTAAAGGATACAAGTTAAGAGCCAGATGAAGAGAGACCTAGGGCAAGGTCCTGCAAAAAGGAGCAACTGTCCTCATGGAGCTTGGGGCCTGGCTTGGTAGCACCTAGAGGCGTCCTAGTTCCCCAGTCATAGAAGCTCCCTCAGACCAAGACACCAGATCCAACGAGCAAGGCAGGCAGGGCACAGCAGAGAGAGAGAGCAAAAAGCTCTGCTCTTTCCAGGGGTTTTTGTGAGGGCTTCATTGCATACTTATGATTGACTTAATTATTGGCCTTTGGCTGATTCAGCCTCCAGCCCCTGCCCTTGGGTAAAGGTTCAGAAGTCTCTCATTAATATGACAAAATACCTGTTTTACCTTTAAGACTCTGCAGTGTTTTTAGGAACTGTGGATGAAGACTAAGTATACCTGGGAAATACATATTTGGTCATATGTATGACCAAATTCTGTGTTTCTTATGATTCATTACATCACACTGCCTCATAAATGGTTGCTGATTACTGGCCAAAACACTCAAAAGCAAATAAAAATTTTTTTAAAAAACACTCATCAATTAAGAATATGGTAGAAAATACCAAATCAGAACTGAGAAATTCGTTCAGTTTTGGCTCCGTCACTAACCACTAGGAAATTTCACCTCAGCTATTTATAGACACTGGGATACTCATTGCCTGGACCTTTGTTTTCTCACCTGCAGATGTAGGAGTTTTGAATAGATGATCTCCAAGGGCTTTCATATCTGTAAACATAGAACCTGTAAGACATGGCATCTAGAGAAGAAGACTTCAGAGGGAGAGCATGAAGGCTTCCTAGAAAAAGAAGGAAAAGGCACAAAAAAGAGAAAGGACCAGTGTATGAAATTTTGAGGATTAATCCTGTCATAGGGAAAAAATACTACTTTATATTTGCAAAGCACTCTCTCAAAAGTACCTGCACATTCACTAAATCCTCAGAAAAACCTTAGGAGATTAATATTATGACCTTTAATTCACAAATAAGGCAATGGAATCTGCTGAAGGTATAGAGTGTTGAAGGCCTGAGTGTAAAAACAAATCAAGCTCTCAGGCTCCAAGACAAGGGCTCCACAGAGTCTAACTACAACAGGTGCCTGATGGGGAAGAATTCCAACTGAGAGCCCTCCATTCTTGGCTTCTCTTGTTATATGTTCAGTTAATCCCCACATTTTAGGTGGCAAAAATATAAAAGGCCATTGGTCTTTTGTAAGAACATTTTCTAATTTTAAGTGTGATTATTTTTTACCCTGTGAAGGCATGCATATAGAAAAGAGAAAGTAAATTATGTAGTTATTTATTTGACATATATCTTGGTTAAGAGAAATACATACATTAGAAATTACAAAATCCATATTTTGTGCCCTACATGCTCTCAACATTGTCAGATGATCTAAGATGTCAGGTAAATGGCTTTTTTTTTTTCATATTTATGCAGTTTGAGTTAACAAAAAACACAAAGTACTATATATTAATGCAAAATATCTGGGGTGCAAAAACACAGTTTTTATAGGGAAAAATATAGTTTACAATTCTTATATTAGAAAAGAAGAAAGGCTTAAAATTAATAAGCTCAACACCTAATCTAATAAATTGGAAAAGAAACAACAGAATAAACTCAGAGAAAGATGCAGAAAAGAGATAATAGACACAAATGCAGAAACAAATAATACAGAAAGTAAAATTTCATACAAATATTCAAAAAGCTAAAAATTGTTTGAAAAAAACAAACATCCAGTAGTTATATCAAGAAAAAAAAGGAGAGAATAAGCAAACAAACAGCATTAGGCATAATAGAGGGGAAATAAATATTGTTCCCACAGATATTTAAAAAGAAATAAGAAAATATTATGGACAACTTTAGGCTAATACATTTGTAAACTAATGAGATATATGAATTTGTAGGAAACATAACTTATAAAAATGACTCAGAAGGAAATAAAAATCTCCTAGAAATTAAAAATGTAGCTGAACCTGTAGTTTAAAATCTCACAAAGGAAATGCCATGTCCCATGATTTTATACTTATGAATTACACCATACATTTCTTACACAAACTCTTCCAGGAAATAGAAGAAGATGGAACACTTCACGACATATTTTATGAGACTTGCACATCCTAAATATAAAAACTACCTTAGAACAAAACAAAATAGGAAAATCGCAGGTTTGGATTGTTTTAATTCACTACATTAACAAGTTAAAGAAGATAAACTATACAACTGTACCCATAATAGCAAAAAAATGTCCAATAAAATTCAATAACCATATATGATAAAACTTTTGGCAAAGTAAGAATAGAAAAAAATATCTTTAATGAAATAAAAAAGACTTATAAACTCTAGGGTAAATATAAATAGCAAAAATTGGAAATTATTTCTTTTAAAATAATGAACAGGCATGACACTGTCATCACTTCTCTTCCACATTGTAGTGTAAGTCCCAATCACCACAGTAAAACAAAAATGAACAAACAAATAAATAAAAATTTCAATAATTGCAAAGAAAGGAACAGATCTCTTGTTATTAATTGCTGACACCTTTTACAGAAAAAAAACCAAAATATTGAAAGATAATTCATGTAAATCAAGTTGTTAAATTAGCAACAAATCAGTTAGCAAACAAATTCCACTGCATTTCTAGACGTCAAAAAAGTTCAGATATAAAGTACAATTTAAAATACTTTTTACAAAGGAACAAATTATATGAAGTATAGAAACACATAGGAATAAAGTATGCAAGGCACATATAATTAGAAAGCTTTTTGAAGTTCATTAAAGAACTCAGTTAATGGAAAACTATGTCATGTTATTTGATAAAAAGTCATATCAAATTTGTCAGTTCTCAGATGGATCAAAATAGTAAATATAATTACAACAACAATTTCTAAAATTTCTTCATGGAATTTGACAAGGTGACTTTGAAATTTATGTGCCAGAATAAAATGGTAATGAATAGCCAATATGATCCTAGGAAAGGAAAATAAGAGAAAGGAATGTGTGCTATTACTGAGACATTGTAAAACTATGCTAATTAAGATGCTAACAATGGGATGTTGCACACTAATTGATTAATAGATGAAAGGAACAGAATGGAGAACTTAGAAACAAATCCACAGATACTTGGAAACTTAATTTATGTCAGGTGGTATTTAAGATCAATGAGGAAAAGATGAACTATTCAATAAATGCTACATTCAAATTTGGAAAACTGAAATTATACTCTCTCCTCACACTATATGCAAAAGTCTAATTCAAAAAGGATTAAAGAAATAAATATGAAAGTCAAAACCATACAATCCAAAGAGGAGAATGTAGACCGTATCTATCTATAAACAAAAGTTACAATATACAAACCCTAAAGAAAAAGATTGAAGAATTCAATGACTTTAAAATTAACAACTCTTCTTTGTCAAATGAGCCCATCAAAGAGGAGAAAATGAAGAGAAAGCCAATTACCTCAAAAATAATTTATATAAGTAAATAAATTCCAGATAGTTAAAGCTTGTGCTTATCGCTATTCCTACTTTGATTATTTAAGAGCTCTAATCAATTAACAAGAAAAGGAGGAACAGCTCAATAGAAAAACAGACAAAAGACCCAAAAGAGAATTACAAAGAAAAAGAAACACACATGGTCTATAATAAACCCACTAAAAGATGCTCTGCTTCTTTAGTAATCAGAGAAATGCAAATATGAGATCACAGTGAGGTTTCATTTCACTTGCACGAGATGGGAAGAAAAATTTTTTTGGACAATGGCACGTGTTAAAGAGGATGCTGAGCAATGGGAACTCCCATCTGCCTCTGATGCAGGTTTAAATGTGCACCACTGCCTTGGAAAACAAATTGCCTAGAAATTTGAACTCTCTTGGTTTATGACACAGCAATCCACTTCTAGGTTTATTCTCAAAGACTTTGGCATATATGCACCCGGAAACAAGTAAATTCATATTGGTGCTTTTACAGGAGCCCCAAAGTAAAAAAAAAATTAAACCTCAGTCAAAATCAGAATGAATAAAGCATAATGTATAAATTCAAATGTCTCTCCAAAATATGATTTGTGATGGAATACTATACAACAGTGAAAAATAGTGGGCCACAGACACAAAAATCAGAATGAATAAAGCATAATGTATAAATTCAAATGTCTCTCCAAAATATGATTTGTGATGGAATACTATACAACAGTGAAAAATAGTGGGCCACAGACACAAACATCTATGTGGATGAATTCCTAAAATATAATTTTGAGAAAAATGAGTCACTCCCAGGAAAATATAAATACACCATTTCCTTTGTAAGAATTCCTCCAAAAAGTCAAAACTATAGTTTGTTTAGGTTGTATACATGTATGTTAAAACAATAAAGAAGAGCAGGGAATTATTAACACAAAATTCAGGATACTAGTTACCCCTGAGCAGAGGTGGGGGAATCAATCATTAGGGTTCACTTGGGATGATTTATACTAAAGTTTTGTTCTGTTTCTAAAGCTGGGTGGTTGGTATATAAATATTCATTTTATTATTATCTGTTACAGTACAAATATATTTCAGGCACTTTTGTGTATGTATGATACACACCACAATAAAATAAGTAAATTTATGTTTATCTCAGTTTTCATACCCAGTGGCTCTTCAAAATATGTTATTCTTTGACACTAGATCATTTTGTAGGAAGTGTTTAAAAAGGCCTGCCTTAAAGTTAATAAATGTAAATGATGAGTTTTAAAGTTTGGATGGACAAGAGGACAGATAATGAGAGAGGCCACTGACTGTCCAGGTTGGGCATAGAAGGTAAGAGGACAGGAATTTAGTGAGCACCACTGTTGACATGCTTCACATAGCTAGTAATGTCACCTCACATGGTCACTGCCCGCAGAATTGCCACAGGTTGGAAATCCCGCATCAGTCACCACTTCCCTGGTGACATGAGTTGTTCGTGTAAATTCTGAATAATGGAAGTTTGGATTTTAATCACAAAATGGAAGGAAGTAGAAAACAAAGACAGAGCCGGAGAAACGGAATACAAGTGCTGGACTTTCTCCCTAAACGTCTTCCCTTACACATGTGTTGGTGTTCTCCCCAAGAAGTTAAGTATTTGGAAATCACATCATATTTTTAGGGTATTTTTCCCCCTAAAAAGAACACTTTGTTCCCATTCTAGGAAGAATGACAGTGCTTTTCCTCCCCCCTTATTACTTGAGAGCAACCATCTGACACCAAAAAGCAGAGATCTTGTTTAGGGATACATGCATGTGTGTAAAGAAAACCTGGGAATAATTAACAGTAAAGAAAGCATGTACCCCATGCAAGGGGAGGGGGAGGATATGACCAGTGAAATGTACTTGGTGAGGATGGTAGTTCTAAAACACTAGCAATACTCTATTGCTTAATCTAGTTGATAGGTACATGGCCACTGCTTTTTTGTTATTCTTTAAACTATATATAAACGTTTTATAACCACTTTTCTACATACTACATATTTCACAATACAGTTTTATTTTACCTGAAGTTCTATCTAGGAACCCCCCCCAAAAAAAGCAGAGACAAACAGAAGGACCCCAGAGAATCAAGTAAGCCAGCCAGCTGAGAAAGATTTTTATGTACACCTGTGCTCTTTTCACATTTCAACCTTTTAAATACACATCTTTCAGAAAAGACTTTTAACCTTTCTCTCCACCCAGACAAATAGCAAGCATTTGCTGGGATGCTATGGATTGAGTCTGGAGGGAAAGGAATCCTAGAAGAAGATAAGCCACTGGGTTTGTAATCTAGTCGGCCCTCAAGAGGCGACTTGAGAAGGATTCCAAAGGCAGCATGGCGAAAAACGTAACCAACGTTAAGTCACCTGAAGAGCTACCTGAAGGCACAGTGACTGTGTATTCCAGCTTGCCTCCTATAGCTCTAGCTATTTCTTCTGTTCAGAATAATTATTAGCAGCACCTTCTTTCGCTCTGAAAAGTGTCCCAACTTGGCAGTGAATTATGTGTCATCCTACACATAAAGGGACAGATGTAATGGTGCCATGGAAGATGAAGGGTTCACCCAGAAAGACTTTGCAGAAAGGAAGAATCTGGAACTTAGTTGCTATGGTTCTAACTGGCAAAGAGTAATGGAGAAAACTTCTTTAAAAGAAATCATCTGAGAGAGAGAAACAAAAGGAGGAAGGAGCAGTAGGAGAGGAAAGAAGGAGAATTATTTGGGTATTTGTTTACTGTATAGAAAAATGCAGTGGGAGTAGCTAGTATTCCCTTGATGGCCTTTTCTTCTGCTTTGAGCTCTTCGAGACCATGGCTGGGCTTTTTTACACCTCCATTCCCTTTCATCCAAGATGAGTACAAGATACATAGGAACTGAAGTTGTCAGTTGATTTGGAGATGAGAGGGATTCATTTCAAGCCCTCCACCTTGTCTGTGGAGGAATAGATGCAAGCTTCTTACTCTTTCTCATCACAGAGTTCCTGACCTAAATGCAATTGCTGTTTCCCAATGTGCATTCTTGTGGCTTTGTTAGTTAATGGAATGCTGTAATTTATGAACTTTCCTCTTTTGATCCTTTCGGTTGAATTTATTAACATTCTCCAATTTTATTAACAAAAGAATATAAACTATTTTTAGGTGTGATGACCACAGAAAGCTAAACCCAGATCATCCTGAGCTTGTTGCAGTTCTGCAAAATGGTCCCGTGGGGCTCTTTCCTCTACACGGGTGGTCTCAGCTCTTAAGTCATTGTTTTGCAAACCTTTTCCTAAGAAGACCAAGGCACAAAGTTTTTGGATCTTTTTTCCCTCAAAAATCTCAATCTGTGTACAACCATACGGTGAATAATAGTTTTAGGAAAAAGAGGAAGGGACTGAGATGAAACAGTGGGAAGGGTTGAGGAGAAGTGATAAGAGATCACATGGAAACTGGAAAACAAGATATCACAGTGGTTGGCATATTTTACTTCCTGCATCTTTTCTTTCTGAAGAGTGGCCGAACTGGGATGGCTAAGATCTGACTGGGATCTTAAGATGCACTATCTCGGTGGGTTTGTGCATGAGGAGGTGAGAAATGGGACCAGGTAGGAAACTCTTGGGGGAGGAGGATACAAATGAATAGGTTTCAATATCCCTCAGGCAAATCCAACCTTGAGTATGTATCTCAGACTCCGGAGATCACAGGAAAAATATGAATGATGGAGTTGAAGTCATTAGGAGATAAACCATTTAATTTGACTCAAGAGCGTGAGTAAGAAGAAACGCTCATGTCCCCAGTGTCCTAGAATCAGACACTCCTAGAAGAAGGAAAAAATGCCATTTGCTAATCTATTCATGGCAGTCAAAATGAATCACAAAAATCAAATCATGGTTTAGCTAGAAGGGGAAATTTTTATTTACTGATTCTATGTATGCTAAGTTGTTGGGTATCAATTTCCTTGGGCTAGGAGGATCACTGACAATTATTCTAAAATGCTACATCATATCCAAGAAAGATCCTTAGCAACAAAAAGACTCACACCACACAATTTCAAACAAATCAGTGCCAACTCTATGTCTCAGTAAACATTGTCAGTGATGTCTTCATTTTTCTTTACTATAAAGTTGCCTTTTTTCCATATGGGCAATTCAGTTTTCCCATTTAGTTTCTGCTTAGAAAGAGATAAGAGTCTTGAAATCATCTGTTAGACTATTACCGAATATGGCAAAAGGAATAATGAAACTTGCGAACATGAAAAGAATGACAGGGAAACCTACAAGGATTTCTCACTGTCAATACAGACTCCAATAAATGCCATAGTAATTAAAGACTTGGGAAGTAGAACCTTTTCACTAAGGTGAAAGGTATTGCCAGAATAAGTTGGAAATAGACGCATCTAATTTGTGTTCTAGAGCATGGGTGTCCCCCATATACAAACTTGTTCAATCTCTATTCAGGCAGTGTGCTAAGTGATTATTTTTTTTGCACTCTTTTTCCAAATAATGGCTGAGATTTGGCTCTTTCCCAGAATGGAAAAGGTGGTGACTTCCCCATCAAGCAACTAGCTGAGCCTATCAACAGAGATGCCAAAGGGAAGCTGTCCAGAGAGAAGGCTTCCAAGTATTGGGATGGGATTTTCTCTTTAATAATCAAGCTCACTTGATTCTCTAGACAATTTACAGAGTCTTCCCATTTAAAAACAAATGTGCTTAGGAGGAGTCTTCATATTAAGTGTTGCCGACATGTGGATTAATTTTGAAGTGGTGCCTTGGTAGAAATTAATACATAGTCAACTGAGGAGGATGCCTCTTATAGGAAGGAAGACAACTACTGACAGGTGTGGCAGGTACAAGTTGAAGAGACAACAAAGACATCAAGTGACAAAATGATGGAAGAGTGGAGGGGAGATGAGAAAATGAAGATTGATTTCACTGATTTTTATCTGAACTGGCTTTGGTCTTTTTAGGAGTTAGCTCATGCAATACCATGCAATACCCACACATCTGGCAAACCTTTTCCTATGAGAGGAGGTGAGGAGGTAGGACACCTTATGAACACCTCGTAGGTTCCAGGCACTCAAGCCTAGGCATTCAAAACTGAACAAGACATAGCGTTGGCTCTGCCAAAGATTATATCCCAGAGGAAATCACACTAAATCGAGTTTTGAGGAATAAAGAAGAATTTATAAGAGAAGCAGTAGCATGAAGTGGGGCATGGCTTTGTGTGACTGCCAATTCAGATGGACACTCAAGGGTTTCTTGTGCTTCTTTCACTATTCTCTGCACTTTGTCTCCTGGAGCCTTCAGTGACACCCCATATCTACTTACTGTCAGGAGATGACTTAGTATCCTGTTTCTTAGAGGAAAGGGGAACACCATTTATGAAATTCTTCAGTTTCTCTCTGTCATCACTCTCCCATGTCTCCCCATTCCCACCTCCTTATCTCCTCTCATAGGAAAATGTACTGATCCCTCCTGCTTGATGTAACTGAGACTTCCTTCGAGTCACTGAGACCTGGACCTTTCATATCTCATCTGGAACCTATGATACCGTAATCTCTGTCTTCTCTTGTGACTTCAGCCCATTCTTTAGCCTAGTTTAGCATGAAAAAAGCTCAGCTCTTCTCCCTCTTAAAAAGAAAACACACACAAACAGTTTTATTAAAACGATTCCAATATGTTTTTCCCCTACCTGCACTTAAATTGTTTTATTAACCTCCTCATTAAGAAATCAACAAATTCTTCTAGATTCTCATCCTAACTGACTTTTTGCACTATTCGATACTGGTGACCATGTCTTCCCTCTTGCAATGCTCTCCCTTCTAAAATAGTAACTTCCTCCCAGTTCTCTTACCCATGTGATTAGTCCTTCTAGCTATATTATCACTCTTTATTCTTTGGTGTTTGTAGCCCTCAGAGTTCAGGTCTTGACCTGCTTCTCATTCCATTTTCTTTCCCAAGTAATTTTATTCAATCCCATCAGCAGCTGTCTTCCTTCCTAAAAGAGGCATCCTCCTCAGCTGACTATGTATTAATTCCTACAAAGGCACCACTTCAAAATTAATCCACATGTCAGCAACACTTAAATGAGGACTCCTCCTTAGTGTATTTTTTTTTTAAAGGGAAGATTTTACAAATTGTCTAGAAAAGTAAGTGAGCTTTAATATTAAGGAGAAAATCCTGTCCCAATACTTGGAAACCTTCTCTCTGGGCAACTTCCCTTTGGCATCTCTATTAATAGGCTCAATTTTGGCCATCCTTATCTCTCACCTACTTTAGAAGTAAAACCCAAATGCATCTTTTTGTCTCTATTCTGGTGATCCTTCAATTATTCTACCCATGCTTTGCTAGAGGGATCCTTCCAAGTGATGAATCTTCTCATTTTGCTCCCCTGCTCAAATACCTGAGTGACTCCTCATTGCCTTCAGGATAAAGTCCAAATCCTCATGAGCATTTTCATCATGAGACAGCAAGTCATCTAAGATCTGTCCCAAACTACCTTTCCAATGTAGTAGACTAAGTTCCTTCCTTATTGTCCAAGCATATGCTGGGGGAAATATGTCAGCATCCTTCAACCATGCCACTGTGTTCACACTCATGCCTTTGCTTCTGCTTAAATTGGAGAATGGAATATCTTGCTTGAATTTCTCCACTTGGAAAAATTATAGTTATTCTTCTAAACACAAAAAATAATAATATCTTTTCCTAAGCCTTTCTTGATATTCCTCTTTACTGTCTCCACCCTACAAAAGCACATCTCCCAGGCACTTCCTTCTTTGCTCCTACAATAGTTCACTCATTCCACTATGTGCAGACCTTATCAGATGGTTTCATGGTCATAAGATAACTGTGTCCCTTATGGAAATTAAGAGCCTAATCTAGTATAGCATGGAGAGTTGACGTCACACTGAAACAATGATCTAGAACACATAAGCCAGTGAGCTATCTCCGGTGTTATTTGTATGGTTGATGTCATCCTGCTGGAAGGGACAGAAGTAGATCTGATAACCTCCAAAAGTCTCTGCCTGTACTACCATAATTCTGTGAATAGCTTCTTTCACCATTGCTTCACCACAGAATCCACATAGCTGGTGCCTTTGTTTCCTAAAGGCCACCCTGTGAACAGCATCAGGAAATACAGCATCTCTGTTACCACATCATGGATGCCAGTACTGAAGGTGACATCTTGACAGTGCTTAGGCTTCTCTCATTCTCAAATGCCTCGATAGAGAGAATGAAAATTTTAGGGCTCCTGAATCATTTTGAAAAAGGCCATAGTTATCTGAGTCATTGGGCTTTCTGAGAAGTGATTTACTATGGCATACAGAGTAGTAGAAATGAATTTACTGTGCTAATTGAGCAGTTAGTTCAAAATATCTTCCTCTAGATTAATCCAAATATGAATGTGTTTCTGAAGTCTGAAGAACTTTTTCTTTTCTAAAATGGAAATTGAAATGGAGAGGTAGTTACTAACCTAGTGAGATTATATATTTTCATCTAATTGCAGGTATTGGAAAACCCAATTGAGCATCTGCGATGTACCAGTTAGATAAATTATAAAAAGACACATGACTGGGCTAATCACACTATCTGTAAAGAATTTGAACTTCCTGTAAAAATTCTTGGATAAAATCTTTTAAGCAATAGTCTTATAATACAGAATGGAAGTTGTAAGCCTCATGTGAAAAAGATGTGATCCATGCAAAATGGTAATAATTCACTTTTAAATTTACCCTGTTTTTGGAAGAGGCAGGATAGTGAAGGATGTGAAGAAATTGGTCTGAAAGTCAGAAGGAGCATAGGTCTCCTATTACAGTTCCTCTCTCACTGCTTATGTGACAATGAGGAAAATAGTCAGATTCTCCAATAAAGTATGAATAAAAACACCTGCTTCATAAGCAACATAGATGAAATATAATAACAGAAATGGTAGTTTCCTTGGTTCCTAGGAGAAGCCACACACCATAAGGCCAAGGTATTTGGATCTTTATTGTTTAGAACTCACTCAGTGAAGAGTCACTGAGCACCTACTATATGTCGAACACTCTTCTAAGTGTGGGGATAAGTAGAGAACAAAAGAGATAAAAATCCCTTCTTTTTAAGAGCTTACATATTTTGGAAGAAGAGAAAAAACAAACAAGTAAATTACACATTAGAAGATGGGAAGCAACAAGGAGAAAAATGAAACAGGCAAGGGGCAGGGAAGTCTGGAGTTGGTGGTAGATTTCCATTTTGCTTGAATGGTACTCAGGGAAGTCCTCGCTCAGAGAGTGACACTTGGAAATTCCATGAGGAAGTGAATGAGAGGAGGTGTAAACGTGAGGATCTTGGGAGGAGGAGTCCCCCGGGCCAAGGGTCCACGGTATGAAGGATCTGAGATGGAAGCATGACCATGCAACCAAGCAACAGTGAGAAGGCCAGGGTGCAGCTGGGAGAAGGAAGGGCAGAGAGTTAGCAGGAGGCAAGACACAAGGAGTCTTATGAGCCCATTGAAAGCATTTGCTTTTCTAAGGGAGACGGGAAGCCATTCTGGGACTCTGAACAGAGGAGGAGCATAGTCTGATTTGCATCTTAAAGGTATTCCTTTAAATAGCTTTAATCTTAAAAATGTTCCTCTGGCTGCTGTTGTGAGAACAGATTTGTGGAGAGGCGCCCAGGCAGAAGCAGCAGGAGGCTACTGCCATATTTCAGGTAGCGGTTAGGACCAGGAAGGTAGCAATAGAGGCAGGGAAAGGTGGTCAGACCGAGCACATCTTATAGGTTGGGACCACAGGACTTCCTGTGGGAATGAACTTGGGGATAAGAGAAAAAAGGGTCAAGGTTGACTTTGTCCTGGCAAGTGAAAGAATGTTCTGGGCATTACAACCACTGGTGTGATACTGAGGTAGAGCAGGAACACAGGGCAAGCGTCATGATTAATTTTTCCCACCTACAGTGAAAAATACCAAGATATAAATAGTATACTAAGATATAAATCTCCATCTTAGGACTGAGATTCGGTTTTAAAAACCAGGGAGTCAGGAGGTAAGATTCCTAACATATTTTATGGTAATTAGCCAGCAACTGACTCCATCTTAAAGTAGAGCAAGTAGTCCTAACTGGTATGTCCTCATGGCTCAAGGGTCACCACCATCTTGGAGAAGAACAGGATCAATAAATTCCTTGCGTTAAGTTTATTTTACAGAATATCTAGAAGACTGACTGTGGATGATGACACAATGCCTCTCACTGGAGACAGACATCATGAGAGCACATGTTGAACCTACATTCCCATGGCCCCATTCTTGAAGTCCTTAAAAGGCAGGAATCCTAAGCTTTAAGCACACCTCCTCTCCGAGGTTTTCTGCACTCCCCTTTCTTCAAATGTGTACTTTGCTTTAAATAAATCCTTCTTGCTGCTCAACCTACTGTGTTTTTTCTTTGTGCTCTTCCAATGGTAAGTGTCTTTGTTAATTTGCAATTTCATTCAGTTTTCTAGACCTAAGCCCTCGTCTTTTCTGTTCTACTTCAGACAAGTAGGGAAGGGCTACTAAGACCTGTGATTTGAGCTTGCAAGTTTCCATCACCTGGGTGACCCAGACAGGACTGCACCTGTACGATCATGTTCTTTAGTGGCCTGCCCAAAATTCTCCTTTCTTTGCTTCGGGAAGTTCTCACAATAATAGTCTCACTCCATCTAGTGCTCTGCGGCTCCCCCATATCCTGCGGTGGTAGGGGCATAGTTCCCACACTGCACAGATTCAAGAAGATACTGGACACCAGGTGACCCTGGCTTCAGGTGTTGTCAAGGGATCTGCCCTGTGCTGAGCAGGAGTTCAGTGAACTTTCCTTTCCTCCTGTCCTTCCTTGCTCTCTGCTACCTGCATGGCTTCTGCCATTCACTGCCATCCATACTTTAATAAATTCCTTCTTTATCTACACTCGTCCAACCTGTTTGTGAATTCTAACTTGATCAGATTCAAGAACATTCCCCCATCCAGGTTGAGGTTTCACCTCGTGCACAAGGAGAAACCTCCCCAGATGCAGCTGCCTGACAACAATACTAGTTCAATTTGGGGAAATTTAGAGCAAATCATTTCATTTAAAGCAAACAATGATGTCTTCTTCTACATTTGTATATGTCTTTCCAAATGGTCAAATGGGAATACTCAATTGAGAAGTCTTAAAGAAGTCTATTGAAAGATGCTATACAGTAATTTTTTTTCTTATATTTATATATTACTTAAGAAGGCACACTTGATCCTAACAAAATATCTATAATATAAGAAGTTGTGACAAAAAAATGTCCATGGAAAAGGTACCCAGGTTTTACAAATGAAGAAATGAAGGGCCTGAGAAATTGTCATGCAGCTAAGATCCAGTCCTCTGATCTCCTCTCCAGAGAACTTTCTTCCATAAAGAGTGCCTCTCTGCCTACAGTGAGCCTCATGCATGACACTTGCATGAGAGTGATGATTTTGATATAGAAAGGCTCTTGGTTTTTAACAACTAATGAACCCCTTATTCTAGAGAACACAGTGTAGATAAAGTATTCTATTTTAAGACACAAAATATTACCAGGTTTTTTTTTTCTTTAAATCCTATTTTCTTGTCCTTCAAGGTGGAAAGAGTCTTTAACTATTTTTGTTGGGCCCTGTGTACTAAAGCTAAAATGTGAAAGTTGGCTTGAAAGGCAATTGCTGTTTTAACACCTTTCCAGCAAATATTACTTCTCGTTGTAATGTGACAGAGTGTGAGATAAATAGATTGGAGTTCAGTTTTTTCTTCCTTTCAACTCCCTTTACTTGCTATTCTAGAATGTTCTGAAAGGCAGCAAGTCATGCTAGAAGAGAAAGTTTATAACAATTTGTATTTCCTTTGCTGTGGGGCAAAGAAAACCTTAAATGTTGGTTTTATAGTCTTCTCTCGTCTCAAGGGGATTTAGGTATGCCGAGCTTCGGCTGAGATAGGAAAGGAACAGCACAGAGGTGGGGACTGCTGCTTAAAATGTTCCTTTGTTTAATTTTTTTCCTGTTATTGTATATGAAACTTTGAAACCATCCTGACTTTCCATTCCAAAGGCACACGCCGGCACGGGGGCCAGCTGCGGCGACTGCCGGGATGAGGGCACACATGACTCCGGACTTCCCTGGGACTCAGAGGGGAAGCAGAGCTCTCACTTCTTCAGCCTGAGATGTTTGCCTTGTCAGGCCGAGCTGTGATCCTTCATCCCCCTTGAGTGAAAGGCGTCCTGTGACACGTTTCATCAAGAGAGCGCTCCACGGTGCATACAAACAAAGCAGGGTGCTAGCAGCCCAAGAACTGAGTAGAAACTCAAAGGCTATGGATTCTAAACTCAGTCTGTGCTCACTTGTTTTGCAAACTGGAGGAAGCGTCCTTAAACTCCCTCCGTTTCTTCATCTGTTGAGTTGGGCGTGCCATGGGGACAGGCAGTATGTAAATACATAGGATTTTCATTGCTTGAGAAATAAATGCTTTGTTTAGCTACGAGGGCTCTTATGTGTGGAGCAGCATGCAAATCAGAGCTCCTAGGTCTCACTCCAAATTGTTGGAAGATGCTCTGAAAAAGGCACTTTCTGTGGCTTTAGATATATTTGACCCAGATATTGCACAGAACCAGTAGTATTTCTTTAATGCAGAGTTGGGAAGATCTGTTTTCATTTTCTTTTGGATAAATCATCCTGAAGTGATGGACTCAGGGATCTGCTGGGCTGGCCACTTCTACCATGTTGAACAGCACATCCCACAGTTTAGCTTGTTAAATTCACTTTCCATTCCCTCCCTTCTGTCACCTCCCCTCCCAAACCCACACACACCTACACATACACACTCAATACCTCCTCACCCTGGGCATTGGCCTGAGGTCATACAGTACGATTTAAGGAATGCTAAATGCCTCCTGCTACACCATATATGACCCCGAAACCATCCTCCTGTTACAACACTGTAACCTGTTACTAAAATGGAAAGGAGCTAAGCCAAACATACTCCACTGCTGCTAACAGTATCAGATTAGTGCTAAAATACGTGGGCACTGGGTTTGAATTCCAGCTCTGTCACTCACTAGCTATGTGAAGTCTCTGAGCCTCAATTTCCTATCCTGTAAAACGGTGACAATAACAGTATGGGACTCATTGCTGGGCAAAGTAAAGTTGGTAATGATGCAAAGTGCTGAAAATATTGCCTGAAACATATTAACATACAGTAAACTCAACTTCTATAACTATTATTTGGCTAGGCAATCTCAGTCAGAGACACAAGAAATGGCACAGAGGAAGGTAAACCATGGTGGTAAAGAAAGAACAAACCATATATTTGCACTGATCATTTATGAGTGTTTTAAGGTCACTTTTATTCTTCTGCTGATGATAAATTTTAAGGGCCTGAAAGAGCTGCTTTATCCTGTAAACAAAGACCATTCTAATCATCCTGTTGCTAATGACTGGAGTGACCTCTAGTGGTACTGATTTTTTCAAACTGGAAGAAAAAAAAAAAAGACATCCAAAATTAAAGACCACTACTAGCATCTGTTACTCGTTTGCTTATAAACCCAAGAAGTAATTTAGTGTTAAACTGAATTGCCTGAGATTATAATGAAACCTTTACCTCCATGTGGTAATTTCAATAATCCCTTCTGTATATCACCAGACCCTCCTCCTCCATCTGTGTTTCTGTCCAGTACTACTGAGTCATGGTGGTCATTCATTCGTATTCAGTTAAAATGGGTTGGATGCCTCCCATGTGCCAGACACTGTGCTAGACAGAAAAGGACATATAAAGATGAAATACGGCCAGGTCCTTGTCCTCAAGGAGCTCCTTATGTAGAGGGGGTGTGGAGGAAAGTTTGAGAAAGGAAAGTATGTAAAAAGTATCTAACTGTTAAAATATACTAAAGCATATGTCAGTACAAAGAATGACTGCCATTTGGTGCTTTGATTTTTTCAAGGATTGCTAAAATGATAGTCTCACTCCATCCAGTGCTCTGCGGCTCCCCCAGATGCCCTTTGAATAAAGCATGCGCATAGCCTGAGATGTAAGAGAATTCTCTCCCATGGGCTGGGAAGTATTGGCTGCGAGTACATACAGCCAGGTTGCAAAAAGGAAAAGCACTCTGCTATGGTTTTTAAAAGTCAGTGTTAAAGAAAGCACAATTCAAACATCAAAAATCATTTAAAGAAGTCATTTTAAATCTATTTTGCTTATTAGCAAATACATCTCACTTAATTTGGGGTAATTCTACTTTCCAATAAATTTCTTTCTATAAAAGCAATGCATTAAGTAGACAAGTATAAATGATGAACTTTTATGACTTTTCATATAACTAAGTTCACAAGTCAGAACAACATTTTGTCAGATCCTCTTTTATCTTGTAGAATATTTGCAACATACAGCTAGTCTGTAGCTAAAGAAGTAAGATTCCCAAGGAGCATGTTATTGCTCTGATATGATGCCCATAGTTTGATTATTTTTATTTGATGGCAATATAAAGTTAAAGAATATTTTTAGCTACCCGTGCAAAGCATTAGTGTCTCTTATTTCTCTCCTTCTCTTCATGAAGGCTTTAGTGCTATCCATTGTACAAGCTAGTGAACTTACCACAAAGAGCTATTCCAACTTGGCCAAAATGTAGAAATTCCTCAAGCTTCATTCAATCTAAAGACCACAAAATGAATTCAAAAAACTTCAAATTCTCCCTTGTAACAACTTTATTGGTAATAGCACATAGGGGATTAACTCCAAATCCTATGTCACTGGAATTTTCTTGGACCATTGAGCTCCATCGTCAGGAATTCTGTTGCCTTTATTTCTAGGGTTTCGATTTAGTGTCACTTGTATTTAATCTTTCATTCTGAGAACAGAAATAGCCAATTAGAAACATATAAAAAGTTTTGTTTTAAAACTTATTCGCTGATTCATTCTTGTTTATATTTTTTCTTTCTTATTATCTTCCTTTATTCTTCTATTTATGGATTTATCTTATTTATTCGTAGCTGGTCCTCAGTTTAAATGAGCACTAAGACATTCCATGTGTTAAAGATGCTGACTTCTCCAAAGTGACGCTGAGTCTGATTAAGAGCTAGAATGGGATGGAATAAACAATTCATTAAAAAAATATTACAGGAAAGATTTCTAGGGAAAAAAACAAGTTGAAAATTAGAGTGGTGTCTGCATCTTGTAGAGTCTCCTGTCAGATTTTATTGATTCAATTTTTATTTGTTTTACATCAACAGCTATATTGACAATCTAGTGGTCTTTCATAGGCGATTAACATTATTGGGCAACTTTGAGTGGTGATTTGTACACAGCTGAGCAGCTTATAATTTTTAAGCATTTGTACTAAGCATTGGGATGATAGTAAATTTATTTTCCATATTGCTTCTAATTTTTTGAACTTAAATATTACCACTTAGAACAACTATAAGCACATATCTAAAACAAATAAGAGATTAGTTGGCAACACAGATTTAAAGATAACCTTTTGTGATGAATGGAAGAAGGGATGTCTATTTTATACTCCAGAGAAATAATAAAACTGAACACGGACTTCATCAGGGTCTATTGGGTGCATAACTATGAAGTTTAAAAGTAACTAGACATACCTTCGAGAAGCCCCCAAAATATTGAGATATACAATAATTGTAATTAAGCCTTTGCATCTTTGCAACTGAGTATGTTCTTCAATTCATTCCAGTTTTATCCACCTGCTTGGCATCATCTCTCTTTGAATACCATGAACAAGTTTAGCTTTTTTTGTCCCTAGGCTTATTATTTATCTCAGCAATTTGCTGCCACCTAGTGTCCAGGATGCAGCGTCATCTTTTGACTCAGATCGAGTGACTGAAGGACAAATTTGACACTTTACCAGAGAGCCCCTAGTGCAAAAGCTCACATGTACGGGCGGCAGGGTAATGGTGCCTACATGGATCCAATAACACCATCACATAGATGCAACTCTCACTAATTCACATCTCACAATAGGAATGAGGCCAGGTGGGAGTGATGTGGAAACAGGTGCAGTTACAAATGAAATTAGAAAACCACCTTACACTTTTCAAGCATCTGAGCTTCAAAGCTCATTACATCCATTATGAGAATTCTCATTGCTCCAAGCCTACCAGGTGAGTTAGACAATCGCAAAAGTCTTAGGAGAATTTCCAAGGCATTTACATTGAATCACATCTACCATTTTCAAGGATGCTTTGGGATCCTAGATCCTACCTAGTACAGGGGACATTTCTCCTTATTTTGTCCACAGAATTTTAGACTTCTTCCACTAAAATCTCCATTTATATCAGTTACAATTGGATCGTGTATTACTTCCAAAGGTCTACTTGTTGCTAGAATATGACAAACAGTGTTTGACATCCACTTTTCTTTCTGAGCCTGTTCCACTTATAGCTGTTCCGAAGAACAGATTTCACTTTGGGAAGCAAACACGGGACTATTACATAAAGTCTGATTGATGGAGTTAAGGTGGGCAGAAGTTATCAAAATCTGAAGAGGAAGCATTTGAAGGGGAAGGAATGTGTTATCGTTAAGGATGTGGGCTGGAAGGATTGTGTGCTCTGACTGAATGACGGGTTGGAAGCACCAGCCTCCTTTGCAGATACCCAGACCTGAGCCCAGTACCCTGGAGAGCTTCTCTGCAGTGCTGACCTTCTCTGAATACATGAAGGCCACTTGTTGGAAGAAGTCCTCTTCACGCTTACCCATTCTCAGTTTCCCTCATACACAGATCCAGGTACTCACACATTTATCTCCCCTTTCTTTTATGCAAGACATATATGCTACAGAATCACTCTCCTGGTAAACAATCACTGAATTATTTAAAGCCTAGAGTTGTAAATTTTATTCCTACTCACTCAATGTCCCAATTGATTGTCTATCTCTGTCATCTATATCCTACATGGATATAGGCTTAAAATGCTGGAGCATAACAGGGAATCTGTGAATAGAGAAAACAGAAAATTTATCTTTTGCTTTTGTAATTCTGAATATTTTCATTTAAACAGTCTCATTTGTCAAATTTAGCCTCTAGCAAAGGTGAGACCTTTTGTCTATTTTGATTATTAGTACTTGACTACCTGAAGGAAGAGGGAATTGTGGATGAAGAACTTATTCTGACCATACTGGCTGTGTTTTGTCCCTGTATACCCAATGACATTCTTAATGAAGACAGCTCATTAAACCTATGTTAGTGATGAAAAAATACTTAGATATGAAAGAATAATGCAAATTGAATGTATATATGGGAATATATTATTGTCATATATTTTACATATTATATGAAAATTTTATACATATTACAGACATGCTGAAGCCAGGAACAAGAAACGTGGTTGAATATTAATCAAAGAAAAGCTCCTTTCATGAGTAAGTCACTTTTCCAGTGCAAAACTTGAATTACCATTACTGGTATTCATAATAAGCCTGATGGTAATAAAATGTCTATCCTTCGTTTTCCAAAATATCTACTGACACCTATTGTGTTGCATAAAGAAGGCCAGGAATTATTCTGCACACTGCCCTATCAATAGAACAGAAACATTCCATCAGTAGGGATGGTGACTCTATTGATGTGCCCTTGGTAGGATAAGAACAATCCTTTCTGTAAAAGGATGAAAAACAAAACCTTGAACAGTGAAAGCTCGCACATTCCAAGAATGTTAGCTAATTTCCTGCAGTAGAGCTTAATGAAAGGGCATACGGACAGTGTGTGGTGTTGTGTTTTATCTGGAAAAAAATGAATAATAGAGAGGCAAAACCATCACCATATCTTCTGGTACCCAGATATAAAATTCACTGAGTTAAACAGTAATTTTGAGCCACTTCGAAAGATCACCAATAGCGTGTGCTATTTTAAACCACAAAAACGTTCTCTTTGTACCTCCAGCAATCTTACATTCTAATGCAACAGACCCAAAATAGCAGAATGCATATTTCTAGGTTTTGATCATTAAAATTCTTTATCTGTAGACAGCTAGACACAAATAGTCAACTTGAGAAAATAAACCAAACTAGATGGTTTTCTTGTTCCTTCTAACCATCTCTGTTCTTTTTAAGCCTTCTCTTCCTATTTGCTCACCCAAAAATAGCTAAACAAAGAAAATCTAGCCTTTCACCCAGTCTTTTCAATCCAAGTCTGAATAAGTCAAAGTACAAGTGACTTTATTCCTTGTTTCACCAAAAGGGACTTAATAACATATCTAAACTGCCCCCTGCAGAAGAGAAATAGAATTGGCCAGAAAAACAAATGATAACATAAGTCAAGGTTTTCTGTAGAGAAACAACAGGAAACATCTATGAAGCTGTTTACAGCTTGTCAAGCTGACTAAAATAAGACTACCTATGTGACTTACTTTGACAATAGTTTAAACTCTGGAATTTCCTTCCACTGTAGTAAATTTTATGGTGCCCTTGAACCAGTTTGGTGTGCGGTGGAGAAAGACAAGGGCTTTGCTGACAGACAAACCAAAGGGTGAATCCCCAAACAGCCACTACCAGCTGGGTGACTTTGCAATTTATTAATGAATCTGAACTTCTCAATTGTAAAATGGGTTTAAGAATCTATAACTAACATTACCATATAAAGAACTAGATATAATACAAAAAGTACCTAGAATGCATCTTTAACCATTACTTAGAGCATTGTGGAAAGTGAGCTACAGAAGATAGTATGGGAAAAAATTCTTGTGAGGACATAGTAGAAAAAGGCTGGGAACTCATACCTCTCTAACAAAGGTTTATTTAAGATCCAACCAGCACAATGAGGCCGGGAACCCAGATGATGGAGATTTTGTGAAGGTACACACTGTCCCCAACCAGAATGGCTGTGCTCTAGTTCATCACATCTCTGATATGCTCCCAAAGGGCCCTTGTGGAATAGGCCCTGCAAAACGTAGTGCTCAGGAGAAAAGTGTTCGGCAATAGTCAGGCTTAAAACCAGCCCTAGGAACTGCATGTAGTATAGCCTCAGCAAATGCTAATTTTCATTATCCACTGGGCACAGGCCAAATTGGCACATTCAGAATTTCATCCATTATTCAATCTACAAAAAGTACTTTTATTTGGAGTTTGCTTTGCCAGTTTATAAAGTTAGGAGACTAATCATTCAGCAGAAAGATACAGTAAAAGACTTCTATCTTAACTTGACATTACTGTCACTGATGCAAAAGTGTTGTTATCTTTTAAGCAAGAGTTGAAGTGAGGCACTTCTCCATATGTTTTGGCAGAACTGCTGTATCTGTAAGACTCTGTGCTAAGTCCTGCACATTTTGGCACCACAACTGTACAGCTAGGTGCTCCTGGACTATTCTAAGTACATCACCACACAGATTTGCAGCAATAAGTTGGAAATTTTAAATCCGCTGAATAAGGTTTGCTCCTGAAAGTGTAAGTTGATTTAGTTTTGCAAATATCTATTAACTATCTTCATACAAGTCATCGTATACACGTTATTTAATTTTGCAGCTGTCTTGCCCAGAACTCTAAAAATCTGCAAAAAAATTTTTTTTAGCTCAATAAGCATTTTCACTGGATAAAAAAAGTAACATACAAAGTTTCAAAGCTCCAAAGAAGGGGAAAATATTTCGGTATTCATGATATTATGATGAGAAATAAGTCTTGCATAGGCAAAGTTTTCTTGGATAGGACACAAAAAAGCACTACCATTAAAGAAAAAAAATAGATAAATGGAGTTTTATCAAAATTTTTAAAGTCTTACTATCAAGAGACACTGTCAAGGAAATGAACAGACATACCACAAACTGAGAAAAAGTTTTTTAATATGTGTCTTACCAAGGACACATATCCAGAATTTATAAAGAATTACTACAAACTGCTAATTTTAAAGATGCAATAAATATTGGCAAAAGTTTTTAAATAGACACATTCCACAAGAAGACATACACATAGCCAATGAAGTACGTGAGAAAATTTTCATCATCATTAGTCATAAGCCAAATGCAATTTAAAACCAATAAAGTGCCACTTTACACTCACTAGAATAGCTACAATAAAAAATCTCTGACAATACTAGGTGTTGGTAAGAATGTGGAGCACCTGGAATGCTCATACACTGTTGGTAGGAGAGTAAAATGATAAACTACTCTGGAGAACCATTTGACTTCCAACAATCCCTCTCCTATGTATTTACATATGAGAAATGATATATCCACAAAAGGCTAACTTGTACAAGAATGGTCATGGCAGCCTTCTTCATAGCAGGCAAAAACTAAAAACAGCCCAATAAGCCCAAGTGTCCCTGAACAGGAAAATGGATACACAAATTGCAGCATATGTAATAGAACAGTATTCAGTAATGAAAAGGAAAGAACTACTGATACCACACAACAGCCTGGATGAGTATCAGAAGCATCATACTGGATGACAGAAACCAGGCACAAATGACGCATGTGGTATGACCTCTCTTACAGGAAATCCAGATTGAGACAAAACTAACCTATGGTTATAGAAATTGGATGGTGGTTGAGAGGAAATCTTGACTGAAGTGGAGCACAGAGAAATGGTCTGTGGAGATGGAAATACTCTATATCTTGTTTTGGATGAATGTAACAAGGATGTGTACAAATGTCAAAACTCAGTGACTTGAGAAGTTTCCACTGTGGGTGGAAATAACCAGTCACTCCTAACAGACTGTTCCCCTCAGAGATACCTATAAACTGGACAAAATGTAAAAAGCAACTACCTGAAGGCATTAGCAACTAAAGCAGACAGACACCAAAAGGTGTGTGACACTTGAACAAAGAAAAAACTGGGTACATTTCATGTTTGTAGGTTTTTAGCACAAGGGCAAGCTATAGTTGGCACCATGCAGAGGAGCTAAACTCAGGTATATACACACCTGGTTGCTATCTTCAAATACAAGACGCAGAGGATGGATTGACCAGTGCAGCTGGGAAGTGAGGAGATAATCCCAGAAAAAAGAGAGACAGAGCAAAATACTGTTAAACCACTTTATCCAAACCTTTTGTTAGCTCCAAAATTACACATGCATGTGTCAAACTCTAGCAGTCCAGCTAAGGTTAAAAGAACTGAACTGAAATTTTAGTTGCCACCCACACTTTTCAGTTTAAGTCCAGTCATAGTATCTGCCAAACACTGAAAATCAATATTCTTGCAGAAACATTACAGAATCCAACGTGTCTACAACATATCACTTGTCTAGAATATAATCCAAAGGTATTCAACGAACAAAGAGGACAGCATTACCCAAACTCAAGAGAAAAGGCAATCAATGGAGACAAACCTTGAGATGATCCAGATATTGAAATTAACAAGCAAGGAATTCAAAGCTTCTATTAAACTATGCTAAAGTCTATGAGTGCTGATAATGAAGGAAAAGAGGAAATACAGAAGAGAAATTGAAATAGAAAAAGAACCAAATGAAAGTTCTAGAACTGAAAAATTAAATATCTGAAATAAAAAAATTCAATGGATGGATGACCTTAACAGCAGATAGAACATCACAGAAGAATTATTGGCTGCAAAGAAACAGAAATTATCCAATCTGAAGAAGAGAGAGAAAAATTGAAAGTCATGAATAGGGCCTCAGAAACTTGTGGGGCAATATTGAGAGGTCTAACTCAGAATTTTGAAGTCTAATGCCAAAAGAAGAGAGAGAATGAGGGCCCCTATAAATAATTTGAAGAAAAAGTGGCTGAAATTTTTCCATATTTGGTGAAAGATAAAATCTGTAGATTCAAGACTCTCAGCCAACTCTAAATGATAGGATATGGGAGTTTGCTGTACATGTATTTCAATTTTTCTCTGAAAATTTCATAATAAAATGTTGAAAACAAAAACTCATCAAAACAAACATAGATCTGTATATTGTATGCTAATTATGCCAATTTTTAAGAAGCGATGTAATTCTAGACTATATAAGGTGGATATTCAAGCTTCTAGCATTAACTGAAAGGTACAACATTCCACCTTTATGATTCCTTCTTTTAGAGGTAAAGTGTGTCAATTGGAAAAAACGGTGGATGATGCGCATTATCTGATATAGAGTCTACTCCCAAATAATCTGTCAACTCATCAGTTCTCCTGTCACTCAGTAAAAGCTCTTCATTTTATCTCATGGATAAATATACACATCTGATAAAAAATACTTGAAAAAGGCAAAGAAAGGGAACATTCGAGACAACATAGTACCATGCACAAATTTCCTTCTCACTCTTGCTTGTTTGTGTTAGTGATCTGTGCTTTGTCAGCAAGAATATGCATTAAATGATACAGCAGAGAGCCCAATCTTTCAGCACTGTATGTGGGCAGATAATGATAAAGAGTCCTGTTCAGAAGCTTAGTGTCCTACCTGTCATAAACTAGTCACGCGATTGTGAGGGAACCCTTAAATTTACTCAAAACTCAATTTCTTCTCTACATTATGAACAGTTTAAGAAAAGCATTGATCCCTCAAGCCCCTCTGGTATCTAATATCTTGCATCATCACTGAGCTCTTTTGAAAAGAAGAATAATTGTACGTTTCTGGGAAATCCACCATGATGTGACATGAGCCAAGTTTGTCTGAAATGGTCCCTCCAGACGAAGTCCAGGACCTCATTTCAGGTGGCCCCGTCTGAACCTAGCAGATCTGAACATTTTCAAATAAGCAACACAAACTCTGAACAACTGTTCTTTTTTTAAAAAAGGGAACTGACATTAGCAACCATGTGGGTTTTAAAAGATACAAAAATCCTCAAAGGAAGGTAATGTGCAGTGATTAAGTTCTACAGAACTGACATCATGTGGGGAAAAGGGAAAAAAAACACCTACAAGTTACGCCTGTGCCTGTTTTTAATTCCCTCCCACGCGTCTACTGCTTCTGTTGAAACTTGTTATTGCTAATGTACTTTTTCATCATAAAAAGCGCTACAGTTCTAAAAGAAACTATTGGCACCCTATTTCAGCTTTGGTGTTAGAAGCAATTAAATTGTGTTTGGTAATTTCTTTGCTGAGCATTCAATATTATTACTGTTGTCAGTGTGCCCAGGAGAGAGGAGCTTTCTATTAATCATAAATAGATAAATATTACACTGATTTTTGAGTATTTCTCTTTGAAGATAGAGCTAGACTATATCAAGTAATCATGATAGGTATGAAAGCGAAGATCTAGCTACTGGCGAAAAGCAATATACGTTCAATTGCTAATCCAAAGACAAGTCATTGCAAAAGGTTTATCTTCTAATTCAAGGTGCTTTAAATCTGGAAAATTGTTTCCAGAGAAAACCAAAAATATAACCAAAATATCCATTTAAAAATATACAGTCTCCTTTAGCCCAATTCTCTGAATAAGTACAGATGAGCTAATAATCAGTTATATAACATTTGGAGAATTAACTATCAGTGTGGCGGTGATCTGCATGTTCTCCCTACTTCCTAGCTCTCCATAGGTATAAATAACACCAAAGCAATACCTATTTTAGCAAACGCTGAAATCTGTTTATTGTATAATTAACAAACTGGGCAGGCTTTTTCTGAAGCTTTTGTCTGGACACTCAGAATTGCTGGCTGCCGCTAAGCATACAGCCTTTTCCTTTTTAAAGATAAGAGTGCTATCAGTTTGCAATTATGAGTCAGAAACCATTTTATGCTAGGACTGAAAAAGACAGAGATTGCAGTGGTTTCCAAACTTTGCTCCCAGAATCCCCTTGAGATATATACAGATGATCAAGGGCCTGGCCTGATTCAAATAAAATGGTCCAACTTATCCTGTTTCTTTAAAAAAATTCAATGGATGGCAATTATGAATTTTGTCCAACTCCCTCAATTTAAAGTTAAGAACACTGAAGCCCAAAGGCATGTGGCGGCCTTTCATAAAGTAGCTCAGCTAGAGGATCTGGACAAGTCATGCTCCAGGTAATTCTGGTGCAGCACTAACATCTGAGAGCCCTAGTGTACGGAGTGAACTCCAAACTCTCGACAAGTATTCAAGGTTGTGCATCGTTTGTTTCCAAACTACCTTGCATTTTTATCTCCTACTGCTTCCTAAAACGTTATGCCCGCTCCACATAAACTGCACCACCCCTCTGACCCAAAAGATGACTGAAGTGTCCCCACTACTTCAGTTCCCAGGCCTCTCCTCACTTGGGTGCATGAACCAGGTCTCCTTCGCTCTTGTCCATCTCTGTTGAAAGCCCACCCATCTTACAAAGACAACCTTAGCTGCTCTTTTAAGAGTACCTCACAATGTTCACAGGGCAATAGAATTTTTCCTCATTCGGGATATCTACACTACCCCCATCTTTGATTTACTACATCCTCACTGAATTATGGTTATTTGCAAATATGTTTTGTCATAGCTATTAGATGCTTTACACTCTTGAGGTCAAAGTCTGTGTTCATTACTGTTTTGTTTCTAACAGAGCCTTGCACGTCATATACAGTCAATGAATACTGAGTAAATAAAAGAATGTGAAGACTTCTTAAGGTCAAGAACCACATCCTCCTTGATATCAAGCACCAAGTACTGCATGTAACAAATGCTTAATCTGTCTATTACTTGAATAAAATCTGAAGAATAGCAGTTTACTTCAGGGGTCTGGTTTCTGAATTGTGGTAACACTCTTTGTGCAGTCTTCTCTGAATCAGGAAATTAAGACCAAAGTACCAAAAACTGAGACTTCTACAGACTTGACTTCTAGATCTGATGTTAGCCAGAATGTGATATTATGCAAATAATTTGTCTTCTCTGGGTTTACATTTCTTCATTTTTAAAATGAGGTGTTTAGACAAGATGTTTTTGAAAGCAATCGTACTCTTTAAAATTTCTAATTTTATAAACTAGCATAGTGCAATGAAAAGAGCATTTAATGAACAGACATTGAGCATCTTTCTGTGTTAGCCATTCTGTTAACCACGAGAAATAAATTTTGAGTACCGATCCAGTTCTTTTACTGCCTAGTTTTTCATGTTAGTCAAGCCCCTTAACTGATTTGGAACTTCAATACTTCATTTATAAAATCAGGAGACTTTGCTATGTGACTTTTATTGCAAAAGAGCATCTCTTCTTTCATATTCTTTCTTCCTGCCTTATAATAAAAACATTAGTACAGCCTTTCCTCAAAGTCTCCTAAAGAGATAGACTATTGCTCATTTTTATTCCCCAATTACATCTCATACACATAAAATGTTTAATAAATACTTCTGCATTTAATTGGAATGAGCACATTTCTTTTCAACCCACTGTAAGATTCAAAACCTGAAGGAAAACATAACTCTACAATTTTCTAACAAAATTTTTAAACCTAGAAAATTCTGGAAGAAAATAATGTGAGATTTTACTGTTTCATTGAAAATTCTTCAGGTCTAAAATGGGACGGTGGTTCTATATTTTACCTGGATCATTTCAAGGCTGATAATTTCTTACAGCAGAATCAATTGATAGTGGAAAGATTTAAAAATCATGCTGCCTGGAATAATACCAGGCAAAGAAAAACTAGGATACAGTCTTGAAAATCAAAAGGCAGAAATGCTAAAACAACTCAAAAGTCTTTATCAAGGATGTGATAAGACACAAAACTACATTGACAATGCTGAGACTGACCATTCCTGAGAAAAGATTTCCCATCTAGAGATGTTCTGTTTTTCAGATTATGCCCAGAGAAGAAAATGCATCATTCTGTTACCTAAATGCTCCAGTAGGACTCTTTCCAATCAGCTTCTGAGGAAAGAATTCTACCATCTTCTGGAATTACATAAAGGGGAAAATATTCATTAAAATCTTGGGATGGGAAGAGAGAGATAGGGGGCATGAAGTCTTCCAGACACCCTCTCATCAAATATAGACATTGTTCCTCCTTACATTTAAAATAGCCCCAGATCTTTCCATAGCCCATAGGCAGAAAACCATGGAGATAGCATGGAAGGGAGAAAGAATGACCACCTGGGGAAAACTCTGGCAATCAAATGGTTGTACATCTATTGATAGACAACTGTGACTTTGAGGCCATGGTAGGCTAAGACCAAAAGTGCCCTAAATGGACATGAATGGGTCATCATCCATGCTGGAACAGAAGCGGGAAGATTGCAACAAGGCTGCACAACAAGAATATCAAGACCCAGAATCTAGTCATCAAGCCTGGGTGAAGTGATTTGCCAAGTAGCCAAATTATTAATTTTGTTGGTGGTATAAGTGGTTTCTAGCACTGGCAGCTGATGGTAAAAATGTTAGCAAAAATCACAAATTTCCATTCCTCTGGCCCAAAAACGTTACATTCCACATAAGTTACTGAGACCTCCAAACATAGGTTACACTGTGAGACAGAAGGAAGAAAAGCCACCTGCATTTTTATCACCTATGTGTCCTTTGTTTTTCTTATTAACTGCTTTGAATTAAATCCATGTAAAAGAAATTTTGAAGAGAAATCCAATCACAACACTAGAGAAAATCATCAAATAACAAGAGTATAAAAGAAGAAGAAACAAACAGAGAGGAACTATAAAACAACCAGAAAGCAATTAATAAAATGCAATAAGTACATACCTATCAATAATTACCTTAAATGTAAATGGACAGACTGCACCAATCAAAAGACACAGAGTGGCATAATAGATAAAGGAACACAACCCATCTATATGCTGTGTACAAGAGATTCATTTCAGACCTAAAGACATACACAGACTGAAAGTGGAGGGATGGAAAAAGATATTTTAATGCAAACATAGGGAGCAAAAGCAGGAGTAGCAGTACTTATATCAGATGAAATAGACTTCAAAACAAAGAAAGTAACAAGAGACAAAGAAGGACAGTACATAATGAGAAAGTGGTCATCCCAACAAGAGGATATAACCATTGTAAGCATCTATGCACCCAACATAGGAGCACCTACATATGTAAAATAAATACTAATAGAAAAGGGGAAAATAGAGTGCAACTCATTCATATTAGGAGACTTGAACACACCATTCACACCAATAGATCAACCAGACAGAAAATAAATAAGGAAACAGAGGCACTGAACAATACATTAGATCAGATGGACTAAACAGATATGTACAGAACATTCCACCCAAAAGCAGCAGGATACACATTTCTCTCAAGTTTACATGGAACATTCTCCAGAATAGATCAAATATGAGGCCACAGAAAAGCCTCAATAAATTCAGAAAGATTGAAATTGTATCAAGCAGCTTCTCAGACCACAATGGTATAAAACTAGAAATAAATTACATGAGAAAACAAAAAAAATCTAGAAACACATAAAAGTTAAACAATATGATTCTAAATAATCAATGGGTCAATAAACAAATCAAAGAAGAAATCAAGCAAAACATGGAGACAAATAAAAACAAAAAAACAACACTTAAAAATATGTGGGATGCTGCAAAAGTGATTCTAAGAGGGAAGTACACAGAAATACAGGCCTACCTCAAGAAACAAGAACAATACCAAATAAACAGCCTGAACTCACAGCTAAATAAACTAGAAAAAGAAGAACAAATGAAATCCAAAGATAATAGAGGGAGGAATATAATAAAGTTCAGAGCAGAAATAAATAAAATAGAAGAATAAAACAATAGGAAAAAAAAATGAAACCAAGGGTGGGTTCTTTGAGAAATTGAACAAAATAGATGATCCCCTAGCAAGACTTATCAAGAAAAAAGAGAGAGTATACAAATAAACAAAATCAGAGATGAAAAATAATCACAATAAATTCCCCAGAAATGCAAACAATTATTAGAGAATTCAATGAAAATTTATGTGCCAATAAATTGACAATCTAGAAAAAATGGACAAATTCCTAGAAAAATACAACTTTCCAAGACCAGAAAGAAACAGGAAATCTGAACATACCAATCAATTACCAGTAACGAAATTGAATTGGTCATCAAAAACTCCCAACAAAGAAAAGTCCTACACCAGATGGCTTCATAGGTGAATTCTATCAAACATGTAAAGAAGAGCTAATACCCATCCTTCTTAAAGTATTCCAGAAAGTAGAAGAGGAGGGAACACTTCCAAATTCACTCTAAGAGGCCAGCATCACTCTAATACCAAAATCAGACAAAGACACTACAGGAAAAGATAATTTTATACCAATATCCTATCCCTGATGAACATAGATGCAAAAGTCTTCAACGAAATACTAGCAAACCAAATTTTAAAAATACATAAAAAAATCATCCATCATGACCAAGTAGGATTTATTCCAGGGATGCAAGGGTGGTACAATATTCATAAATCAATTACTGTGATATATCACATTAACAAAACGAAGGATAAAAACCACATGATCATCTCAATAGATGCTATAAAAGCATTTGGAAAAATTCAACATGCATTCATGATAAAAACTCTCAATAAAATGTTATAGAGGCTACGTATGTCAACATAATAAAGGCCATATATGACAAACCCACAGCTGACATCATACTCAATGGTGAAAAGCTGAAAACTTCCTCTATGAACAGAAACAAGACAAGGATGTCCACTCTTACCACTTTTATTCAACATAGTACCAGAGGTCTGAGCCATAGTAATCAGAAACAATAAAGTGATAAAAGGCATCCAAACTGGTAAGGAAGAAATAAAACTGTCGCTATTTTTGCAGATGACATGAAACTGTATACACAAAACCCTAAAGACTCCATCAAAAACTATTAGAGCTAATAACTGGATTTAGAAACAAATCAAAGAACAAATCAAGTACAGCAATTTACAGATTCAATGCAATCCCTATCAAAATAAAGTAGAGCAAAGAATCTTAAAATTCATACCACAAAAGACCCTGAGTAGTCAAAGCAATCTTGAGAAAGAAGAACAAAGCTGGGGGCATCAAGCTCCCTGATTCAAGCTATGCACAAATCTACAGTAATCAAAACAGTGTCGTACTGGCACAAGAACAGACCCATAGATCAATGGTACAGAATAGAAAGCCCAGAAATAAACCCATGCCTATAAGGTCAATTAATATATGATAAAGGAGCGATGAATATACAATGGGGAGAAAACAGCCTTTTCAATAAACAGTGTTGGGAAAGCTAAACAGCTACATGTAAGAAAATGAAACCAGATCACTGTTATACACCACACAAAAAAAGTAAATTAAAAATGGATTTAAGACCTAAATATAGGACAGGAGACCATAAAAACCTTAGAAGGAAACATTAGGCAAGACTCTCATGAACATCAGCATGAGATATTTCTTGCTGAAATGTCTCCTTGGGCAAGGGAAACAAAAGCAAAAATAAACAATTGGGACTACGTCAAACTAAAAAGCTTCTCCACAGTAAATGAAACCAAAAGGTAACCTACCATATGGGTGAATATATTTGCAAATGATATATCCAACAAGGGGCTAATATCCAAAATACATAAAGAACTCATACAACACCACCAAACAAAAAATACTCCAATTAAAAAATAGAGGACCTGCACAGAGATTTTTTTCCAAAGACTTATAGATGGCCAACAGACACATGAAAAAGATGCTCAGTGTTACTAAATTATTAGGAAAATGCAAATCAAATCCATAGTGAGGTATCACATCACATCAGTCAGAATGACCACAGTCCAAAACATTTTTTAAAAGTATTGGCAAGGGTGTTAAAAGGTAACCCTCCTGCACTGTGGGTGGGAATGTAAATTGATCCAGTCACTGTGGAAAACAATATGGAGGTTCCTCAAAAAACTGAAAATAGAAATAACGCATAACCCAGGAATTCCACTTCTGGAAATTTACCTGAAGAAAACAAAATCACTAACTCAAAAAGCTATGTGAATGCCTATGTTCTTTGAAGTACTATTTTCAAGAACAAAGATATGGAAGCAATCGAAGTGCCCATTGATAGATGAATGGATAAAGAAGATGTGGTACATATATGCAATGGAATATTACTCAGCCAGGAAAAAAGAAGGAAATCTTGCCATTTGTGACAACTTGGTAAGAAAAGGTAATTGCGGACAAGTCACCTGTGTATGATGGCAACTTACCTGCTTACATACAGTGTTAAGATTGTTTATTGGAAAATATAACACTCATGAGAAAAGTACACAGACTCAAGGAAAGCTTTGCACTCCAACTAGATTGAGTCTGACATGACATCCTGTCCTGGAGGCTCTGGACACAGGCTTTGTTGCTTTGGCCTAGATGAGTTTCCAAGCTCAGGACCTTGGTAGACTTACCTCCTGTAACTTTCTTTGAATCGCTAATAAGATCATTGCCAAAAACTACTAGGATATTGACTAGACAGACTGAATTGTAAATAGAGTTCCCCATACTCTAAACTGCAATAAGTGCATGTTTTGTTTTTTTTTGTATCATATACCTCCAAGGAACTATTCCTTCCTTATACCTTTAAGGAATTATCACAAAGAACACCTATGCTACTGCCTCCTACATCAAAACATAGAACATTTTAGTACCTTGGAAAGTACCCACATGCCCCTTTCTGAACATCACCCCCTTCCTCTGTGAAGGAAACCCTCATCTTGGGTTTTATGGCAATCACTTCCTTGCTTTTTCTTTATAGCTTAACCATCTAAGTATGCATTTCATTTTTTTTGAATTTTATATAAATAGAATCTTCAGTATGTATTATTTTGTGTCTGGATTCTTTGATTCAACATTATGTCTTTGCAATTTATACATATTTTTCATGTAGCAATAGTTCATTTTAATTGCAATAGCAGCCTATTGTGCAAATATACTATTATATACATATTCATTCTGCTGTTGATTAATACAGATATTTTTCACTTTTCAGTTTTTTTCATTATTTATTTTGGAAAAACATAAAACTTAGAAAAGGTTGAAAATGACATTGGATAGGCCAAAACCTCATATCAAAAAGATTTTTTTCTAAATGCTTAGTTTCTAAGAAAACTAATGCCATATGTTTCAGTGCTAAAAACAAAAATGAAAAAAAAATCCCCAAAATGATACTTAAAACTGTGGATTTGGATCAACTCTCTTAGCCCAAGTGAACTCCAACTTTCTCAAGTGAGCAGAAAGCTTGAGGCAATGGCCCAGGAGGCTGCTGGGGGCTGAGGGAAGGGGGATGGCAAAGAGCCTAAGACTCATATAACCATGAAGATCAAAAGTGAGCCAGTCTCCAGGAGGCACAGTGCATGGGCAGTGGAGTGGGACTACTACCGGTCCTCAATACAACTTCTCTCCGTTTCCCCATCTGCCATTCCTTTGTACCCAGACTGTGTGTGTGTGTGTGTGTGTGTGTGTGGAGAGAGAAGGTGTGTGTGTGTGTGTGTGTGTGTGTGTGTAGAGAGAGAGAGAAGCACTGAGCCCTTGACAAGGAATGATCTTCTTATTAGATCTATAGACAATTGAGTAGGCAATGCCTGGGACCAGAGAACCACCCCAGATGCCCCTTAAAAAGATGGAATTACCCCTGCGCGCAACGGAATGAAAATGTGTTTTATGTGTAGGACGTTAATTTATGCCATTAACTAAGAACTTCTTTTCAAAACAGAAATCTATCTGACCAGATTTTTTTCCACTTCACTTCTAGTACCTATAGGTTGTATTATATCTTTGCTTACTTACATTTTAATAGGAAATTGCAAAATATTTAAGTGAAATTGAAGAACAGAAAAGCTGAGGGAATTCCCTGGAAAAAGACTGACTGCTGTGATGGGAAAAAATAAGAAAGCCCATATATTTTGTCACCTTTTGTAGGGACCCAGAGGAATAGTCACCAGATAATGTGAACAAAGAAATATTACACATAGATATTTAAAATTTTTTGGTATTTCCTCATAAAAACACAAGACCCTCCTTGAATAGCTCCCTTTTAGAGATAGCTGCTACATCTTCTATTGCATTCATGAAATGTTCTTTTAAATTTATAATTAAAAAATGATTTTCCTTAGGTTAAAAATAGATAGCTTGCAAATCTAGTTTCTATGAGCATTTTGTCAAAAGTGGAAAAGACTGTCCACCAAGGAAGCCTTGTTTCCTTTTATGGACAGATATTCACCAAGTTCTTTTGTAGTCACTCATCAGTTCTTCATGAAGATGACAAGAATGTAAGTTCTTCCTTTCTTTCTGATACAACTTTTAATTATTCCTAATGGCAACCAAGGGAGTATTTTTATTTGTTTTTTTTATCTTGATATTTATTAGTTTTCTTTTATAGTTTCCTTGATGGAGTATTTTGGATTTAGGCTTAAATTTTAACTAAAGCTGACTCTGGGCCACTACTGCATTAGATTCTTTGAATGGCCTGCATTGCAAGCGGACCCAACTATCTTGTATATATAAGAAAGCAGAGGTGAAGTCCTTTGCTCAAGGTCATGTGGCTAATTAGTGCCAGAACTGAAAGGATGCTCTGGCCTCCTGACAGACTCATAGTCAATTCCCTCTTCATTATACCTAAAATTCTCCTACCATTTCTTCTGGTAAATAAATGGATGTGGGATTTGTTTTGTTTTGTTTTTGGATGTATAAATATGCCCTTCCACTCCCAGGTAAGAAATTAAACATATAGCCACAACATGTATACATGAATGTGCACAGCAGCATTATTCATATAGCCAAAACACGTAAACAAGCCAAATGTCCCGCAACTCATGAATGGATAAACAAAGTGTGGTATATTCATCAATGGACTGCTCTTCAGCAGGGATGAAAGGGAACGAAGTACTGACCATGTTACTACATGGATAAACCTTGAAAACAGGATGCTAAATGGAAGAAGTCACGCACGAAGACCACATATTGTATGATTCCATTCACAAGAAATGTCCAGAAAAGGCAAATCTACAGGTGGAAAAGAGATCCATGGAAGCACAGAGCTGGGGGAGACAGGCAGGAGGGCTTGAGGATGATGGCTAGGAGGGATGTGGTTCCTTTTTGGTGTAATGACAATATTTTATAGTTCATTGTGGCAGTGGTTACATAATGCCCAAAAAACAACAAAAAGCCATTGAACTGTACACTATAAATAGGTGAATTGTATGGCATACCAATTACACCTCAATAAAGCTGTTAAAATATGCCTTTGTTGGTGTTTTAAAAAAAGATTAGATTTATATCATCAACATTAAGATGAAATGAAATAACCATCAACAACCACAGACAAAAAAACAGCAAAGAAATAACAGAGGACTCAGAATTAAAAGAAATGTAATATATTTGGCTTTCTTGTGCTTTTGTCTCATTTATTAGTTCTTCCCCATAAGCAGTGCTGGGAAAGAATTCGAATGCCAGTCTACCACTCTGTGATAGGCCCCTCGGTCTGCAAATATTATGGACAACTTACCTGCTACTAGAAACCATGCCGGACAGTGGAGGAAGAATGGCAAAGACGTAAAGGCCAGTCAAGGAGCTCACTGTAAGATCCCACTTTTTTAGAAGAAAATGAAAAAAAATTAGAATTTACTGAATGCATTCTATGTCCCAAACATCATGCAAGGTATTGTGCCATAGATTTAAAGTTGTGATAATGCCCAATTGAAAAAATATTTATCACACTGCAGTTAATATTTTTGGCTATTAAGATAATTGAAGCTGTAAAATTGTTCAGTTTGATGTCTATTAATTTCATAAATAAAGTTATTCATTGTCTTATTCATCTCTGTATCTCAGGAGCCTATTCAACTAATGATAATCAGAATGTAGTTTATAATACAAATGTGTTGCATTCCTCAAAAGCAGTCAATGAATTACCATTCTGTGATAGGCTCACCCAAGTCTGCAAATATTATGGACCCCAACCTGCTGCCAGAAACTATGCTGGACATTGTAGGTAGAACGATAAACAAAGATAAAAAAGTCCACTTAGGGAGCTCATGGTAAAGATTCCTGTTTTTTAGAAGAAAATGAAGAAGTTAGCATTTGTTGAACATAATCTATGTGCAACACCATGCAAACACCTCGTGACTATGGTTCATTAAAATCCAAAGACCTGTCAAACAGTTGTCTTATTGATTCATTTAATCTCCAGTTCAAGAGAGTAGAAAAAGGGAAAATATTTGCAGGACAGCAAATGGAGAGTTATGAGCTTAATTTGTAAGCCTGGGTAAAGCTAATGAAAATTTATAGACTATCATGAATATCATGGTCTGACGACTTTTCAAACCATCTGCAAGACTAACCACTGCTTTTTGCTTTATTTCACATGCCTTCCAAGACCCCTTCTGGCTCAATGGTTGCTTTATCCTATTGTACTGGAGTTTGAAAAGTGGGTTTCTCTTTATTTCATATGCTTTTGGTACACGGCATGTGAAGGCAGAAGAAAGCTTGGCTGGTGACAAAATTTGCCCCTGGTGCAGTCCGGTGGACAATACTTCCCCTTCTAAGTATGACCTTTCTCCTGAGAACAAAGTACTTTACAAATAGTATCCGACTGAGCTCTGAACCCCAGCAGGGAAACTAGGAGATCAGGACTAGCAGTAAACTGTTCACCTCTGAGGAAGTCAAAGAAAAAGAGGCTTTCCAACTGAGGTGTAAGGAAACTTTAACCTTTTAACTACTCAAGGCAAATAGTTCAAGGAATAATTTGAGGGTGACTTTGCCCCCTGCTTCCTGAGAACGGCAACAACACCCGCAGAGTTTGGGAGTACTCTGCTTCAGTGGCAGCCGTCCTGCCTGTGCACATCCTGGTATGGCGAGCGGCAGCTTGCACGGGGAGGTGCCCACAGAAGCGCCTCAAGCCTAGCGAGCTCTTGACAAAGGACTGTTGAATTGATTTTGGAATTGTGGCTGTGCTTCTGTAGCATAAATGTAACAGTCACCATAGCGCACCATGTAAGACAGTCTCTGCAATAATTGCCACTGTGACCACGATGGGAGACTTTAGCAGCATCAAACCCACAAAAATATTTGGAAATTTAAAAAAGAGAAAAAAATGTATATATACATACACAATGTAAATTAAATATATTTAAAAGTCAAACAATAATGCATAAAAAGTTACATACAAGCAACTCAAGTTTGAATTAAAGCAATTTTTAACTGCCTGGATTTCCATGTGTAGGCATTTTCACTATGTTATTCTTTGGAATGATAAGAAACTAAGAAATACTATGGTTTTGCTCTGGGAGGTTTAAGGTTTCAGCTGAACACCTGACTTTCCCGTGATGAAAATGAGAAGCCTTGCTCTAGCACTCACTGATCGTACAACCTTGGAGAAGTTACTTTCTCTCTCTACGCCTTGGATCCCTCATTTGCAAAATGAGAACAATGATCATGTCTATTTCACTGGGTTATCACAAAGATAAATTAATTAGTAACGTAAAGCATGCATAAGCATGCACTGCACGGGTAGCTAACGATTTCTGTTATTATTACCATTGTTGTAAATGCTATTTCTGTTATTATTATCATTGTTGGTATTATTGCTATTAACACTATTATTTCACTCATATAACAGTACTTGCAGTCCAACAGTTCTACACACATTGATCAATTAATCACTGTAAAGTGTGGTGAGTGTGACAATAGGGAAGTATGGATGCTCCTAGACCTTTAATAAGCACCGACACCTTCACTAACTGGTGCGTTTTCCTTCCTCCTTATTAAGTAATATAAGTACTGGGATTCAGACTCTGGAGAAACACCCACGAGAGACACCCCACCCTTAAATGGCAGGTGGACAATTTTAACTCATGGATAATGGAGAGAGAATTCTGAGTCTCAATGGGGGAAGATTATCTTCTAACTCTGCCCGCCTGGAAAAACAGCTGAAACGAAAAGAGCAATAAAACCCCAGAGAATGATTGCAGCAAAATCTCCCTAAGAAATTGAAGGGGGCAGGTAGCATTGAAGGGGGTAGCACAGCAAGCAGTGAGGGAGCAGAAACAAGAGACAGTGGGACTAGCTGGTGGCCTTCAGTGACCCCTGGAGTCAGGCACCAGCACCCTTGGGAAACAACAGCTTCAAGACTCAGGGTAGACACTTGGGGCAAACATCAACAGCCCAGATAGGACCTTGAATCGGCATCTAGGGTAACAGGAGCCATTTTTATCACTGGCAGCAAAATAGCAAGAACTGAGGGGACCAGAAGGCCCAGCTGACAAAGGTCTGGGTCCTGCCTCACTCTTCGTGAACCAGACACATCTTAGGATGGGTCCCCAGATAAGCCTGTTTTGAGGGGTTGCCACTGTCCTGAGGACTCTACAGTCAATGGGAGGAATTAAGGGGAACAAGCAATTTCTTCAGAGCAAAAAGAACAATGCTTTGTTACAATCATGGCATTATTTTTGCCCTAGATCACAGTTAACAAAAAAAAAAAAAAAAAAAAAAGATAAGTATGTTCACCTTCCAAAGGATAATATTTGTAGAATTTTTAAAACCCAATTATGAAAAGCCATATATGTCATTCTAATCCTGTAGTACCAACAACAAGAAAATAAAAACCCCAAATTAACTGCAATAAAATTTCCTGAAATCTAAGTGGATAACGAGATTGGTAGTTTTTAAATTGGCCTTCATTGGTAGAAGTCTACATAGTCTGTTTTTTTATTTGTTTTTGTGGTAATGATTATTTCACACATGTTATCATGACCACTCTAAGTAGAGAATATTTACAGTATAAATTGTGACATACATGTATGCCTTGTCTCTCATACCTGTTGCTACAGATAACCCAGCATACCCTATGCATCCTGGAACTTGTTTTAAGTGAAGGACAGGACTTTATTTTCATTATTCTTAAACATATCAATAAAGTTATTCTTACATTAATCAAGGTGTTTAAATGCCTTTCTCTTGACTCGTGCATACAAAGGACATAACTCAAGGTTGGCTTTAGATAAAATTGTAAAAAAGGCAACATTTGTTTCCATGCCCCCGTATTTACTTAAGTCTGCTCTTAACCTTCCCCAATCTTCTCTGATTCTTTTCCGTTCTCCAGGGTAAACTGGTTCTGTACCACCTACTTGATTCAACCTGTCGAGACCTATCTTAGAAATAACTACTGGGATTAACTCATGCACAGTTCCTTTCACTTCAGTGTACCTCCCCACAATATGATGGCTGAATTTTAACAGGAAGCAATGCCTGAGCTTCTGACATAATGATGTTTTCAACCATAGGAGTACATCTGGTCTGCCAAAGGACGCAGTCTTGGGAAACATCTGTTGATACATCTTCTTGAATATAAATATTAATGGCATATCATTTTAAACATTTGTTTTACAAGAAACATAGCTTTGTCAATTGGGATTACAAAGTACTCAAGAATAGTAAAGACAAAACACAAGACTATAAAGAAATCTTATAATTGTGAAAGCTATCTGAGGAAAGCCCCCCCAAGCCATTGGTTTCTCCACTATTTAATATCATGCATCCCTGACGTCAGAGAGTCATGCAGAAAAATGAGTCACACAGGCTCCAGCCCAAGAGATGAAGTCCTGATGTGTCATTTCATTAGCATCCAGCTAGAGAGATACCAGAAATTCCCGAGAGGATGGTGACTCATGTAGTGGAACGAAGATGAAATTCCAGTATTTACTGTGTGACTCTGGGTAAGTCCGTCACCTCCCTGAGGAAATCTCCCTGTCTGTGATTTGGGACTGAAGACCCCTAGCTCAGTGCCTCCACCAGCTCTGTGAAGCTGAAGGAGGACGGTGAAGCACTTTCTAAATTATAAAATGCTACATAAATGTAAGTTACTCTTGTTTCTGTTTTGCTTGATTATTTATTTTGTGGAAGAGTTCCCAGGCCTTCTCAAACCCTGCAGTCCTGTTCCCACGGCTGAGCCCCACGCTGCCTCCTGACTGATGGCTGATCTGTCCCTGTGGGGTGCCCTTCTGGACTTTGGAAGGCAAGTTGAAAACTGCCTAGGGTAGCATGTCAGCATTTGGTCATAAACAATTATCCTTGTTGTATTTAAGAGTTTACACAAAAATAAAAAAACATATCTCCATATTTTAAATAATCTGTGCTTGATTTTTGCTCGCATCCCTCCTCCACCCAAAGGATCTACAGGAGCTGTAAAGAAGGCAGGACTGGTTCTGTAATGCCTACTCCAGGGGGGAAGTGGCTTGAGAAATCACATTCCTTCCTTTGGAACCAAAATTACTTCTATCTTTGGCTTATCTGCCATCTGTGCTGGGAAATCTTTGGGGGAGAGAAAGATATATAGCTCTAGATTTGAAACCCTTAGTTAGCATTTAAAATGGGAAAATGTCTTGATCTGAACTTGGTATTTCTGGTAGTGGGTTTGGATATGGACAATGCCTCTTCCCATGCACACAGAGAGGTCATACGGGGTCCTGCACCCCTAAAAGATTGCCCGAGTACAACCGTTGGGTAGGAACAAGTTCCTTTTCAACTGCTACTGCATCCTCCGTGCTGTGGAAAACTAGAAACTTGAGTCAGCCCAGGGGGGTGGCAGTGGTCATCTAAGAAACCACAAAATGCGTGGCCATTTTAAAGCTCCAAGAATAGCACCACTCAGGAAAAATACAGTGATCCTTACACATACTGCTCAGGTTTGAGAGTCAGCACATCTGGCCTCTAAGACCAGTTCTCCCACTGCTTGTACAACTGGCAGAAAGAGCCAGGCTCCTGCCCAGCTAGCATTCAGGGGGGCTTTAGCTGAAATGGGAAAGGCAGAAAAACATTCTCAGGGGATGGAAACAACCCCAGACTTGATCCTTCCTTTAGTTTTGAGCAACTTTGTTCAAATTCACACTTACTTTCGATTTTAGGACACATTGCTCATATTCTTTTTTTCTTTTATTTAAGAGAAATCACTTTCTTTCACATTGTTTTATGATGACACAGATAACACATGCCCATGTCCAGAGGACACAGACAGATACAAAGAGGAGAATAAAAAGAACCACTGTGAACGTGTTCAAATATTCCTTTCAAGACTTTCAAAAGTTGTTCATGTGTTTAAAAACTAGAATAAAAACATATAGAGTTTTGAACATTTGCAATTCTTCTTTAAAGTACTCTTATTCTTTGCCCAGAATTTTAAGGAGCCATTCATCTTTTTCTGATCGAATTGAAAACCCTATTTATATATTAAACAGAATAACTTACTACCTTAAAAATACAGCAATTTTGTGCCTGGTTTATTCTTGTTCTTAAAATTCATTTATTTATTTATTTACTTATTTTTCACATGTATATATGTATTTTTTTATTTTGATATCACTAATGTACAATTACTTGAACAACGTTATCGTTACTAGATTCCACCTATTATCAAGTCCCCCCCACATACTCCAATACAGTCACTGTCCATCAGCGTAGTAAGATGCTATAGAATCACTACTTGTCTTCTCTGTATATTCTGCCTTCCCCATGTCCCCGCCCCCTACATTATGTGTGCTCATCGTAAAGTCCTGTTTTCCCCCTTATCCCTCCCTTCCCACCCATCCTCCCCAGTCCCTTTCCCTTTGATAACTGTTAGTCCATTCTTGGGTTCTGTGAGTCTGCTGCTGTTTTTTGTTCCTTCAGTTTTTTTTCTTTGTTCTTATACTCCACAGATGAGTGAAATCATCTGATACTTGTCTTTCTCCGCCTGGCTTATTTCACTGAGCATAATACCCTCTAGCTCCATCCACGCTGTTGTGAATGGTAGGATTTGTTTTTTTCTTATGGCTGAGTAATATTCCATTGTGTATATGTACCACCTCTTCTTTATCCATTCATCTACTGATGGCCACTTAGGTTGCTTCCATTTCTTGGCTATTGTAAATAGTGCTGTGATAAACATAGGGGTGCATCTGTCTTTTTCAAACTGGGCTGCTGCATTCTTAGGGTAAATTCCTAGGTGTGGAATTCCCAGGTCAAATGGTATTTCTGTTTTGAGTTTTTTGAGGAACCTCCATACTGCTTTCCACAATGGTTGAACTAATTTACATTCCCGCCAGCAGTGTAGGAGGGTTCCCCTTTCTCCACATCCTTGCCAACATTTGTTGTGTTTGTCTTTTGGATGTTGGCCATCCTAACTGGTGTGAGGTGATATCTCATTATGGTTTTAATTTGCATTTCCCTGATGATTAGCGATGTGGAGCATCTTTTCATGTGCCTGTTGACCATCTGAATTTCTTCTTTGGAGAAGTGTCTGTTCAGATACTCTGCCCAATTTTTAATTGGATTATTTCATTTTTGTTTGTTGAGGTGCATGAGCTCTTTATATAATTTGGATGTCAACCCCTTATCGGATATGCCATTTATGAATATATTCTCCCATACCGTGGGATGCCTTTTTGTTCTACTGATGGTGTCCTTTGCTGTACAGAAGCTTTTCATCTTGATATAGTCCCACTTGTTCATTTTTGCTTTTTTTTCCTTTGCCCAGGGAGATATGTTCATGAAGAAGTTGCTTGTGTTTATGTCCCAGAGATTTTCGCCTGTGTTTTTTCCTAAGAGTTTTATGGTTTCATGACTTACATTCAGGTCTTTGATCCATTCTGAATTTACTTTTGCGTATGGGGTTAGACAATGATCCAGTTTCATTCTCCTACATGTAGCTGTCCAGTTTTGCCAATAGCAGGCTTTGAAGAGGCTGTCATTTCCCCCATTGTGTATCCATGGCTCTGTTATCATACATTAATTGACCATATATGTTTGGATTAATATCTGTTCTCTCTAGTCTGTTCCATTGGTCTATGGGTCTATTCTTGTGCCAGTACCAAATTGTCTTGATTATTGTAGCTTTGTAGTAGAGCTTGAAGTCAGGGAGTGTAATTCCCCCTGCTTTATTCTTCCTTCTCAGGATTGCTTTGGTTATTCAGGTTCTTTTGTGGTTCCATATGAATTTTAGAACTATTTGCTCCAGTTCATTGAAGAATGCTGTAGGTATTTTGATAGGGATATCATTGACAATATTAATTCTTCCTAGCCAAGAGCATGGGATGAATTTCCATTTATTAGTGTCCTCTTTCATTTCTTTTAAGAGTGTCCCATAGTTTTCAGGTTATAGGTCTTTCACTTCCTTGGTTAGGTTTATTCCTAGGTATTTTATTCTTTTTGATGCAGTTGTGAATGGAATTGTTTTCCTGATTTCTGTTTCTGCTAGTTCCTCATTAGTGTATAGGAATGCAACAGATTTCTGTGTATTAATTTTGTATCCTGCAACTTTGCTGAATTCAGATATTAGATCTAGTAGTTTTGGAGTGGATTCTTTAGGGTTTTTTATGTACAATATCATGTCATCTGCAAACAAGGACAGTTTGACTTCTTCCTTGCCAATCTGGATGCCTTTTATTTCTTTGTGTTTTCTGATTGCCATTGCTAGGACCTCCAGAACTATGTTGAATAAAAGCAGGGAGAGTGGGCATCCTTGTCCTGTGCCTGATCTTAAAGGAAAAGCTTTCAGCTTCCTGCTGTTAAGTGTAACATTGGCTGTGGGTTCTTCATATATGGCCTTTATTATGTACTTGCCCTCTATACCCATTTTGTTGAGAGTTTTTATCATGAATGGATGTTGAATTTTGTCAAATGCTTTTTTAGCATGTGTGGAGATGATCATGTGGTTTTTGTCCTTTTTGTTGATGTAGTGGATGATGTTGATGGATTTTCGAATCATTCATTTATTTTTAAGTAAAAGTAACCACAATTTTTTGAATGACAAAAACGAAACGTGGGAAAAAAATAACAAATCAAAGAAAGTGAAAAAAAGAAAATGTTGAGAAAGAAGTTTCCATTAATCTACATCTTGAGATAACCACTCTTAATACCTGGCATGTGTCCTTCTTAGCACATGTATCAACATGTGCACATATTTCTTGAATTCTGTATTTACCTAGAATTGCTGCCCCATTATTTCTATTATTGACTTAGCCATGTCTTCTCATTTTAGGTCTTTGGCTTAAGAGCTCCACAGAACCAGTAGATTCTGGATCTTTTCCCCTCTCATTTGATACACTTAATATGGCAGTTAAAACCATTTACTCTTCTCACTTGTTTTCCTCCATGCTGTTTCTTTCTGCTTTTACCAAATAAACTCTCTCTCTCTCTTTCTCTTCTTTTTTGTACTTTATTTTTATATATAGCTTGTTTGTGTTTTATTAATGATCACATTTTCTTTTTACTTAAACTTACTTTTCTCTTATCCACAATGCCAAAAATGAAAAGAAAAATCTTTCAATTCCTCCTGTGCAAGGTGAAAAAGGTTAGTTTTATCTCCTTCTATCCCTTCTTCTTGATATAATCTGGAATGTCAGACTTATATTATTATTATGTAATTACTATTCAATCATTTATTTAATTATCAGTATGTAATATATGAAGTTTTTCTGTTAAGGGCCTCTGGTATTTTTCCTATATTGTGTGTGCTTATTTAGGTGAGGTTTATCTCTAGTATTCCATGGTCATGCACATTGCCATTTCTTGTTTTCTATAGTTACACATCTTCCGGGTCCCTGTTTTGATTTCTTGCTCAGTTAGCTGGACTGCCAGGGAACCAAGAACACCTGCCATCACCTTGGTGTGGAAATATCAGAAGCGGTCTTCACTCTCTTTTCATCAGGACATGATGAGCCCTTCTCCAGTAAGCTCCAGTGTTGAGGAAAATTTCTTTCTTCAATCACTGCTTTGGGTTGATCAACATAGCTCTCCCTCTGAAATTCAGTTGGACAAGAATGTGAGTTCCCAATTAGATTCTGGAATTGCACACCTTTTCTGCTTTTCTCTCTCTCATTTTTATCACTATACTTTGTGCCCTCACTTCAGGAAAAATTCCTGAGTTTCTCTTCTATTTCAGAAGTTATGTTTTCAGTGCCCAACCTACTATTCATTATATACATCATGGCTTTCATTAAATACTTGTGTTTTTCATCTCTATATATACCACTCTGATTTTAGAACTTCATGACTACTTATTTTTTATTCATATATGCAAATCTTTTTAAGGCATGTTGATAACACAGCCAGACTCATTGAACTTTTTTCCTGTTTCTGGAGGCAAATGTGTTTCAAAGGGAAGCATTTACTTTCATTCTTCAGAGCAGTTCCTCACATTAGCTCAAAGCATGTAAAATTGCTAATAATCCAGCCATATTTTTGTTTATAAGCATGACAATTTTATATGTTTTAACCTAAAAGAAATACTTTCTTTTGCAGAATGTATGACCTACTCAACCTTCCAGATGCAAGCTGTTGCTGCCCAGATTGATTTATGATCAAGTCAAAGTTAAAATGAGTTTGTGAGACATTTATTTGTGTTCTTGTTACTAATTCCTCAGGTCCAGGTACGTAGGGGGAACAAGTAATAATCTTAACATAAAATTACTCTGTCAGTTGAACTGTCCTGAGTACTGGGTACGGAAAAAATTCACACCACAAGTAGTTGCAGAAGTCAATTTTGTCCTTGTCATTTTCCTACGTGATTGTGCGTGCTGCATAGTAGAAAACCTCATATCTCCTTGGGACCACTTAGTGGCCAGTTTCTCTTTTCAGTAATCATGGCAGACAAAGCCATGGTCAATGTGCTCTTTGCTCCTGCATATGATCACCAGATCTGGCAACTAAAAAGACAAGATGTCCAGTTAAATTTTAATGAACAACAAACAATTCCTTTGTATTAATATGTCCTATGTAATTTGGGGGACATACTCATACTAAAATAGTACCTGTTGTTTATCTGAAATTCAGATTTAATTGTGCATGCTGTATTTAATCTGGCAATCCTACTGCTCAGCCCAGTTATATCATTAAATCCTTCTGAACACAACCAAATAGTCAGTATAAATAAGTGGGAGTTGCCATGGGAGTTGATACCCATTTGACATCTTATAATGGAAGTTAATTGGTGGGGGACAAATCCTTCCAAATAGGCCAGGCTTGTCTCCAGCGCTTGCCTCTCTGGGTTTTTGGATGCCAGCCAGGGTCTGTCAGGATCTCCTGCACTCATGTCCAGGGACACTGCTTTTATGCAGAAGGAAGGGTGTGGGTCACTTTCTAGGGCTTTCATCAATTGGGGTCCCTCTCACCATCTCTCCCATAAGTTCTTCAGACGTTATAGGAAGTCAATAGTGCTACCCTTCCCTAGTTTCCAATGGTTATGCAGGATTCTTGTAATTATCTCAAAGGGATTTTGAGAAGAAGAATATTAGATGACTGTGATGTAGTCGTCTTATCACCTAACCTGAATAGTCAGGATAATTTTCTTGATCTGAAATAAAATCAAGTCTCACACATAGTCAAGTGGCCATGTTCCACCATGAACTTTAATAATCATACAAGCCTAATTGTGATGCTTATCCATAGGGTGGTCAATATTTTTATGAATGGATTGTTCTTCTGTTTGTAAAAATGCAGAGTTTTTAGGAAGGGTCATCTTCAAAGAAATTGCCACATGTTTCCTAGTTTGAGTGTGAGACAATGAGTGGACATTAAGATTTGCTAAACAAATAGTTTGAAATGGAACCCTTTAAAGGAACACAAAGGAAACCTTGGAAATTTCACATCTAGATACTATCTTATTTCAACATACACTGACATTAAATTTTAAATAAGAATTTGTTGAGAATAAAAATCAAATAATTTAGATGGCATCTCCACAATGATCATACATGGCCTCTTCCTTCTCTGCCTTTCCTCTTCCTCTGTGGTGACATATAACAAAAGAACAACATTCTGTAGTATTAAACCAGTTTTTCCCCTCATTAGAATCATATGCACGCTAATTATGCATGTCCTACTCTTGCTTAAACTACGGAGATTATGAGGAAAGCATTCCTTTGGAGAATGCAATTTGTTTCCCAACTTTTATGGATGTTCTCTGCTACAAAAATAAGATTTTAGTTTAGGTATTCAGGATTGGGATTCTCATTTGCAATTGTTGGTGAACACTAAAACCACTGGCCAAACCTATTATGATTCTCTAAATATGACGTGAAATTTCAAATTTGATTCATTTTCATTTCAAAAAGTATGTTGCTAATAATACCCTATGGTTCCTGCAGTAAGAAGGTTACTGTTCCTTTTTGGTATAGAAATAGCTTTGACTTTTAAGTTTTATATGTAATGAATATTCAAAGTAAAATTGAAAAAGTATAAAATGGTATAAAGAAAAATGAAAAATGCTATCTTAAATTGCAACATTATGAGATAAACTTTACCATCGTGTTGTTATAGCCTTCTGGGTTCATAGTTTATAATTTAGAAATAAAAATGTGCACATATATATGAATACAAAAATATGATCAGAATAGTTGACTTTTCTCAGGTGTGGTATGTTTCAGAACTTTACTTGAATTCCTTTTTAATTTGAAAAGCTACCTACAGAGTAGGTACTGTTACCATCCTCAATTTAGAGATGAAGAGATTTTGAGGGCAAAAAAAAAAGGTCAGCTTGCCCAAAGCCACAGACCAGCAAGCAATCAAACCAGAATTTGAAAAAGGCAGCTTCACTCACCCACAACACACTAGGTGCTATTAATGATCTGCATTTTTCACCTAATAATATATCACCAAGACCTTTCCCTATTAATACATATCAAAATATGCATCCTTTTTGTGGCTGCATAGTATTCCATTAGATGGTTGTGCCATGGTTTACATAAATGATCTCTTCATAATGGAGTTTAGTTTGTTCTCTTCCCCTCTTTCTCCACTTCTACAATAATGCTCTGAAGAAAACCTTAGCAATATATCTTTGCTAATTTTTCTTGACGACTTACTTAGGATAAACACCTAAAAGTAGAATTTGAGAGTTCAATGTAATTTTTTTATACACATTGACCAAATGCACTTCCTGAAGATTAAACCAATCTACATTCCCGCAGAGTCCGTGAGAGTAACTTTTCTCCATATTTACTCCACTTGGAAAATTCATTCTTTGAGTCCTCAGATTCCAAGACACTTTGAAAACCAAAATCTCTTTCCATAGTGAGTCATCACTGTCATTTCCATTACGCCCAGCTAAAGTGTGTTAATAGACTATGACACTGTCTAGGGACTATTTCTGTATAAAACACTTTTCCAGGACCTAATTGCCCCAGCATGGCCAGCAGGCGGTGCTCACACACAGATCAGCACCATCTCCGTGGTCACATTCACTCTAACAAGCAAGGCATCATTTACATGACGCCGAATTCTTGGACAACGCTTAATGGTCTGTTTGTTCAAAACTTATACAATGGTTTGTACAGTAATCTCTGAAATTCAAGTTTAGTGTTATTCTTCTTAGAGCAATGCATTGGGAAGAGTCATGTAAGCAAAAATGTCTAAATCCCCGTCTGATTACAAGGTCCATAGTTACAAGCAATAGCTCCCTAGGACTCATGCAGGTGAGTTTTCAAGCATCTGATCTTAAACATGTAGCAGCCAAACTCCCCTGTCACTTCTTTATCTATATTTCTTCTCTGTATGGAGTGGCATATGCCAAAACACCACCGAATGCTCTTTCTTTTCTGTGTTTCACTTTTCTGTAACTTCACATATTTTTCATTTTAAAAGGTGGTTAAAGTATTTGTCATTGCAAGGCTGAGGCAGGTAAAAAGTTTCTCAAAGTTTTCCTTCCTACTAGAGTTAAGTGTTTCTTTTAATGTCTGCATATCTGGAACTATCATGCTGCGTTGTGCTTAATACATTTCTGACCCTTTTATCGGTTGGTTGCTTTATACCTTGAAGAGCAAAATTCAAATGGAAATATTGAACATCCAAAGTATTAGAAAAATATGTCAAGACAGATATTTTCAACAGATATGACCCATAAAAGATGTCCTTAAGAGATAGAAGAACTCATATGATAAGAATCTTTCAAATTTCTTGCATTAATCCCTTGCAAGTTCTGGGTAGGCAAAAGTATTTTTAAATGCACCATTGATTTTTACATTACATACTTAATATTCATAAATTTGATACGTGTTTTTCACATGTCTATGGCAATATTTTCTATTGAAAATATTAAAATGCTAACAGAAAAAGGGACCATGGGCTGAAACAGAATTTATAGAAGCGTGAACAACTTGGATATATTTTAAGAAAACATTTAATCTATTAGTTATAAAAAAATAATAATTAAAATGGTCTTTGCCCAAATTAGCAAGGAGTAATTCAATATTAATGATGGTTAGGATTTGGCAAAGTTCAAAGTCACACCTCACATGGTCAGTAGAAATATATATAAATTCTAGAAATAAATTTTACAATTTATAGCAAGAACATTAAAATTTTACAGACCCTTTGACCAGTAATATGCCTCTGGAAATTATTAGGAACCAAGCCAAAGAGTATATATGAAAAGTACATTCTGACATTATCTATCCCAACAAAATATTATAGACCACCAAATACCCCAATAATGCAATGTAATTTTTAAAATACACCTGCAAAAAAAAATAAAGAAAATACATCCTATTTTGACATTTGTTTTCTCTGAATGTAAAGTAATAGCTTTTGTTTTTAATTTGTACCTTTTTGTTTTCATACTTTGTATTAGAGATTGTATTTTACAATCAGGAAAAAAAGCATAGACTTAAAAAACCAACTTGATTGAGGTAAAATTTCCATACAATAAAATGTACATAATTAAAGAGTAGAATTCAGTGAGTTTTGACAAATGGTGCCCTAATGTGACATTCACCATAAACAAGATAAAGAATATTTGCAGTCAAATTCCTACACCTCCATCCCCAGCAACCACTGATCAACATCCTGTCACTGTAGATCAGTTTAGCCTTTTCAAACATCTCATATATATATAATCAAACAGTGTATACTCTCTTATGTTTATCTTCTTCTCTTTAGCGTAATGGTTTTGAGATTTAAACATGATGGAGCATATATATTAGTAGTTTGTTCCTTTTTACTATTGAGGAGTACTGATCATAAAGATGTAAAATCTGTTAATTGAATCTATTAATGATGCACATGTGGATTGTTTCCAGTTTGGGGTTGTTATAAATAAAGCTTCTAATTACATTGGTGTAAAGCTTTTCTGTGGGAAAAAAACGCTTTAGTTTTTCTTGGGTATACACCTTGGAGTGGATTTTCTGGCTAGCATTAAGTGAAATTCAACTTTATTTTTAAAAGACCCACCAAACTGTTCCCAAGTAGTTATATCAGTTTAGCCTCCAAACAGAAATGCATAAGAGTTTTAGATGTTCTATGCTCTCACAACATTTAGTATTATTAATTTTTAAATTTTATCCATCCAGTGATAAGGACTGATTAGTAATGATTTTTAGCATCTGTACTATCTATCTGTACATTATTGTCAATCACCTGTATGTCTTCTTTTGTGTGGGGTCTGTTCAAATCTTTGTCCCATTTCAACAGGGATGTTTGAAAACTTATTATTGACTGAAAAGAGCTCTTTGTATGTTCTAAATAAAAGCCTTTTGTCAGATTGGCATATTGCAGATCTTTTGAGTTTGTGACTTGCCTTCTTAGTGTCTTTTGAAAAGTACTTTTGGGTTTTGGTGAATATAAGTTTTCAGTTTTTTTCTTTTATGGTTTATGTTTTTGATGTCATAGCTAAGAAATACTTTCCTCCTACAAGGGAGGAAATGCTACTATGCTATTTTATTAAAGTATCTTATTTATGGCAATGATCCATTCCTAGTTAATTTTTTATATATGTGATCAGGCAATTTGGACATTCATTTTTCATATGGATTTCTAATTGTTTTGGCACTTGTTGAGAAGACTTTTTCCCCTAATAAATTACCCTGAAATGTTTGTTGAAAATAAACTGATACTAAATATAAGAGTCCATTCTGTTGTATTTATCTATATGTCCATCCTTATACCAGTAAACATCAGCTCTAACTTTTCTGTCATCTGCATATAGATCTGTGGTTGGACATGGAAACCACTGAATGTAGTAGACTTTATAAATGGAAGAAATTTCTCTTGAACATCAGCTATTTCTTTAACTAGCAAGAAACACAAACAAGTAATTTAACTTCTCTGAACTTGCATTTCTTTACCTATAAAATAGGTATGTTTGTACTCACTTTCAAGGATTGTTCTTATAATTTAATGTGATGATAACTTACAATGTCTAGAGCAGCCCCTAAACAGATGAGGAAACCAAAATAGGTTAGTGTCTCTTTAATGACCTTGGTCAATTATGGCACTTAAATGAAAGTCAACTAAGGGACATACTACCATTGGGATTTCTAGCTATAATTTTGCATTTCCAGTCATCTAATTTTCATTTTTATTCTGCCACTTAATTATTTAACAACTCTTTGACAAGTCATATAATTTATCTTGGCCTCAGTGTCTTCCCCTGAAACATTGTCACTCCTCATTCTCAATAGGCATTTCCATCAATAGCCAATGAATAGCCAACTGTTCATCATGGATTTACATACCAAAATAAAAGAAGAATCCAATTTTACTTTTTTTTTGTTATCTCTGAAAGTGGAGACAGCTTTCTAGCTCTTGGAATACTGAGTGCCTACCACCACCCTCCCTTGATCCAGAATAATAAAAACAAAACGATAAAACAACTTGAAGAAAAGAGTTGTATCTTTTTTGCCCTGCAAACCGAATTAACTAGGTCCCACAGGTCCAAAACTGGAGGGAGATTAGCCATAGTTATAGAAAATAAACCTATAAATAGGAACTTTAAATACAAAGAACCATAGCTACACTATATTTATTACTTTTCAGCCTGACATACCATTATTAGGATCAAATGGATCAGTTGCACACAAACTTTTCACAATGAAGGTCCTTTTCTGGTGTTTAGTCACCAATTTTTTCTTTGTTTATTTCTTTAGGTATTCACCAATTCTATGTTATAAAATATTTTATTAATATGACTCCAAATTTTAAATATTAACTTATTATACCATGTCATATTCCTAAAAAAGCTTTGTAAGTGATGGTCAGTGCATCTGACTGGCATGAGAAAGCCAGATTAACTTAATCGAATTCCTCCTGCAGAGGATGCTTAGGTAAATGAATAGCATTATGGCCCCAGTTCTTCTCCCCTTCTTCTTTCTACACCTTTCGTCAAGTGATTTTGGAGCCCCTCCTCTAAATATGAAGTATTCCTCCTCTTATGTGCCTCTAGAATGAGTGGAAGTACTGGTGGAATAGTAGGGAGCCTAAACTCCACGGATTCCCGCAAGTGACTGCTGACGCTTGTTCTCCCATCATCCTCATGGAAAACGTGACCTGGCTAGTCTTCCAGAAGAATGAGACACAAACGGAGCAAAGCTGAGTTGTGCATCATCTCAGCCATGCCAGCCTGGATCAGCCAACCTCCAATAGGTGAGTGGGCTCAAACAAGATAGCAGAAACTCCTGTTAACCCAAAGCTGACCCACATGAAAAACATGTATCACCAGACAACGACAGAGCTTTACGGTGCCTGTTATGATGACAATAAGTAACTAAGATAATTACCTTGTGAGCTTTCTTGCACTGATGTAACACATCCATTACGATTTTACAGACATGGAAAACAATCCCCAAACTGCTTTTGTTTCATGGAATGTCATCAGAACCTTGGGTAATCCAGTTCATAAAGACCTCTTTTGTATGTGTGATCACCACTGTGACAGATAAGCATCACAATCTGTCAGAGATGAGTCCATAAAACAAAGTAGGAATGGGTGCCTTCAAAAGCTGTCCTGCTCATTTTTAGTCTCAAAAATCAACTTTAAGTGAAACCCATATAGCCAATAAATCTGCAGTCTATATAGATGTATTACATATGTGTGTCTGTGTTTGTATTGTATATATGTGCAATCTTTCTAAATGCCCTTGACATATTTTTAAAAGGATCATGCACTAGTACACAAAGAAAACTTCAATAAGTTCAAAAACATATAATTACACAGACTACTCTTTCCTAAATAATTACCAAAATTACTAACACCAAAAATTTATTAAAAGTTTAAACCTAAAGCATCAGATTACTTTAAGCCAAAGTCTCTTAAAATATTTTATGCCAAAAAGAAAATAATTCCCATAAATTATTAATTTAACAAGGAATAACATTATACTTCCTAAACATAATAAAAATGTTTAAAACCAAAAATGTTTAGTCTAAAACCAAAAACCATATTATACTCAATGAAACACTTGGCTTATCACATTAATATCAGAAACAAACAAACAAAACAAAATGTATAATGGCACTGTCATTATCTAGCAGTGTTCTAGAAGTAAGAAATTATATACTAAAATAAACAAAAGATATCAATATTGTGAAAAATGCATTTATCTCTATTTGAAAGTAATAAAATTTTCAATGTAGGATATTCAAGAATATTGACTAAAAAGTATTTGACGTTATGAAAAGTTAAATAAACCAACTGGGTAAAGCACAGACAAAAATTAGTTGCGTCAGATAATGCAACACAGTATTTCAGTTTCTATCATTAGAAATTTATTGAAATCACCCTTTTCACTGAGAGATAATTTGGGGAAATATTATCTTAGGTTTGGATATATATCTATATGTCATCATATAAATATACAGATGTTTATACAACTTTCAAAATAACAATATATGTAATAGGAAAAAAATGGTCTAAATAGATACTACACTAGGTAATTAAGGATGGTTATAGATAGATAGATTAACATAGATGTGCATATAGATTTTTTACAAATAGAATTAGTTTTCGTAATAGGCTTACACTGCTGAGAGAATGTTGAAAAATGACAATAGAGAAAACCTTGAAGTAAATTAAGACTTCATCAAAGGCTAGCATTACTGTTGGTTAATACTATAAAGACTAGTAGAATTCAGGGCAAGATACATAACAAACACTATGAAATAAAAAGGGCTAATTCTTATTGTAACATTTATTCTTATGCATATTATACCATGCCCATCTTCAACTAGTTGACAGAAAACAAAAAGTAAATGCTGCAAGCAGATCCTGGTTCTCCACATTTCAAATTATACCACAAAGTCATTTCTACCAGCAGTTGTAAAAATCCACACTTGTACAATTATTCCAAATAGTCAGACATACTAGAAAATACAACCTTTTTTACAAACGTGAATTTTTAAAAACATGCCTTATGCACAGACTTATGCGCTCTTGGGTTACTCTGTGTAAGGGGTGTGTTATTTCACTTCTGGCTCCTCTTCTTTGCACATGTGCTTTACACTTGGATTGCATAAGAACCATTTCTCAGTGTGAAGCAATTCAACTTTGCACTGTGAATTCAGAAAATGCTCTAGCAAAGAATGCGAGGGTGGCAAGATTCATGCAACAAGCCCACAGATAGAGAGATTGAAGTCCATCCTCTCTTCATCAACCAACTGACTGGTAGTGGTGCTAATGAACACTGAATTGGCTATATGCTTAGTACAACCAGAAACACAAGAGAAATAGAACCAATATAGTCTGTTCCTGAAAATTCAAGTGTTTGTTAGGCCCTAAAGACAACCCAATAGGAAATGAGTAACAGATATCAATCATTACACCACAAACAAAAAGGATAGATGTATACAGAAAGCTGAACAACTGCACCAACCACGAAAAATTAAACTTAAAATGAAATGTGATTTTTGTCCACTAGATTGGAAAAAATTTAAAAGATTGGTAGTACAGGTACCAAAGGGAAAGGGACTGGGGAGGATGGGTGGGTAGGGAGGGATAAGGGGGGGAAGATGAAGGGGGGTATTATGATTAGCATGCATAATGTGGGGGGTGGGAGAAAGGGGAGGGCTGTGCAACACAGAGAAGACAAGTAGTGATTCTACAACATTTTGCTATGCTGATGGACAGTGACTGTAATGGGGTTTGTGGGGGAGACTTGGTATAGGGGAAAGCCTAGTAAACATAATATTCTTCATGTAATTGTAGATTAATGATAACAAAAAAAAAAGAGAAAGTAAAGGGGAATTACTCCCTGATAGGATAAAACTAACTGCAAATCAACAATTAATGCATGCTTTACATATCCTTAATTTTGATCTTTTAAAGGGTGTCAGATGATCAGCTATGGAAGTACATTTTTCTGATAATATTCCTTTCTCTTAAAAAAAAAAAAAGCAGTTCCTGTGTGGTGATCTCCAATAGGTTCTTCACAATGGTATAAAGGTCATATCAAAGTGTGGGCAAAGGGTTTGTTTGTGTTTATACAGAGGATCAAAGCCTAATTTGGCTACACAGAAAACGAATTAAGATACGATATGAAGAAGAACTTCCAACATCAACATCCTCTGGAAGAGTCATTCCAGAAGATGAACATCAAAAAACTTCAACAAAGATCCTGGCACTGCTGCAGTTGTAGCTGCAGTCATCCCACCGGTTCCTGGACTTGCCATTGGAATGAAGAAGGAGATATCTAAGCTGGCCTGTGCATACAGTAAAACAACAAATCTGACTGGATCTATACTGTCAGAACTCAACCAAGAATTAGGGGAAGTGCAAGTTGCAGCGCTCCAAAATCATGCGACTATAGACTATCTACTGTTAAAAGAACACATGGGATGTGAACAGTTCCCAGGAATGTGTTGTTTTAATTTGTCTGATTTTTCTGAAACTATTCAAATTCGGTTAGACAATATCTATCATATCATTGATAAGTTTTCACAAATACCTAGGGTACCTAACTGGTTTTCTTGGTTTCACTGGATATGGCTGGTAATTGTAGGTCTACTTTTGTTATATAGCTGTATTCCTATTATGTTAATGTATGTGTGCAATTTAATTAGTAGTTTAAAACCTATACATGCTTATGTTACTCTACAAAAAGATATGTCAAAGAAATAATCAATCTTCCCATGTTTTCTTCCGTCTGCTACTTCTATAGCTTTTCTTCTTCCTTCCTAATTACAACCCTTTAGAAGAATTAGTGCCTCATATCGAAAATTACCGAGTATCATAATTCTTCCAAGTGGTAAAGATACCTCAAGACAAATGCTGGGCATAGAAGCCACAGGGCATAAATCTGAAAAGAAGTAAAAAGCTAACCTTTTCAAAGAATATTGCTTCTCTCTCACTTACCAACTTTACATTTCCCTGTATGGCCCCAGAAGATGACTGGTTAGCCAGAGATGGGTAAGATTCCTCAAGGGAGGAACAACCTAAGACAGGCACAGTCGCAGGGGGGCCATCAGGAGAGAAATTGGGGACCAACAGGGGGAGGCTTAGAACCTCACCCCCCTAGTTTTGAGAGAAATCTTCTGCATCCATGGATGTTTTGTTGCCCTTGTCTAGCTTGGATTAATACTTAGTCTATAGGCACAGACCTGATCATCTACATTTGCTCTCTTACAGCACTAAATTATGTTTTCTACCTTTATCTTGCATCTACCTAACACTTCAGCATTTTATTAAAAATAATAATAATAATAATAATAAGGGAGAAATGTGGGACTCACATATAAATCAAGTATAAAAATCAAACGAATAATCATATCTGACTTGATTATAGTTCATGATGCGTGATCAAAACCGAAAGTTTCTGTGATATGACTGCCCTTGCACTGTTCACCATGTAAGAACTTATTCACTATGTAAGACCTTGTTCACCATGTAAGAACTTGTTTGTTATGCTTCAGAAGATTGGAGACTGTTGAGATATAGTCTTGGGGTTGATTAATGACTGTGCATTGAGTCCCCTATACAGAATTTTATTGTTATTAACAACCATTTGATCAATAAATATGAGAGATGCCCTCTCAAAAAAAAAAAAAAGATTGGTAGTAGTCAAGAGAGTGGGGAAACAGGCATTTTCATAAAATGCTGATGGATAAATAATCTGGTACAACCTTCTGCAAGATAGTTTTGTCTGCATGTAATAGAAAACCTCGGCTAATAAAGATTGTAGAAATGGTATTTGTTTTTTAAAAATAAACATGTCTGGAAACATGAGTTGTTGACCTTAGCTCATCTGCTGTCATTCAATCTTTCTGTCCCACCACTTCAGGATTGTGGCTTTTTATTTCCGTGCTTACCATCCCATGATGGAGAGGTGGCTGTTGCAGCTCCAGGCTGCTTTGTGAGAATATCAAACAGGAAAAATTTCCAGGAACCACAAGACCCTTATTTCTGAGGCCCTGTCTTTCCATTAGGTGGAAAGGTCATTCAGCAGTCTTCCCCCTGAATCTCATGACCAGAACTGAGACACACAATGACTCCTAGACCAAAAACTATTGAAGAACCATTAAAAACACACAAGACGTACCTTTCCTGAAAGAAAATAATCCTTGAGTGGGACATGAACTTGTGCCAGTTATAAGTTTTCATGTGACATCTTGGTAGTATTTACCAAAGTGTAAGTGCATAAATCTATCACAGTGTAGTATTTCTTCCAGAGACTTAGACTACAGATACTTCCAGAAATACTGGGCAAAGATACATCTGCTAGTGTATGTACTTCTGGAAGAACTGCCATGTGTGTGTATGTATGTATATCTGTATATATTTGCATACTACTTCTGGAAAAACATATATATATACCAACATTATTAATAAAAGAATTGGAAATAACCTATAACTTAAATGTCACTTGCTGCATGTTAAGCCGCTGCTATAGTACCAGGATGGTACAGTAAAAGCTAAATTAGTATTTAATGTTTTGGTTTTGATGTAAACTTTTTGTTCTGTTTATTTCATGACTGTCAATAGAAGATTAAATCAACTGTAGACCTCTCCCTATTGGAATACCTTATTGCATTCAAAAAGAACAATCCAGGTTTACATTTGCTGGCATTGAAAGATATGCAAGACATATTGGTCAGGAAATAATAATGCAAGTTTTTTTAATGGTAAGTGTACTATCATCTTACTTTTCTTAAAAAGAAAAATAAAGCTGAGGAGTATAATTTGAAAAGACAGCTTTCACTTCAATATTGTCATATTTTTTAAATAACAAGTAAGCATTATTTTTTCATTTTTCTATGTGATTTTAGATGTCCTCCTTGTTTTCATTTGTTTTAGTATGATAGATGTAGAGAAGATGTATGTTGTATTTGACCTACTTAGAGTCCTCAGAACTTCTTGAGTATATACCTTGATGTCTTTCATCAATTATGGAAAATTCTCAGCCATTATCTCTTCAAATAATACTACTGTCCCATTCTCATTCTTTTCTCCTCTGGACACCAATTACACATTATACCTTTTCACCATGTCACATCTCTTTTACTCTTGTCTGTATCTTCTATCCTTTTATTTTTTTGCACTTCTGCCTGGATATTTCCTTCTGTCTTATCTTCAAGTTTACTAATTCTGTCTTTAGTTATTTCCAATCAACTGTTAAAACATCCATTGAGTTTACAGATTGTATTTTTTTCAGGTATACAATCTCCATTTTCCTACCTGAATTCTCATTTATTTATTTTAATGCCTTGAACATGTATCACATATTTTGAAGTCCATTTTCTGATTCTGGGTATCTATTTTCTGGTTTTTCTTTTGATTTTTGACTGTCTTATCCTTTCATACACTCTATTGTTTCTGATTAAGAGGTAGTCATTCCATATGAAAAATTATAAAGATGTTTGGAAATTCTACATATTATTATTTTTCTTCAGAGAAAATTTCAGTTTTCTTCTGGAAGACAATTATTCTAAGCAAACTAATAATCCAAGATTCACTTTTCTGATCAGGAATTGAGATGATCTGAAATTGGGCTTGACTCACTATAAAAAAAGTTCTGTTAGTAGCCCCTCTTACCTTTACCTTGCAGAGTCCCAACCAAAAGTCTAGGATATTTGTGTAGCCCATTGATGGACCTTGAACTCCAGTTTTTATAACCTCATTCCTACCCCAGCCTTGTGAGTCTGTTGATAGCTCTGCCCAGCTTTCCAGTCTTTCAACATTGCTTTGCAAATTGGCCAATGCTTCGAGGGATCAACTCTCTGGGCGTGCCATTTTTTTCTTGCATCAACTATGCAAATCTTTGCTTTCCAGTTTTTCTAGCTGTTTTCAGGAAAGGGTTTGAGAAACAAGCTAATATACCATTGGTAAAGTACAAATCACAAGCTTGTTTCTTTAATTAAAAAAAAGATAATGGAAAACTTTATTACAGCACACTACACTTTGAGTTAACACCTGCTGAGACTGAGAAGTTTCAATGGGACCTCTAGACTTAGAGATTATATTCTAGGAATAGGAACCCTAGAAGATCTGAGGGGAAACCCAATATGCATAAAATGGTAAAAATTGGAATATGGTTGTCTTCAAGTTATTCCTTGTCTTAGGGTTAATCCCATTGAAAACTGAGATTTTTAAAAAGTATCAAAGTGACCATACAGTAGGAAAGAAAATGAAATTTCTGGGTTAAACTGTCAACATGAAGCCAGGCTATAATCTCCCTCCCTTAATACTATTAATACATACTTGAGCAAATTGCATTATTTTTTCTTAATAATTATCTACCATGTATATCAGTGTTAGCTAATATAAGCATATAAAAAATTTTAAGGCAAAACAATTATCAGCAGCAAGTAAGCAAAGGGCAAATAAACTTCAAAAAAAATGGCAGCTAAGAAACCAAAAATTATTTTGTGATTTCACATCTCCCAACCCTGCATCTACTTCTCAGAAGTCATATCAGTGAATAGAAAGTTACAAAATCCTGAAAATTCTCATTAATACCCATTTCCTTATTTACGTGAAACCAGACTGCCAAGTAAGTAGGCTACTCAAAGAAAATGCAAGGGGACAAAATTGTTGATGAAAGCATCTGCTTAACATTACAGGATCTCAGCAAAAGCAAGAAAAACCTCGATAGCTCATTTGTTGAGACTATATACTTAAAGGAGTTTCCCAAGGTACCCCAAACAGGGAACAGAGTATAACTCCCAAATAGGAGGCGTGAACTCTGAAACAGGATACTTCATACAACCTTAGAAGAAAGAACAGCGTCTATACCACTCAATAATGTACACAGCAGAAGTCTCTCCATTACTTTCCAATTCCTTCATCACCCTCTAGTCCCCATGAACTGGAAAAACAAATAAAACTAAAGTACCACTACCTTTAAAAGGTAGGTTAAAGGGGAAGCCATATTAGTACATTGGTTTTGAATTAGAAATATTGTTAGTGAATGTTAATGCACACTGTATCAGAAAAATTTAAATCTGGGTAGAGTGGCCCACCTTAACCATAAACCAAAGAAAAGAAAAGAAACAACAATAAAAGAAGTCATAAACCAAGGAACCAAATTTACCATTCAGTGCGTATTAAGAAAAATTTTTAAAGAATATAAATTTAATAAAAGAAGGACTCAGATTGAAACAATAAAGCCAATACTAAGAGTAAATGGAAAAATTCTTTCCAGCTAAGGGAACAAATTGATAATCAAAAAATCTCACCATTACCTAGCTAATAAATAAAGAAATTAGATAAATTGGAAACCTTAAGGAACAGATTAAGTATGGTTGAATATTAAGTTACTGACAAAGAGGAGAACCTTTGAGATAATCATGAGGAATGCTTAGGAAATGAGCAAACAGATAATGCAAATAGAAAGAGGATAATAATCTAAAAGACAAACACTATTGTCATATAACTCCCATCCCTAAGGTAGAAAACAACAAATAAAATAACAAATATATGTTTAAAGATATAATAGATCCAGGAAGCATGGTGATCTGAATACTTGTAAATAATTTTCTTCTATCTTAACATCACACTACAACCACAGAGTAATAATAATCATAATTTAATAATATCCCTATGTCAGAGAGCACAAAGAAAACTGTCATTTTTTCTGGGAAAAAAATTACTGGGAAGCTGAAAAGCAGATGATAAAAAAAAGTCAACAAATTTTAGAAAGCCAAATCTCAAGCCAGCAGTGAAGAAAGGTGAGGCTCAACACAGTTTACTTCACAGAATTCACAAAAGGTACAGGAACTGGCAGCCTCAGATCCCCCTAGAATGGGCAGGTAAATGGAAGAGATGCCAATATTAAAAGGATGACTAAGAGAGTTGTTCATGGAGAAGTTATCTTCTTGATGCCCTTTCCCACTCCATTCTAGACTTAAATTCAGTGGCTATGTGCACATGACTTTTGGCTGCAGGGACCCCACTCCAGTCTTTTTCCATTTGACTCCCAGAATGATGACATCTGAATCTTTGCCTTACAGGTAGGAGAAGGGAAGACTTATAACATGAAGCAGTTCAAGAGAACATATTTAAAGACACAAATATTTAGAGTTTCTCAATAAAAAGCTCACCCAGGTGCCCCTACAATGAAGCTTAAATACAACAAACCCAGCCCATGAACTCCAGGCTTCCAATCTGCTTTTAGTGACTCAGTTTAATCACAAAAAGATAACCCAGAATAATCAGAATTAAAGGAAAACCTCTAACATGGAAGACAGAGCTGAAAAAAAATAAATGAACAACAATAACAGGAAATAAAAAGACAAGAAAAAAAGAGCAAAGGAAATATAGCCAATAATATTATAATATCTTGGTATAATGGCAGAAGGTAACTACCTTTACCACGGTGAGGATTTCATAATGCATGTAATTGTTGAATCACTTATGTTGTACATCTGAAATCCATATAATATTATATCAACTATATTCCAGTAAAAAAATAAAAGGGAAGAGAAAAACCCAAATTAAAAGGAGTTGTAAAACTGTGTGGGGGAAAAAAATCTTCAAAAATGGTATTATGATATTCCCAGTGGAATAAGGAAAGACATCCCGGAAACAAAATCATGATGCACTTTAAAAAGGAACTTTAAAAGAACCAAATAGAGCTTCTAGGGATGGAAAACATAAAAATAAAAATCTGAAAAATTTGAACCCCCCTACACTGTTGGTAGTAATGCAAATTAGTGCAGCCAGTGTGGAAAGCAGTATGGAGGTTCCTCAAAAAAATAGAAATAGAATTATTATACATCCCAGTAATTCCACTTCTAGGAATTTACCCCAAGAAAACAAAATTCTAAATTCAAAAAGATATATGCACCCCTATGTTTATTGCTGCATTATTTACAATAGCCAAAATATGGAAGCATCCAAAGTGCCCATCAATAGGTAAATGGATAAAGAAGATGTAAACAGCATTCTTCAATGAACTGGAACAAATAGTCAAAAATTCATACTGCCAAAGACCCCAAATAGCCAAAGCAATCCTGAGGAGGAAGAATAAAGTGGGGGGGGGATCTCACTCCCCAACTTCAAGCTCTACTACAAAGACACAGTAATCAAGACAATTTGGTACTGGCACAAGAACAGAGCCACAGACCAGTGGAACAGAATAGAGTCTCCAGACATTAACCCAAACATATATGGTCAATCAATATACGATAAAGGAGCCATGGACATACAATGGGGAAATGACAGTCTCTTCAACAGATGGTGCTGGCAAAACTGGACAGCTACATGTAAGAGAATGAAACTGGACCAATGTCTAACCCCATACACAAAAGGAAATTCGAAATGGATCAAAGACCTGAATGTAAGTCATGAAACCATAAAACTCTTAGAAAAAAACATAGGCAAAAATCTCATGGACATAAACATGAGTGACTTTTTCATGAATGTACCTCCCTGGGCAAGGGAGACAAAGGCAAAAATGAACAAGTAGACTATATCAAGCTAAAAAGCTTCTGTACAGCAAAGGACACCATCAATAGAACAAAAAGGTATCCTACAGTATGGGAGAAAATATTCATAAATGACAGATCCAATAAAGGATTGACATCCAAAATATATAAAGAGCTCACACACCTCAACAAACAAAAAGCAAATAATCCAATTAAAAAATGGGCAGAGGAGCTGACTAGACATTTCTCTAAAGAAGAAATCCAGATGGCCAACAGGCACATGAAAAGATGCTCCACATCGCTAATCATCAGAGAAATGCAAATTAAAACCACAATGAGATATCACCTCACACCAGTAAGGATCGCCATCATTGAAAAGACAAACAACAACAAATGTTGGCGAGGCTGTGGAGAAAGGGGAACCCTCCTACACTGCTGGTGGGAATGTAAATTAGTTCAACCATTGTGGAAAGCAGTATGGAGGTTCCTCAAAAAGCTCAAAATAGAAATACCATTTGACCCAGGAATTCCACTTCTAGGAATTTACCCTAAGAATGCAGCACTCCAGTTTGAAAAAGACATATGCACCCCTATGTTTATCGCTGCACTATTTACAATAGCCAAGATATGGAAGCAACCTAAATGTCCATCAGTAGATGAATGGATAAAGAAGAGGTGGTACATATACTCAATGGAATATTACTCAGCCATAAGAAAAAAACAGATCCTACCATTCACAACAACATGGATGGAGCTAGAGGGTATTATGCTCAGTGAAATAAGCCAGGTGGAGAAAGACAAGTACCAAATGATTTCACTCATATGTGGAGTATAAGAACAAAGGAAAACCGAAGGAACAAAACAGCAGCAGAATCACAGAACCCAAGAATGGACTAACAGTTACCAAAGGGAAAGGGACTGGGGAGGATGGGTGGGAAGGGAAGGATAACGGCAGGGAAAAAGAAAGAGGGCATTACGATTAACATGTATAGTGCGTGGGGGGCACGGGGAGGGCTACGCAACACAGAGAAAACAAGTAGTGATTTTACAGCATCTTACTATGCAGATGGACAGTGACTGTGAAGGGGTATGTGGGGGGGACTTGGTGAAGGGGGGAGCCTAGTAAACATAATGTTCTTCATGTAATTGTAGATTAATGATACCAAAATTTAAATAAATAAAATAAATTTTAAAAAAAGAAGATGTAGTACATATACACAGTGGAATATTATTCAGCCATAAAAAGAGAGAAATCCTGTCATTGGCAACAACCTGGATGGACTGAGAGGGTATTATGCTAAGTGAAATAACCCAGGAGGCAAAGCACAAATGCCATATGACTTTACTTATCTGTGGAATCCACAAACAAAAGAAAACAAAATGAACAAAATAGCAGTAGACTCATAGACACTGAGAAGTGCTGCTAGTGGTTACCATGGGAGATGGGTTGGGGTGGGTGTGTGGGGAGGTTGAGGGGGATACAGTGGCACAAAAATCTCAGTCATAACATAAGTTGGTCACAGGAGTGGTGGTACAGCATGGAGAATATAGTCAATGATCCTGTAACATCTTCCTGTGTTGACAGATAGTAGCTGCACTAGTTGGGGTGAGGATTTAATAATGTGGGTATCTTTTGAACCACTCTGTTGTATACTTGAAACCAATATAAGACTGTATATCAATTGCACTTGAATTTAAAAAAAGATAATTCAGCATAGAGAATGTGATACAAATGTGTGAGAAGAGATGTTACTCTCATTGATGAAATAAGCATTATTCAGCTTTTGTGGTTTGTCCAGAGTATCTTGAGTCCAGTCACTGGCACAATCTCTGGTTGCCTGACACCACTCACAAGTTTAACTTAAGTCTGCCTGTATTGTTAGCTCTGCCTTGAGTGAACTTTTCATGCAGACTGTGATCACAACATTTAAAAAAACAGAAATCTGAATTTCACTGAGATCATATTAAGTATTGTATCCTTTATTAATAATAAATTTCTGTTTAGTAAATGTCTCAAAAAAAACTGAAAAACTCAATGACCGATTTGGAAAATATAATTGAGGGAAGATGTTATAAGGTAGTAGAGAATGACCAAGAGATTGAGGGGGAAAGTAAGAAAATCAGAGAGCAAATTCAGGAATCTCACCAATAATAGGAGCTTCAGAAGGAAAGAATAAATACAACTGAGCAGAGGGAATCATCAATAAAATGATATAAAAAATGTTCCAAAAAGAAGGACATACATTATAGACAAAAATTATGTTGTAAAAAGACAAATAACCTCACATAAAATTGGGCAAAGGATCTGAACAGACATTTTTCCAAAGAGAATATACAAATGGTCAACACATACATGAAAAGAGTCTCAACATTAATGGCCATCAGGCAGTTGCAAATCAAAAGTATAATAAATAGGATTGCCATAATCAAAAAGACTGACAATCACAGATATTGGCAAGGATTGGAAAAACTGGAACCCTCACGACTTGCTGGTAAGAATGTAACATAGTGAACCTGCTTTGGAAAATAGTCTAGTAGTTCCTCAAAAGGTTAAATGTTGAGTTACTTCATGAGCCTGCAATTCCACTGCTGAATAAATAAACACAGAAGAGAATTGAAAACATACATTTACACAAAAACTTTCATGTAAATTATATATTATTCACAATAACCAAAATGTGGGAAAACCCAAATGTCCATCAACTGATAAATCCTTAAACAAATTGTGATACATTCATACAATGGAATATTACTCAGCAACGAAAGTGAATGAATCACTGATACATGCTGCAATGTTAATGTATGTTAACAACACTATCCAAATGAAAGTGTCACAAAACATCATATACTATATGACTTCATTTATTTGAAATGTCCAGAATAGGAAAGCCACAAAAAGCAGTCTAGGGAACATCTAGTGTTACAGATCATGCTGAAGTTCATGCTAATAGGTATGGGGTGTCTTTGGGGGTAATAAAAATATTCTATGTTTGATTATAATAACAATTGCACAACTCTTCGAATATACTAAAAAAATCTAGTTGTCAATTGAAATGGGTACATTGTATGGTAGGTAAGTTATTTCTCATTAAAGTTTATCTGTGAATTATATATCATTAAAGCATTTTTTAAAAATTATTGTCTAGGTTTCCAATATAATGGATGAAAATAGATACAACAAAGGCACGTTGTTGCCACATTTCAGAATGCCAATGACAGAGAAAAGATTCTATAGACATAAAGGAGGAAAAACTGGTTCAATAATAAGAATCAGAAACCTGAATGGCCTCAGACTTCTCACCTGCAATCAGGACCATGAAGACATGCAGCAATGTTTTCAATATTCTGAAGGAAAGTATCACCAGTCTAGAATTCTGTACCTAGCCAAACAGTAATCAAGTATGAGAGGGATAAGATGAAGACATTTCCAACATGTAAGTTCTCCAAAAATTCACCTTCTGTACCAAGAAGCTGCTGGAGGATGTGCTCCTTGAAATGAGCATATAAACCAAGATAGCAAAGGAGGGGAGATGCAGGCAGTGGGTCATCTAATGCAGGAGAGAGGCAAAGAGAATTCCCAGCGAATTCTCAAGGAAAAGGGAAATCTCAGAATGATAGTTATGCTCTAGATTCGAAGGCAGCAGTTCATTCTGAAGTTGTGTGCCTCAAGCAACGATTTTATTTAGAATGCAGTCTCCACCCATATGCCTCCTGCCATCCAGTCCTGTGTGCCTGGATGTGCCTGCTGCAGATTCTTACGTGTTTGGATTGCCTAACCACGGGCTGTGGAAATTCCTGCTCTCCCAACCATGCCCCAATATTATATCATCTAAAGACACTCATTTCAAACCATAAAAATGCTCTTCATCCACCTTACCTGGGAGCTAAAAGTAAACCCTGACAAATGTATCAATCAGAGTATCCGGGGCTATAATGTGTGACAAGTTAACTCTTACACTGTTGTGAGGCGTCACTCTCACTACATGCCCAGCGTGCCTTGGGATGGACATGCTGCTTGCTACACATCATCCCTCACCATCCGGGCTGATAGACACGCCGGCTCTTAGCATTTAGTCTGCACAGTTGCTGTGAAGGATTAAAAGTGAATTGGTTTATCTTCCACCCAGAAGTAACATACCCTTCCTACACCGTCAGCACATTGGCAAGAACTAGAAACATGACTCCATCTACCCACAATCCTTCTAGGAAATGTGGCAGACCGCAGGAATATGTGGTAGCAATAAATATCTCTACTATATAAACTGGGAAGCAGAAAATACAAAGCAGCCCACTCTGTTTGACCACATTTTTGTCAGATATCCAGAACCTGATGCACAGTTCATGCCTGCCAGATGCCCTGTCTTATTGACCTTGTCCACTTGCTTTCCCAAAACAGGCAGTTGTGAATTCTAAGGGGAGCTGCAGCCAGAATATGACCCTGTGAATGTTCAGCTTATGTTTTCTTCAGTGAGCTCTTGCCTCCCACAACTAGGTTTGGAGTAGGTATATGAGGAGACAGACACAAAGAGAGGAATGCAGGAGGGAGAGAGAGGCAGGGAATAGTCAACACCAAAGTCAGAGGACAGGTTCCCTCCAGCGGAGACCCACAGTTAATGACAACTGGGAAAAATGTTAAGAGATCCATTCTATTTCTTAATTGGGTAGTGAGTACTGGGCATAGGGGTCTTTGTTTTATTAATGTTCTTAAAACTATCTATCTAATCTGTCTCACCTAATCTGTGTATATGTATCCACTTTCATGTTGTAGAGTAAGAATTAACCTTGGCCAGAGAATACGGTTTTGCTCTTGACTAGCTCCTGAAGTAACCCCTAAGCTCCGAGAATATCTGCTTGGGAAGAGTGTGTTTATTATCTGGATGCCTTGGACCAGGCAGTACCACTTGAGCTCTGGAGAGGCTAGAGGTGAAGGTGAGCCATTTGGGTGTTCAGACGTGCCTGTGTGTCTGGCCCCAGTGAAATCCTGGACACCAGGCATGGTTGAGCCATCCTGTGTGACAGTAGCCCATGCATGTTGTCACACATCATTGCTAGGATCGTTTACCTGTCTGCATGACTCCACTGGGAGAGAAAACCAGAAACTGGTGCCCAGGATGTTGTCCTATGTGCCTCTGCCCTTTGCTGAGTTTACTCTGTGCCCTATTGCTAATAGACAGTCCTGTGAATAATACAGCTTTGTAAGCCCTTCCAGTTAGTCACAGAACCTGAGGGTGGTCTCGGGGACCCCAGAACTGTACCTATGTATAAGACATCTTTCATAATTAACTTTTTAAAGATATAATAGAGATTTGAGAACTTATATTAAATAAGATATAATAGAACACAAAGACATTTCGTATCCTTTGGAAGATTTATTTTCATAGATGATCTTCATCAAGACATGTCACAAGAAGTTACCTAACATTAAGTATAATGAGAGAAAATAAATCTTTAATCATCGGGGAAATGCAATTCACTTACAAGGAAAAGTAATTGCTATTCAATTTCAGGGATAGTTCAAAAACATAGACAAAAAACCAAGGGAAAATACTACAGAAGAATATAATACTCAGCTTAATTTTTTGTTCAAGCATTAAACTGACAGCCATTCTTCATCGGGAAGCAACCAGGGGTAGTGCACACAGAGGCCTTTGCTGAAACAGTTCTTCCCAAGTGAAGCCCGTGAAATCAAGAGATGAATCAAAACAAAGATTCTCAGAGAGGGAGATTCTGAACTAAAATGGTGAGTCCTGAGTCCTGAATTCATTTCCACGTGGAACCTGATGAACACGTACTGGAATTATGGGTATAGAGCAAAATGCAGGTGTTAAAACTCTGAGCTAAGTAAAAATAATAAAATAGAAATCAGGATGTGATTGAGAGGAAGAGGGAAAAAATGATAAATTCCTCCATCTTTCAAGCCAAAAGCTACAAAATGTTTTCAAAAATGGATCTAACCCAAGAACATGACTGTCATCTCTGATGTCTCTCATAACCGGTTTTCCTTAAAGTAAATCTATATAATTTATATAATCTGTATAAAAATAGCTGACATTTATGAATCACTGTATTCTAGGCACTGTTCTAAATGTTTGTTCTTATTATCTCTATCTACCCTCACAACATCCTGTGATTTATGTTATAAATCCTATTTTACAGATCAGAAATCTGAGGCACACAAATATTAACTTGCCCATGTTTCCACAGAAACTTAAATGGTGGATCCTAGAAGTAATGTTTTTCCATGTATGAGAACAATTCTATAAAGTTTGACTTCAGCTTTTTCTCCATTATGCTCACTTATAATTAAATTTGAAACATTTTACTTAAAAGCATATGCATCACATAATCTCACTTTCATTAAAAAAAATATTTATTTTATCTAGTTATTTTTCTGTGTATATGTCCATGGAAAAATGGTCAGAATGCTGCTTACCCATTAGAGAAGATAATTCATAGAGTTAAAATTGAGTGATATTTGCTCTCTGCTGTAAAATTATCTATATTGTTTGAATTTATATAATTAGTAAGGCATATCAATGAGTAAAATATTCTTTTAAAGTGTGTCTTCTATTTTTTGAAAAAAGCATGCTTCTGTTACACCAAGAATAGGAAATATGCAGCTGCTATTTAAAGCTTTAGTGTTGCTTAAGACTTACTGGTAAGTAAACTTTTATTTTTTACCAAAAAGGTGAATTTGCCATAAAACATGAAAAATGCATTGAATTATGCAAAATTAGTTATGGTGTGTGTGCACATGTGTGTGCATGTGTGTGTATATGTGCGCATGTAAAGTCAGACATAGAAGTATGTTTTCCAGAAGAGGTTATGTCTGAATTTTAAGATTTTAGATAATTTTTACTGTACTCTCTATTGTTGTCAGGGCTGGTCAAGTCATTAAGCATAAACACTTAGCTAATTTAAAATTGGGGAGAAATTAAAAAATTAAAATTAGGGGAATAGTAAAGGGAAGGATATATTTTTATTTGTCTCAGAAGGGTTCTCTGAATTATCTACTCTTACTGCTCAGTAAACTCTTAGGTGGGTGTCTGGGATTTTTCCACTATTTTTTCTTTCCTTTGCTGATGATTGTTCTTGTTCTTGCTTACCCACTTTGAGATGTAAGACAGCAGGAGCCTTTTGGTATTAGTCATTCTGCCTGGGAGAGGAAAAAAGTGCTCCAGGGCAAATTGAATGACAAGAAAGGATTGATTATATTTTTGACCTGTTTCATGCTGCTCAAATAGGTGAATTTGACTAGCTGTGGCAAGATTGCCCTAGTAGGCTTCTGTTTAGGGAACACCTCGTTCTCAGTCCTTTTCTGACCTGACTTGGCCACTCGCTTCTTAAAATGTGGTTGTGAGCAGCTGCATAGATCTCATTTCAGAGCTTGTTAGAAATGCAGTCTTGGATCCCACTTCAAGCCTATTTTTACCAAGACCTTAAGTGAATCTTAGGTGCGTTAAAATATGAGAATCACTAACTTGGTGAACATCATGTTCCTGATTCCCTCTGCTGGTTGGGCAAGTGTGATCCTGTATCAAGGTCAAAGAATCACAGAAGGTTAAGTGGAAATACCCACATGTCACAGAGGAGAAACCTGGGGCTGAGAATACACTGACTTCGAGGAAGACCTAAACCTGGCTCCTTGCCACAACTACACCCTGGACAAATAAACCTGGGCTCCAACACTTGAAAACCACAGTTTAGAGACAGAAACTGACAGCTCTGGCTGGGATAGATAGAGACTGACATTTACACAGGAAATTGGAAACTTAAGACCACATTACTTGAACGATCTATGTACCCTTTCTGGATGCTGATTTCCAAGCCCTTAGGGCCATGCCTGGCACGCTTTGGGTTTTTAACCCAATCAAGAATACATTAGATGGCCCTAAAAGGAAATTAACATATGCAGAGTGACAGACAAGCCCAACCAAAGTCATGGCAGGTAACGGGAAATTCAGGATTTGCTCTTAGGTCTTTTGATCCTCGTCTAGTGCTCTTTCTACCTCCCTTTCCTGATCTTTTCTGCTTTCTCTGCTCCTCAACTGTCTAGGGAATATAATAGATCCCATGGGAAGTTCGATTACCTCAAGAGCTGCCAAAATGATAACTGGAAAAAAAGTCACCACTGTTTCCTGTTTATTAAAATTATCAGATGAATGAATGCTTTCTTGACAGACTTAAACTACATCAAATATACTTGGTGTTGAAAACCAAATTTAGGAAGAAGACAAGAAAAAAAAAAGATGTTCACAATGAGCAATGAAAAAACTAAAAATCATGTAATATCTGGGTGTCAACTTAATTAAATTCAGTGTGATTCTACTTAATACCCCAGAAAAATGTTTTTAGGAGCTGATAAAATAAGTCTAAATTTCACCTGGAAGAATAAACAAGGGAAAACAGCCAGTAAAATTCTGAAAGAGAAGGGTAATTAAGTAAGACTTTCCCCCAAGAGGTTTAAGCATTTATGATAAAGCTGTTGTGAATAAAACAGTGTCTTGCTGGTGAATTTAATTTGTAGTTTCAATTACATATTAATGAGATTTTTATAACAATGAGTCTTTCTGGCTAAGAAAAAGTATGTGCTTCCCTTTATTAAATTTTTAATACATGTCCCTCAGTAGAGTTTCATAACGTTTTTGATATATTTATAGCTTGTTAAATTTATTGCTAAGTATTTTATAAGAATTGTGGTAGTTATTTCATTGCTGTTACTATTTGTGTTGCTACTATTATGAACTGATCTTTTCTGGCATTATATTTTCCATTCTTTATAAAAAAAGCAATTCAGTTTTAGAAATTGAACCTGTACACATATCCACATAATTAAAGACATACATATATGTTTCACTACAGCATGGCTTCCAAATAGTAAAAATACGGTTTTGATAAGTAAATTATGTTCTGTCCATACAATGATGTACTATGGAGTCATTTTTTAAAGAGACATGTATATATAATAAATTGGCATGAGTCGCTGTCCAGGCTATATTGTGAAGGAAGAGGGAAATTTAAAAACAGCATATAAAATATATTATCTCTGTGTAAAAACATCTGTATGCATATTTATTGAATAAATACTATTTTAGGCACTATATGAAATGTCTTACTGTCATTGTTTGCATTTCACAAATGAGAAAACTAAGGCCTAAGACAGTAAGTAATTTTCCTAAAAGCCATACATCATCCCTGGGAATCAAGCTCAGGTATGACGAACTCCGTGCTCTTCTTAGTCTTTCTGTGATGTGTGTGTATGGTGGTGGGGGTGGGGGCCGGGGGGTATAAGAATATCCCACAAACTCATAAAAACTTTATCTGAAATACCAGGCTCTTAGAATTCTCATTTTCTAAATTATGCATGCCTTTGATGTTTGTATTTTTTAATAAAGGTTCACATTATTTTGGAATTAAGGAAAAAAACAAATGGAGTATTTTTAATACAATGCACAGTTTATGCAAGCAGCGTGGTTAACGTGAGAGAAATGAATCAAAATGGTTTAAGAAATTTGATAATTGAAATTTAAAAACACCACAATCCCAAACAGCATTAATAGTATGATGCATATGCTATCTTTTTCTATGCTAACTTGTAAGCCAACTACACAGAGGTGTCTACATATGAATATACTGACAATACACTATCTTACTGTTCAGTGTACCATAAGTTACTTAATGCTTTCCCTATATATTTCGGTTACTTTGAATTTTTGTCTATCCTAAAGAACACTGTGATGTGGACCTTCAAGCAAAAAGTAAGGTTTATTCAATTTTTAATTTCAATTAAGGTGACTTTCATATGGAGGATCTCAAGACTGAATCATCGCTATCGCAGTCATAATAGATACAGATATGTACATACATGTAGATATATATGCCATCAGCTGATCAGCCACTTGAAAAATAAAAAGGTCATCACAGCTGTTTATTTGGATATTCTTAAATGGATACAAAATGGCTATTTTAGTCATTTTCTAACTGACTTTGATCTGAAATGCCTTACATGCTTGATGCCCAGAATAATTTAGCAAGGTGGAAACTACTTTGGATCACAAACATTGGCTATCAGTTAATTTTTTTGGTGTTTTGAGGCAAGAATAAAAAAATGACTTATAGGGCATAGAGGAAAAAGCCTTAATGTTCTTTTATTTTATTCTTAAACTCCCATTTAACTAACAATAAAATTAAATGAATAAAGTGGATTTGAATTATTGGATAGAATTGTACTAATTATTGGATAGAATGTACTAATAAGAATATTATGACAAAGGCCACTGTTGAAGACATTCAGTGGTTTCTCATACTTTGTCAGTGCAAGAATTTGAATAATGAGAAAAACAAAACTACACCACACAGAGCCAATAATGCAGTTCTACCAAATTTTCCAGAAAATAAAGCTCATAATGTTTATTTAGGATGGTATGCAATCTCCAAGGCTATACTTCCAACATGCCATTAATAATTCAATTGCCTGTTTACTACAGATAAGGGGAATATTGTACATTTCTATAAAAGTTTTAACTACTTATTTTTCTCACCTTTACAACATTCCTGATGTGAGTTTAGAGTTGGTATTCATATGTCCATTTTACAAATATATTTAATATTGCCATATTAAAAACTTTGGTATTCATTCTGCAGGTCCTAGAAAGTCAGTGAAGGATTCTAAAGTCTGGAATTACATAGCTGGCTTAGTCTTTTGGATAGATCACTAACAGTGGCTTTGCAAAAGATGAGAAGGAAAATACCAAAGGCTGGTAAAATGATGAGGGGGCTGGTACAACATACCCCACCAGAGAGTGTCTGTCCAGAATAAGAGCTGTAAGGAGAGAGTACATGATGGCCTGAAGGAACAATTAGAAAGTAAAAAACTTGACTGGGCTTGGAGATTTCTTTTCTGTGGAAGATAAAGAGGAATGGAGGAGTCATGGATGATCCCACTTTTTGTTGCCTAGGAGATGTTGAAAAATATACAGAGACAAAGAATATGATGTCAGTATGAGGCCTGCCAAGCTTAACTGTAGCAGAGTTAATATCCGGGTGGAACTTGGGTTAGCAGGTCCATCAGGAATTAGGTGAACTTCTGAATTTCAGGAGAAAACTGTGCAAGACAGATCTGGGGCTTATCAGCATCTAGGAGGTGGTTGTACATATGAGAAGAGACATTAGATAATGAATGAAAAAAAAAACCATTGGGCTGAAGCTAGAACAAGGGTATGTCAACTATACTGGGATGTGCCAGGGGGTCAGTAAACAAAGGGTCCTTTAAAGGACATCGAGATAAAATGTTCAGAGACATTGGAGGGGAAACCAAGAAATCAGAGTTACAGTGAGGGAGAGGGTGTGATAGTGACCAGTCACACAAGAACTGAAAATACTCACTAAATATGACCACATGTCAGTTTATGGGGATGGGAGCTAGAAGCAAATTTGAGAGACTTGGGTATCCATGTGATGAGAGCAAGTGGGAGGACAAGCAGAATCAGTGCTTTCAAAGATATTAGCTGGTGAGGAGTGGAGAGCAAGTGGGTGAAAGAGTAGGACCAGCCGACCTGGGAGCTTATACAAATCTACTGCACATCGTTTAAAATGTTATGACTGCAAATCGCCTGTAGCCCCACCTGTGCACATTAGCAGAGCCACCCCTTGACCCCCGGCCTTAGCCAACCTTCAGATCATGGGTCTCAGCCAATAATAGGTGTTCTTAAGATGGCTCAAGCTGGCAAACCGATGTGGATGGTTAGGCAACTGTCAAACGAAGTTGATTAAAACTGGTAAGCCAGCTATGTGTGCATTTTAATTCTTCTTTAGTCAGCATTGCTGCAGAGATGAATCATTAGGCCTGCAGCCTTGGTTCTCTGCTAAGGCATTTGCCACAGATGGTCTTCCATGAAAACCAGGTGAAGAGGCAATCCCGGAGAGCGCAGGCTAGCTAGAAGGATCCCCAATCCATGCCACAGTCCTTGCCATGCTTACTGCCTTCTCGTGCCCTCTGCCCAACTCTCCCTAACGCTGCGCTCCTCACACTACTGTTCATTTTCTTCACTATCCTATTTTGAGACAGATTTATAGATGCTTTCACAACAACTGATGTTTGATGGCCAAAGTTATTTTCTCTGATACAGCCCAGCCTTTTATGACCAGCATTCATAGTCAACATTTTGTTCTCTTTCAATATTGAAAAAGGCAGGGAGAAATGCTGTATGCTAGCCTGCAGACACCAGCCATAGTAGACTACTGCAACATGTCAGGGGTCACTGGGACTATAGACTCTCAACCTTGAAATCCAGAACTTCAAAACTCTGAAATGAAGGCTGAGCCCCTATGTGAGAAACAAGGTAAGCAGAAATGTTCTCACTCCCTTCCTCTGACGACTGGCACCTGGGGTGAATTCTGAGGCCTGCGTGTGACTGTCCCACAGGGATCCCACTTGGTGCTTCCTGTGGGTGGTGACAGAAACTAGCATGACGTATGAAGGGTGTGGGAAGGCTGTGCCTACACTGGAAGCATAGGCGTTTCTGAGTCCTTTGCTCCTGTGTCTAAATTTACTTTCCTCATGCTCAACATATCCTCTTGTTTCAGGATGGCATTCTCCAGTTTCTCTATTTGGTTTGTACACTTAACCTTTTTCACCTGCCGGGAATTGGCTGTGGGGTTAACTGACTTCACAGTAACCTACTTCCCATCTCCATGGGAATCTCAGTCTGGGCAAGTGACAACTCTGAAAGGTCATCCTACACTGATTGGGAAATACAGAAAAATGTATACATAAAACAAAGGTATGTGTCCCAAGGGAGAGAAGACACTGAAATTTGAAGAATTTTCTTCCCTTGGGCCAAGTCCTTGTGTGTTAAGAAGGAGAAGAAATGTCAATCCCTCTGGTTTTCTTTGGCTAGAGCAGTGGAGAGCAGCAAGGTGCACTGCAGGGTCCTCGGCACAACTAGCTCAAGCTGTGCAGAGACTCATCACCAGGCGAAGAGCATCAGAGCCAGCCACCAACGAGGGTACTCCAGGAGAGAGTAAATCATGATCATTCCCCCAACACACACACATCCCCACTTCCACCCCAATTTTAGCTGTTTCCCCAGCCATGGGAAGACTGAATGACCATGTGCAAAGAGTCCATTTAAGCCCACAATATAGACAGTAGCAGGATCCTGGCTCCCAATGTGCAATTGGGAGAATAGGTCTCCTGCTCAACAAAGAATTCCGGTACAGGTCCAAGAGATGGCTTAAGGAAGGGTGGAAACCCAGACAGCAGAGGAAAAACCAATACAGAAAACAGAATGAGATAGAATTCTCCACAGAGATTTAGGAGAAGTGCAATTTTACAATTTCCCTTCCATTGTAAAATTGAAACTAGAGCCCCATTTTGAAGACCATCTTCCTGGCCTGGCATACAAGCATAAGAAGGGAGCAGGAAGGCTGGAGGGCCATGGTCAGGCCTGGTAAAGGTTCTCACATGAGTGTCCCATCAGAGGAAGCCACACCAGCAACAGCAGAAGCCACAGGGAAGCTCCTAGAAGTGGAGTGACAGCATGAGCAGGTAAAGCTGACCATGAGGTGGTCAAGCAGTAAAGACCACTGCTGTGGAGAGGTTCATAGGGATGGCTTAAGTGGAACATGAGGCAAGGGAGTGAAGAGAACTGGGATTAGGAAGAGATACAGGAAGCAACAAGAGAGGAAGGGCTGTGAATTGTGAGCATATTGTAAATAGGAGAAGAACAAGACTCTGGGGATAAGTTAAAGAGGCAGCGATATTACTGCAGATCAAAAAAATACACGGCAAAGAATGTAAGGTGAGGGAGGGCTGAGGTGAGAGGCAGAAGGGCAGCTGTGTGGGAAGAAAACAGGGACAGGAAGAGGAAGAGAAGCACAAGAGAGGCAGCATGTGCATGGAAGATGAGCAAGAGCTAGAAGGAAACATAAATGAAGACAACTCTGAAAAGAAATAGCAGATTTATGAAAATCAAATTGCATTAGCAAGGTTAATGAATTAGTGATGGATAGTAGTTAGCTGATGTAACACTGCCTCCTAAAAAAACAAAATGCAACATTAACTGAGAAAAAAAATGTATATTCAATTATTGAAAGTGAGCAGGAAAAAAGGGCAGTAATGGGAAATATGAGATCTCACTTTGCTCCAAGCTCTTGTGACCTGAATGTCACCCAGCTTCCCAAGTCTGCTGGTGGGACTCTGTTTCTATTCGTCACTTAACGTACATGTACAGCTTTAATCATGTATCATGAGGCAGCTAGGTCGTTATAAAATATAGGCCACTTTTATTTTTTTTCTCCTCCACAGCCTTGGAAAACAGAGAGAGATTTTTGTGGTTGAGCTGGTTTACCTAGATGTGCCCCTCTGTCGGCATCATCCCACAGGACCCTAGTACACCTGTTCATTACATTCCCTTCCAATCCTTACGGTAGTCCTAGGTCTCAAAGGGCAGAGAGAGGGAGAAGAAGGAGAAAGAGGAGAAAACACTTCTACCTTACCCACCACGACTCTAAGGCACGTTGCTAGAGGGCAGTTCTGGAGGCCAGGACAGCACCAACAGACAGTGTCTGGAAAGACAGAGGAGTTCTGGAATGTTAGAAATTCTGTCGGAACCAATCTCCTACTAAAATTTCAGAAAAATTCAATTGCCATAACAATGAGCAACAGAAAATGATCACATTCACTTTTTTTTTTTACAAAGTTGCTCTAAGGTAAATGAGAATATGGCCTATTCAATTGGAGAATAACACTACAGAGAATAAAAGCATGCCAAAAGATATGTGCAAAATAGTTCCAGATGGCTACACACATAAAATGAGCTAACAGACATTAAGAAAATCACACAAGACACAAAAGATCAACATGTATCAGAATTAGAACATCTCAAATGAGGGGAAGAACTCAAAAAGAATTAGAAATAAAAATTATTAATTTTAAAAATGAGTTCCAAACTAGAAGGAATACAAAGTGGATACACACAACACATATGCCCTGAAGAGAAATAAAAAATGCAAAGGTAGAAATCTTTTAACTCAAAAAGAAACAAACACATCTCTAAAAGATTCAAGAGAAAGTGACAAATATTGAAGATAGACAAAGATGATCCAATAAACATATAATATCAAAAAGAAAAAGAGAAGCAAAAGCAAGGGACTGGAACAAATAGTCAAAACCAAAATTCAAGAGAATATTTCTAAAATTTAAAAAAATTGAAGTTACATATTAGAAGAGTGCAAGTGAATATAGAACCAAAACAAATAACAATAAGACATGTTCTAGAAAATTTGCTCAAGGTTAGAGAGACTACTAAAGGAAAGAAAATTAGATAAGCACCAGACTTTTTGACCACAAAGCTTTGTACCAGAATATGGAGTAAATTACTTCAGATCTTCGAGGAAAGTGATTGCAAACTAAATATTTTATATCCTTATGCTTGTTTGAATGTGTGTAATATGGGATTTCTCAATATAGGGTTTCTCAATCTTGGCACTATTACCATCTTGGACTAAATAATTATTTGTTAAGATCGCTCTTCCACAGCATTTAGGATGTTTAGCAGCATTCCTAGCCTCTACTTCCCGGACTCCAGTAGCTCCAACACCCTCCTCCCACCCCAAACTGTGACACCCAGATGTCTCCAGAGGGAGGGAATCGCTGAACGTCCACTAAGGGAGGAAATCATCTCTGGTTGAGAACCACTCCAATAAACAAATGAGCAATCATGGGATATGCTAATTCTAATTCATCCCCTGTGTCCCCACGTATGAGGATTCTTGGTAAAGAGGAACAGAAATACAGATGATCATCTTATATACATACAATGAGAGGAAAGAGAATTCGTAGCACTCATATTGTAGTCTTGAAATATCATTTCCCATTAAAAAGAAACCAAGACCTGTTGGAGAAATTTTTCTCCAGATTTGGAGCAGGGAGTACAGGATGATCCTGTAGTACCTTGATACATCAATTATCAAGATAGAAATTAAAGACTAGTAGGGCCATGTCAGAGAGACTCAGGATCTGACTTGAAAAGACCTCCTCTGGCCAAAGTTTGAGCAATTTGACCTTCAACAAAGATAAGATTTGCAATGGATTGGGAATCATTAAGTATGTTTAAATCCATGAGTTTATAATAATATTTTGAAAACAATAATTGGTTATCTTCAGAAGATGAAAGAGAACCAACTCATTTTCTTGAAAGCTTATAAATAAAAGATATGCATCAAGAATTTATCCAGCTTTTCCTCAATTAAAGAATAGTAGCTGAAAGTGTCTCTATAAAAGGTCTTCAACTAATAAATTCAAAAGAAGTGATAGACTATCATTACTTTGCAAGCTCCTATGATTTAATAGATCTAGACATTGAGAATTGATGGAAATAAACAACCAGATACAATGTGCTTTCTGCAAAAAGAACACACAACCAAGTATAGTTACCAAGTCTTACCAACCACATCAAACCTGAGCCTGATGAAATGTTTGGTACCAGCTGCCAATTTTCAAGAAATTGAGAAAACAGAGGACCGTGACACACTGCACTAGGAGACAGACTGGCAAAATCCAGGCTGTGGGAAATCTACCGCAAAATGACCAGGCTCCTTTCACAGTCAAGTTGCAAGGGAAAGAAAGGCATGGACGAGGGAGCTAGATAAAAAGACACTTAAATGCTATGTCAGGTATTTCCAGATGGCCATGACTAAGCTACAGTGTCTAGGATGCAACATGAGTGATGAAACCACACAGAGATGCAAGGAAATGAAAACTGTGAAAGTCAGGGTAGAGGCTGCTTGTGGGAGGAAGGGCTTCTGGGTGGCAGCATGGGTCTATTTCCTGACTTGAGTGATGTTTACCAGTGAGTTCAATAATTCACTAAGTTATACACGTATTCCTTGTGATTACCTGCATCTGTTTTATTTTGCAATGAAGAGCTTAAAAGAGAAATAGGGGAGAACTCGAGAGATTGAAAGAAAAATGAGTATTTCTGAATCCTCTCCACTTAGTGACAAGGAGGTTCTATTTCGCCTTATTGAGATAGTTTTGGTGGAGTGATATAGATGCAAAATAGGCTGAAGTAGGGTGAAGAATGACTGACAGAGGTAGAAATGGAAAAAGCAAGTATAGACAACTCTCCCAAGAAATAGAGCTCTGAAGGAGAAATAAGAGAGATGGAAATAGTGAGAGGGGTGTGTCTAGACAAGAAAGAGGGGTATGTTTAAATGCTGGTGGAAAGCAGGAAGCAGAAAGAGAGAGGTTAAAGATACAGGTGACAGACTGCCAACGGCCAAATCTTGAAAATGTGAGCACCTAGAAAATCATGACAGGAATAGTTATTCCATTTTTTTAAAAAAGGAAAATCCATAAGTCCATAGCAATTTAATTAATTGCTCAGCTGATTAACTGAGGAAGAGGAAGGATATCTCTTCCTTTCAGAAAAATGTCAACTAATAAGGATGGAAGGAATGATAGAGAAAATAGGCAATTGTCTATAGGCTAGAAATAACAGGGTGCTAAAATTCATGTGTGAAATATTGATGAAGAGGATATTAATGTGGCCTCATTTATTAATTGCAAAGGGAAAATAACAACTTTACAGCAGAGAAATATGGCAGTCACCACCTTAAACGAGTTAACGTTGCCAATATTGGGACAAACTAACTCCATGAACCTGATAAGATGCCCCGAAAAAGACACAACAATCATGTCTGTTATATTCCTGCCCAAAATAAACAGCTTGGATTCTAATCATAAGGAAATAACAAACAAAAATCAAAATTAAAGGACATTCTAAATACTAATGGCTGTTACTTTATAAAACCATTAAAGTAAAAAAAGACAAAAATGGGTGAGGAACTATTTCAGGCTAAGGAAACTAAAGGAATGTGACATCTAAATACAATAATTGTCTGGGATTGGATCCCAGAACAGGAAAAAGAAAATAGCTATAAGGGACATTATTAGGAAAACTGGTGAAATCTGAATAGGGACTATGGATTAAATAAGTATTCTTATCAACATCAAACTTCATGATTTTGATCATTGCACTGTGGTTGTGTCAGGGAATGCCACTATTCCTAGGAAATATACTTTGCAATATTTAGAAGACAAGAAGTATGCTGTTTCTCCAGTGAATCTGAAATGATTCCTTGTGAATTGAGAAAGAGAGAAACAGATGGGCCAAAATGTAAACAATTGATGAATCTGGATACACAGTGTGTGGATTTCTTGTACTATTCCTGCAACATTTCTATAAATTTGAAATTACATCAAAATAGAAGTTAGAGGAGAGAGGAGGGATGATTGTCAGATTGAGGTCACTGAGACGAAAGGGGACAGGATTTAGAGCACACGCAGAGGGAAGAGTCTTAGACTGGAGGAGGGACACTTTCTCCATTATAAAAGGAGGGGAAAGGGGAAAGGTGAGTTCTGACGTTCATATTCTGGGTTGGTTGGGTGGAAGGAGGAAAGGTTTTTGTAATCTTACTAGCAAGGAAATTTATCTTTATATCACTCTTTTCCACATTCAAAAACTGATAAAAGAAGCAGCCAGCATGAGCCTGGAACAGAAGGACTCTTAGTTAGCAGAATGCGTTAATGAATCTGTGGGTATGCAGAGGAAGGCTTTAGGCTGACTGTGAACATGCAGCGCAGGGACACTCCTGGGTATGTGGAAGAGAGAGACTGGGAGGAGAAAGGAGAAAAATAAAGCGAGAGGGTCTCACTCTTACTGTTACTGGAGAGAGAGTGGGGTTCAGAGGTTACCCTCCATTAATGCCTGGGCTAAGATGCCCAGTCTGGGTCCTGCTTATGTTTATCCCATAAACCAATTTTCATAGAATGGATCTTTAGAAATTTTTTTTTACCAAGGCATAAAATGTGTTTTACCTGCAAATTATTCATATAACTGTTTGCCTTAGTCATTGTTCGAATTTAAAACCTATTTGTGGCAAGATGAAATCCTACAACAAATAGTGAAATATTCAAGTTATAAACCCATCTCTGTAAGTACAGAACAGCATTACACTCATGCTTTTCTGTTAAAATGCCCCCAAAGAGACCAATAGCTCAGATAGATGCAATGCACTTTCATAGAAAAGTCAGCGTTTTCTTCCTTCTTACGGCTCCAAATCGTCACCATTACCACTCTTCAGCCTGTTAGAGCAAGGATTTGATCAATTGCAGGGTACACCATAAAGACTTAAAAATAAATAAAAATTTCACCTCCAGAGATCTTCACTCTTATAATGGCAAGATTATTCAAGGACAAATTTCAATGTAATGTTCTTCACAACATATGGGGCAAAATAAGGCCATATGAAATTTTTTTAAATAAATGAGTGTTCACCCATTGAAATGAAATAAAAACCTATTTGTACAATCTGAAAATTGTAAAATGTATTGACTGGCTGTTTCTAGGTGCTATTCCTCTCAAAAATTTTTACTGAAAGTACAGATTCATTCTGTATTCTACAAAACAAGAGTCTCATATAGCTCCTTTTCAGGAAAGGGTCTAGTTTAAGGATCCCAAATTGCTTATTTTGTGGATCTTTCTAGTGGGAGAATAGAGCAGCTTTCTCTCTTATGTACACAATAATTTCTCTATTGTTCAAAGAATTGCTGTTATGTCTATAAAGCAACCCTTTTGAGAGATATAAATATTTGAAGAAATATTGTGTGTTTGCCCCGTCTCAGTCATTAATTGAGTAATCATAAAATATACACAAGCACAATTTAGTAAGGTCAATCATGGCATTAGCAAGTAAGAACTCCGAGCATCTTATTTTAAATTTTCAAATATAAAATTTATCAAAAATACTTTCAACTATAGGTGGGACATATAAAGTAAAATATGAAATAAAATTACTCTCCCTCCAATAGTTTATGACTTTCCTACTTATGTCTCTTAATCCTTTTTAAGTTTTTTTTTTATAAACTTGTTTTTATGGCTAAAATGTCTGAGAAAAATTGATTGGATCAGAATGGTTGAATCTTTCAAGACCTTGTCCTCCAAGGAGAATTTTCATCCTTTTTTAAAAATTGTACAAAGATGTTTAGGCTTCAGATGGGGAGATGAGTAGGGGAAAGTGCTTAGTGGCCTAGAAGGAAACAGGCTACCTCACCCCTCATGGAAGTTCTAGTTTGCGATGTGATTCTACAACTGCAAATAGGTTTCTGACTTAATATTAAAAGTTCATAAATAACCAACTTTAAAAATATATTGCTTTACAGTAATCTGTCACTAATTCCATCATGACAGCCTAACTATTTTACTGTTTCCATATACTCATCTTCATGAAAGTTTATTTTCCATATAGTTATAACAGCCATTTAGGCATCGATAGTTCTCAATGATTTTTTCTAATTACATAAGTTATGTTAGGTCAAAGGAATTGGGGATGTTAGACTAAACTGTCTTGGGTGGCAATCCATGAATCTCTCTTATTTCCATCATCTGATGAGATTATTTAGTAAGTTTGACAAATGACATCTACTGCTAGAAACAGGAGACTGACCCCAGCTAGCCAGACCATGGTCTCCCCAGAGATGATGCAATGTCAAGCTGGGAGGGAGAGGCTTATCTGCTCTACTGCATATAATGCCAGTGGAGAGATGGATCTCATAAACAGTTAATTTTATCTTACAGGAATGGGCTTGATGGTAGGAGGGTAATATGAGGTTTTCTCAAACACTGAAACCAAGCATAATTTTCATGTAACAGGTACAAGATGGTATGTCATTGATGCTATGAGAGTGCATTTGAATTTATGACCATTATAATTGGACCACACCTAAGAGCAAACCATACATTTTACAGATAGTTCCTACAAAAAGCCATCTCAAAAGCAAATATTAGCAAATACTACGATGCTTTCCTTGTTCGTTCTATAGACTCTATGTTAGAAACTGAGGATAAAGAAAATGAAAAAGCCCTTATTTCAAAATCTCAGATCCCTGAATGAAATACTTGCTATCATCATTATCATCTCCTTCATCACCATTACTATACAACACATACAGTGGAAAAATGGACCTAGTATTACAGGAATACCAGAGAGGGACACATAAGCAGGCTGTTCACCTTTAAGAATAGGTGTAAGAGTGCTGAAGAATAAAAGAGACTTGTATGGGGAGAGACGAATATACTGGGCAGGAAGAAAAGCATACGCAAAGGCAGGGAGGCACGAGAAAACAAAATGCCTTTAGAAACCAGCAGTTTTGGTCTGCTAGGAGGAGGCAATGCTTGTGGAAATGTGATGACATAGGGCAACTTCTCAAAGGAAAGATCTGGGGTCCCATATGTTGTAGTAGGGAATTTGAACTGCATCCTGAAGAAAGAAAGAGTCAGCAAACATTGCTGTTGCTAGGCAGAGACAAAATTTTCCTGTTTTGAAGGCTTTAGACGACTCCTCAATTTAGGACTGCTTAAGATAGATGATTCTAAGAAACACATTGTGAATGCCCTAAGGCTACTTATACAAGCTGTGTATGAAGGACAGTCATATTGACCCAGCAAAGATGATCTGTTATGAAATTTTAGCATGCAAGATATTTGTCTCAACCACTTACTGGAATGCTTAGAGCTTTACTCCTTCTCTTCCTTGAAATTGTTGGTATAATCATTCCCTCCTGGATTTCTAACATTTTTTTGCTTTTCTGTTGATGTATTAACTGCCATTTTTCCTAATAGTTTCATTCAGGATCAAACCCAAGTGGTCCCCACTAGGTACCAGGGGATCATTTAGCAGGAGGGTGGTGCATAGAGGCTCATGTAGTTTGAATCAATGTCAGTGAATGGTATAAAACGGAACATCAGGTCCAACAAGACACCTCAACCATAAGGAAAGACTGACATGTGTCAATTATACATGAATCTCTCACCATCTCCAAGGTGATGGCACCAGTAATGTTTGAAGTTTGGTTTGGTCTTAGGAATTTTTGTCAAGGAATTTTGTCATAATTCTGACCTGAACCACACCTGGGGTCCTCTGGAGGTAGGTTCAGTCTGTTGCATTTTTGACCATGTGGTGATTGATCTTCCACAACCTAGTGAATAAAATTCATGACCTGGAGGAAATTTATGTTATAAAACAGGGTTTGATATATTCTCCTTGGTGTGATTGTAGGCAAGTACTTTTATCTCTGTGAGTTTCATTTTTTTTCAGTCTATCAAAATTGTATATGTAATACCACCCAAAAGGATTTTTTGAAGAATAAAATGAAATTCCACTGTATGTGTTATAACTTATCTGATTATATTTTTCTTAGCATCCAAAGATTCATACCAGTTTCTTAGATAACTGTTAATAATAACAATTTCCAGCCTCTATAACAACCTTCCAAATCTTCTCTTGTTGTGTGAACTCTGTATGCCCACTTACCGGCAAATCTTCAGTTACCCATAGTGTCATTGTGTTGAATTTGATTTTGTATACTTGAAATTTATAAAACGTTTTCAAATAACTATTGTGTCTCCCAAACGTTTGGATGAAAGTGTTTCTTTACAGAGAAGAGGAAAGTGTGTTCTAGGTTGGAAAAAAAGAACATTGGCAATGGCTCTCAGAAATGGGAGTGTACAGAGAATTTCAGGAGAAGACCATGTGGCTACAACATCTGGTACATCGGAGAGGTGAGGCCGGAGCATGAGGCAGTTTTGCTTACAGCAGAGAGAAATGAGTGGCAGACACAGCATGGAGGCTGCATGATGTTAGTGAAGGATTTCAGGCCTGTGAATGACCTGCTCGATTTGAATGTTAAGGTTTCTTTCTAGCATCTTTGAGGGGAATTGTTTAAGGGGACCATGCCCTGGATCCCAGATACCATTAGAAACCTATTCAAATCCCTGAAGCAAAAAATGATGAGATAGTGGGAACAGAAGGTATAAAAGATACTTATGAGGAGGAAAAATGGATGGACTTAGTGATTGACTGCATCTTGTTGAACAGAGAAAATACAGAATTTAGGATGACTGTCAGCTTTCTGGATGAAGAGTCCCTGAATGATAAGGCACCATTTACCAAAAAAAAAAAAAAAAATCCAGGAGAAAGAACAGTTTGGGAATACATAATGATAACAGCTAAAATTTATTTAGTGTTCATTCATCATTCACTGTGCCAAACTTTTGGTATTATCTTATGCCAAAGGGGAGTTCTCTTTTGGGCATGATGAGTGTGAGACACCTGTGACTTCCCAGGAGAACAGCCTCCCCAGCAGCACCAGAAGGATGCATGAGTCTGTAACTTAGAAGAGCTAGTTGGTTTGGAGATTAGAATTTGAGAATCAAGAGGATAATAGCAGCTAACGTTTACTGAGCATTTGCCACACACAAGGCACTCTTCCAAGCATATGTACCCATGTGAATATACCTTTAATTTCTCAGGACATCCACGTGAGGTAGGAACCAGTATTAATTCTTTTCATAAAAAGGAAAATAGGTTCTAATCAGAAACATTAGTTGACGTGTCCAAGGTCACAGAATGAGTAAATGGCTGAGCCAGAGTCTGAATTAGGGACCACGTCCTTAAATCCTAAACCTTGAGATTGAAGACCCAAAGAAACTTGCTCAGTGAGAATGCTGAACCACACTTGGGGTCCTCTGGAGGTAGGTTCAGTCTGTTGCATTTTTGACCATGTGGTGATTGATCTTCCACAACCTAGTGAATAAAATTCATGACCTGGAGGAAATTTATGTTATAAAACAGGGTTTGATATATTCTCCTTGGTGTGATTGTAGGCAAGTACTTTTATCTCTGTGAGTTTCATTTTTTTTCAGTCTATCAAAATTGTAAATGTAATACCACCCAAAAGGATTTTTCTAAGAATAAAATGAAAAGGATTTATCTGAAAGTGGGGCACATAGTAAATGCACACTAAAAGTTTGTCATATACTGAACTCTCTTCAATCTGTAATAGCCTATTCACTTCTAAAAGTAGCCACCATCACAAAAGCCCATGGAACAGATGGAGCAGGCAGGGGGATATTGCAGAATGGTCTCCTTTGACAGCTTCTTTGCAAAGTCAACATGTTCAGGTGAGAAAAACAACAATGTTATTTATCCATCTTATTTCAAGAATTGGAGTGAGCAGATAATTATGCCTACGTGCTAAAGAATTATGGAATATTACAACTTCTCAGGTCAGTATTTTGAGTCCTTAAACTAATATATTTCAAGTACTGCACCAGATATTAAACAATCTGTAGCTATTTTCCATTCCCATATCATTGGGAGTATTATTGCTGTCATTCAATTTTTAAAACCTTGAGCTTTATGACTCTACAGAGTTTCTCAATTTTAAGTGCAATTTTATTATACCTTGAAAATGAAATATTTTCCCAAGAGGCACAACTCTAACTGCTTATTTTGAACAGATGTTTAAGCTTTTTAAGGACAGAGAGTGTCTTGCAATTCTTTCATACCATCCATAGGTACCCAGGATAGTTTGGAGAACTTGACAGGCAGCTACTGAATACAAAAATACAGACATTCCAGAAAGCACTTCATAAAGAAACATTCTGCTGATAGGTCACTTCCGAGATTACTGCAACACTAATTATAGCACAATTTGGGCATTTGGAAAAATCTTATTAAATCAGTGCATAACACATCCTGAGATAATTAAGAACTCCTAAACTTTTTTGGGAACTCATTTTACATAGCTGGAGCTAACCTGCCAATGAATAAGCTATATGCTTGAGAAATTTTGCAGAACTGTTTAAAAACCCATGGCTTAAGCCTTCCTCCATTCTTGGAATTGAGCACGATCCATCCGATTAAAGTATAACCCAACAAAAGTAGTACTTTAGAATCAGTTGATACTTCTTTCTCCCCAACTTGATTTCCAAGGCAGAGGCATAAAATTCCCATCATACTCTATAATTTAGGTATTAATCTTTGACTCATCCTTGACATTCTACTTACACCTACACTGAGTCATTCAGTCTTACAAAATGCCACTGTTTCAAGGTTTAGCAAATTGAGGTATATAGCTCTTTACCACTAAGAGAAAAATCTCTCTCTTTCTCCTGACTTCTTGCTACCTCCCTCTCCCCCAAACTACTTTAACACAAGACAAGTCTTTATCCTGTCTCTGCTAACTTTAAAAAACTGTTGTATGTTTTCTAAGTTAATTGAAACTCTTGCAAGTAAAGAGCTTAATAAGAACTCAAAGGTGTCCTAAAGAATATGCCATCTTCTGTCATCAACAATACCTTCCAGAAATTACCTTCATATCATCTTGCTGCACAGCAACCAAGTGTTCTATTAATAATATATTCCCAGCATTATGCTCTCACTATAAAAAAATTCCTGTTATATCTGATTGAATTTAGATTTCTGCTTCCCCTTAAGACATCTTAGCACAATGACTCTTTTCCCTAGCTGTACATTAAAATCACCTAGGGAGCTTTTAAAATACTAATGCCTGGGCCTTACCCCAGAACAAATAAATTAGAATCTCTAGGGGTAAAGTCTGAGCTGCCATATATTTCTTAAGTTGTGATGGTTCTTTCAAAGAGCAGCCAGGGTTCAAACTACTGTGTTAGCAATTCATGGGGGTGGGGGGACTTGAGCTGGGTTTGGCCAGGTCTGCCCAGTTGTCTTCTAAGGCTGACCCATGATCTGAGCCATGGCAAGACCCTGCTCAACCCTAATGTATGAACCAGGCTTTTCAAATATAAGGTGCATGGACATCACCTGTGATTCTAAGTAAAATGCAGATTCTGATTCAGTAGGTCTGGAGTGAGGCCTGATTCTGCAGTTCTACCAAAGTGCCAGGTGATATAAATGCTGCTCTGTGCAACACTTTATCTCCTATGTGATCACACTCCCAAGGGATTTCACTGTTTCAAATTCTAAATATGCTCACTGAGGGTCTATATCCATAGTTAGGACCTTTCCTCTCAGATCCAAATTTCTTATTCCCTTTTAAACATCTAGTCTTGGATGTTTCTGAGACACCTGAAATTCAAACTGACTCCAACTGAATTCCATTCTCCAAAGTCCACATTAGATTTACCCGGGCTTTGCCTCTTAATAAGATTGCCTGCCTCCAGCCTAGGGAACTGTGAAATAAAAATGAAATGTTATGGTCCCCTATAGCGGTCCCACCTGAAAGGAGAGCCCTTCGGGCTGCAGAGACCCTGAGTTGGTCAGGACAGCCCTTACTCAGCCATGAAGGGGCCCTGCAGCCACTCTCACCCGTATTAGCAAGATTGCCACAGCCTTTCACCCAGGACCGACAAGAAAATGGTCTTGAAGCCTGAAGAAAACAAATCTGAATGGAGTCAGTTTCTCATGTTCTTGAAAGAATTCTCTAGGGAAAAAATGATCAATCCTAACCCTTGCCAACTCTCACACACAGATTGCACCAGAATGTACATAGTCTGCACTTTTAGGGCACTAAACGGAGTGTATTCTTGACATACTGTTTTGATGTCCTAAGTAATGTGACTTCTTCCCCACACATATGCCTAGCTGTAAACTGCATGTAAACCATCTTCACACAAACAGAGACGAGCAGTCTGATCAGAGCTCCCTGATCAGCTGCCGTCCCAGGTTATGGCCCTCAGGAAGACTCTGAATAAACTCTATTTTTCTTAATACAGTGGCTGTGTGGATTTTAGTCAACAGAATGAGCCAGAGCAGGATAGCCTTCACGACGTGGATGGATCTTGCTTCTCTCTTCCTCCTCTGGAGGACTTCCTCCTCCTCCTTATTCCTCCTGAAATAAGCTAGGCTCTGGCTTGCTCCCACGCCTTTCCCTGGCTGCCCCTTCTGCCCGAGACCCTCTTCCCACTTGGCCTGCTTAACTGCTACTCAACAGTTAACTTAGCTCAAACACCTGCACTCCGACACTCTCTAAAGCCCAAGATGATTTGGTGAAGTTCTCTCTTCTGTGTCCCTGCTAAAGCAATTTAAACTTTGAATTGCAATTACTTCTTTTATAACACCTTCTTTTAACAAATCTAGAACCACCCACCACCTCTGCCTGAGGAAAGAAACTCTGTTGTTTCTTTGCTGATGTTTTTAAAGCACAAATCCTTTTGGATCAACTAAAAAAAAGGCAAAATGAATGGTAGCACTAAATGGTCACTAATGTTGCCCTCCGTTGATTCTCTAAAACAATTCAGGTTTTTGTTTGCTTCATTCTTTTGCTCAATAAACATTTGTTTTAAGCTCAGATTGATTGCTCAGCTGCCCTAGAGAGCAACAGAGTTAACAGATGTCAGGTTTAGCAAATAGAAAAACAAATAATCATGCATTAGGATGAATTCAAGTGCGTAATTGGTGGTTTTTATTAAGTAATGTGGTTGCTTGACTCTGTACCTTATTCCACAGTTAGCCCCAGAAAAAAACTGTCACGCTTGTCATAAAAGCAATTCAAGATTCACCCAAAGAAGGTGAGGTGGCTTCAAGGGTATTTTTATTGTAACATGCTTTACATGGCTTTTCAACCATTGCAGGTTGAACAAAGCCACATTTACAAGCTGAATTCTGTAAGTGGAAACCGAGAGGCTATGGTTAAGTGCACAGAAATAGAACTGACAGACTAAATGCGTCAATATCCATGAAAAGTGACATCAGCAGGTTTGGTGTGCCATTGCTTTTTTTTTTTTAAGGTGAGTAGGTGTTTAAGACTTTTAAATGTTTAGAAAGTATTCTCTTCAGCTTATTTTTCTTTGTGTAATGTTTTTAACCAGATAGAAATTCTTTGTAAGGATTATAAGACATGTTAGCACCAACAAAAGTAAAACTGTGCATCTGGCTAAAAACAGAGGCACCAAGGAAGCCCATACTCATCTCCCCAAAACAATAGTTTTGGGATTATTATAATCCAAGTAATTCAGAGTCCTATGTACCTTGGATCTGATTATGAGAACTCAACTTGAGGGAACATCACCACCGCTTGGTACAGCATGAACAGTCTCCTTGCTGATATCCAAAGAACTTTGGGATGAGTTATTTAAGAGGACAGAAAAACAGATCAGTTTAAAATTTTTGAGCATAAAAAGATGATACCATTCCCAGTCAATTCTCCTCTATCATTCTGCATAAGGTTGTTGACATTATTACTTTCAAAATGAATTTGTGAGCCTAGAAAGGAATATGCAGATTATTATAAAGGTCAAAATCTTTCACCTTTACTGGTGAATGGCAGTCAGTAAAATTCCTGTTGGGGCAATATCCTTCCATTTTCTTTGCCCCCAAAGTGCCATGTACATGACTCTGTTATAGAACATTCATGCTTCCCACATTTTGAATCTGTTTACTTCAGTAGAATGAGTTCTTTGAATGTAGGGTTTTTATAATTGATCATTTCTGAATGTTTAGCACCTCACCAGTGTCTGATGGATTTGCAGACCAAATGTGGTTTAATACCAGCGCTTTCATATTGTCTAACCCATAATCGTTCAATATTTAGTGAGTTACTATTCCATCAATTGCTTCACAATGCTACTCTTATTTAATAGGGTTAGACTTTTCAAAAGGAAAGTCCACATTTATTCCATGACTTTCATGTTTTACAATGTTCGTGAAATGATAGGAAATGTCAATTAGTCATTTGCTGCCTTGATACTATGAGGATTTGTCCAGTTTTTATGACATAAACAACTAAGTCTTAACAGAGACCAAATAAGATCTCTGTGCCTCATTGTAGTCTGCTAAATGAATTTAAATTTTGTACATGTTTTAAATATGGGGATGTTTGTTCCTAAGAACAATTCTTCATTCAGTGTGACTTTTCTCAACATTTCTTAAGAGCAAACAAGAAACTAAAATGGAAAAAATGAACTCTGGAAAACATTAAATCTTCTATGTTTAAGTGAGCTTTGGGGGAAGATGTTTCTTTCTAAAGACAACTTGCAAGAAATTCAGATTGGCAGTAAGCTAAAGGATGCCAGAGTCAAAATCAGATTGCACAGAACCATATTTCTGTTCATTGTGTTGTCCAAATGATGATATATCTGTTGTACCAACCAAAAATCTATTTCAACAATAGCTCATTCTGTGAAACAAGATAACCCACGTAACCACTCCAAAAGGCCATTTTCACTCTTTGATGTATGTTTCTCTCCTGTATCAATGACATTTTGGCTTTGAAACCACTATAATTTAGCCTAATATCTAAAAAATATACCTTCCTTGATATATTTACTTATTTTAAGGCCAGTTTATTTCCAACATGAGTGTTCAAAATGACTTGCTGGTAGGAAAAATAATTATGTCAAGATTTGCTGTTTGTCTAATATAAAAGCCTCACAATAGGTTGTACTTAAGAGTAAGAAAGATATGGTATAATCCCTTTTTAGCAATGAAAATGCTGTTCAGCTGGATTAAGTCTCCACAAGTTAGATTTCAATCTCCCAAAACATTAACTAAAAGAAATAAAATAGAAAAATGGACATTAAACTCAATTATGGTATTAAATTTACCTTTAGTTAAAAAACTTTTTGCACTACTGGTGCGAATGTAAAATGGTACAGCCACTACAGAAAACAATATGGCAGTTTCTCAAAAACTTTAAAATGGAATTATCATATGCCCAGCAATTCTGGGCATAAGCCCTAAAGGATTTAAAACAGAATCTTGAAAAGACAGTTTTATACCTATGTTCAAAACAGCATTATTCACAATAGCACAAGGTAGGAACAACCTGTATGTCCATCAAAGGATGAACGGACAAACAAAATGTGGTTATGTATACAATGAAATATTACTCAGCCTTTAACAGGAAGGAAATTCTGACACATACTGTAGCATGCATGGACCTTGAAGACTTTATACTAAGAAAAATCAGCCAGTCACAAAAACACACTATCTCATTCCACTTATATAAGGTACCCAGAGTAGTCAAATTTATACAGATAGAAAGTAGAATGGTGGTTGGAGGTATAGGGATGGGTCAAATAAGTGAAAAGTCAGTGAGAATGTTTGATATTTTTGATCTGGGTGATGGTTACATGAGTGCACACACGTCAAAATTCATCAAGCTGTACACTAGTCTTTGTGCATTTTATTATATGTACATCAACTTAAAAAATAAAAGTAAATAAATTTTAAAAAAGTAAAAATGGTGGTTTCCAGGGACTGGAGGGAGGAGGAAGTGGGGAGTTTTGTTTAATGGGTGCAGTCCTTCAGTTTTGCATAAGGGAAAGCATTCTGGAGATGGACGGTGGTGATGGTTTTACAACAGTATGAATGTACTTAATACCACTGAACTATACCTACTTTAAAATGGCTAAGGTGATCAATTTTATATTATGCACATTGTACCACAATTAATTTTTTTAATTAAAAAAAAAAGCATCTCCAAATGGTACTATCCATTGTTCTGGTCTTTCAAGTCAGCATGGACACACAGAGCAGCAAATGGGCAGCACAGTGAATATTTTGAATTAGACACAGTATGGAAGCAATGACATAATTTGGGGAGGGGCACCCACACATCTGGGCTTTTGCTTGGGCTCTATGACTTATCACCTCAAACAAAGTCAGTTCATTTCTTAGGCTTTCAGTCTGACCCCTTCTGTACAATGAAGTAATCATCCCACCCCTGATTTCCATGTGATGTTGTGATGAGAATCAAATGGTTATTTTTAAACTGAAAAATGCTATGTCAAGTAGGGAGGTGGGTAAGATCCGACAAAGGATTTCTATGCCAGGACACCCTACATGTTAATAAACAAGGAAGGTTTAAGGTGGACAATCTGAACAAGGCCTGGTGGACACTTCTTACCCCTTTTAGCTAACTGGCCAGATAGGGAAGTCTACCTTAAATCTACCTTGGCTTCACCACATAACCTATTTATTGTGTAACTATAGGCAAGTTACCTAATTTCTTTGCACTTTGGTTTTCTTGTATGTTAAATGGGAATAATAACCAATGATAATAATAATAACCTCATCAGGGTGAGGGGAAGGTGGATCCTGGTGCTTAAAATATTTGATCTTGCTGTCAACAAATTTATCAATAGAAACACAGCCTTTGTAAATACCCCGTATCAGTGGCTCTCAAATTTTAACATGCATGTGAATTTCCTGAAGACCTTGTTAAAATGCAGATTCTGAAACAGTAGGGCTCGAGATTCTATGATTTTCAAGTGTCCAGGTAACTCTGATACTGCTTATTCACGGATACATTTTGAGCAGCAAAACTCTATACTACCATGGGCTTCATGGTGTGGTCCCCTTCTGTATATCCCAGTCTTACTTTAAGAAGAAAGAAAAGGTCAGAAAGCTTTAATTAGGACCCAATTCCACTGACTTCAATAGTTCTGGAAATTCTAGACTTTTTGAGCAAAAAGACAAATTAGACTTAGAGGCTAGACAGTTTCACATGTCCATCTTACAAGTGAGGGAAACAAGAATCCAGAACTAATAAGCACTGTGCCTAACATTACAGAGCACAGATCTACTGTCAGCATCTGGGTTTCCCAGCTCCCAATCCTTATACACTTACCAGGAACGCAATGATTGAGGACAGAGTCTTAACCAACACCTCCCTAAACATGCATCCTAATCAAGGAAGCATGCAAAGCAGAGGGCCAATGGTTGGCCTCTAGAGAGGAGCCAGTGGAAATATCATGCTTCTCTTAACCCAGCATGTTCCTCGGAATCTTCCGAAAGGAACAGCAGTGAATGACTAGTCCACATTTTGTCAATATAGTGGAATCTTGTATGTGTTCAGCAGAACATCCCAGTCTATCTCGACCCTGATATGATTTTTTTTTTCCTTGGAATTAAGATAGCACAGCCTTTGCTTGGCCTTTGAATCTTTGAATCTCGGGCCTCAGATTCTCATTCTTGGAAAGAGCAAGCCCTCCAGGAGATCAGAACCACTAGAGTCTCCCTTGAATGTAATGACGGCCACCCCAGTGCCTATGAGACAGTCAGTACAGAGGGGGTCTTTCTCCATACCCATGACTAACCACTCCAGCTTCCTGAGAATGTGTTATAAATGCTCCCAGAGCTGGGCTGCAGCCTGGTGGGCGCTTTCTGGCTCTGTCTCACCACATATGTTATCTTCATGGTAGCTGCCCCGAAAAGGGCTGTAACTCAAGGGAATCTCTTCACAGATTCCTGTCTGGCTTTAAAACAAGGAGCTCTCAAACCTGTCAAATCAGGGAAGCAGACGGTGACTCTATTTTGGAACACATTTTCCCTCTGGGTTTGTAAAGGTTTCCTCTGGGAGGACTCTTCCCTTTTACATTCATGGGTTAGATTGTCTGCATGTTGGAAAACAGCTCTGTGTCTGGGAAAGAGCCTTTTTCAAGGTATACAGTTTAGTGAAGTTCAGGTTGAATCCATAGGGAGGGAGGGTGGCAGGGAGGCAGTAGGGGGTGGGCGAAGGTATAGTGCGCATGTCCTAATGTACACAGCATGTAGCATTAGTTGAATACTTCTGCTGGTTGCCATAGGAATGAGAAGACTTATGATTTTAAATCATAGTTCCTCTGGAGCTATGTTAAAAATGTGATTGTGGATTCTTGCTGTTTATCACGGCCAGCTTTTTAAATCAGGAACTCTTTAAAACATGCAGCCCAAATGAGGTTACACTAACCTGAAAAAATGTCACATCCAAGGCCCTAACAGCTCAAGAACATGAAATTCTCCCAATTACCTTGGGCCCCACAACTTCCAAGCTAGTGAAACACAATGTAGTTCTGTGATTTGCCTCCACAGGAGGAATTTGTGAAATACACAAAAAAGCCTGTAATTTATGGTAACTCACCCAAGGCAATGATCATTAAATTGTTATGGGAGAATGTTTTAAAACTAAAAAATAGTTTTAAAACCAATAGCTCCTGAAACCATTTTAAAGATGATTTGTTTAAAACATGGTGGCATCCCCTCTGTATGTGTTTCACCTATTAGTCTCCCTCCTAATCCTTTTCATCGCTAATTCAAAGAACTGACATCCAGTACCAACCTGCAAATTCAGTGATAAATGCTGCACTAAGTTTAACTGGTGTCTGCTCGCCCTTTCCTGCAACAGCAATTAGACACTGTATTTTTCATCTAGTTTGGAAAGCTATGAAAAAATTAAACACGCTAAAAGTTGAGCATCTTACATAATTCCTCCCAACTAAGACACCAGGATGTTGCCTCCCCAGCCCTGGACCACTGAGCCCCTGAAACAGACTGCCTCTGGGTACATCTGCTCATTTACAAATACGATCATTTTCAATGTATGCCTTAATATGTAAAAAGATGGGAGAATCTAAGTTCTGCTAACTTGCAATCCCTGAGAGAAAAGGAATTAGTCTAGTTTATTATTGTATACCCAGCAACTCCTGCAATGTCTGGCACATAGTGAATGATAAACAATTGTTTGCCAATTAAATAACTATGAATAAATGAATATCAATCAAACATTTAGATTGGACAATTTACCTTTGGAAGACTAAACTTCTGTTACTGAATTATTCATTACCCAGTGGATAAAGTTCCTACTCTGCACCAAGCATTTACAGATATTATGTCATTTAATTTAGCTAAGGAAAGAGAAGATCAAGCTTATGAAAAACAGTGGCCAGAATTCTGCAGTAGTTTGTATTTCCTGTTGCAAATTTCTCCCAGAAAAGCAGAGTGGTAAAAAGAACAGCAGATGCTTTTCTGGTGAGGATATCTTGACATGGGTCCTGCATGCTCCCCTACTGAGCATGGCTCTCCAGAAAAAGAACACATAAGGAAGAGTTTACTAAAGGCCCATAAGCTCTCTATGAGGGAAAATAATTATTATAACACTGAGGGCACTTACTATGAGCCAGGTACCATTCTAGACATGTTATATATAATAACTCATGTAATCCATGTTAATTATACATAATTAACTGTAACACAAGGTAGAAATATAGAGAAAAATATTATGAGGTTACATAGGACCAGGAGCTTATTTGCAATCAAAGTGATAGAGGTAATATTTCAACTGACAGATGAGACACATGCACTTAGGGTGCATAGGGGTGTCTTACTCCCATGATTTCTGGTATTTGTAGACTGTTACAAAATATTTTAAAATAATACCTAACCGAAATAGTTCCTATGTCAGTCTCTGTATTGTTTCTGATTTGATTCTGATTTTTATTCTTATTCTACAGAGATGGAAACTGAGGCCAAAAGAGGCCAGCTTGCTCAGCTAATAAGCAGCAGGACCAGGATCCCCAAGCCAATATTTCTTTCTTTTACTTTTTTAAATTGAAATATCATTAATATACAGTCTTATATGGTTTCAAATATACAACACAGTGTTTCAACAGATACCCTCACCCTAAGTAGTGCAGTTCCTATCTGTCAACATAGGAAGATGTTACACAGAGTCACTGGCTGTACTCTCCCTACTGTACTATCATCCCCATGACCAACTTACATTATGATTGAGAATTTTTGTGTCCCTGTATCCCCCTCATCACCCACTCATCCACCCCAACCCCTCAGCCATGGAACCAGCAGTCACTTTTTAGTATCTATGAGTCCACTGCTATTTTGTTAATTTTTTTGTTTTTATTTTAGATTCCACAGATAAGTGAAATCATACAGTATTTGTCTTTCTCTGCCTGGCTTATTTCACTTAGCATAATACCCTTAGGTCCATTCATGTTGGCAGGATTTCTTTCTTTTTTATGGCTAAATAATTTTCCATTCTGTGTATGTACCACATCTTCTTTATCCATTCATCTATTGGTAGACATTTTGGTTGCTTTCATATCTTGGGTATTGTAAATGCAGCAGTAAACATAAGGGTGCATATATCTTTTTGAAAATTTGACATTTTGTGGGGGAGGGGTAAATTCCTAGAAGTGGAATTACTGGGTCGTATAGTATTTTTAGTTTTAGTTTTTTGAGGAAACTCCATAGTGCTTTTCACAGTGGCTGCACCAATTTACATTCCCACGAGTAGTGTAGGAGGGTTGCCTCTTCTCCACATCCTCACCAACATTTGTTATTTCTTGTGTTTTGGATAATGGCCGTTCTAACTTGTGTGAGGCGGTATCTCATTGTGGTTTAGATTTGCATTTCCCTGATAATTAGTGATGTGGAGCATCTTTTCATGTGTCTGTTGGCCATTTGTATTTCCTCTTTGGCAAGATATCTGTTCAGGATCTTTGCCCATTTTTTAATCAAGTTATTTGTTTTTTTGTGTTGAGTCACAGGATTTCTTCATATATTTTGGATGTTAAACCCTCATCAGATAAATTGTTTATGAATATATTCTCCAATGCTGTAGGTTGCCTCTTTGTTCTGCTGATGGTGTCCTTTGCTATACAGAAATTTTTAGTTTGATGTAATTCCACTTGCTCATTTTTGCTTTTGTTTCCCTTGCCCAAGCAGTTGTCATCAGAAAAAATTTCCTCATGCTTATGTTCAAGAGAGTTTTGCTTATGTTTTCTTCTAAGAGTTTTATGATTTCATGTCTTACATTTGGATCTTTAATCCATTTCAAGTTCACTTTTGTATATGGAGTTGGACAGTAATCCAGTTTCATTCTCTTGCATGTAGCTGTCCAGTTTTCCCAAAACCAGTTGTTGAAGAGACTTGTCTTTTTCCCATTGTATATTCATGGCTCCTTTACTGTATATTAATTGGATATTATGTTTTTTCAAATACAACAATAGTATTTGCAGCAGTGTAACTCCTTTTGGGTTCCTGGACCTTATTCCAATGTATGTGTGTGGCGGCAGGGAGGGGGTGTGGAGGAGGTCTTCTCACACACAACACCAGAGTTCCTCTGACTGATACCGTTTTGTTCTGTTTCTTACCTTGGCATTTGGAAACACAAAAAAATGGTAGTTTGAGGTTACCATGTGTCTATATTCATTTTCATTACTTTCTTCTATCTCTATCTCCACCTCTTTCCAATCTCTTCTTCTACATCTATCTATCTAATCTACCTATTGGCAATCCTCACTTTGCGTAGCAGTGTGTAATTGTAAAAATGTCCTTGCAATGACCTAACAATGACTTCTACTGTTTTGATACAAGTCACACTCACTCCCTTTTGGCTCTCACTGCTGTAGCCAATCCTATTTCCTAACGTGCTTTGGCGGTCCAGGTTCCACACAGTTTGTATGGGGTCTATGAGATTTGTGGCCCTCCGAGATCCTTATTCTTTCTTCAACATCTTTTGCTATGATCAGGCTGCTATCTGGATCTTCAGAAGGACTAGGAAAACAGAATTGAACTTCTGATAGACTTTTTCAGCCCACTCTGTGCCCCTTGCCCCACCACCACCGCCAGCAGAGTTGAAAACAAATTACACATATGCACATGAAGAATTGAGGGCAAAGCAATTTTCTTGCCAGAGGGAATGAAGTCAAATATCATTATATATCCTCAAATTTGTGTTTAAAAAACCTCCTATTGTCAACACATTTCTCCATCATGGGGTGGAAATTTTCATGTTTTCATATTTAGGGATTTGAGAGTTAGAGTAAATAAAGAGTTCCCTGAGAATTTCTCATTTCTCTCCTCAACATTTCTTCACTTCCTTATTTCCAGATCCATTAGATAAACCCTGAGATAGATATATAACTTCGGAGTATTCTTTCTGCCAAGCAAAGAGATTTCCATATGTGGATAAAATGAGAGTTCCTGTGGCCAGGATTCTCACCTGGCCCTGGTTGACTAGCTCACTGCACACCTGTGGGCAGTACATGGCTGCTGACTCTATATAAAGAGCTCCACCCAGTGCTTTGGGCGCGACATGGTGGCAGGGCTGCAAGGCTGCAGGAGAGCAGAGGACAGAGGCCTGGAGGATGGCTGTGCAGAACGACTGTGCAGACAGAGGGGCCCAGCGGCAGAGACCGGCTTGCTGCATGCAGACTTGCTCTGAGTGAATGGGATTTTAGTGACTGACCTGCCACCTGAAAATAAAGTTGGGTATAACCCTTTCACCCCAAGAACGTTTTGCTGTCAATTTCTTTGGTCACACTGAATCCATAGCGAAATTGCCTGGGGCTGAAACCCATTGGCAAGGCACCATATTATAAGCAGGATCAGTTTACCAGAACTCAGTTGACAGAAGGGTAAGATGACATTTTCAACTCTTGCTTTTCGCTCTGTGAGTGGACCCTTCTACAAAGTATTAAAAGAGGGGGAAGGATATTTCCAGAAGTGGGCAGCAAGTGGAGCCAAAGGCTTTGCTCCCCGTGGCCCTGGTCTCTGCCATTTCATCCCATGCTTCCTGTCTTCTAGTGTGGCTCTGTCCTGTGCAGTTTCAAGAACAGAGAGCCAGGTGATTGTGTTTTGAAGAATTTTCCTGCCAAGTGAAGATGGGCCAGGAGGAAAGTCTTTTAACTTAATGGTCTTGATTGGATTCAGGAGTCTGCCTCTGGGCCTTTGGGGCAGCTTCAGGCCCTGAGCCAAATTAAGATGTTCCACGAATTGAATGCCATCCTCTGCCAGCTGAGTACCTGGCATCTGACATGTAAGCAAGCCCTCAAAACATGGCTACACACTTACATGAAATACATTCAGGCTCCTCCTCTCTGCAAGACATTTTTTTTTCTCATTCCACTTGCCCAACTTCCCCCATTTTCTTTAGCTTTCCAACTATCATTAAAATCTCACAAGAAAAGATTGGAAAATTCATTTACTCTGAAGTAAAGTAACTGATGGTGGCTTAAAGTGTTTCCTCTCCCAGGATGATTTCAATCTGAATAAAGCCTCAGATAAAATGCTTGCAGAACTCCTACTATTTCAGGACTGGCTTTAATGAGCAGGGAGGAGAGATTTCTTTTGAGTGATGGGTTGAGAGATAAAAGAGTGACTTGCTAAGCAGAGAGAAACCACTGCTAATTGAAACATATTGTTGAGGCCAACTATTTGCACATTCAATGAATACATTGTTTTCTATACTTGTTTAACAAGCTAGCACTTGACCAAAGATCTTCCACCCCACCAAGGGGTCCAAACTATCTCTGCAGTTTAGGAGAGATCTTAATATTTTAGAGTTAAAGTTAACTGGGTTTGTTTGGAAAAGAAAACTTGTCCAAGATTTCATAGAGGTAGAAGGCAGAACTTCACATAGTCCATCACAAATATAAAACATTGTCTAGCAAGTTCTGGAATACACTAAGGCAATTAAACAAGTACATGAGTTACAAAATTGTCAGTAACACAAACTTCTTTATCTCTTAGCAAACAGACTAAACACCGATTGACTCTGATGGAAGTTAATCAGATGATACAAAAAGAGCAAAAAAGCAAGTTGTCTATTTACAAACCATGTGATCTTCTTCCCCCAGAATGTCTGGGTCTTGTACCATCCAATAGAACAAATAAGTATACCCCAAAGATAAATTAATACAAGCTGATACCTTTACTGGTCTCCAGATTCCATCTTGAAAAATGTCTCCATTTTAAATTGATCCAATACTTCTTCCCTGAGAATATAGAACACTCATATATAACCTGTTACCACCAAACTGAATGGAAAAGTACGCACGTCTTTGCCATGTCATGTATTTTTAAAAATCCTAGATTATTTGTTTCAGCTTTACAGGTCTAAACTTTCATATTGTAATGCCATCTATGTAAAAGATATGACTCTGGTCTTTTTTCAAATAATTCTTTACCTCTAGCTCACTGAGTGTAGAGACAATGGAAGTTTCTATGGCCGGGATTCTCACCTGACCCTGCTCGGCTTGCCCACTGCACAGGTGCAGGCAGTATGGTATTATTGATGCTATATAAAGAGCTCCACCCTGTTCAGTGCTGCATAACGGTTAGTCTGGATGCTTGCTCTAACCTTGCTGTAAACTTCTCTGTCTGGTTCTGTTCTGCCTCAGAACAATGGGCCATTATAAATTTTGCTTGTGAGTAGATAGAAGTTGTAACACAGAACTGAGCTGATCAGACTTTGGCATTGACTTTTGAGCATTGTAATGCTTCCCCACCTTTAAAAATAATTCCTCGTGCAGATATTCCAATATGTAATCCATAGCTATGCTCCCCAGAGAGTAAAATCATTTTTGAGAGTCTCTTTCCGAAGCTGGCCTATTATATTAAAGAACCCTGTCACTAATTATGTAGTAGAATGAAGACCCTTTTTGCAAGTGAATAATCATCACTTTCTCAAATATATTTCTTGAAGTTGAAATTTCCCTCTCTGAGTTTTCTTAAATCATGACCCTTTCACACTACAAGTTCCCTTTGTAAGACATTTCAAGGTTCTCTTTCTTGGTCAACTCTCCAGAAATAACTAACGCCCAAACCCATCCCCGAATGCCCAAGACTCAATTCTCTTTTTCAGATTTTCAGTTTAGCACATCCTTTATTCACACATTCATTTGTGCTCACCTAAATGTTTGGCATTTGTCAGCAGCCGTAGAGTATGCCTCTCTCTCCCCTCTCTCCCTCACCTATGAGTCATTAAAATTTCAGTAAAATCACAATAGAGTTCAGAACCTGCCGCCCACACCTTGCTGTAAGCTAAAGGAACCAGAAGAAGGCTTTCTCCTCTTGTAAATGTCAAGTGCTCAGCATGTCTCCACTGGGGGCTGAATAGAAATGTAACTTTAGTGAAGTAAGTCCTTGTGTTTTGAGTGTTCTGAGTCCCAAGTTGACTATCCCTACAGGACGATGGGATTGGTAGTCTTGGCTTCTTTTTCCATCAGGTTTAACTGCGGCACAAGCTTGGTGTCTAATTGCTGTGACTAGGTGGGAGAGCCCACAGGACCAACAGCAGGAGACAATCAGGTTTTTCTCAAGAGCAGTCAGCTCAGCTGTACACAGGGGTAGGCACAGCCTGGTGGTCTACAAGCCTTCTCAAATGTAGCTTCTCTTTTCTTAACCAATTCAACATGCTGCAAACCACTGCACTTATTACCAATTCTGCTTGGTCAACAAAGGGGGCAGGAGGGTCTTGGAAAACCCACTCTAGGACTTGTATTTCACTATCATTGTGCCTTTCGTGATTGTGTCTAAAAGTTTTTATGAGATTTGGTAGGGAGGATAGTTCAGGCATCGACCCAAAGTTTCCTGTGGCTGCTGGGATTATTTTGTTACACTAAGACAGAGAGGAATGCATTTAGATAGGCTGGCATGATTTGGACTGGAGATTTGACCAAGCAGTCAGAGGCAGGAAGAAGAAGAAAGGCCAGGGAAGATGGAGGGGGTGAAATCAAATGTTCACTCTGTATTTCATTCCATAAAATAGCTCATAATTATAATTATCCACCTTGTTGTGCAGCTCAGAATAAAAGTGGCGTAGCACCAAACCCTACCCAAGCAGCCGCTGTGATTAGAAAGTACTCCACACCTTGGAGAACTGAGGAGACATGAGCATAATTTCAAATGCAAATTAAATTGAGGGGGTAGTGGAGAGAACACATGAAAGACAGTAAAACAAAACCTTTCAATTTTCTTAAATTAGCAGTCTAATGTGTTCTAAAGAGCAGCTCCTCTCAGATCTCTTCTTAGGGGTTGCATTTCATCACAATATAAAATGGGCAAATCCATCACTTTCCTCTGCTCTGTGCTCTTGAATTGAGATTGAAGGGAAAATTAGAAGCTGTTCATCTGGGCTTGCAGGCTCAGCAGCATTGCACAGGTCTGTTTAATGCTCTGCGATGCCCTGTTGAAAGGGGCCGACACATGCTGGTGAGTATCTGCTAACTTTAAGACTCTTCTTGCATGCATTCTTTTGGGTTCCCTTTCCTTTTCCTGGGGGTGGGAAGAGGGAATCTCCTAAAGATCTCTGTTATAATGCATCTTCCAAAACCTGGAAAATTTCAGACAGCCTTTTAAGCTTCTTCCAGTGACTGATTCACAGAAGGAAAGAGAGTTATTTTCAGCTTAGATGCCGATGACTGAGGTATGTATTAATTATAACAGGGGAATGTTAAACATATGCTAGCTAAAATGGCCTTTGCCTACCACACGTAGCAAGCATTAGGGTAAGAGCTGGTGCCCCTGACAATTTCTAGACAACTTTTCTATCATATTAACTAATCATGTAATTCTGTTGTAATTGCAAATCAAGCCGGGGTTTGGGGCTATGAAAATAAATTATTAAATCAGAACCATTTTTGAATGACTGTGACACTTCTCTGCCTAAGAGATGGGGGACGGGGGTGGAGAACGGACCTCATGATGGGTACATGTAGATTTTGATGGTGATGGTTTTCTGCCAAAGTTTTGCACGGGAAACTGGTCATTTTCTTCTTTCACAGTGGAGGATACAAAGAGGCTGAGGCTGGCGTCACCTTCTGTTGCTAAGGTAACGTGCTCTGGCCATTTTATCTGATAAAGGACGTCCAGTGGACAGTATACATTATTCATCGCCATTCTAATCAAACAATCAAATTGTTTATTTTTCACCGGGAATATTTAGTGAGATCAAAGACACTCTGGCTGAAATTGTTCTTGCTTTTACTGCTGGCAGTTAGCCCTTGATTTTTTTCTGCAGTAAGTATGATTTGCTGTTGGGGTACCTCTGGGTATTTTTTAAAGTTTCCTCTTACCAGACTTGGTTTCTTAAATTAAAATGTGCGCTGTTAGAGCAATTGGATTAGATTGGATTAGGCTTCTGAGCTTGATTTTTAATGACTTTGTCTTGTTAATTCTTTCCAAAAACATGCTGCAGAAATAAGATATTTCATTTACTCAAGTATCAGGGAAAGGTTATAGATGCTAGAAGGAGCCCAAGAGGCTGAATGTTTTTTCAGTGAAATGTATTAGCTTCTTGAAAGGCTAGTGCATGAAAATATTACTGGGATCATCGCAATTCTACAATTATTGTCAATGCTGTACAAACCAGAATTCTTTCTCAAAAGCAGCCTATGTTGGGGGAAAGCAGGTGATCCTGTAGCACTTTATAAAATGTGTGGAATCACTAAAAAGGAAAGAATTCAAGGCATTTTTACAGCAAACATGTCAGCATGTGTCATAAACGCAAGGCATCTATAAGCAGAGACTCAGATTCCCAGGCAACTCTCACAGTTCCTAGGGAATCAGAGGTCCCTGGATCAATTAAGATCAATACTCAGACGGCTGGCACTTAATGGTGCCGTTTATCAGAGAGATCTTTTGAAAATGAACAGCATATAAATTGAATGGTAAATATTCCAGTTAATATTCAGCAAGGAAAGACTGGTATGTTATCTCTTTAGCCTTATCTATTTTTTTCTGAGTAGAATATATTACTTTTAATGAATGTTGATTAAATGTTGCATTTTTCTCATACGGTAGGAAAGCAATGTTGAGGGGTGGCTTTAGAACCGGGAATGTCAGTCAAACAATGGGTATTACAGTGGAATATTTCTTATTCCAAAATTCAGTCTGGGGCTTTAAAATCTTTTTGACAGTCTAAAATATTGTGGGTTTTTTTCTCTTTCTTAGGCATACAAGTGACTATTTTGTCTTAAAAGTCTGCTTTTGGAACATCAAGGATGGATTATCCCAAAATGGATTATTTTCTGGATGTCGAGTCTGCTCATAGACTCTTGGATGTTGAGTCGGCTCAAAGATTCTTCTACAGTCAAGGAGCTCAAGGTAATAAAACGGTTGAAAGAGGAAATTCCTCTCATCTGCATGCTGGTTTTATACTAACAGTGCAGGGTCAACTCTAGCAGTTCACACTCTACTGTGGAAGCTCAATAGCTGGGACTTCTAAGTCGGTAACTTCTGATTAAATGTTGCTAGAATAGAGGCAGGCATATAATAGGATAAATAAATCCAAAATTCTTGAATGTGGTGAAAAAGCAAGCCACCCACCTTTTGCCACAAATGCCCCTTGGGAAAGCTAGGTTAGAGAATGATTCCCTCCCTTCTGGGGCCCAAAGCATGAGTTTAAAAGGCATCACAGGTGCTTTTACCCCCCGGGGAAAGGTTTGAGTTTGCAGCCACTGCTGTGAAGGAGATCTAGGGCACCCTGACCTATCCGATGAAATCCAGCTGGCTTAGGGGCTCCTGAGATAAGCTTTGAGCTTCTAGAGCTGCCTTTTCTATGGTAGATGAATTCCGTTACTGCCTCAAGGACTTAACAGTGCAGCCAGGGAGCACTAAGGAACATGCCTGTTGGGAAGTGTGTTCAACATGCACATTTTTATTACATATCTCAAGGTGGTCGGTTAGACTCCAGTTTTCTTGCTCTTCTGTTCCAGAGTGGATTTACAATGTTTTGCTAGCTTATTCACGTATGGAAAGAAGCTGGAGTGTTTTATGGGTCTCCTGACAGATTTTTGAAAGCGTATTTTCTCTTTTCCGTGGAATATTTGGGGCTTTCCGTCAAGGCAACCTGTTGATGGACATGTCTCAAATGGTAGAAGTGACCCACTAAGAAGAAAGACAATGTCCATATCCTTAAATAGAAAAGTCACTGAATTCTTCAGAAAGTCACAAGGCAGAATGGGGAAGGAAATGCTGCTTTGATGATGGTAGCATCTTTCACTATTAGGTGGTGATGGGTGTTTGACACTGGGAGTATTCTGCCTTGGCTTCCCCGTTGGTACCTACCTGCTTTCAGGCCAGTTTCTCACAGAAACCTCTAGGACTTGCAAGCTTTTTCCTTCTCTGCTTCCATTTCCTGGGGCATGATCGAGAGTCTTCTTAAAGTCAAGAAGGGCTGGAAATGTTCTGGCTGACTTACTCTGGTCCGTGCGCTCATCAGCAGAGCTCAGATGAGCAGAAGTGACACAACAGCTAATTCTCCTCCTCCCTGTGGTTGTATGGTGTCAGCATTGCTCCCCTCAGCCACAGAAGTGAAATGTTACTGAATAGAAGAGTGAGAGACTAGCCAGAGCCTCCAACCCCCTCAGGGTCTGCAAGAAAGAAGATTCTGAAGGTAGATGGAGAAAGGGGGCTGAGGCAGGGCTCTGTCTGCAGTCTGTAGTCCCATGTTGAAACATTGCTGCGTCTGGTCCATTCTGAGTGGGAGAATAATGTGCAGTGTCGTCCACCTGAGCTGCATAACTGTTGGTAGAGCAGAGAAGCGGCAGTTCACTACAGATTTTAAAAAAGCACGTCCACTTTGCTTTGCAGTAGGAATGCTTTAAGTCTTTAAGGAGACTGGGCTCTGGGCTTTTACGGAAGGAAAGCAGGCTGGGTGTGGGAGGCTCACAGGACTCGAGGCAGCCTGGTGACGGTCGGCAGATGGAGCTGGGGGCGGAGTGGTCAGAACTGCCGCCAGCAGAGACTGCGGTTTAGACACCAGAGCTGGAATGACTAGAAAATGCAAGGGAGGTGGTAGCATGAGCCCCTGCTGTTCCTTGGTATCCTGTTCATCTGAGGGCGATCGGAATGATGTTCCAATCAAAGAATCTTGGATTCGAAGTAAGGGTAGGAGTTTCCTAAACATCATCTGGGCCGATTTTTCAAACCTCCAGACTTCCTGAATCAGAAATCCAGGTGTTAAGCCCTGGAGTCTGCCTTTTAAGCCAGAACGCCAGTGATGATCACCTCGCTGGTGCATCGGTCCACAGACCCGCATTTAAGAACCAGTCCATCCAGTCCAATTTCTCTCTTTCCACTCCAGAGCAGGAATGCTTTGCTCAGCAGGAGAGGCAGGATAACGCAGTGGTTACAGATGGTGGACTCCGACTGCCCAGGTTCAAATCTTGGGTCTGCCACCGTGAACCTGGACGAATTAACCTCTTTGATTTTCAGTTCCCTCCTCTGTAAAATGGAAACAGTAATAGTGCTCAATTCAGAAGATGTAACGAGCATTAATGAAATAAGACATTAAAGTACTTAAAGTTGTCTGCCGCATAGGAAATGCTATACATAAGCAAATCAATAACAAACATCCCTGGCAAAAGGCCATCCCTCCCGTTTGAGATTGCATAAGGAAGCCACTGCCTTGCAAACAAGACTGTGGCCTGACAGGAGTTTAACTTCCTATTTTTAGCAAAATATATATATATATATATATATATTTTTTAAATACATTTATAACCACTGTGATTATTTTCTTGTTACATCAAAGTGCAACTCAGGGCAAAATTAAAAATAGTAAAAGTTTGTCTTGGTGCTTCCTATCTACCCAGTCCATTTTCCTTGAAAGGTGAGAACGCCTTTCCTTCCTGCACCTCGCCCGAAGCCCCACCACCTAGGACCAGTCACCCCTGAGTCACCTTGTCGGAGCTCTGCTGCCACTGTGGCGTGGGGCTTGTCCCTGCATTGCTCCGACTCCTCCACAGCTTCCCTGCACTTGGCATAGACTCCCCAGGCTTTCCTGGGTAACAAGCCCCTTTGCCTGGTGAAAGGCTCCCGGTGAATGGGCAGAGGTCTGAGGACCGTGCTTGTATTCCTCCGTTCCTGAACCGAATGCACATGGCGTAGAATGCAGGACTAAAGCCTGTATCGCACCCATGGTGAGGCTCTGAGGACCAGCGGAGGGAGGGCGCGTGGTGGCTGGCTCTTGAGGAAGGCTTCGGAGGCAGTTAGGGCTGTGTACTGCTGCTGAGTCACAACACACAGCAGCTCTCTGCCTGGCCAGCCCTGCCTGGGGAAAGGGGGACATTAGTAAGGCCAGCAAGTCCTGATGTGACACCCTCTTCTAAAAGAAGGTCCAGTTTAAACACGGTATGAAATTGAGTACCTGGAACTTGGGAGACCTAGGACTTGGTCAGCTAAACTGGTGTGTGATTATTGCTTTTTTGAATGTTCCATTCTTGAGGCCATGCAGATATTTCTATAGACTGATCAGGAGTTCTTACAAGAGTAAATGCCTGAAGGGAAAAGCAAGAAAATCTGAGTTGCCCTATTTTCCACATTACCATTCTGGTATCAATTTATTTACAAATTCATAAACTTCTTGGAAACCAACCCCTTCTGCATTAATTACATGCAAAATAGTTTTCTAAAGCAACAATACCAGAATTCTAATGTTTTTGATCCCATTATTGTTGTTTTGTAATTTTTCTTGGAAAGTGGCAAAAAGTCTACCCCTAAGTAGTGGATGTTTTTAGCTGCTAAGAGTAAGAGAATCCAGGAGGGTGAGAAGAAGAAAAAGAAGCTAAAAAAAGATCTAGTCTATCATGGGACAGATTCTTCAGAAAGTTCCTGAGATTTTCAAGTCAGTCATTTGCTAAATAAAGCAGCGTTTTCTTTCTCCCATCTTCACTTTTCCTTGGTTTGATCCCACGGTAGGGAAAGTGAGCCCACCTCTCTGGGGGTTCTGCCTTAGAAAGCATGATGTGTTGCAGAGAGCAACTCAGCCCAGGGTCAAGCTGTGGAGTGAAGGCTGCTCTCCCAATTCACCTGTGAGCGCTTTGCCAATGGTAAATCCTGCCCAAACAGAGTGTGTGCTGTGAGGGTTCCATTAACTCAAAAGGAGAATTCTGGAGATTGAAGATACACAAGGCATAAAGATCAGCCGTGTCTTGACAGCACATAACTTGAGTGCACTCATCTTTCAAGTTCCTGACAATGATATCCCAGTTCAGATGCTGTAATACTTTTACTGAACAATTGAATTGGGAGTGAAAGTCACATTATAGGATTCCAAAATTAGCATCCTGGGGAATCTAGGTTGAAATGGACAAGCGATTCCCTTGGCCCCTCCCTGAACTAAGTGAAACAGTTGTGAAGGCCAGACCCCAGCCCCAGTACTCCATTTTCAACAAGCCTCTGGGTTATTCTGATGAACCTGAAGATTGAGAACACTGGCATGGATCATTAAGCACTTGCCACTCAAAGTCTGGTCCCGGGCTGTTAGAAATGCAGCATCGTGGGTGCTCAGACATAGAGAATCAGAATCTGCATTTTAGTAAGATTGCCAGGCAATTGATGTTAAAGTTTGAGAAGCAATGATTGAATCCAATGCACTTTAGAAACTCCTGATGAGCTTTTACAAACTCAAGGCTGGAGTCCCACGGCAGACCAATTAAATTAGAGTCTTCGGAGGTCAGCTCAACACTTGGGAGTCTTATTAATTGTACCTGGTGATTCAAATGTGCAGCCAGGGCCGAGAACTACTGAGTTCTCATTTTAAAATAAAGGAGGTTTTAGCACGTCATGCAGCTATTCTTGCTTGAGCATCTTTATCTAGGTTCCCCCTTTAAATGAATCCAAACCATTGGCAAGGTGCATTGGACTTTAAAAAAAAACTGGGATGTGTATGGAGTGCTGCACTTTGCATACTCATTGTAGCCATTAATCCTCAGAGAAACTTCAGAAAAGGATTATGACGCTCATTCCCCCAGGAGGTGAAGGTAACATTTCTGAGCAAATCACACTTCAGGAGAAGGAGAAGCTCAGGGTGGGTCAGCCACTTGCCCAAATCGCCACTCGGTTTATGCTGAGAATGTGGAGACTGAAACCAGAACTCTTCCCACACACATGCATCCCCTTCCACTGCACTGGGTTACTTTTCTCAAAGACCATCAATACACCTGGACATTTAAATTCCCTTCAAAAGGGAAAATTCATTAAAGGGCAACCAATTGACTGAAGTCACTAAGCAATCAAATGGATGACTCCTGTTCACAATTCCCCTCTTTCATCATTTTAAATAACTTCTTGGCTGGAACCAGGTGCTTAAGTCATTGTTACCTCGTCATAATGCATCTTTTCTCATCCACATTGTCTTGTTCAACAAAGGGAAGTGCCAGTTTTAACAACTGATGAATGCCACAGTTAGAAGCTAAGAGTCTCTAAAAGTTGTATTCAGAAATAGAAATTCAGCTAAATCCTCTTTCTCAACCATTCCCTTCCCTAACCAACACCACCTCCCAGCTCCATCTTTTGCCCACCCTGTGAAATCTGTCAGAACAGCTGGCTTTTCATTGTTTAGCTTTGAGTTAAATGTACTCTAAACCTAAGCTCTAAACCTCTGGGGGCTTCTTAACATGGCCTCAAGAGACACAGACATTTGGTAGCACTCAATCAGTTGCAGATCATTGACAATAGTCATGAGCACATTCTGCACTTACAGTATTTCCTGTCCAAGCCCCAACATCGCCTCTTCTGTGAACCCTTGCCTGATGATCCCAGGTCTTTCCTCCACAGCATTCTGTTCATGCCTGTATTATAGCCTTTGTCATATTGTAGACTTCCACCAGATACCAGATGCATGAGGTTACATAAATGGCTTCACTTCTAGCTTCCGGTTCTTCATCAAAATGGATATAATGCTAGAAGGGCTTTTTAATATGCAGTAGTCTGTGATGACTGAGTTTTTATTCTGCCTAAAAGTGGAATTATGGAATAGGTGGCCACTCAACATTAACTCTGTTAAACTTCAGATCAATTCAAATGCTGCTTTGAACATGTTCAGGAAACTAGTTCTGAGCTTCAGCTAGGGTTCCTTTCCTCTTTCTTCTTTAGATCCTTACTGCCTAGTCCACTCCTTATACTTTTGGGTTGACTGATTTTCAAATCAGCTTCCATTCACACTCCTGCTTCCAACCAGACCCAATGGAAGGAGGCTGTATATCCCCACTAAGCTCCAGACCGGAGACACGCACTTTGAGAACCATTCACTGAAAGCCTGGCCATGGTGCATCTAGGAGTCTCGCTGGCTGGATGCTAGGTTGTCTTCCTTCTCATTATCTGTCCTCCAAGACCTATATGCCATGGTCTGTCTTATATGTGGCTCATATCTGGACCTGCACGTCAAATTGTCTCCATAAAGACTAAGGCAGGAAGAGTGATTGCAAAGCAACCAGATCCCCATTTGGGGTATGACTGCTAGTTGGATCACAACCTTTTCTATTTAACAATCTGATGTCCTCCCACCTGCCCCTAGGATCTTGTTAGGACTGCACAGCAAATCAGCCACATTTCCTCTCTCTCCCCGTGGTGATGTCCTAACCAAGTAGTTTATAAGTAATCCCACTGTTTTCTGACCCTTGTCTCTGAGAAGTGCTTTAAATGCCACTTTTCACATAACCTTCCTCAGACACTTGATTTTTGGTTTTTCTTCCTGCTCTGTAACTCCAGCCAGGAAGCAGCACGCTGTGCTTCACTCACTGATGACAAGCTAACTACCAAGCCTTCCCTCCTAACCTCCTACACACTCCATTTTAGACCTCTAATTGCTCACACTCAGGCTTTCCAAACCTGTGTTTAAAACAGGGAACATTTTGTGTGAAGAGGAGGGTGAAGGCAGATCAAAAGGAAAAATATTGGAGAGATAGCCTGCCAATTTCATCCATATGTAGATGACCAGGAAGTCCAACCTGCTCTTTCTGGACTGTGTCCTCCGACCAAGACAATTCTCTACCCAAAGCAGCACTCTTTGTGTCAACAGTTACCTGCACATGGCCTTCCAACACTGTCTGCCTCTAGCAAGCAGCTATGTTGCTGTGTATTGTGATTCAGGACTCATAAGTAAAGTAGGACATGGGGAACATGGGGACAGCAGGGAGAGAGAGATGAGAGGATGAGAAACAGACACAGCCTACACACAGGCAACATCAGGCATGACCCAATTAGCATAAACAATTTACAGGTGCTTGGGAAGGCATTCTTACTCCTCATTTGCCCAGACAAATCTGTTTTCCTAAACACTTTCAATACCACCCTCTGATGGAGCTGCCAGAGGCGAGCATGGGGAGCCCAGCACATCAAAACCAGCTAACAGCCAATACCATTTTTAATGTTTTCAAGAATGTTTCAGTAAACATTTAAACCCACACACTCATGCAAAACCAGTGAATGAATGTCTGTGTTGAATTGGACTTCTGAAATGCTAGGACCGAACACAGTTTATCTTTGGGATCTATATATCATTTTTCAATTATGAAAGCAAAACAAGCATAATATTATAGTTAGGGGCAAAGAAATGGAGAAAATCAACCCTATACAACTATTTTAATTTTCTATATTTACTTTCACTCACTTCCATACACATTCATATGTTTGTAAAGTTACAATTATGGCATATACAAAATTGAGGGTATAAATGCAGTCTTTTCCAGGACTGGCTAAAGAATGTCACAGTGTTTTAGGGCTTGGGCTTTGAAGCAACCCAGATCTGAATTCAAACTATGGTTTCTACTTCCTAGCTTGTGACATTAGGCAAGTTATTTCATCTTTTTTTGCCTCACTTTTCCCTTTTGAATGCAAATGATACTAAAATTTTTTAACCCAAAGAGTTTTGAGGATTAAGTGAAAAAAAAATACATTTCACAAATGTTGATCCAAGATATGATTCTCAGGTGGTACTTGAACCCTTTTATTATAATAATGTATTTGTTTTATTTTGTTTCAGAAAAAATGTAAATTGAAAACATTTAATTATTATAAAATATATAAAACTAGACATAATATTTGTGGACTACTGCTTAGAACAGGGGGATAAAAGGCTGACTAAAGTCCATTTAAGGAAAAATATTAAGTAAATAACAGGATAGATAACACTTCGATGTAACAAAATCCATAAAACTGACATAGAAACAACTAGTGTTTGGAAATACTGAACAAATAGATATAAAACACTAAGCAAAATGTCAAGTACATAATATGCGTTTAATAAATGTTAGCTCAGATGTTAATTACGTTTTCATTTTGTCAAGCCTCAGGGGAAAATGGCAGTGCCTTGCCTTCCACAATGGGGACCCCCTACCCTGTCCTATCTCCGGTCTTCTCTGTTGCCATTCATTCTTAAATTCAAATGGTGAGACAGTCTTAAAACACAAGAACAAGAAAAAATCAACAATACTTTGATTTCTAAAATAAAATTGCTAACAAGTCCCAAGAGAATTCTCTTTGTAGTTTTACTGCTGGGAATTTTCTTCCTTCAGACTCTCTTAAAACATCTGCTGAACTGTAGTGAATTTACAGCCAACTCTAGTTTATCAGAATGTGGCTTCCAGGTGGTAATTTTACTGAATCAGTGTTTACTTAGGAATGAGGAAACAGATTTGGGAGAAGCCACTTTATATCATACTTCTCTTCATTCTTTTATTTTGTTTCCTTAAGAAAAACATGGTAATGTGAAATACCTGGAAGCTAATTCTAAGCCAATCATTGAACAGCCATATAACTGGCTATACACATGGCTCGACCTCTATAAGCCTTTGTTACCCCATTTGCAAAATTTTAACAATTCTTGCAATACCATCATTATGAAGATACAATGACATGAAGTAATAAATTTAGATTGGCAGTTTCTCAGTTTAAATAGTAGCTTCTCAATATTTGTTCAAAGAATGAATGCATTGCCACAATAAGGAAAGGAAAGAATGTTCACTCAGTGACTGTTCTGTCTTCAAGAAGTTCAAAGATAATAAAATATAATACAAAGTACCCTGATAGAAGCAAAAACAGAATCAAAAAGGGGAAAAGAAAGGATTCAGAGAACTCTTCATGGAAAAGTTGATGCCTAAGCCTCATTATGGAATTAGCACAATAGTGGGGCATTGTTTATAGGAAAAGCTAATATGTATAAGTCTTTCTGTAAACAGTTCAGTATGACTGATCATAAAGTACAAGAAGTTGTAAAGGTGATATCTGAGACTGGAGAAAAAAGCAGGGTTCAAGGAAAAAGACTCCAAGCTCCAGACTGAGAAATTTAGAATCTATTCTTTAGGAAACAGAGCATTTGAAGGATTTCTAAAGCTGAAAGGAAGTTTCTAGGCCAGTTTATCCCAGACCTTGTTATATATCAGAAACATACATTATACCTCCCTTGCCCAGGTGTACTCATCAGAATCTTTGGGATTGAGCTGTGGCAATCCAGGTTTTTCCTATTTTTAAGGATGGTTCTGTTTTATTTTTGTAGCCCCTAGAGTATGCAGAGTATGAGATCTAGAATTTGAGACCCATTGACTAGTCTAGTTCTTTGCTTTTATAGATGAGGAAAAGATAGATGAGCCCAGAGAAGAAAACGAATGAAATGGAATAAAAATCCAAGATTGTATCTATTTAAAATTCATTATTTGCATCAATCGTGTACTGGGGATTCAAACCCAAAAAATAGATAAATCCCCTGGCCTCAAGGAGTTAGCCATCTAATGTAGGGGGAAATAAATAAATAAATAAATATTTCAGTTCCAAAAGATAAATGATGGGAGAATGTACACACTGGGAATTCTGTAAACAAAAACGAAGGCATCCAAATCAAGTAGAGATCAGTTAACGTGTGTGTGCCGGGGAGAGAGGTAGACATGCTTCCAAGTTAGCATCCAAAATGAGTTAATATGCCTTTGAGCTAGATTTAGGTAGGAGAAAAAAGAATATTCTGGGCATGTGAAATGGCATGTGATAAGGAAGGCATGAGCATATTAGAAGTATGGCATATTAGGGGAACCTGGGTATGTTACAGAATGAGAGGTGTATTGTAGATGTGGGGAATGGCCAAGAAAGGATAAGGATATTAGATAAGATCCAAAGCTTCCAAGACTTTATATGCTTAATGAAGGAATTCTAAACCTGATATGCAATGCACTGGAGAACATAAAACAGGGGAAATCACAAATATGGAGAACCGATTGGAATAAATAAGATTAGAAGAGGAGAGAACCATTCAGAAGCTACTGCCATGATCCCCAAAAGAAGTAAAAACAGCCTGATAAGGGAATTGACCAGATGAATTCAGCAAGAGAGAGGATCTTGGAAATATTAAGAGGATTCCTTCGAGATTACGTGGTGGTAGGGTGAGTAGACAGAAAGTGAGAAAGGGGTGCTTCCTGTATTTCCTCTCAGTGAACAACTTCATCAGCCAGCCAGCAGATACAAGTAACACATCTGGAAATCACTGGAAAAAAATCAAGAAGCAGAAGAGGGAAAGATAAACTCAAGTCAGAACATACTGAATTTGGAGACCCTTTAAGAATTCCCAAGCGAAGACTACCAGTAGGTACTAAGTTCTGTATGTGTAAGGCTTGATAAAGAGATCTTGGAAAACCATCCAAAATACTCTATGTGCCTATGCAATTCTTAAAATAATTTCACTAATGTTTAACATCTGCCTCTGAATATGTGGTTCCAACGGGCCTTTAATTTTCCTTTCATATTATTTGGAGGATTGGAGATTGTTTAAAGAAAACATCTCTTTTCTAAATTGAAAGTTTTTGCTACAAATACAGTATTTTCTTTCTCCCTAGCACTAGTACTTAAAATTAATAGTCCATTTAAAATATTTACATGAACCAAATGTTTGAAGTTATTTCAAATTCTGGCTTGTGTTTTCCTAAGCAGCAAAACTGAATTAACATTGATGAGATCATCTAAATAAAACAGGACTTTAAGAAAATCTGAATGCAGCTCAATCACTTTGCAGCACTATAGGCTGTCACAGAACGTTGCAAAGGAGGGGGAAAAAAAGAGAGCTTCAGCTATAGCTGGTTAAAAATAGACCTTACTTTTCTTTTGAACCCACGCAGTAAGATCTTCTGTTACATTTAGTTGATTATGCATTATTTGGGAACTAAACTTGATAGGCGACAGGTAAAGAAAAAAAACTACTTGGCTTAGCCCAGTTTAATTCTTGTCGCTGGAAAGCAAGACTATACTCCAAACATTATACCTCAAGGCTGATTTTTACATTAGCCCCACACCCTTTGAGAGCTCAGTAGTCTGGACATGTACACAGAAGTTGCAAAATGAAATGAAACAAGAAGAGGACTCAAATATGCCAACAGCTTAGTGTGTATGGTCTAGCTCAGTCCTGGAAAGAGAAACCTGTGAAGTATGTGTTATTATTCCCACTTAACAGATGATGTAATCCACATTCCCAATAATCAAATGACTTCCCAAACTTACACAGCTATGAAGAATGGAGCCAGAGTTACAATCTGGAACATTTTGATTCTTCCCACTCCATCTTGAGTCCTATATTATGTTGGCGACTGTGGCAATACTAGGAAAGACATGTGGGCATACGTGGTTCATGTATTTTCACACACATAAAGGTAGAATGTCTCAGTATATAAGGTATAAATGTGTCAATGGAATGATTTTAGGTAATTCTACTCTTAAGTTCAACTTCCTCAAGTGATTTTTTACCTTTGTTTGGCGGATGCTGGGTCATCTCCATCCTTTAAACTAGGTTGCAGCGGCAGGGAGACAATCTGCCAAAGACCTCATGTTTTTCCCTCTCACCAATACAACACATAAGTATATTTTAATAACACATCGTAATTAGAACACAGTATAATGCATAATAATATAACATAATTATTATAAGTTTAGAAAATAGACACAAACAACAAAACACAACAAAACTCAACTAGACCCCTCATCTAAAAATAGGTACTCTTTACAACTTAGTGAGTATTCTTTCATTCTTTTTATACACACAGGCACACATACATACATAAATATTCTTTTGACCTAAATCAATCTCTTCATATTTATTACCCTTTATTTTCTCTGTTTCATTTTGAAACATAAATTCTTCATATCTTGGGGTAGTTGAGTCTAACTGATGTAGGAAATAATCAGACACAGACTGGGCTAAGATAGATCAACCATGTTCTGTTTTTACACAAAGGATGACTTTTGCCAGCTGGGTTGGTGTTACAGGATCTGTTTGCCCATCATTTACTAGACAGAGTCTCTAATACCCTGTGATCTGATCTTTGTCATCAGGCCATCAATAGACACAACAGAATGCAAATAAAATATCTGCCAAATCTATATTGGGCAGGCCTCCTCTTAGACAAATATATTTGGGAATTTTTATGCTATCCCCCCTCCACCACCACACTACCTTTTATTCTTACTACCACTTTTTTACATACCAAGAGCAAATGTCCAGATCTCATGTTTCATTTAGTAGTATAATTCTTACACTAATAGAACATTAGAACCAGAAGGGATTTCACCCAACTGGGCTCATTTTACACGTGACAAAACTGAGGGTCAGAGAAGAAAAGAAAAATATGTTTATTACATATATAATATATAGACCAGAAGCTATGCATGTATACTTATTCAAAATCACAAACTTATGAGTTAGGCATGATTGCCCCCAATTTATGGGAAATTAAAGCTCAGTGGGATCGCACGATTACGGAGAGGCAGAGCCAGGATTCAAACATGAATCCCTCTGACTCAGCTTTCCCTTACAACACCATGACTTTCTAGAAAGAGGTGATTTATCTAAACCAGACATCTGGATGGTTCAAGAGAGGGAGCTAGAACCCAGTCTCCTACTGCCTAGTCTGATGCCCATATCTCTACATTATGGTGGACGTGGGACTCAGATGGGATTCAAGCCCATAGTTTTCGCCTCTAGTTTTTGCAAGTGACCCAAACCAGCAGCTGGTCACAAAAAGATATATCCAAGTTTATGTCACCATTTCGTACAATGAACATGAATTAGAAATATTAGAACTTTCAGATTTTAAACTATGTCATTAACTACAGCAACTGTATTGAAAATTGACCTTGTAGAAAATGCAAAATTAAAATAAATAGGGTTTAACACTACTGTGATATTTAATACAACTGGAAAAATGACTTAAATATTTTAAGCAGGCATGTTCAACATTTAAGTAATAGAAAGCTATTTGGATTTAGGTCCAACTGAGTTCAACATACATAGCCTAAAACACACTTTCCTTACATGTTTTAGCACCCAGCCCCCAGCCACTCTGCACAGTATCTACTTTAAGAAGCTGAGAGAAGAGGAAGCAATGAGCATTTGTTGCCCGCCTACTATTTGTCAGGCTCTGTGTTAGGTGTTTTAAATTTATTACATAATGTTTTATTCTCTCAAGGTCCAGTGAGGGAGTTTATTTTATTTCTAGATCACATTTAAGGAAACCAAAGCTTGGAGAGCTCACTAACTTTTTCCAAGATCTAATAAGCTCGGGAATTATGCCAAGTTCTAATTTCACAGTGACAGCTTTATATGGAGCTGGCCAGTAATATTAGTTTTAAAATAATAAATGTTTGGGGAATTTTCTTTGCCAAAGGCAACATGGATTATATGTTTGAATCCTTTTAGTGACCCTAAGACATAAGGCCCATCATACAGATGCATAAGAGGAAAGTGACTAGAATGAAATCATACAAGTGTCAAGTGTGGAATTTGTATACAGATGCAGAGTCCAATGTCAAAGCCTGTGCTTTGTCCTTTACTTCATATTGTCTGGAATGAAAATAGTATCTATATTATCATGTTCCTATATTCATACAAAGTAAAAATAACAAAGTACTACAGGTGAACAGAGATAAAGAAAGAGAAAGATACTGCATTCACACAGTGGTGCTACATTGGGGATGAGAATAAAAACATTTCAACCATAGAGGATAGGCAGAGTTTAGACAGGCAAAGGTGTCCCATCCTATCCCCTTAGGGAAAGAAGGGTTTTCTAGTGAAAGTTCTGTACTGTCATTGATAACGGTTTCTTAATTTTTGTTTGGGTCTTCTGTCTTAAAATCTGCAAATTGACCTATCACACTGGTTAAAATTTGGGTTTTCTGATAAACATAAATGACATCTAAGCATTCATGATTGACACTGTGAGACCACTGAGAACCCAGGTATTACTTTCTAGTGCTGTGTATCAAATTACCCCAAAACTTAAACAACACACATTTTTCATCTCATGGTTTCTGTATATCAGGAATTCTAGATTGTCTCAGCTGGGTGGTTCTGGCTCAGGGTCTGAGGTGGCCATCAGGACGTCAGCCAAAGGCTTTACTAGTGCTTCCAAGGTGGTCCATACACCTGATGCTTGGCAGAGGCCTCAGTTCCTTGCAGCATGAGCCTCTCCATGGGATTCCTGGGGTCCCTGTTATATTGTAGCTGGCTTCCTCCAGAGCAGGAGACCCAAAGAGAAAGCAAAACAGAAGCCAGGATGTATTTTATGATCTAGCTTTGGAAGTGATACACCATCACCTCTACCATATTCTAATAATCACAGAGAGCAACCCTGATTCATTATGGAAGGGGACTACGCAAGGGCATGAATACCAAGAGTTGGGTATCACTGGGGGCCATCGTGGAGGTTGGCTGCCACAAGTTTTTATGGGAGTGGAACATTTTCAGAAGAAAAAGAGAATGTGGTTCCTACACTTGAACAGATTTTGCTAATACATCTCATATCTTCAAGTGGTTTTAATTTAGGCACAATTATACATTAACCAAAATGTAGTCCCTCTGGAGAAGAACTACTAAGGCAATGTCAGGGTGACCATTAAAGTCTTACATCCATCTTTATCGAGGTATCAATTCAAGGAAAGCCAGGTATTCAAGCCTTAAAAGAAGAGTCAGAACAAAGTTAATGTTAGACCCATATTATTATAGGAAAAAGGGCTGGCATGGATGCACAGCCATGGAACCATCTCTTTGGGAAGCCACCACCTTTGGGATATGACTGCACAAATTATGGGCTTAAAATTCCATAATTCTATTCACATAAACTATAATGTGAATGGTGAACTCCTGAAGCTGTGCAACACAGAAGACCTGAATCGGGATCAGTGAACACAGTGAAGTGGGAATGCTGTATTCCAAATTGTAAAGGCAAGGCAGCTACCCTCTCCCCTTTATGGACCCCACAAAATTAGCCAGATAGAAAAGAGGATCCCTGTCAGAACTTTGTAGGGTAGACAGCGCTTTTAATGACCAGTTTAAGCAGAGAGAACTAAAACATATCAACAATTCTTCAGATTCTTGGTTCTCTAGCAAAGTATGCATATGTATAGAAAAGAACAAATATCTCAGCAGCTACATAACTAAATTTAGTTACAATAAAAAGTCCAAGAGTTTTTTTGGTATACTTTTGTTAAACTTAGTTAAGATACACAACTTACTACTGCAGTCTTTTTGGGTTGATATTGCAGTTAGCAACAATTCATCCTCATCATTTGCATTTTGTATTTTGTACATGAATGATTCTCAATAACATCGTTGTAATTAGTGACAGCATACTGGGTCTAACTTTGAGCTGTAAAAGTTCTTACATTCTAACTCATGTTAGATAGGCAAAACAGTGATGCACACACTCCACATATACAGCCCAGTTTCTTAATCTGTTTGACTCTATTATACTATATATTTTTAAACAAAAACTCAAAAGTCCCCTAGCATAAATGTAGGACAGATTACCTTACTGTATTTCTCCACAGCCTGTGGGGATAACTGACAATGATAGTTTTCCAGAAAGATTTAAACAAAGGGTGGGACATCATCTGTAATTCTTAGAAACTCTCCTTAATAGAAAGAAATAAACATGTTTTACTAGTTCTTTTTAACTTTTTTGGAAAGAGTTTAAAATTTACAGAAAAGTTGTAAGAATAAAATAGTACAAAGAACACTTATGTACCCTTTACTCAGATTCACCTATTAATAACATTTTACCACGTTTGCTTATTATTGTCTCTATCTGTTGACTGATTGATGATCGACTGATAGATCTACCCAGAGAGGCATGCAGAAGTGAATAATATATAGAGACAGGGCAAACAGGAGACAGAAAGGAGCAAGAAAGAGAGGGAGAGAGAGAATATATACGTGTGTGTGTGTGTGTGTGTGTGTGAGAATTTTTTCTGAACCATCATGGCCTTTTATTCCTAATCCTTTCTTGTGCATTTCCTAAGAATAGAAATAGGATCAACTCTTCCATAACCACAGCAGTTATCAACTGCAACAAGTGTAACACTGATACTTCGATCAACTGTTTGAATTTTGATTTTGTCAGTTGATCCAAAATGTCCCTTACAGTACATTTCCCTCACAGGACACAATCCAGCGTAGGGTCAATTCAGTCTAAGATAAGGGTCCAGTACAAAGTCCAGTCTAGGGTCAGATATCTTTTGTCTCCTTTTATCTGGAAATGTCCACAGCCTTAATTTGTCTTTTAGAACATGAGCATGTTTTAAGAATACAGTCCTCCACTTCAATAGTCCATTCCTATTTTTAAGGTTGCCTGACATTTCCTCAAGTTCTACTCAGGTTATGTGTTCTGACTGGAACACTCCAAAGGTAATGTTACCTATTTCTCTAGGTACCACACCTGGAAGCACCCAATGCCTATCCATCCCTTATCGGTGATAACTTTGAGTGGCTAGTCAAGGTGTTGTCCAATTTCTCCCTTGAAACTGCTATACCTATGGGGAGAAACTTAAGCTCATGAAAATATCCTGCCCATCATCAAAATTTCCCCCTAGACTTAGCATCCATTACAAGTTCCTGCTGATCTTTACTGCGATGGTAGCAAAACGATGACGACTGTGACCAGCACACCCTCCACGTTGTCGCATCATTTGTCAGCATTGTTCTCTAAGCAGGAGGTCTCCCCTTTACTGCATATGCTCATTGCATTACTTATCCATTTATTATCACTTTTATCCATGTATCTATTTATCATTAGAGTTCATGAACACCTATCATTAATGGTTTGCAATTCGTTAATGTAATTATTTTCTGTGCTCGAATAGTCCTTGATTTAGCCAATGCAAGCCCCCTTCAGGCTGGCTGCTATGTTCTTGTCACATATCCCCTTTATTTGGGGGAAGGCTGCCTTGTTTCTGGCCTAACAATAAGCCCACTGTCATCATTCTTTCTTTAGTCCTCATATACATTTCCAATCTAGTTTTTTGTTGTTTTCAGTACAATGCAGAATGCTGGGAGTGAATATTTAAAAGATAATGGTGGTAAGTGATTAATAAGATGATAGCTGAAAAATAAGGCTGAGACAAAAAATTTTTGGCATAGTGGAATGTTGATATTCACAAAAATGGCCTAGGTCATTCCAAAATTATTTTAATTAATCAAGGTGTATTAAATTAATTGGTATTAATAGTGTGGTTTTGCAAATATTTGGTACTTAAATGCAGTAATTCTCAAATTCATTTGTGTATTTTAATAAGCTGGAAATTTTGCTGTTAGAAAAGAGCTTGTGCATTTATTTTTAAATTGATAGTGGTTGGTATCAGATAACTATGACACTCCACATACTATGATATTCTCCAGGATATATTGTTTATATAATGATGTAACAGTCTTATTTCTACATGTATACCTGATTGTAGCTAGCAAGTTTTTACTAAATTAATCATAAATTTGTGAGCTGGAAGTCTTTTAAAACTTATGCTTTAGTGGTATAACATATGTAGAATGATATACACAAATACAAAATGTATAACTTGATTAACTTTTTTTTTTGTATCGTTAATGTACAATTACTTGAACAACATTATGGTTACTAGACTCCCCCTATTAACTTGATGAACTTTTACAAAATTAATCTTTTGTATCCCCTCTAATTTTACCTTTGTTAATCTTTCTAGGAGTTAATCAATTTTATTAAATTTGTTTTTCTGAATAAGCTGTTTCCTTTATTTTTGTATTGTTTTCATGTTTTCAATTTCATTGACATCTGCTCTTAATTAGTTCCTCCCTTCTATTTATTTTAGATTATTTTTCCTTTCTTTTTCTAAGTTCCTGAGGTAGGCACTTGAATCAATTATTTGAGACCTTTCCTCTTCTCTAATTTGTGCTACAAATTTCCCTATCAGCACTGTTTTAGCTTCATCCCACATGTTTTGGTTTGTTGCATTTTCAATGGTATCTTGTGATTAAAGAAACTTAATGTTAATGGTATCAACATGCCTATTTATTCTTTTATGGTTAGTGCTTTTCATGTCCCATTTAAAAATCTTTGCTGAGGTCATAAAATATTTTTCTATGAAAAAGATCTTCTTCTATAAATTTTATTGTTTATCATTCACATTTAGGTTCATGATCTATTTGGTACTGAATTTTGTGTATGGTGTGAGATAGGTATCAAAGTTTGTTTTCTTCTACCATATGGATATCCAAGTGGTCAAGCATTGTTTATTGAGAAGTTCATCTTTCTCCACAGTAGTGCAGTGGGACTCTTGCAGAATGAAGTGACTGTTTATACATGGGTCTGTTTTTAGCTTTATTCTTTTCCATTGTTCAAATTATCTTACCTTGTTTTTGAATTCTATACCTTTATAATAAGTCTTGATATCTTCTATAAATCTTCTGGCCATTTCCTTATTTTTAAAGATTCTCCTGGCTATTCTGGTCACTTTGTACTTTTCATATAAATTTTAGAATCAGCTGGTCAATTTTTTTTTAATCTGGAATTTTGATTGGAATTTCACTTAATCTACAGATCAGTTTGAAAAGACTGATGCTTTTACAGGAGTCTGTCTTTAATCCCTGAGTGTGAGCATGGCATAGTCAACCCACTCTCCATTTATTTAGGTCTTCTTTATTCAGGAATGTTTTATAATTTTCCATGTAAGGGTCTTACTCTTCTTTTATTAGACTTATTCATAGGTACTTGATGGTTTTGATGCTATTATAAATAGTCCTTTTTACATTACATTTTCTAAGTTTACTGGTATGTAGGAACACAATTGATTTCTTATGCTGCTGTATCCACACATGTTGTAAAATTCACTTATTTCTAATAGTCTGGATTCTTATGGATTCTATATGTACACAGTCATAACATACATGACTAATCAAAATTTTATTCTTGTTTCCAACCATTATACCTTTTAAAGTTTATTTCATTGTCCTGACTGAGCCCTTCAGTGTAATGTTGAATCAAGTGGTCAGAGTGGACATGGTTAAGAGCCTTTAAAAATTTTGATACCCAGGTCTCATCTCCTCAAAACTTGGTAGGTACAGGCTGGGGGCCTGGAAAATGTACATTTTAACAAGTATAGCAAGTGGTACTGATGTAGGGGTGTCCTAGAAACACACTTTGAGTAGTATTTTTAAATGATAAGCTTCACTCACCTGAAGAGTTTGCTTTATTAGAATGGAATATTGCACTCCTGTGTCTTCCTTCCCTTCCCACCTCCATCCTTCTTCATGCCAGTAATAGATGTGTAAAATGGTATTTTTTTTCAAGCACCCCATTGGGCTGCTTCTCTTTCTTTGGCTTTAACTCTGGATATAACAAGCTTGTAAGGGTCATCAGTGACTGGCTTTAGAAAAAAAGAAAAACAAAAAACAAACAAAAAAAAAAAAAAACAGACTTTATCCTGAGTCAGCAATTCTGTCCCCAAACGAGAAATTCTTTCAAAAAAGTCCTTTCAAATTTCGAAAATTTGAAAATTATCGAGGTCACAGTTGAATTCAATAATTTCTGTATACACTCCCCACTTTATACATGCATACACACAATCATATGGGTGTTGCCACGTGATGGAAATGGTATGAGAAAAAAAGGATGCTTCTAAAAGATGCAGTTACATAAAACAGACTCGAGTAATATAAAATCACTTAAGAGGAATATGAATGCCATGTATTTTCCTAAATACCATTGGTTATAAACCAAAGGAATAATGCATTGTCTTAAAATAAAAGTCTAAATTTGCCATGGATATTTATGGAAAGAAGTAGAAATAGAAGAGTAACTGCAAATATTTATAGAGCATAAGAACTAGGGAGGGCCTCAAGGTCATGTTATCTGATCCTTGCATTTTTATAGCTACGGTGACTGACCCATCCTGGTGGAGTGAGTGACTTGCCCAGTGTTGGTTGGTAAGGTAGTGGTGGTACTCAGAGCTGCATCCTCCATCCCCAGGGCTCTTTCCTGATGTCACTCAGTCAGATGTTTTATAAGAGGTCACTACCTGAAAGGAATCCCAGAGAGTGTGGAGATCTTGCAACAAACCCACAGAAGTGAATCCTTTATATAGGATAAGACGTTGATACATGAAATGGGATTGACTCTGTAAAGAAATTGTAAAGAACTAAGAAAGGTATGAGAAAAGAGAAGGGAAGTAAGAAGAGAAAGGGAAGAATTAGATGAGACAAAGGCAGTGACTTAGGGAAGCCAAAATATGGGAGAAATAGTCAAAATGAAAATACGACAAAATAATTCAAGAGCATGAAGATATAGTATTCGCATGTCATTTTTGTCAAAAGTACAGCTATCTAGAATTATTTCAGTAATAAAATATAGCCCATAAGGAAATAACATGAAAGTGCACTTAAACTCCTCTGAAGAAAGGTATCCTTAAAGTGGAGGCAGTATTAAGTTCCTAATCCTCTATGATGTTGAATGAGTAAGAAACAGAAATTTAAAAATGTATCTGTCTATATCAAGAATCTTTTAAATGCAAAATCAAAGAAATACAGAGACAGCTAAGGCTAGGTATTCCTTCAAATGGCTTTATTGTTGCTTTAGAGACACGGCTGATAAATAAGACAATAAGGGGGTGGGGCATCCCGAACATTAGAACAACTAAAAAGCACTACGTTAATTCCAAGAGAACTACAGTTTATACAGTATTCAGAATTATTTCCTTATTTTACACTTCCCCAAAGCCTGAACCTAAATGTCATAATGATAATATTGGTTTGCAGCTTGATTAGTCACCTAAAAACATTAACCTTCATGGTTGATTTGATGAACCAAATATCCCTGTTGTGCTTTCTGGCATAGGAGGAATCCATTTTTAATCTATCAGAGATAAATGGGACATAGTAATGAGTCAAATGTTATAAAAAAATGAATGTAAAATGTGGCCAGTCAACCAAATATATATATCTGGCAGATCAATATACTGGTTAAGGACACAGGACTTGAAATCAGATGTGGATTTGGTCCCCAACACAGCTACTCATTAGTTATGTAACCCACTTTCACTCCTTTTTTTCTCTTCTCTCCTTCCTCCCTTCTTTTATTCAGAAGTATCTATTGGGCACTTGCTATCTGCTGGGTTCATGCAATAGACTAGTGGACCAGTCATCTCACTTTCCGAGGGAGAACATGGAAAATTTATAAGGAACAATTTTGTGGTATGCAACACAAAGTAAGGTGCAGAATCAGAGATGAGCCAGCCTTGTTCGGAGGACTCCAGGCAGGCTAGAGGTAGATAATGGGAGATAAATGAGCTTAACAAGACAGGGCTTGTTGTCAGATTGTGAAAGGCCTTAAATGCCAGGACAAGCAAATGCCAAGTTAATATGCAGAGAACTGGCAAACAATTAGAAATCAAGTGGTTAGAAAGAAAGTCTAGCACGGGAAAGCCAAAGGAGATTATTTCAAGAAGGATAAATTACTACCTACTTCAAAGAAGCTAAGAAAGAACTGGATTAAATTGTTAGAAGGATGTTGTTGAATTTTAAAATAACATTGGTTGTATGGTGGGGATAGAAACCAGTGGAGGGGATGAAAGCAGGGACTGAGAAGAGTCAAATGGAGCCTGCGGGGCCCAGAGTTCCATGGGAAGGTTCAACAGAAAGAGAAGGAAATAGTAGAGATTGAGGAAGCAACAAGGCCAAGGGCAGATAGGTTTTTCCTCCAAGATGAAGAGTTGCTGCTTATGTGTGAAATAAGGGGCCCTTGCTGAGACTGGTTTGTAGGGTGTAGGATGAGGGAACTGATGCTGAAGTGGAGAGGAAGCCTGGTAAAGCTGGAGTAGCACTTCATCCCCAGAGACTGAAGGGCAGGACTTGCCCCGGAAATTTCCTTTGTAGCAGGGGAGGAATCAAGGTAACATTTATCTGTGCCCCAGGTGAGCTCTTATTAGAAAGAGCGGTGACCACATCCAGCCACAAAAAGACCAAGTGACTGAAGCCTCAGAAAGACAAACATGAAAGAGGTTAGCCCATCAATAGATTCAGTAGGAGCATCAAACCACTGATTCACACTCCAGAAACCTTTCTACTTCCTCCTGTGCTGTGTAACGTGGGAAGGTTGCTGGGCAAACATTCAAAGAAATGTAAAGTGCTCTTGATCTTCACCTGTCCTTCAGAAATGGTGGTTCAGGGTTATAGAAACTACAGGTGCACCCCAAAGGCTGTTACATGTGCTCTAAGTCACCAAATGAAGAGAAAATTGATGGTTAAAATGAACGGGTGTTTATGCAGAGGTAAACACATCTTAGGAGTTAGTATTTGTAAAAGAGGGCCCCTCAGTTCTGTGTGAATGTACCTAGTCTACATTCAGAATATCAACTCTAGCAACTACACTGACAAATTGCTCCAAACTTGAATACACTTTCCTTTACCCTCCACCTTTAACGTGCATGGGGGCAGGTAAGAGGACTTCTGAGGATTTCAGATCTGGATCCATTCCTATTTGAGCTCCGGGTTGGGAAAGACAGAGTACAGGGTACAGGGTGCAATGCCTCCTCCATGACCAACTGGGCCTGGGCTTGCACCTCAGGAGTAGCAACTTCACGCAAGAAAAGCTGAGGCTGGGACATCTCGCCAGGTATCCTCAGGACTAGAGAATCCAGAGGGTAAAGAAGACCCCAGGGTGCCCTTAAGCAGAGGAGGCACGTTTGGCGGGAGAGGGCACAGTGCTGACTGGGCATCTTTGCTCCGGGCTCTTCCATTCGCATTAGCCTGTCTGTGCCAAGAGCAGAAAATTGGGGCTGCGGACAGGAGGCGGGGCGACGTCGGAGCACTGACCCAGGGGCCCTGTGGCTGGAAGAGGAGTTAGGGGGAGCCCTGGGCGCATGCCAGGGATAGCCCGGCCTCTGCTCCGGTCCGCACATCCTTAACGGATTTTCTTTCTCTCCCCTCACCCTTTTCTCTCTTTCTTTCTCTCTCCCTCTTTCCTCCCTTCCCCCTCTGTCCCTCTCCCCCCTCCCCTCCCCCCTCCCCTTCCCCCTCCCGTGTGCGCCTCTTCCTCTCCCCTCCGCCCCTTTCCGCCGGCTCCCTCTCCCTCGCCGGCTCCTTCTCCCTCTCAGCTCGCCGGGCGACCCTGCTCCTGCCTCCCACATTAATGGCGGCATCTTCTGAGGACGATATAGACCGGCGGCCCATCCGAAGAGTTCGCTCCAAGAGCGACACGCCGTACCTCGCCGAGGCCAGGATCTCCTTCAACCTCGGGGCAGGTAAGGACCCGGCCTCGTCGCCGCCCGCCGCCCGCCGCCCTCCCGGCCGGCCCAGCCCCCTCCCCTCCGGCAGGGCGCCCCCCTCCCGCCCCCTCCCCGGCCAGCCGGGCCCCGGCGCGGCTCGCTCGCGCCCTTTGTGTCGCGGGCGAGGAGGGTGTGTGCACGGGGGGTGTGTGTCGCGGAGGTGGGGGAGGGTGGTGCGTGGAGCCCTCCCCCCGCCGGGAGTCGCACGCGGGCTTCCCCCCTCCTGAAGAGCAGAAAGTGTTGTCACCGGTGACAATGATCGTCGGGATCACCGGGAGCGGGGACGGGACGCGAGTGCGCGGGCTGTGGGCGGAGGGCCCGACCGGGCTCCGCCGCCGAGGCTTGCTGGCTGGGCCGCTGCAGGGAGGATGGAACTTGTGGGTGACATTCGGACTCTGGTGATTTTGCCGGGTTGATAGCACCGCTGCGGGGCTAGACTGGAGGCTGGGCGGAGGTTGACAGCTGGCAACAGGACCTTTTCCTTTCACCGAGCGGTTGGCGAGCAACCACAGTTATGATAATAAATGATAGCACAATCTATAGGGTACATGTTAGGTGACCGGATGCTGTCACTGGAACTGGTGCCCAAAGTGGCCCAGATGTAATTAGGTGAAAAGGGTGACTGAGGAAGAAGAGGAAGGGGAGGCGGAAGGAGAGAGGGGAAGGTAGAGAGGAAAGGAGGGAGGGGGAGGAAAGAAGGAAGGGGGAGCAGCAGAGAGAACTGAGAGATTGGGAGTCAGATTGCTTCAGTTGAGACCCCTCAGGGTTACCTGTTAGGAGGCACCCAGTCCCTGCTGCCCCCCTGCTGCTGCAGATTCACAGGCAGACCTCACTCCCTGTTCCTAGGAGATGGTGGTTATCACTGGAGGAAGTTGCTCACCACTAACTTTGCAGTGCTGCCTTTCCTGAATGACCCCTAAGCCTCCACCTGAGCTTGCATCTCTTCCTTTCTTGAGTCCCTTACAATTCTGGCATCTGCAATGCTGCAAGAGTGAGTGTTTTCCTGAAGACCCCCTCTCAAAATAAGTTTGGAAAGCAGATGATGCCCTTTTCTTTAGGAAACTAAACCCTTGAAAATGGAACAGAATCAAAGTGTGTGTGTGTGTGTGTGTGTGTGTGTGTGTGTGTGTGTGTGTGTGTGTGTGTATTGGAGCATAGAGAACATTGTTGAGAAGTCTGGGCAAAAGAGAAAACTCTGCACAGAGAACCAAGACACACTGGCTAAGCAGCTGCAGGTTTATGACTGGGAGAATGACACCTGAATGTGCCAAAGTAGCCAGGTTTTTTGGAGTGTAACTTTCCTGTCTTGCCATGTGATTTTGGTTTCTTAATCGTATGTTTGTGTATCTCTCCTGAAATGCTTGCCTCTGGGTTTAGGGCTGAGGAAAAGATGACTTTATTCTGGGAAGCTTCGGCAGTTTCTGTGGTGGGCTGTGGTAGTCTGTGATATCACTCTAATGTTAATCTTCCACTTGTATGTTCCGGATTCAGGATGTGGCTGTGAGGGGTTTTGGAAAAGCCTGAGAAGAGTTTCTTTTAAGGCTGAGATTTTTTTCTCAGCCAATGATATTATGAATTGTTTCACTGACCCCTTTATGAAACTCTGATATATTCCCTTAGTGCCTTTGGTGGAAAAGGCTAATGTGGCTGTTACTAAAAGTTATTACCTTTAAAAAAAAGTTTCAAGTTTCAGCTACTACTAAACTGCATGGAGCTGTTTGCCACCAGATTAAATCCAGTGATTTGCCATCTTTTGATCTGGTTAAATTGCTCTGGAGGATTGTTCAAAGATTTGACTTTTCAGACAGGAATTGTCTCCCATTTATCGGGAAATAAACAATATCAACAAGCTCCAAGTCCCTTCCATATATCTCTTACAAAACCCCTAAAAGCGAAACGTTAAGAGAAATACGATGAAAAGGATGTTGGTAAAGAAGAGAGGGTAGTGCCGCCGCGGAGCTGCGTTCTGGGGTCAGGGGAGCTGTCCTCCCTTGTGGTGCTGAAGCGGCAGAGTGTGTCAGACATGTAACTAAGCAGGACAGCAGAGGGAGGGGTGCTTAGTCTCTCTCGGTAATGGAATCCCAGGGAAAATGAGGAAAGATCCAGCCACTGAAAACTTTTCTATCCCTGCCCACCTACATTTGCCGCCTGTTTACTATGCCTCACGCCTACTGCTCCACTGCTTAAATTGGGCTGTTTGCTCTAATTTTGAGCAGGCTGCTCACTCCTGGTGCTTTGTTTATTTCCCAGCTGGTTTCTGGTTGCTTTCCTGACATAGTAAGATCTACTCACAGATGTGCCTTTTTCCCATGCGTTTAAAAGTAATTGTAACCCCTGGTTTAAAAAGCAAGCAGCCTTGTTTATCTCCTTGAGCAGCAAGTTGTAATTAAACTATTAGTGTTGTTATCAGCGTTGCTGAATAGAAGAGCCTGCACACTCCCGATAAATTACATAATTTGGGCAAAGAGAATTTTGTTTGTCTCTTAACAACAATTTATAAACAATTAAGGAAGCTTTCATCTGCCCTTTCTTCCCACCCTCTTCCTAGTCTCAGTCGTTTACTGTTTATTCTTTCCAGAGAAATTCCTTATTGGTTTAAACTATTTGTGTTTAATATTTGCTTTCTCATACCCGCTCATTATATATAAGTTCATGTTTAATATTTTAAGGGTTTAGTAATGTTTCAAGGAATAAGTATACATATATTCATTCCATTTGCATACATGAGATCATTTGGGTACCAACTCCCTTAAACTAATCTGTACAGTTGCCAAATAAAGTGGACTGGACATTTTGAATACTAATCAAATACTTATGCATTCCTTCAGCTACACCCTGTCCCTGATGGTACTTAATAATATCATTTCAGAAATAACTCCACAGCTTGAGTGAAGGATATACTTCTTCTCCAGTCCCAGGTCAGTCAATGTATAGCACCAAAATGTGGGTCTTTCATCACTTTATGAAGATGCTGATTTCAAGGTTCAACCTAAACTGACAGGGTAGAGGACAAACTTTCTGAACTCTAATTTCCATTTTTCTAAAAAATTCCCTTTTGTAGGTTTTTAACTTGTATTCAGCATTTTGTATATTATGCACGTTAATAGGTGATTGTTTCCTGAAGGCAGTATACGTGGTAGAGAAAAAAATTAAGCCAATGTATTTGCTGAAAGTTACCCAGACACATGAGACCTCATTTAAAATGTTGAAAGAGGTTTTTCTTTCCCCTGAAAAATTCAAATGTGTTAAAAGGACATCGTGTAACAGAAGAGTATGTTCACACTATTAGTAGCAAGTGTTTCTAATTGTATTCTCACTTAGTAATGAACATCTCTGATATTTAGCTTGTAAGAACTTGCCTTGCCTTTTGAGGTCATTCATTCACTTCATTGAAGTGAAAGCAATGAAGAGTCACAGCTCATCTGGCAGATATTTTCCTATGGCCTATTGTATTCTATTTGTATTAATAGTATATAGAAGAGTATTTGATCCATACATAGGAGGCGCTGCTACTGAAAGGTTCTCTGTAATTACATACTAAAATGAATTGAAAGTGTTAGTAAATAGAAAGAATATTTAAGCACATCTAAAAGTTCTTAAGTGATATCAAAAGAAGAAAGGCTCATCATTCCGATGATCTAGGGTTTTTTAAAACACAAAACCAGTACTGGGCACCTTTGAGAAGATTAAGTATTTCTCTAATTATAAGGAGGTTTAACTTTGGTTGGCATTTCAGAATTGCATTGTATGGAGAAGATTTAGAAGATTTTAAATTAATAGCATGGTCAACCCCAGAATACTTATTCTCTTCGGAAGTCTGAGATCTGTTTTAGCTCCAGATATCACCCGAGAACAGCTATTTCTGTCCTCCATCGTTCTCCTCCACTCTTTCAGGCTGAGAGTATAATGGCAGTTAAAATTGGCTTGTTCTGGCTGACTGTAAGAATGGATAGGTCAACCAGACTAAGTCTAAACCAAGTCTCAGGAGATCTCTTTCCTATCTTTCTTGAGGAAAAAGGCCTTTATCCCTTAACTAACTTATGAAAGCCCATGATACTGAGAAGTGACAGCCTAGACAGAATATGCTACCATCACTCAGCAGTAGGCACTATCCCTGGGCAAAATTGTAGATATTGTCATGTTGACACAAGATTGCTTCACAGTCTAAAGGCCTTGGTAAGCACACTCCTGCAGTCTTTCACTGAAGAATGCCAATGTATTCCTCATAATAATTTTGTTACTGATTGCAAATTGAAGGCAGATCATATGGGTCTGGTTTTTATTTGGTGAGTCCAAAATCTTCTTGAAATTATTGCTTATCATATTCAGTAGCCAGAATTCAAGTGGCTGACCATGTAGCTGGCCAAGAGCCTCTATTATAAGGCTCTCTGACGGTCTGCCCTTCTTCTGTGCCATTGTTAAACCTAGCTAACCTAGTAATCTCATTATGTCATGCATTAAGGTGGTACTAATTAAGACTACTCCAGATAATATAAATAATATAAACAAGGTACAAGAAAGAAGTAATTAACCCGATGAGGAAACAGGAAGCCTTTTGCTGTAAATACTTAACTTGGCTGCTTACCATGTCATCATTTAAACAGCAATTCACATGCTATGAGACAACTCAAACATGAAATGTGTATTCCATAGTTAAATTTTCTTAGGATCTTTAATCTGTAGTACATCATTTTTTTTTTACCATCCTATAATTGTATTTACTACTATCTTATCACTAAATAGTAAGTTATTTATTTGGTTTGTATATATATGTCCATATATTTTAACTTCATGGTAGACCATGGAGGTGTATTTTCTATGAAAAATATGATTCAAGAGTCAGAAGAACTTAATTCTAATGTCTCTCTTCCTCTAAGATCACAGACAAGTCACATAACCTTTCTGAGTTTCATTCACTCAGCTCTAAGATGAGGGATTTGGATTTAAAAGTCTCTAAAGATCCGATCTAAAATTTTAGATCTAGTATAAAATTTTAGATCCAGTATAAAAATTTTGCAGGAATAACTGGCACTTCTAATTCTAGTTGTACTAATGGACATACACTATACAACTGTTTTTACATACAGTCTTATTTATGGCATTAAACAAATAGACTAGCATAATTACAATAAAAATTAAAATATTTTATCACAGCTAAGTTGTGAAAATAAGTTTAAAAGAATAAGATATATTAATAACTAATGATTAAATAATAAATTATTATTATTAATAATGTGCCAGAAAGCACACTTATATACCATACTAACTAAAATGTTTTTAATTTGAATAATCAAGGATTAGAGTCTTTAACAGAGTTACTGCTCAATAAATGTTTATTGTTTGATTAAGGTATGGCAGAAACCTGAGTAATAAATGGAGAGTGAGGAAACTAAATATTAATCTGCTTCCAAATTAGCATTTTAAGACTTAGCCGGTTTTCTTTTATAATTTAAATGAAATGAGTATATAAGATCTGTATTTTCTCTTTATCCTTTTAAACTAACAAGGAAGGTAAATATGTATGCAGATTAGCTAAATGGTAAGGTTCAGTCAAGCTGCAGTGTATCCCTTTGGAATTCACAGAGAATGTAATCTTAATTTCTAGGCATTGACTGACTGTTTAACTTGACCATGAACTATAAAGACCTTTGTTTCCTATTTTTCACAGTCATATAAGCTGACTGGGGCAAATAAATAGTTGGTTAGAATAAGTGTGTAGCAAATACATATTAATACATCTTCATACTAAGCAAAAATATGTAAAAATTACTTATGGAGTTACTCTTTGATATATGCAACTTAAAAAATCCATGATCATTATTTAACTTAGAGAGGCAACTATTCTTCTCCATGACTTAAGGAGATGAAAAAGGGGGCATACATTAAAGCCAGTACAGTATGTTATGTTGTATAAACAAAAAGCGACCTGGAAGAACTGCCAGTAGATGAATCTTTTCCTCATTGTATGGTACAAGAACTCCAGCGTTTTCGTATTTTGTTTCCTCACCCTCACCACCCACTTTGGAAGGTGATAAAGTGAATGTTTTTTCAGAGGGAAAAGTGGGCCATGTTGACATTTTAATTACTTTACTTTAAATATTTTATATAACAAAGGATAGTTAAATAAAAGGCAAAATCAATTTTATGGCCTTATCGAATGATGATGAATTCACACAACTTTGTACACAGGTGGTCAAAGAATAGGAACAATCTTGCACTAGTAGTTATTTAACATTTAGGAAGGCAAATTTATAGTCTATAGGTTTCCTATTGATCCTCTCTGCCACTTTTTTATCTCCTAAATCAGCAATTCAGTAGCAGAATCTTTCAATGGGCTGTAATTGTAGATATGAAAATTCAGTATATGTCTTTGTTTTAAACTATACTGAACTTTATCAGTATGATTTTTGCCATTCATAAACATAGAGAACCAATTATTTCTCTACCAATTAAACAAGTTGGTTGAGTGCTCAATCATGGTTTCATCAAAAGTATAGAAAAAGCTTTGTTATGCTTTAATTTATCCCTTATTTCATCTGGGTCCTGTTTTTTTTTGGGCAGGTAGGAGCTGTCCAGGAAGGTGAGAAGAAATAATAATATAATATTCACTCAACAAGTATTGAGACGTTAAATACGTCTTAGGCCGTTTTGTGGACACACAGGATATGCACTAGCTATCAACACAAACATCCTACCCTCATGAATTTTCACTTCTAAAAGGGTTATGGACAATAAAACAATGGAATATTTAAGTACATTGTATAGTATTTTATATTTAAGTGTTAAGGCAAAAATATACAAAGCAAGCTAAGAGTCTAAGGCATGTGGGGGTAGAAAAAGGGGTGGATGGCAGGAGAGGCAACACTGAGAAGAGGGAATTTGAGCAAAGTTCTCCAAAGTAAGTGAGGGACCAAGCAAGCCAAAATGGGGTGGAGGACAGGGCGGAAGAGAGCTGAGGAAAGGCAAGTGTAAAGGCCCTAAGTCAGGAGTGTACCAGTATGTTCAAGAGCTGGCTGGGAGCCCAGTGTGGTGGGAGAGGAGTGAGTAGAAGAGAGAGTTTTAGGAGAGGAGACCCAGGAGGGCATGGAGGGCATGGGGACCCGATTACCCAGGGCCTGGTGGGCCGCCACCACTACCACGACTTTGACTTTACTCTCGGTGAAATGTGGAACAATTCAGGGCTTTGAGCATAAGAATGACATGATCTGGAATAGGTTCCGAAAGGGTCACTGGGGCTGCTCTGCTAGGAAAAGACTATAGTGGGGCAGCGAGGAAGCACACGAACTGATTTGGAAGCTGCTGCAGCAATCCGGAGAAATGGTGGTGGCTCAGCAGCCTGTTGCAGCAGAAGCAGGGAGAGGTGGCCGGATTCTGTGTGAATTTGAAGGTACAACCAATAGGCGTTCATGATGGATTGAATGTGGGTTGTTAAGAGGAGAGGGGCAAGAAGTACCTCGACGATTAGGCCTGAGCAACTGGAAGGACAGCAGGGCCATTTTGGAGCATGGGGGACCCAGCAGGGGTTTAAATATGGACATGTCAAGAGTGAGATGTCTAGTGACATCCAAGTGGAAATATTGAATAAGCAGTTATACAAATCAAAGTTTAAACATGAGGTCTGGCCCAACAATAAATATTGGAATTGTCAGCATAGAGAGAGCATTTACTAACATCTACTGGACTAAAGGCGTTATAAGCATTTGCTCATTCATTTCTCATAATAACCTAACGAGTTTGACATTATTTTTACTATCCTCTTTAATCCATGTGTTAAGGAAGTCACAAAGAGTTTAAATAACTTGGCAAAAGTAATATAGCTAGCTAATAAGGGGAATAAGAGGAACAATTGGATTTGGATCATGTTTTATGTGACTTCAAAACCTATATTCTTAATGGCCATGATTTATTACAAGAGAGCAAGCTTACATTATCAGCCTGGCTATGAGGTCACATTTTAAGCTGAATATGGCTAAAGGAAAGAAAGAGATGGAACTAGAAATGCATCCTAGCTCAGTTTTTAAAAAAATATTTGGCTAGGACTGACTCACTGTAGGCATTGTACTTTCTATCACTTCATACAATACACATGCATATTTACAATTGGAATAAATTATTCCTCAAAATAAGGTGCACATATACTCTGTTTTCTACATTCTAGCCCATCTATTCCCACCCAATTCCATTCTAGCCTATTTTAGTTATAAAAATGCTATTTATGACCCATCTAAATGATTTTACAACCCACAGTTTTAAAAACATTATTTAATAGGTAGTTTTCTAGGCACTATTTCTGAACTCAGAAAAGTATGTACAAGGAAACCCAACTTCACTACTTCATCTGTCCCCCCAAGTATCTGGTAACTTCATTCTTTTACCTGAACAGGAATCAAGGTGAAAGAGAAAAACCCAGAGTCAGGGCCAACTTAGCCATTAAGCATAATAGGCCCACAAAAATGTTTTAATTTCTTTTAAAGCCAGAAGACAAAAGTGAATATATTTCAGGCTGGTTTATATTTGTCTTTATACCAACACAGTAATAAAATATAGTTTGGGGGGGGTGTGTGTCAGAAAGGGCCCTAAGACCTGTGGAAGTCAGTGCAGCCCCACAAAGAATGGAAAAAGGAGCAGGAGCAAGGAATTCTCTCGCTGGTAAGGTGCTTGGTCACTTACTAGCTGTGTGGTCTTGGGCAAGACATTTAAACCTCCCCTTGCCTCCGTTTTCTCACCTGTAGAGTGGGATTAATCACAGTGACTACCCTGGAGGTTTGTTTTGAAAAGTAAATAATTCATTAAATGTGAAAAGCTTAGAATAATTCCTGGCATACATGAAGCATTCATAACACGCCATGGAGAATGAGCTCTGTTACGTTTCTGTAGTCTGCTGCACCTTTGTTCTCTTCTTCCAAGATACTACAAACAAACAAAAAAAGATGCCCATCTAGTGTCCCCATCTTACAAGTTTCCAAATGAGCTACAGAGTCAGAAACTCTCATATAAGAAACACATTTTCTTAAAATTTCCCTCTATTTAATTTTTCTTGTGTAGACTACAGAATGAATATGACAAGCTCAAAATGAGAAAGGAAGTCATCCTCAGACTGTGAAAGTTAGGGATATTTTTACATTAAGAATGGCCTATGCTATAACTAGAGCTGAATGGCTTGGTCTCGAATTATCTTTCGCAAATGGCCACATGGAGAAGAATCACCTACTAGACTTTACAATGATCCTCTGAACTTGGAGGAGGTGTTTTGTGGGAAGGGAAAAAAAGAGCAGAAGAAGAGATACAGGGGGAAGAAAGGAGGGAGGCAGAGAGGGAGGGAGAAAGAGCAAGAACATCCGATCCATTCAGTTTGTTGTAGGTCAGGTGAGTGCATCAAAAATAACAGAATGTAAGCTTTTGAGAGCAGAGAGGAATAAGGGCCACAACTGTTCTGTGAGGGGCTGGAGGTTTACTGGCTGCAGATCTGAGTCTGCCACTTACCAGTGGAACCATCTCTCTGAATCTTTGAAACCTGTAATATGGGGATAATGCTCGCTGCCTAATTTTCACTGTGACTTTGAGGACCAAATTGAAAATGCTTCACCAGTATCCAAGTGCTATACAAGGGCAGCAAACATGTGGTCTAGGTGAATGGGACAGCTTTAGTGTCCAGCTCTGGCACAAAGCACAGGAATGAAAATGTGAAAAACAGACTAATGCCATCTAAAATACTGCTCTAACCATGGTCAAAAATTCAATGCAGTCTAATAGTTCAGAAAGGCTGACTACAGCATCTGCTGATTTATAAATTTAGGCCATGTTCATGCCTTCACTGTCAGCTCTCATTGTACGAAGTGTGGTCACCTTAGGATATGTTCTTGTCCATCCAGAAGAGACAAAGTACTTGAACTTTTGCAAGTATTTGTGGGCTCTAGAAATCTGTTAGTACAGTCCCAGCCTCCCTTCAAGTTCCCACATGATAACAGTCCTCAAGAAGTTACCTGTCATTTGAAGCTAAAAGTACTGCACACTAGAACCACTGGGCAAAGCCACGTGGTCATGAGTCCAACTTGGCCTTAGGCAGACACTCAGCCAAATTCCCAGGTATGTCCCTCTTTCAGTTTCCTCTTCCCCTTTCTTCGCCCTCTCCTCTTCCCTCAACTGAATGCCCTAAGTATTTGTTTTGACCTTAAGAAGCAGACTCAGAGGTTTCAAGGCAAAATGCTCATTTCTGAAAAGGAGAGGCTTCAGCATCCCCTGTGTATCTGCAGAAGTGTAAGGCTATTCATTATCCCCCACTCAGTCCACAGAATTACACAGTGTGCACAGCTGTGAAGCCAGCTGCCGTGCATTCACTCCAGACCCCGCACCATGCTGTCTCCCAGTAACATCTTAGCTAAATCTGGTCACGGGGCTGGCTATCATCAGCAGAGAAGCAGCTCTTTCAGTAGCAAAAGTGACTTCTCCCCACAGTTTTGGCATAAGACTCAGAGCTGCTTTACATGTAAAGAAACTTCTCAGTTCCAGAAACAATTTCTCCGTGGTCAATTTGTTCAATTGAAAAAGAACACGTGGAAACAAAATTATGAGGGACTGGAGTTTGATTGATGATTGATTGTCTTTGAATTTTAGAGTTGAGAGGCTTATTCCAAGTTATGGATTTCTTTGATCTAAAAGCAAAAATTTTCAGCCTAAAAATTGTCAGTTTGGGTCTGGAGACATGTTGGGTCATACAGACCACACCAAATTTTGATTAATCATGGATTTCTCGTTACGCATAATTCATGAGATAAAACGATTTTCATGAGTGTATTTTACTGCATTTTGACATAATAAGATATTCAACTAATAGACTTTAAGCAAATTAGATACTTGATTCATTATTACAATTTTGCAAAACTCCGCAATGACCAAATTTTTTTTCAAGTTGTAAAAGGCCTGAGGTAGTTTTCCTTTGTCCTCTCATGTAAGCAGCTCATTTTAAATACACAGGAATAAGTTGTTTGTGTACTTTCTGACATTTTAGCAAAGGTTGGTCCTCACATTCCATGTACCACTCAGTCCTCACCATTAACACCCCCATTTATGAGGCAACCAGATAGCATTGTTAACAGTCACTGAATTGATGTTTGATTTTCTGTTTATTGATTTGAAAATTCTTTGTTCTCCAAAGTCGATTCATGTGTTTATGCCTACAGTTCAGGTAATAATATCCTTTTAGGTATCTTAAGAACAATTACATTTCTAGAAATAAAATATTTTTTTTTTCTTGCCCACCAAGATCTGAGTCAAACAATGTCACTGCTTGTCTTATAGAATGGCAGCCACATAAATGAAAGTGTGTGTTAAGTCTAAGACCAACTAGAGCCATCCATAAAAATAACACCAGGTCAACCCAAAGAAAGCTCAAATCAGCCTTAAACTCACTTCATTGGCCTCTTGGTTACAGCTCATATAATATGATCTGTATGAACAATTTCTGCTGTGAAGTTACCTCATAAAGAAATATATCATCTACAGAGTCCTTTCATAAACCCAATTATGGGAACAATTCAGCAGAGTTATAGCTACTAGAATCTGCGTCCTTGATTCCACTTATTAAAAACACTGAAGTGGAAATATTGGGGTGGAAGGGAAACAATGACTGAATATAGACAACATGGAAAAGGCTGGTATAATCACTCCATCACTATCTTATTGCTCTGTTGCTAGTTTCATTTAGTATAGGTGATTTGCACAAAGAAAAACGATAAATAGTCCCTTTGTACACAAATATAAATATATTTTCAATATCTCACTGACTTATTTACACAAAATTTTGCATGACTTATTCAGAAGTATTAGTTGGCTATTAAATTTAATCACCAGAGTACTTTGATAACTAAGATCTTTGGTGGTAAGTGACAGAGAGGAAAATAAGAATAGCAATAAAACACATCATTTATTAATACTTGATAACAAATACATTGTTAAGGGAAAAAGTCCAGTTGTGAAGATGTTATTCCTTTTAAACTCATACCAAGATTCAGACCAGAAGTTATGCCTATTAAGTTTGCTATCCCACACAGTTGAAACTGTGGTATTGGTTTAAAAAAAAAAATCACATAGGTTATAATAAAAAGGTCTAGGAAGGGACCAAGTAGAGAAACAGATGTTAAAGATCAAATGAAATATTTTTCTGCAGGCAAGAGGCATTTAGAACTAGAGGAAAATGAGGAGCATGTTATGGCTACTAGTTCATTCATTCAAATATTTAGTGCAGTCACTGTAACTGGGCAAATACACTCAGCAACCCTGGTGTGCATTAAAGCTAGTGTGATTTCCTTGCCGTTTGCTGGTTCTCGAAGGACTTTATTCTCTGTCAATCCCTGCAAACCTCAAATACGGTCCAATAACCACAATGGATCTTGAGCACATTTTAGTGTCCTTTCTAAATTATAACTGATTTTATCTCTCTCACGCTTGCTCTTTGGTAACCTCAGGAAGAACAATTGTGTTATTTATGTGGGGCCATAAAAATACAAATTTTTTCCTTAAGTCCTCAGTTTCCATAAATGTATTGCTAAGGTTCAATTATTTTCGTCCCCTGAATGGGAGAACAGTTTCAAGCCTTAGTTCACATGATTTCTCCCATTACATTCCTGGCTTTGCCTGTGTTAGAATAAAATGCTTACTGAGATGGAGGGTGGCAAGTAAAAGGCAGAAATTTAGTCTAGCATAGTAGATGTTCAATAAACACCTTTCAGACAACCCACACAAGAAACATGCTCAGTTTAGCTTAGTATCATAAAATCTTGATGTTGTATCCCAGTGACAATTATTTTGCTGCTCACTGAAGCTCCCCCTTATAAAACCTGAACAAAATTTTAGAGAAAGAAGGAATGCATTGTTTATTGTGACTTATTTCATTTAATTCAATATGACAAATATTCATCAAAGGGCTGCTACATGCTCAACATATAACAGTTTCATCAACAACCAAGTCCATCAGTAGGAACATTAACCTCAACTGGACTCCAAGCTCTCTGAGAGAAGGGACCATATCTGCCTGTTCACCCGTGAATCCTCATGCCTAGCATAGGTCATGGCCCATAAGAGTGCTCAAACAGTACCTGCCGTGTGAAGAAATGTGTCAGGGAAATGGCCACCCTGCCACCAGTCCACCTTTATGCCCAACTTGTTGGATTCCTTTTTCAATTTTTTTTAAAAAGGACTTTATTTTGTACTTTTATTTTTCACATGTTTATATCTTTATTGAGATATAACTGAAATATAATATGTAAGTTTAAGGTGTACATATGTAGATAAAAGGACTTTGTTTTCTAAGAGCAGTTAGAGATTCACAGCAATATTGAGAGAAGGGTACAGAGATTTTCCATGTACCTGCTGTCCCCAGACAGCCTCCACCATTATTAGTATCCCCCACCAGAGTGGTATATTTGTTACAATTGATGAATCGACACTGAAACATCATTATCACCCAAAGTCCATAGTTGACCTTAGGGTTGACCTTGGTGGTGTGCTTTCTGTGGGTTTGGTCAAATGTCTAAAGATGTTCATCCATCATTATGTATCATGCAGAGTATTTTTACTGCCCTAAAAATCCTCTGTGATCTGCTTATTCATTGTCCTCCCTTCCCCCTTCCCCCAGCCCTTGGCAACTACTGATTTTTTATCTGTCCTTATAGTTCATCTTTTTGCAAAATGTCATATAATGGGAATCATGCAGTATATAGCTTTTTCAAATTGGCTTCTCTTACTTAGTAATATGCATTTAACTTTCCTCCATGTCTTTCCATGGTTTGATAGCTCATTTCTTTTTAGTGCTGAATAGCATTTCATTGTCTGGATATACCATCTTTATTTATCCATTCATCTACTAAAGGACATCTTGGTTGAATCCCGGTTTTGGCAATTATGAATAAAGCTGCTATAAACATCTTTATACAACTGATTGTATTGATGTCAGTTTTCATCTCCTTTGGGTAAATACCAAGGAGCATTACTGCTGGGTCACAGGCTAAGAGTATGTTTAGGTTTGTAAGAAACTGCCGTACTGTCTTCGAAAGTGACTGTACAGTTCTGCAGTCCTACCAGCAGTGAATGAAATTTCCTCCTCTTCATTTTTTAGTACCATCTATGTACATCTTTATATATCTGGTCTTCATTTCCTTCTGACAGTTTCTGTAAACACAAGCTCTAGAGACAGCCGACAGATTTACCCCTCTGAGATGTCTGCAAGCCAACCAGATCTCTTAGCATTGCTGTATGCACCTCTTCAGCCCCCACCCCTTCGAAGGGTCCAAAGAGCTTATGTTCTCTATAGTTTGTGTCTAAGCCCTTAAAAATGTGGAAAGAAAGGGTTATGTTGATTTTGGGGGGGCATGGTTCAAGACCTTTATTCTTTTAAAAAATTTTTTATTTTTATTGAAGTATCAATATAAAATCTTATATTGGTTTCAAATATGTAACACAGTAGTTCAACAGTTACCCATATTATTAAATCCTCACCCTCTGGTGCAGTTACTATCTGTCAACATAGGAAGATTTTGCAGAATCATTGACTTTATTCTTCATGCTGTACTCCTATTTTTATTCCTATTATAGTTGCAATGGTGCTGTTACAATGATACTCTTAACTTTTCCTCATCAATATTTAGTCCTTGGTCTCCTCTCAAGTGATTCCTTCGACACGAGGAAAAATTTTAAATGCAGTTCTTCTAAAGAAGACTAGCTGTTTCTTCTCCCATGCATCAGAAATAGGAATGCCTTTGATCTGGCCCATTTTGAAAATGCAGAAGTCAAAATGAAGCAGGTACATCCAACCACAGTGTCTCTCCTCATTGGCCTGTCATTTTTTTCTTTTTGAGTGGAACTAATGGAACTGACATCATTGTGACAAGATTATAGGAGATTTCCACTTTATATATTTCTGCAAACTACAACTAAATTTTATAAAGTAAACCATACTAAAATAGGAATAACGTGCTGTGCTGGAGGCCATTCTTCATTTTCAAGTCATTGAATGTAGACTTGGACTCAACAGATTTTTTTGAAAATTCTGGTGTCATATTCAAGATGCCTTTAAATTCAGAGTAAGGAAAATTGTAGAAATATTTAAAGAATTGGGCTTAAAGAAAGTTTCAAGGTTACTTATTCTGATGAACATGCTTGCAAATGAGGAAATTGTGTTCTAGATTCTAGAGAGTTCTGTTGTCCCCAAGAAGAGAGAAATGAAGAAAGATTCCCCAGCATGCAAACATTTAAAAGTAGCTCAATTACAGGCGTGTGCTGCAGCCAGCTCGCAGGGGTTCATGAGAGCCAATTAGGCACATCTCTTTGTAATTCCATGCTCAGTGTGACATCATATCAGTAGCTTAAAATCTTGACATTGGCCATGGAGGGAATATTTATATCATGGAAATCAACAAATACTGCTATGAATCAGAACATCTTTAAAGAACTTGTTGTTGAGCATTTAGCAGCACACCATTGCCCAGTCAGCAGAGTTGAGGCTGGGTAAGTTGATAGACAAACTCTAAACACTATCTAAGTATATATTTAAGTGGTATAATCATATTTTATTAGATGCTAAAAAATATCCAAAGAGAAGTATCAGAACAGTTTTGCTTGACCAAGTTAATTTGACAATATAACATCCAAATGATTGTTTACTTCAAAGAATCTAGGAACATGTTGCTAGGTAAAATCACTTTATTAATGCTTTACTGTTATTTTAATATGGAAAAATCAATATGGCTATGGTAAAGGATATAAGCATGTCTATTAAGAATATGCTTTCATCTTTAGATATAAATATGTATGATACAATTTAGCAGTTTTTCATAGAAAATTGTTTATCACCTTAACACTGTCATTTGGACACTTATAAAGATGAAACTGGATATTTTTTGCAGTCCGTTCAATAATAAGATCAGCATGGTCAGGACTCCAACATAGTATGCAGTATTTCCACATTTCCCAGCTAATGCTACTGCAATACATTAACTCTGTTTGGAATCCAGTTTCAATCAAATAAATGGTGATTTTCAGCCTTGCCAACTGGAAAGGTGCAACTTGAAAAAAGAAGTCAACATCTATTTAGAATTCCCCCTGCCTGTCTGTCCTCAGGACAATTGCTAAACTACATCAAAATAATAATAATAAATAACTCATCCCATGTAGGCCTTCCAAGAGAGCCTTTTTAAATTAAATTTCAATTTCTGCAGGTCATATGTGTTATGCAAGCAGTGGAGAGAAAGGTTTTTTGCTTTTGTTTTTTGTTTTTTGTCTGAATAGTTGTTAACTTACAGTAAATGCAGCTGTAGATGAAATGGGGGTCCCGGGGGAACACCTGTCTTGCCTTTGGGAATTTGAACAACCTCCTTTACACTCTTCTCTTTCTTTTTAAAATGTGACTCAGTGACAGTCATAGAGGAGTGCATGTGCCTACACTAAGAAACAAAATTAGAATTTTACATGTATGCATAAGGGTGGTGTTGGGAAAGAAATGAGAATATTTGCTCTCAGTGTGTTTGAAAACTCTCCAGTCATTTCCGGGCATTGTGACATACAGAAAACGTATAAAGGGGTTCAGAATGAGAGGGCATTAATTACAAAAATGGTCCAAGGATGGAGAATTCCAGGAAAAATGACAAGATGAGCTTAAAAGGCATTAATAAATCTTGTTTGAATTACTTTAACATATTCTAGCTGAATACGTGAACCAAACAGAAATGTTAGTGTATGTGGCCTAAGTATTATTGAATTACAGGCTTGCATTCCTCTTTGATGTAGGAAGTGAGATCTGGCACATGGAGACAATAGACTTGTCAAATGGGAACTAGAATTACCTGATTTTGACAAGTTTGGAGTGACTAGGTACAATAGTAATATCTCTTTCTGTAGGGACAAGTCCTTAACTGCAATCAAATCCTTTGTAGGGAACAGATCCAGGAAAGAAAAATTATCACCGTCAAACCCGTTGGGCAAAAGATTCTAAGAAGAGATTTTATTTTGTTTAAGGTCTTGGGAGGATGAATTAGTAGAGACCGCCGGAAAATGTCTTTTCACCTTCTTTCTCTTTTTGAGAAAGATTTCCCATCTTGGGTTGGGTTGGGGTCTGTTGGTTCTAGATCATTCTGAAATCTGGCCCCCTGAGTTTGCATTGCACCTCAGCTCTCCCTAAGGCTCGAACCTTGAATTCACTGCTAAACCTCTCCATGTTTTACTTATTTTTCAATAAATCAGGGATAACAATAGCATCTATTTTACAGTTGTAAGGATTAGATAAAGCGATATGTACAAAGTTCTTAGAAGAGTTTCTGATGCATAGTGAGCACTCAGCAAAGAAACACTGCCGGTCCAGTCAGCCCAGGGGGCTAATAAACTCCAGGGACTCAGCACCTGCTGGGAGAAGCGCTCAGACAGGCTCCGAGTGAGCAGAGCCAGCTGGCTCAGCTGTGCCGTCCCGCCGTGAGTCAGTGCTTTGCTTTGCTCCCCCTTCTGCACAGATCTGCTTAGAGGCCCTAAAGGAAAACCTTTTTATCCCCCTAGGTCGAGTCTTGGCTGAAGCAGCCTGTCCCAAGCCATCATTCAGACTGTGACTAAGCGGACTCAAGATTCAAGCCTCTTTTAAGTAACTCAATTTACAGGGTTATTGAACTCAGTAGGCAGATAAAAGATGTGACATACCAGTGTTTAGTCACTTGCAATTCTAACTGCTTGAGATGCTTATGCAATTTAAAATACCACAAGATGTGGGCAGCAGGGTGTGAGTCAATAAAGACTTAGGTCGTCCTGCCCTTTCATTTGGAAAGGCTCCTTGGAGTGTCCTCCTACAGTGCAGATTCTTAAACCTGGTTCCACAATTATCCTAGAAGGGGGATAATGGAACCAGTGTTCTGGGTACTAATAAAGCTCTTTAGCATCATCCCTCTCTGGCTAGCATTCCCTACACCCAGACCCTGTGCTAGGGACACAAAGATAGGTAGGCAGGCCCTCGTTCTTAAGAGCATGTGTCAGCATGGGGAGAGGGACAGTGAGCAGGTGGTTCATGTATAGAGTGGTAGTGTCATAGTCAAGGCACAAAGCATCACTGAACACGGACAAGGAAGAGAGCAGCCCTGCCTGGGACTGTTGGGGGGATCTTTGTGGAGGAGAGAGCTTGGGAACTGAAGGGCATTCTAATCAGAGGAAACAGGTCTGTATAAAAACATGGCATTTAGGTTACTCTTGTTCACCAAGGTTTTATATGTATTCCTTAAAAATCATGCATGTGTGATCTGTGGTGTACTGAACTTGCCACAGACATTTCTGCCCTTAAGTTTTGCAGACTAGAAAGAAGACAGCTAAGAAAGGTGGCTACGATGTAATGTAAGTGCCCTCCCAGTCAGCAGAAAATAGGGGTCCCCAGGTAGAGCCTACAGATCCAGTGGGGGCTCTTTGTGAAGGTGGTGCTTAAGCAGAGCTCCAAGAGTGAGTGGTGTTCCCCAGGGAGGCAGAAAGAGTGTATGTGAAGGCTGGAAGGAAAACGTCAAAGAGCAAGAAAACTGGTGGGTCCAGAGAGCACATGTGTGGGCAGGGAACTACAGAGAGGAGACTGGGGAGATGGATGGCTAATGCAGGGCTTATACTCAGCACAGTGAGGAAGATGGGTGGGAGGGGGCCAGTTCTGGAGGCAGGGAGGTACTTAGTTTATCTTAAGCACTTGGCAAGAGGCCTGAGGCGGGAGAGTAATAGCAGGAATGGAGAGCTGATTTAGATTCAAGACATTTTAAAAGATGGAATGGGTGAGACCTAGTAACCAATTGATTATGAGGAGTTAAGAGGACTTAGAGAACCTCTAAGTCTCTTCCTCAGCTACCAAAGTTCTATTTGACATCTCAGGGACAGAGACTGGAGCAGATGCTCTTGGGATAGGTTAATGATCTTATATATAGGTAGTGGGGTTTGAGCGTGTCTGCATAACATCCTGGTGGGGGATCCATCAAGAAGTAAATACATGGGACAGGAACACAATGAGAACTGTTCATACTTACTGAGAACAGAGGTAGGTAGATCTCCTAGACCAGCACTTGTTTGGTGTATCATCAGTAATTGCATTGTGCCACCCTCAAAACTGTATGTTTTAGGTGTTCAAATAATGATATGATATATGTTTATATTGTGAAATGATCACAGTAGTGGAGTTAACATTGATCACCATCCTTTTCTGTTTGCCAATACCTAACAGGATGTCAAGAAGCTCTTGCTAGGGAAATCTGTGTGAGAGGCAGAAGAGAACTGGGAATGGACCCCTGAGGACGTGACTTTGAAGGGACGCAGAGAAAAGGAGGCAGTAGTAGCAGCTGAAAAGGAACAGGACAAAGAGGGACAAAGCCAGGGGAGAAGAGGTTTTCCACGGAAATGCAAGCCAGTAGGTTCACGTGCAGCAGAGGGATGCAGAGAGGACTAAACCGTGGTCTTTTGGTTTGTGCTTTTATCAAAGACTCCTTATCAGTTGGTAGAAGCCCAGCTGGGTAGAGGCATGACCAGAGGTGAGAAAATGGAGACACTGAACATTGATCCCTCATTCAAGGGCACTGGCTGTGAAAGAAAGGTGAGAACAATACTCTAGCTAGAGTGGGACAAAAATCAGGAAAGTCTTGTTTGGTTTTCCGGTTATGCACAGAGGAGTGGATAATCTGATTTCCTTAGTTAGTTTACAAGCTCCCCGAACAAGCAATCACATTTCTTACAGCACTGGCTGTAGTCCAGAGGCTAATTCAGGACATGGAGGTTCACATATTGATTTCTGTCATAGAATTATTGAAACAACATTAATTGTGCATATACCAATTTAATATGTAATTTCTTAATACCTTTACAAATATATGTATATACCCATTTCATAAAAGGAGAAAGAATATTTTGTGATGTTAACTAACAATAATGAATCTGTTGAAAATATTGTGGATCAATAGACAATTATCATTTTCTCTGGAGGTTTTCTTTTATCTAGACTTATTTGAACATGTAATAAGATATTTTGTGCCTGCTTTTCTCTGCACATGGGCCATTCTCCTACATTCATCTGTTAAGTAGCATCTTCTCTCTTTGGTGCTTGGGCCGTATGTTTCCCTTCTGTAGTGTTTTGACTTTTTCTTTTGGTAGAGTAAATGGTACTTGGGGCCAGGCCTCATCATTCTGAGATACCAAGCAAATATTCTTATTAGGCTTAAGCATGAAACCAACTCTTCCTGAGCAACAATTTGTTGATTAAAAATATCACCCTACCATGACTTTTAAATTGAAAGGTAATACGTTGGTTTGTACTGAGTAAAACATGCCCCCCAGTACATGATCGTCCATATTTAAGGTTTCTGTTTGTACTAGGATGTGTCATTTCAGCTCAGGAAAGTGTTGGAACTGATTCCAGATCATAGCAAATGGACTCTATTTTCAACTCCCATTTTTTATTTAAACTTGTACTGAATCCAGTAGGATTTCCAGACATTTGTATAAAAATACAATATGGATGTGATAAGAAAGATCACATCTTTAAATATGAAAATATGCCCTTTAAAATAATGAAAAGAATAAAAAATAAAACAAGCTGGTGGACTGATTGAATACATAGCAGAAGCCTCTCTTTAATAGAAGCTGGAAAGTAGTCATGAGTGTGCAATGGTTTCTGTCTGTATTTTCCTGAAGGGAAATCGGGTATAAATATTAAAAGATGCTTAAATCTCCAAACAAAAAAACTGGTTATCTCAGCTAAATTCCACTTAATTCCAAAATTACTCATTGGTGTTCAGCTACTGAAATTTCATAGCAGGAAGTTGTCCCTGTGTGTGCATGGGGATATATACATATACTCTGCATCCACTCAATTTTAAGGGTATTGTGACAAATGGTTCTATTTTCCCCAACTAACTTCCAGCTACTATAATTTGAACCATCTAGTTACACTGATTCACTAGTATATTTTTCAGACTTGCACAATATGTCACCATCCTAGAAGGAAAGGAAATGCAATTTTATTAATTCTGTGACCTCACTTTAAATCACATACTTGAAAAACACCACATTTCAAACTGGCCCTAAGAACCCCGTTCAAGAGAACCAGAAGGCTGTCAGTAAAAGTCTTGTGTCAATTCTAGTATAAAACCTCAGATTTCACAGATCTTATCTGAGCTGTGAATATTTGCTTCAGGCATCAACTTGACATTTAAAAGAATCTTTCAAAAACACATGGACATTTCACTTTGCCAGAATATCTACTTCTCATGTAATACTTAAAAATATCAAACTTTAGCTAAAACATCCAATTTTGTCACATTCCAAGAGTCAGAAATCTCTTTTTGTTGGATGAGTTCATCTTTCTTTCTTTCCATTTCTAGACTAGAATGTACCTGCCACCCATTTTATATTGATTGGTTAATTGACAAGGTAATCAAACTTATTGCCCAGAAAATGCATTGTAAACACAAAGCACATTTCTCTCTTTGAATTTTTGCATAAGACTTGAACTCTGGGAAATTAAAGAGTAGAGACAGAATTCAAGGACAAGAGAAAGCAGTGGTGGCTAAAAAGAAAAAATCTTCAACTGGAAAGTGAGAGAGTTCATATAATTTAAAATATGTGGCAATGGTATTTCTTCTAGATCAGACAGATACAGATTATTGGTTTTTTGTTTTGTTCCATTCTATTTTTGTTTTTTGACAACCATCACTCTATAGACTGAATCCAAATCTGTGCAGATATGGAATCGCTTTGAGCCATTGCCCCACGTGATTGTTTTATTTTGAAAGATATTTTAATTTTTATTTATTTGAGTACATCCAGTGAAATACACAAATCTTAGTCGGCAATTTAATGAATTTTGACATGCACGTAAACTCATGTAACCATCACCCAGATCGAGATACTGAACATTCTCACTTATTTGTCCCCCCTTCACATATTTTTGGTATTGGAAATACTCTGTGTTTTATACTCAAATGTATTTTTGGATCATTAGCTGTTTTGCACATGCTATTCATGATTGTTTGTATAAACCCCTGCAAATTAAAAACTGCTCTCAGCTCTTATATTTTCAACTGCAAGATAAATTCCTTGCATCTAGAAGGAGGTATCACCCTGACATGTCACAGCAATTTGGATATACTCAAACTAATGATTCTTTGATCCATTAGGTATCTGTGGACTCTCTAAAGGCACTATCATACCCACAGACACAGACATATTGCCTGATAGTCAGAAGAGGCTGTAAGAAAGAGCTACAGGCTCTGGCATCAGGTCCAGTTTGGTTCTCAACCAGCAAAGCCATTTCCAAATAAGGGAAGATGTTGCTAAGACATTCCCAAGTCACTGGTAGAGTATGTCTGCACCTGAAGGACCCTCTGATGTCTTATGTTCTCTCCCAGGAGACTTCCCACTTGGGAAGTGCTAAGTTGATGAGGTTGCCAGGCAGGAACCTCCAGGCCCCACCAGCCAGAATAGCCTGTTGAAAGGCTGAGCGAAGGAAGGTTTAGGGACCACAGTTTCTCTCTCCAGAACTAACCTCATCTCTCTCGATCTTTTTGACACATTAAGTACCTTGGACTTCTATAGTTTATCACATCTTACTCAGGTTTTTCAAATAACCAGATTCCTCGTATTTGTAACCCTATGATAAATCAATATTCTGGTCCCAAAAAACACTCCTAATGAAATAATACCTCCTGTTTTTAAAAAGTTAAGAATAAGTATCTTAATTGGTTTTTTTTAAACATTTATTTTGAGGTAGTTGGGTCTGGCCATCTGTTGCCACCTAGATAACTACTCATGTAGTAAATACAATATGAGCACATAAATCTATTTCGGTTCACTGAACCCATTAATCGTGTGGCTTAACGTGGCTGCACAGCACCACTCCCATTTTACATTTGTATCATGATAGTTGAGGCTAATCCTAAAATACTTCATTTATTTTAATTGCCAAATGACAAATTAATGTTGTGATTTTTTTAATCCATTGTGGTGAAGAAAATGTGAAAATTCATGGGAGATGCAAAGTGGAATGAAATGCAGTTTGTACATATGGGAATCCAGGAGCAGGTGCTTCTCCTGTGTTCTTACTCATGAATTTTTTAGAAGCTTAGTAATTTAAGATCTCAGAACCCAGAATTCTCTCCTGCCAGTAGATTTGACTGGAATATTCTGTTCTTACCAGGCTTACCTGCGTACAGATCTGATAGAACACAAGAGATTCTCAACCAATTTCGAAGAGTCTTGGGCAAGGAACCATTCATTAATAATTTATGTTAAAATCAATTAAAACTAAATAAAAATAATTATTTCATTCAACGATTACTTATGAAATGCTCACTCTGTTCCTGTTTGCTGAGGTGGGAAGTCACCTTAGTCTGAACATTCAAATGATATTTGAAAATTAAAAAAACAGAAAAAGACTGTTGTCTAAAGATCTTTCTTCTTTGGAATACGTATACACTATTTTCACCAACCATGAGGGTTTTTCCTATGTTTTATGGCTGTAAAAGTCCATTTTTTCTTTTAACTGTATGTAACCACATCAACAGAAGAAAGCATTGGTTATGTAGCCAACATTGTCTTTCTTTTCTGTTTCCTGTTTACTTTTAGACTGAAGAAAGTAGTGAGAATTTCTTCTGTTGTCTTAACACACTCCTCAGTACAATTTACAAATTTCAGTCAGTCCAAAATAAGAAATCAGCCTTTCTCCTTCTGCCGAGAAAGCTAACGCTCTACATACAGCCCGAACCAGTACTTGAGCAGCCTCTGGTAAACCAGGTGCTTGGTCACATCCACCAGCAGATCCTCATAGTGGTCCTAGCAGTCTGCACACCCACATCCTGCAAAGGACTCCAGTCAGCTTTCAAAAGTGTTAGACAGCAGTTCTCATTGGACAGATGTGGGCTCAGGATCTAGGAAAAATCAGAAATGCCTTGGGTATATAATAGTCAGTTCTATTACTCCATTTTTACATTTGGATATATATTCCAAGTAAATTCTGGCTCAATAATTAGAATTATTTAAACAAAATGGATGTACTGTTTTAAAGCTTGCTTTTATTTGCTGTAGGTTAGGGGGAGGGGCAAGGGGGTTCCCCTCCTGGGGCGGGTTCCCCTCCTGGGGCAAGTTCCCTATGAATTGGATGAAACTGAAAGAGGACAAGAAGTGAGGATTGGGTTAAAGGGGTTTATTCCTCAGCTTGCTTGGGTTTCCTAGCCAGGCCCTGGGACCATCCTCCGGCACTGCATGTGCCCCATCTTCCATTGCCCGCCCCTTCTGGGAGGAACTCCACGGACGAGTCCTTGGTGACTTGGCAGATGCCAGATCAACTAGGTACCAGAAACAGAGGGGAGGAGAGAATGGCTGTTTTCTTTCTCTCCCCTTGCCCAGTTGGACCAGAGGCTCTGTTGCGGTAAACATCCATTAATATGTAAAATGGACTAAGACCAGGTGAGAAATTCTGTTAATTCTGGGTAAAAACTTCAATTTACCCCACATTTGCATTAACCATTCATACTATCTTCCCAAGTTAAAGAACACAGGAAACCTCAAATATTAGTTCTATAACCAAATATTTATTTTTGCTTTCTTCTTCCTGCTCACTTAGGAACTGAAGAAATAAGATGTTGAACTGTAGAATAATATTGATTCTTTAGGAAAGGAAAATTAGGTAGGGTCCTTTAACATGATGTTGCCTGTTACAAAATATCATCTTCAATATATAGAAAGTAAGAAGTTATGACCCATAATTTTTCCACAAAATAAGCAATAGGCTCTCAGAGTGTCAACTTGCATTCATTTTTTAGTAAAAACGTTCATTTTAAATGTTAGAAAATTTCAAACACCTCCTTCCCCATAAAGATGTGCATCGTGTACAGATCACATTTGAGCTTAATATCCATGAGTGGTGGAAATGATGAAGAATTGAGTAATGCTCAAACATTTTTGTACTTTACTCAGTGTGACACTATTTGCATACATCTGAGGAAGAGTAGCATGGATATGTTTGAGATTTATTCAAACTGCAGTTAATAACTCATATACATATGGATGGGATGACTTCTTGTAATAACTCTCGTCCCACAGCAGTTCAAAAGGAATGAGTGTGATATGGAAGGCATAAGGGGGTTTCTCAAGGTTGAGTAATGTACAAATCCTTCTAAAAGAAAAAAATATATTACTGGACCCCCTGAAATTGATTTAAATTATTTTTTTTAAGTACATGTGCAACATGATAAACCTGTTAAATGTATGTATATGCAAACCTGGTTCTAAACTCCTTACCACTCACAGCCCTGTCCAACCATAAATCAAAACAAATTAACAATCAAATATAGCTATAAAATCAGTTAAAATCAAATTAACGAAACTAATTTAATGTAGCCAAACATGATGTTTGGCTAAAATTAAACTACCACTCAAAATGTGAATATGGAATCGACTGCTGTGGCAGTGGGGCTTTTGATTTCAGCAGGCCTGTGCATTTCAGGTGCCAGGTGATAGCTTTTGGTAGAACACAGTAAAGCCTTCATTCCTTCTTTGCATTTACTTGGTGCAAACAAATAATTTACTTATTAATCCATCTGGTAACCCTCATTAGTATTACTTGTTCCTATTGCACAAGAGGCTATATTGATTTTTTGGATTATCATCTGAATAACACCATTAAATCAAATCAATTCCTTAAAAACATGTCTAGGCACTGCCCCAGCACCATTCCCAATGACCATTCCCAATTGAACCTATAGGGTACAAACCAGTGCCCTATACGAAAGTAAAACTTGTCCTGAACCTGTACTGTACGAGAGGGTGGTCTCTGTTAATAGCACAAAGTTTGAAATTCAGTGTCACATTATAAAGCATTTAAATGCACAATTTGAGTTTCCTACATAGTATATTGCAGGTGATTACTAACCCACATTGTTCCTTTGTGCAGATTCAAAAGGGGTACCTTTCTGGTGCCCTTGACTTAGCTGCAAGGGGCCAGGCAGGATTTCAGCCTGACTTACCACCTGGTTTGGTGCCTTCATGCTACGTACAACCTGCACAACTGTACATGGCAGACCCAGTGTATGAGAAAGTTAAAGAAACAAGATTCCTCTCCTTGATTTTATTACCAAAGATCTCTCAAATTGACTCATTAGCTAAGTTAAGCCTCTTTGTAATGTCATATTTACTGCAGTTAATTAAAGCAAATGCACTGGGAGTTACTCCATGCAGTTTCCCTTGGGAAATTACTCCTGGTGACCTCATCTTAAAGAAAAGACACCTTCTACCTATGAGTTCCATTTCCACTTGTTTTCACTAGTTTCATTGCATTTTTCCCATTTATTTCTATTCCATATAATTGTCCAAGTAGTCAAGTTCTGATTTGAAGTCCCCCAACATCTTCTTGTTCACTTTTTATTTATTGAAGTTTATTTCCTTGCCATATGCAATATTGTGATTTATAAGAAATGTGTATTTGGTCTTAGTCCCTGGTTCCTGGCTCACAGCTCCTCAAAGTCATTGAGTTTCCTGTGATAAGAGGATTGGAACTTTGATTCCAACCACCTGCCCCCTGGGAAGAGCAGAGCAGCCAGAGATTGAATCAATCAATAGCCATGCCTGAGTAATTAAGTCTTCATAAAAATTCAAAAGGACAAAGCTCAGACAGCTTCTGGGTTGGTGAGCAGGTGGAGATTTGGGGAGAGCGGCATGCTCAATGTGAGCACATACCTTTCCACATACTTTTCCATCTATATTATTTATCATATCCTTTTATAATAAGGCAGTAATCTAGTAAGTAAAATGTTTCTCTGAGTTCTGTGAGCTGCTCTTGGAAATTAATTGAACCCAAAGAGGGAGTCTTGGGAACCTCTGGTTTATAGTCAATCAGAAGTGCAGGTGACGACCTGGGTTTGCAACTGGTCTGAGGTTGATGGTGAGGACAGGGGCAGGACTGAGCCCTTAATCTGTGGGATCTGGTGCTTTCTTTGGGTAAATAGTATCAAAATAGTGTCAAAATTGAGTAGAATTATAGGAAAATCAACTGGTATCCAAGCATTGCTTGTTAGTGTGGGAGAACCCCACCGTCACATTGGAAGTGGTGACCAGAACTGCCAATTTACTATATGATTGGGACTAGAAAGAAATATTTTTACTATCTTCTATGGCAGTATATATATGTGTGTGTGTGTGTGTACAATTTAGTTTAAATAAAGTATCCTATTCATATAGCTGAGGTGGGACAGGGACATGGGACAAGCATCATGATTAACTTTTCTTGCCTTTGATGAAAAATGCTGAGATATAAACAGTATACTAAGAACAGGAGGAACCCCATTTTGAGACTAATATTCTTTGTTAAAAAGCAGAGAGTTGAGAAATAAGATTCCTAACATATTCTCTGGTGATCAGGCAATAGCCCAACAGCCTATGTTAACGCAGGGCAGGCAGTCTGAACTGATCTGTCCCCACTGCTTGAGGGTAACCACTATCCTGGAGAAGAACAGGATAAATAAACTCCTTGTGTTGGGTTTATTTAGCAGAATCAGCTGGAGGACTGATAACAGAGGGAGGAGACATGGTGTCTCTCAACAGAGATGAGCAACTTGAGACCACAAGTCAAGGCTGTGCCCATCAAACCCCGCTCTGCCCTTTGCCCCAGTCTTGAAAGCTTTAAAAGACAGAATCCCCAAACTTTCAGCGCACCTCCTCTCTGAGGACACCCGCACTTTATTTAAGTGCGTACTGTCAAATAAAGCTTTCTCACTGGTCAAATTATTGCGGTTTGTCTCTTTACTATTTCATTTTATTTCCAAGTCTTCACTCTGTCTCTGCTTTACTGCTGATAAGTAGGAAGGGGCTGCTAAGAGCTCAGATTTGGGCCTGCATGTTTCCGTCGCCTGGGTGACCCAGACGGAACTGCCACTGTGTGATCTGCTCTTAGTAGCCTGCTTGAAAATCTCCTTTGGGAAGTTCCTAGAACATAATCTCACTCCCTCCTGTGCTCCGTGGCTCCCCGAAATCCTGGAGTGGTAGGTGCTAGTCCCCACGCTGTGCAGACTCCAGCAGACGCAGGATGCTGGGTGACCCAGCTTCAGGAGTTGGCAAGGACATCTGCCCTAGGCTGAGGACTTTCTCTCTTTCCCTCTGCACCTATCTGCTTTCTGCAAGGCCTGCAAGGCAGCTGCCAGTCCCTGCTGCTCTTGCTTTAATGAATTCCTTCCTTACCTGCACTCCTCTGATTTGCTCAAGAATTCTTTCTCGCCCAGAGTCAAGAACCCTCCCCGACCAAGTTGAAGTTTCTCCTCGCGCTTCACCTAGTGTGCAGGAAGAGACCTCCCCAGATGCAGCTACCAGACAACATAGCTATAGAGCATTTCGAATAGGAATACATAACGCAGAATCATGTAATCATGAATACTGTAAACATGATTATTACGCAGTGAGCTTTTCAATGCCATTTACAGGTCATTTCTCAATGTGCAAGTCCTTGAGAAAGTGTTTCCATCCTGCTCTTGTATTCCCATCCTGCTGTAACCCAGAGGGAAGGAAGGAAGAGAGAAATTTAAGACCCTGTGGCAGGGAGCTCTGAAACGATACCTGGAGGTACAAATCAGGGAGTTGAGGAGGATTTATGGTTTCAAGAACATGGCTGTATTTCAGTGTTTTGTCACTATTAATTTTTTTAAATCTTTGCCAGGTATATGCTTTAAAAAGCCCCATATCTAGAAGATAGAGCAGTGGAAGCCTTCCAGTGTGTGTGTGTGTGGTGGGGGGGGGGGGGGTGAAAGAGAGAGAGAAGCCCTTGCATTTTGTGTGTGGCCCAAACCAAAGCATTCTGCAGAGGCAGCTTTATGTTATGAGCATCAGGGCCTGACATACAGAAACAGATAATTGCTGTTATTCAATTGTGAGCTTATATAGTAAATCCTCTTTTTTCTAAGCTTCATACCCAGCAGAATTATGCAGAAGCAATTTTACCTAGTGGATTATGGCCATTTATCACTGGGTAAATCTTTGCCAGTTTCCTGCAAAGGAAATGGAGCTCTTTGAGCTCTCTTCTACCTACAGAGTCCAAGCCTAGAGTAGACCCCTAATACTGCTATTTGCATGCATAATGACTTCCTCTGGGCATGCAAATAAACAAGTGTCTGCTAGAGGCAAGCACTTTGGTTTGCGGCCTTCCTGGTGTTTGCTTGCATTCATTCCACCTGCCTTGAGGTCTGCTCAGCACATCTAAGAAGAAGTGATGGGAAGTGATCCCCAAAGTCTGAAAATGTAGGCAAATCTTAAATGGATAATTTCTGAAATACCAGAGTGCAAACTGACTGTACACTACATCCCTGCCATCCCTTATGTGGTAGATATTTTGAGGACCGATGAACTGGGGAAAGGATTGGGGAGAGACACACTTCTGCTTTATCTCCTTTCCTCTCAGCTTCAGAAGGACCCTTACCAAAACTCAGTGCTCACACTATTCCCAGGCTAATTGCTGGAAGTCATCATGAAGAAATGAAATCCTTCATATCAAGAAGGATATGTTCATTAATCAATTCCTTAGCACTCTCCTGGGGTAGACAGGTGGTCTTTCTTGGAGAATGTAAATGAATGAATTCTTCAAATATTCTGGAGTCCCTGCCATGCTCTGTACACGGACTTGGAGGCTCATGGTGCTGGGTCTCCCCCTCCTTTGTGTAGCCAGGCAGTCCCACCTGGGGAGGTCTCTCTTGCCTGCCAGCTGAGTGACACCTCAGCCTGGAATGGGGAGGGCTCCTGACTCTGACCAGGAAAGAATTATTCAATAGTTCAGAGGAGGGTAGGTAAGGAAAGAATTCATTAAAGCAAGTGTGGTAGTGAATGGCAGCAGCTGTGCAGACAGTAGAGTGCAAGGGAGAACAGAGGGAGGAAAGGGAAGTACATTGAACTCTCACTCGGCGTAGGGCAAATCCCTTGCCAACTCCTAAGGTCAGGGTCACCTGGCATCCAGTGTCCACTTGAATCTGCACTGCATGGGAACTAAGTCCCTACAACCCCAAGATTTGGGGGAGGTACAGAGCACTGGAAGGCATAAGATTTTGTTCTGAGAACTACCCAAAGCAAAGAAAGGAGACTTTTTTGGGCAGGTTCCTAAAGAGCATGATTGTACAGCTGCAGTCCTGTCCTGGTCACACAGGAACTTGCAAGCCCCGAATCAGGGATCTCAGCAGCCACTGCCTTATGATTGCACAGCCACGGTCCCGCAAGGGTCACCCAGGTGGTGGGAACTTACAAGCCCAGATCAGAGATCTCAGTAGCCCTTGCCTATTTGTCTGAAGTAAAACAGGGAGAGAGAGAAGACTGTGCTTAAGACTAGAAAAGTAAGAAAGACACTTAACACAGTGGCAGAAGCTGGTGGGCTCTTGTCTTTGTGGTAAGAGAGAATTCGGGGGCAAAGCGCAGCAGGCTTAAGCAGCAGAAAGTCCACTCAAGGAGAGAGAACACACACAGGGTGTGGGCGGCCTCAGAAAGGAGGCATGCGTAAAGGTTTAGGATTTGGGTTTTTTAATGATTGCAAGAATGGCATAAGGCACCAGGGGACTGTAGGCTGCGGTGTGGTCTCATGATGTCTGTGTTTAGTGGTAGAGATATTATGTCCCCACTCATGGTCAGTTCTCTAGATATTCTGTAAGATAAATTTGCATAAGGAATATATTAGTCCTGTTCTTCTCCAAGATAATGGTTACCCTCAAGCAGTGAAAACATATCGTGTAGAACCGCTTGCCCTGCTCCTCAGTAGGGTCAGTTGTTGGCTAATCACCATAAAATATGTTAAGAATCTTACGTCCTAACTCCCTGGTTTTAAAATGGAATCTTAGCCTTAAGGTGGAGTCCCTGCTATTCTTACCATACTATTTATATCTGGGCATTTTTCATCACAGGCAGGAAAAATCAATCATGATGCTTGTCCAAGCCCCAGCTCTACCTCACTCATCTCCGACGTGGTGCACCTGGGATGGTTCTGGCCTCACTGAGCCCCCTGCTCTTTGATAACTTTAGGGTAGAAAATTCAGACTCCTTTTGTGCCTGCTGTTGGTGATAAAGCTTATGATAGTTCCTTCACTGCTAAATATTCATTCCACCCAGTGCATGAGCCTCTAATGATGGATGAAACCATTTTCAAATCAATGCTCACTCTAATTGAGATGTGTTTGCTGTCTGCAAATGTTTGGCAAGCAATTTTCCAAATAGACCCCCAAGGAGTCTAGGGTTGCCCTGTACAGAAGAACATTGCCATCAGGCATGTCCACTGTTGGCTAGGCTTTTCATTTGGAAGGAATGGTAAATTTGGTCATCTCAGTTCATGGGAAGTTATTTGAATGAAGAGCATAGCTATAGGGATGTAGATGTTTCATGGCAGTCTGAGGTCAGTCCCTGTCTGCACACTCGTGCAACTGGCCCTCCAGGACTGGCAGCTCTTTCTCATCTCATGGCCACATCAGTGGCAAAAGTGTTCATGAATCTTTCCTCCCGTGCTCTGCTGCTGGCCATCTCTACTTCTTCCTGGAGGGAGGAGGGCAGTAAATTATTACTCTTCTCTCATTATCAACTGACTGTTCATTTCAAAATGCCAAGTGCAAGAATGTGTTTGCCCTAACAAATGAATATTGACTCTGTTGGGGTTGAACTGTCATACCAAGTCATCTCGTAGATTTCTGGTCAGCCTAAGAGCTGGCCGTCAGGTGTCCAGTTCATTAGATCTGGAGGTTTATAACCTGGCACAGAACACCAGCCTCTGCACAGGGCACCAGCTGTGGCTGTTTCTCCAGCAGGGCATGTGGGCAAGGCCAGTGTCCTCAGAGATGGCATGTACCATGACCGATCCTGCCCAGGTCATATCAGGCCATAAGGAGACTACTCCCAGGAACAAAATGTAATTGGCTTGTGTTTTTAATAAATTTATCTAAGACTGTTCCTAATGTTTGCACATAGATTTGCTATATTGAGGATATGGCTAAAGTTGTTTCATAAAAATTTTGACTGAAAAACATACCTTGTTCTACCTGCCTTTAAATCTAGCATTTTACTTTTCATGAACTCATATTTAGTGGCACATGGGATAATGATAGGAAAAGCAGCAGTGACAATGTAAAAGAACTGAAAGGAGATGAGTTTAGTCTTTAGTGAACGTTGTTAGATGAGGCTGGACAGTGGCCAGGAGTAGAATTTTAAGAAAAGGAGTACTATTAATTAGACAGGGAGAATAGCAGAGAAACAAAATAATGATTCCGGATAGCACTTGTGATAGGAAATGATCATGTAGCTATTCAAAAAGAAGAAGTATTCAGTACACATAGTAATTATCTTAGTGCCTAATCTATGAAATAATATAACCATCTGGAGACTCAATTGGGAGATAGAGAGGCAAAAAAAAATATTTGTGTTCAACCTGTATCATTTTTGGAGTCAAATATTTACAGTGCTCAGCTCTGAAATGTTCCTTATGAACCATGGCCCTCTGTATTTAGTTTAGCCATTTTTTAGGCAAAAAATACCCTCAGTGTACATGCCTTTTGAGAACGTCTGAGCTGCTGACACCTGTTGTCAAGAGCCTGTTGCTTTGCTTGTGTATTACTTGCCTAATGTCAGGAACCCTGGTTTCAAGTCATCAGGTTGGTTTGTCACCTCCCTGCATCCATTGCCCAGGTGGGTTGCACCAAATATACAGATTCTTTTATGTTGTGCAGCCTGTTGGGTAACTGGGGAACACATGGATCCAAATCTGTATGGGGGTCAAATGCCACACATTTCCAAAAACTAAACCCACTTTGTACTAGTGTTGGTTCAAAGTGTAAGAACTATATTTAATAACATTACTTTTTTTAATGTGCTTATTTAAAGACATTTCTCTGCCCTCTGTGCTCAGAAATACGTGGGAAGCAATGAGCGCTGAGGAGCAGTGGTTAGGTAATGAAGGCACAGAGAGAGTGAATGGGCTTTGCCTCTGTAACTTTGTGCTTGAAGTTTACTTTTAACTTGTTATAGTCCAAACCACATGGATATTTCAGTGTAATAAATGTGTGTTTGTAGAGTGCTATCATGTGTTTGATGCTTTGATAAGCAAATCTGTGGTGGGTTCCAAAATAGCATTTTTCAGCCTCAAGGAGCTTTTGATCAACTGGTGAAGAAAAGCAGTCATAGAAATCACAGTTGCTATAGTAATGAGCATTTATTGCATATTAGATGCTTTACATGTATTTCTCACCGTATACAAAAATACAAATTGTTGTCTCATTTTCACAAAAGAAAAAATTGAGTCAGCATAGTTAAGTGACAAGCCCAAGTAACCAGATGTAGGAGTCAAATTTAGGTTACCTGAATTTAAATCCACATTTCTCTATTATATCATGTTAAATAAATTAAATGTTGGAAAAAAATAGCAATTATATGAATGATTGCTTTAGAAATTCAGAGAAAGGAAAGATCCACAGAGCAAACCAATTAGTCCTATACTTGCTGGATACACTTTTAGAAGATAGTATGTGCATAAATACACACACATGATGATATACACACATATACATGTAAACACACATAGGCATATACACACACGGTAGATACATAGATGCACATGTGTACACACATACATGATATTTACACATATGCACGTACATGATACATACATTGTGGCATAAACAGACATCTATATATTATAGAGAAAAAAAGAAACAAAAATTAAACTCTTCCTAGGAATTTTTAGTCTAAGAAGAAATATTGGGCCTCCCCATGAAAAAAATGCATTTCATCAGAGCTGACACATGGACAAGTACTGAACCTCACCAACTGTAATTGCATGTGTTGCTATCAGATAGAAGAGGCTACTGAATCCACCCGCGTCCCTTTGTCTCCATTGCTATTCCATGGCAGAACTGTTACATAGGGAAATAAATATAATTGTGTGCATTAGGTTGACATATAAGGGTATAAAGAGTTTTTTCTTGTTTTGCTCAGGAAGGAAGCCTCAGACAGCAGTTACGTCTTATTCCTGGCAGTCTCAAAGCAGTGTATAGGAGTAGCACAGTGGTGACTTATCACTGCAGACTCACAGACTCACATCACGTAGCTGTAAGTGATGGAAAAATTCCAATTTCTTCCCTCGTGTTGAAGCAGCAGTGTTTCTATAATGTGTTGAGTCAAGACTCTCTGGCATTGCAAAATTAATTTAGAAGTTTCTTAGGCTCTGGATGCCATAAAGAGGAGACCCTTCAAGCAGCCTGATGTACCAGGTACCAGATGCCCTCCAACATGCCTGGCTAATATGGTTCTCTCCATTTATTTATATTATGTCATACAGATTACATATATTATTATATCATATTCATTTACATTATTCACTCATCACTTTACTTACTGATTGATTCTTTCACTATCTATTTATTAATCTATTTTGTACAAAGTGGTGGGGTGTATGTCACTGGCTGTACTCACCCTAGTACTGAGTCTCTTCTCACATCCCTGGAGGGAATTCTTTCTTGAGGTCAAGATTGTATTGTGCTCATTACAGCGTAGTATTCTGAGATTTTAAAACCACTAATCAAAGGGAAAACAAAGACTTTTCTTTTTAATGCAGTTTTTCCCTTTACCTTTGGGTACTCAAAAATATCAGCATGGTGGGGAGAGAGACTGCATAGCCCTCCCCCGTAAATGGGACTTTTATTATAATAGACTAGCTGCAGAGCTGTTAGTGTCTTAACTATAACACTAGGTTCAGTTGTGAAGGAATGTGACTGGTTTTCTTACCCTACTCATAAACTGGTGGTAATCCAGAACCAGAAGCTTCTATTGTGTGTGTGCGTGCATGTGTGTGTGTGCACGCACGCATGTGTGATTCTTGACAGAAATTCTAATATTTTGTTAATAATCAGTTTCAAAGCATAAAATCCAGGGATTGAGGCAGTCCAGTGTGTGATGTTTGCTCTATGATTGGGCCTAAGGTTCAGAGATCATTACTCAGTGAGGAGAGTGGAAGGAGTTAAAACTAGACTCCCAGGTTCAGGAAAGTGTTCATTGGTGGTTGTACAGAACGTGCTTCAGGTTTGTTCGGGAGTGGTATTAACTGAAGATTCCCTTAGCACACTATTTGGAGTATTTAAGTGTCAAGGAAGATGGGATCTGGAAATTGCTCTTCTGAAGCTGAGCTCAAAATAACAGCTATTTCTGGAGTACAAGAGCAGTGCCCACCGTCTTCAGTCTTGATAAAAGTGGTCATTTGGTTTGTTTCTTCTTTTGCTTTAGAAGCACTTAGCTAAGCCCCAGTGACAGAAAAAGACATGCTTGGAATTACGGTCATGTAAAAAAATATTCCATCTACACAATGACATGTTTTGTAACTCCCAAGTTAAATCACCTGTGGTAGTGAGCTTTTGGGAAACAGACAGTGGGACAGACATCATGCCCTAACTTCTTTAACTGAAGGAAAATCATAAACTTTATACAAACACAGAAATGTTAGGAAATAAGTTGGTAAGACATGAGTGAAGTACTTCTAAGGAAAATAACTCATGGATTGAAGTAATGGAAAATCAGGACTATTTTCCAATTGTCTGGAATAGAGATGATTTGAATGGACAGTTCTCATAGAATATTAGAAGGGAGCTTAGAGATTCCCCCCTCATTTTGCAGTAGAGGAAATTGTAGTAGGAGAAAGCAAGAGGCTGTATCAAGAGTCGATGCTACCCTTTGATACCAGGTAGGAACAATTTGTCAGTTTCTTTTTACTAATAATGTTGTATTTTGAAGTTAGAACTTATCATTATTATTATTATTTCAATTTAGAACTCAGGATTTAAGAGATTAAAAGCAGGTATAAAGAATGAGCATTTTGAATTTTTATTTAAACTCTACAGTACAGTTAAACTTTCTCTGTAGAAGAATACTTCCTTTGAAAAAGACACCAATATCCTTCCATGACTTGATTGGGAAATGCATAAAGTATTTGGTGGGGTCAATCCTACATATTCAAGGCCAAGCATGGAAAAGTTCTTATGTATCCTGAGCAAATGGTTTCCCAGAATACTGATGAACAGAACAGGCAAAGGTATATTTCGAGACTTTATTCCAACTTGCCTTTACACAAAGGTTCAGAAGGCAGTGAGAAAAAGCTCAGTTTGGTACTGATTTAGAGGCAGGTTCCCCAAGCAGGCTGAAGATGCTGAACATCAGTCACATGTCAGGCTGGGGTCAAATGCTAAATCACAGACCTCCTCCTTGAGGGGTTTGGCAGGATAAGGCTGGTATGTTGGCCCTGTGGAGTCCTAGGGCTTTTATCAATTGCAATGCTCTACCCAGAGTGACCTCCCTAGTCCAGAATCAGCATCTCAGGATGGGGACGGGAGCAGACTGTAGAGACCATGGCTGTCACCTCTGCCATGGAACTAAGCTTGGGGTTTCAAAAGGACTTTTGGGTCCAGTACCAGCAGATTCAGGTAAACTAAATTAGAGAAACTAAGCATTGCTAAAGCCATGTCTCCCCTCCCCAGGTTCCCCACTATAGTAGCTGGTTAACTAGTCATGATATTTTCAATTTGCACCATTTAGCAAAATGTGGGCTTTGCACAAATGAAACCCCTTCTCTTGTTTGCAGAAACAAACAATCTGTAGACTGGGGTCAAGAGAGGAATATTATCTTGTCAGTTATTTTTAGGGGTTTTGAGTGATCTAGCAATAATGTATAAAATCACATATTTTTAATGAGGACCTTGTTCAGGGATGGAGAGGAAGGAAATATTACAAACTAGAGAATTTCATTCATCAGGACACTGAGAAGGTGTTGAGCTCTTATTTTCTATGAAATTGCATTTCATGTTGATACACTGTTCTGACTTGTAAATGGAATAAGATCCCAATATTAATTTCATTATTGCTGTTAATTATTCTTGCCTGTCAAAAGAAGTAAGAAATTAGTTGGCTTATCAGAGACTATAAATTAACCAGGGAACAGTGGCCAAGGCCTTGTTGGGTACCCATCATGTGCAAAATATCCTAGTAGTCGTTTAGAAGAGCACCAAAAAAATTTAAAGCATTATATCTGCTTTCCAGGAGCTAATGATTTTGGAAAGAGACAAAACATAAGAAAAGAGTAATAATACAAGGCATAGGCGTACATATTAATGTGTGTATTTACCTAGGTATATACTTATATATTCATGTATTTGCATCATAGTTTATGGTTAGATGTAAGATAATGAAGAATTCTGGTGTCATTCTGGAGAGATTAAAATCTGCAGAATGATTTTATTACTGAGAAAACTCAAATACAAACTCAAAAACTCAAATGTTATAGATAATCACATTCATGCCTATGTATTTCAAGCTATCCATGATTGTGAAAAATTCAGTGTTTTGTGTCTTAGAAATTAGTCCATTGTGAGTGTGTTCTTCCAACCTTTGTTCAGGATCCTGAAAATTTAACTTGGGCTAAGATACTTCTGGGCTCTAAGGCTTTTTTAAGCTCCATTAAAATGGAATTCAAGATTTAGGGATATTAACTACAGCTGTACATTCCAGAGCCTGATATTCCCCTATATTTGTATCTTAAATAAAAGCTTCTCTCAAGAAGCAATCATCAAAGGAATCCTGAAGCTTTTCTATCTTGACAACACCTACATGTTTGCTATTTTTGGCGCGCTCCCTCCTAGTGAAAGACATTGCTTAGATTTCAGATTTTTCTTCCTCCTAGTCACCTTTGTGAAATTTGGCATTGTCATTTTATCTCCCAAGTTGTATTTTTCCTCCTCAAATCATTATCAACTCTGAACTCATCTTGAAAGAAGTGAAGGAGGGAAGGAAAGACAGAAGGAAGGAGGGATGGAGGGAGGGGAGAAGGAAGGGAGGGAGGGCTGTTAGGGGTCATCGCAGTAGGTGTTCGTCCTGTCCTGCACTGTTTCTCAAGTGCTCTGATACAAGATGATTAAGTCAGTATTTCATGAGAGTTTTAGAATCAAATCCAAACACATGTCAAGTGTTTCCTTATGCGAGAATTGGCAACCATTCCCAGCAGTACTGATTCCAGAGCATTATTGGGTTATAAAATCAAGTAACTGCAAAGCTTTGCATATAATTTTTCCTTTATTCAGATTTGGTTTTTTTTTCCATGACTAACATTTTTAAAGAAAGCTATTTGGCAAAGGCCACAGCTTAAATGAACAGGATATTTCAGGACTCAGTGCCTTTGACTGTTTCTCAATCTTTTTTGTATATCAAGTGAACATGAAGAAAATGTAATATGTCATTCTTCATTGAAAAGAAATGCAATCAGGGAGAAAATAAAATGCTTAGGAACCTTTGGGCTGGAAGACACCTGGTGCTACAAATCCTGATTGTATTAAGAAACTAAATTCAGAAAATGGGGTGTCTTTTTTAAGTTAATTTGGTGGCAGAAGCCACATTAGATTCAGAATTTCCTCTCACCAACCTGGTGGTTTTTAACCATAACACTCTATTTTCTAAAGGCAGGGGAAAATGGACAGTGTAAATCAGCTTTTCTGAGACATACTCACACTTCTGTTTTCTTTAATGGGCCACCAAATTTCCCATGTAATCAATGTCACTTTCCCAAAGCTGTCTCCAAAATTACTCTGTGGCAGTTAATAATCGGAGTGACAATATAAAGTGTGAATTCATGTGAAGTAGAAATAAATTTAATCCAGAGCACATTTGCTGTGTACGCACAGAATGCTGGGCACCCTGCTAAGTCCTGGACATATAAAGAGATAGAAAAGGTAGATTTTGAAGTCAGAGAGCCTTGGGTTTAAATCCTGGTTCGGACACTTACGAGCCATGTCCCCTTAGAAAAATAAGTTAACCTCTCTGAGCCTCACCACACTTGGCCTACCTGTGAGGACAGAAGGGACTGTGACACTTTATAAGATGTCTAGTCCACTTTGCACATGGTAGACCCTCAAGTGTGAGAAGCTCCCCCCTCCTCTAACTCACAGGTTAATCAATCAGTTGGAAACCAAACTGTGAACAGGTGACATCTTGCTGCAATTTGATAAACCTCGAGTGAGTGAGTGTAGGGAGTTACAGGCAGGATGGAGGGCACTTGCTCTGTCCCGGAAGGAAGTGTCAGGGAAGCAGAAGTATTTGAATGGAGAGGACATTCGCCAGGCAGGCAGGGTAAGGAGGAGCATCCCAAAGCAAGGGAACTGTCCAAGCAGATCACAAGCCTGAGTTTGCTGGGCATCCAGCAGAGCACTGTTCAATACAAATAAATGAAACTTCAAGTTTTCTGGTAGCCACATGTTTTAAAGCAAAAGGAACAGCGGAAATTAATTCTGATACTAATTTTGCTTAGATATGTATCTAAAATATATCATATCCACATATCATCAATGTAAAAACGTGATGAGATGTCTGACATTCTTTTCCCATTGAGATCCAACGTGTATTTCCCATTCACAGCCCACCTCAATTCACACTAGCCGTATTTGAAGTGCTCAAAAGCCACATAGTGGACAGCATAGGCAGAGAATAGGGGGCATGTGGGTGTCAAGGAGCCCGGGCTTGGAGAGAGGAGAGATTAGAGAGGAAGGCAGGGATTGGATGACAGAGGGCCTTGTAGGCGGAGTTATGGAAATGAACTTGGCGTTTTTTAAGCAGGAGAACTATATAACCAGAACTGCAGTTTCCAAACATCATGCCGGAGGAGAGGCGGTGTGAAAGAAGGGCCGTCACTTAGGAAGCTGTCCCAAATGATCCATGGAGACTATTGCTTCTCAAACTTTAATGTGCATGTGGCTAATCTGAGCATCGTTAAAGTGCAGTGTGATTTTCTGAGTCTGAGGTAGGCCTAAGATTCTGCATTTCTAACAAGCTCTAGGATGATGCTAGTACTTGCAGTCCATGGACTGCAATTTGAATATCAAGGATCTAGAATAAAACCTAAAAAAAAAAAAAACACAAAGGATTATTTTGCCAGAGAGAAGAGAGAAACCCTTCTCTGCCCTTCCCCGCCCTGCCCCTGAGCTTCCTGAGGGTCCTCACAGTTTGCATATCACTTAGGCCACCTCCAAACCCAGCCTAGGTTTTATAATGTATATTATATATTTTGTGTGTATTTTTTAAATCCAGCTGTGATGGGTTATATCATAAATGTGGCACAGGGCTGGGGCCAGGGCCCTCAAAGCCCAGCTCCTGCTCAAAAAAAAAAAAAAAAATTAAAGTTATTTGTTTGTGGGTTAAAAAAAAAAAGTTTTCATCTACAATTTTCTAGGCTAGTCAATAATCAAATGCAAACAAATGACACGAGTACTTCATAGTCCAGAACACACTACTTAGCACTGAGCCTCTTTGGAGTTCTCCCCCCTTCCTAACTGGCTGTGTCAATTAATGATGTGAATGATAACCATTATCTGGCATTTCCATTTTTTTTAACCTTTCCAGGACTCTCATTAATTCATTTTAAAAGGATAAAGACATTTTGAGCACAAACTGCCTGTGATTTAATGCTCCTGGGGAAGAACATTTTGATTCACAAATAGGTTGGAAATCACAGGACTGTAATAAAATTGCGCATGTAAAGGTTGGATGTATGATTAATGGGTCCTAGTGTTTGGCAATGGTAAAGTTGCGACCAAGTTTTGATGGAGCAGAAACGAGAAGGAGGAGGGCAACAAAACCAATGAATTTTCTGTCCTGTCCGTATAGATTAAATTATTTTGCAGAGGTTAATTGATCTATACGGAGAGTTAACGTCATGGTTTTTTAAGTATTTTATTTTGGATACTTTTTAATTCCTCCATATTTTAAAGTACAAAATGTTGACTTAGTCTATTTTTTTTGCACAGGAGTGAAAATTTTCTTCAGGGAAGAATTTCTTCAGGGAAAATTCTAGATAGAAAACATGCTTTCTCTTAACCAGAATTTATATTTTAGGAAAATGAGTCTTCATGCTCATGGAGAAACATAAATTATTGTTCTCAAGATTCATTACTAAAGATACCCAAATGATTCTTGGCCATTCAGTGAATCTAAGTAAACAAAGAATTAATTTTTTTAAATTAGAAGAATTCCAACATATACATCCTTGCTCCTTGGGAATCCAAAGATTTAAACTGTACAGCTTATACTTTGCCAAGGCCAATGAAGCTGATTATTTTTTCTCAATTAAGTTGAAAGAACTTGAGAAAGACAGAAAAAGAACCCCATTTGGGGGATATATGGAGTGGAGACATTTAATTGCCATCATTTCTAAATATATGCATTTTCTCTTAAAATATTTTGAGTACTCTCTGACTTAAGTAAGCATAAGTATGTATATGCTTTGGTTTGTAGCAATTATATATAAAACCCAATTTGGACCAAAACAATTTGAGCAAGAAAATTTTTCTTTTTCCCAGGGCTTGCTACTTGGAAAGTTGCTGGATGCTTAGGACTGTCCGTTAGTTGCTCTCTCATGAGACCCAGTGCTGGGACAGTCCTAGCAGTCTCTGATAAGCTTGCGGTGTCCAGTGAGATGGATCTGTGCCGAATGAACCTTAGAGTTTGGATGCCTTCATTTTCAGACATGTGCTATTCAGCCAATAACGAATTTTCTTCAGATCTTTGATTTCTAGGTCAGATTCCCAACATACCTGCTCAGCATTTGTGCCCAGAGTTACCACAAACACCTAGGGAACAAAGTGAGGTGGGAGGAGTGGTTTAGGGGAAGTGAAGGCAGTGTGGTAGGAGAGAACTGTCCCTGGGCCTCGTGGTGAGGGAGCAGGGGAAGGTACCCTGCAAGGCAAGTCCACCAGCAAGGCTTAAGCAGGAGCAAAAGGAGGTCCCTATCTTTGCCCATTGTGTTCCAGATGGGCAGACACTTCTGGAAAATTCTCCTGTACTCTGCACACCAACACTGAAGAGAGTTATTATGACCTCCATTATACAAAAGAGAAAACTGAGGCTCAGAAATGCTAGCACACATGAAAGCACAGTTCTTCAGGGGGCGAGCCAGGCCTGAGGGCTGGTGTGTCAAACCCAGGAAAGCCTAGGAAAAGCCTAGAAGTGTGTGTGTGTGTGTGTGAGAGAGAGAGAGACAGAGAAAGAGAGAGAGAATGGGTGGGAGCTCTGTGACTCATGACAATTCCAGTTGGAGAGAAGAAAGCCTGTGGCCTTCCAAGAGTAACAGAGATGACTAATCTAGGGTGTGCACAATAGATGCGGGAAGACAGAGTGCTGGGATGAAAACCCACTGAAATTTCTGTAGCATCCAGCTCGCAAGTAGCTCAGGAGCATCCGGGCACTTCTGATGTGCTGGGAAAGGGTGTATAACAGATCAACGACCAAAAAGCATGCACTGTGGGCTGCTATTGTGTAGTGACTCAAGGACAGGAGCTGTCACTGAATTTTCAGTCATGTGATAGTAAATCTATTACCCACTAGCCCTTCACAGCTCGATAACTGCAGGGGCTCTAACCATAGGACATCCAAGTGAAAGGTTATTCATTCACTACTTCTTTCAATAAATAATTATTTGAGTATCCTGTCCATAATGTTTTGGAGCTTACAGACAAATAGGAAAAGGGGATAAAAATAATAATGCAAGAAAACAATTTACAGCTCTGAGGGAGGAGATGTCAAGTGCAACGGGAATGAGGGGGAAGCAGGGGGAAGCCTTACGTGCCCCATGGCCAGCGGAGACCATGGTCCACCTCAGCCTACCTTTTGCACCAACCTCTTCTTAGACCCCCCTCTTCCTCCCACTCCACACCCCAGCCACACCAGCCTCTTACCATGTGGCTTTGTGCCATCTGTCTCTCTACCTGGAAACTCCCTCTTTAGATGGTTGCAGGGTGTTTAAATCTCAGCTCGAATATCACTTCAACAAAAGGTCATTGCAAACAACCTCTCTCCACCCTCAGGCTTTATTACATGTTTATGGCACTAACTTGTATTTAACATAACACCATTTCTGTTTATTTCCATTTTCTTGGACTGCCAATCCTTCACCCTCCCAAACACATGTGCGCACACACAAGTATGTAAGTAAATCCCTTCCATAAATAAAGGAAGGGATTTGAATTAATGACTGTATCTCTCCTTCATGCCTGGCCCTGTGCTTAGCTTAGAGCTGCCAGTCAATAAATATTTACTGAATGAGTGAAAGAAGGAAAGAGGGTTGAAAGGAGGGAGGAAAGGAGAAGGGAAGGAAGGTTACACTGACAAGTGTTAAGAGGCTTGAGTGAGCTGCTTTTTGAATAAGACAAGTCGGGATGAGGGCTGCCATCTATAATGGATTCCTGGATAGAATGATGTAGATGGAGTTGCGGTTAAGAAGTGGAATATACTCCTGCCTGAGATGGTAGGGAAAAACCTAGGAAAGAGGTAAGAAGTGATTTGAGATTCCAGAAGATTAATATGATCCAAAAGGGCAGTGAATATTGAAAAGGCATTCTAGGCTCAGAGCACAGCCCAGATACCAGTCCTTAACTCTTAAATAAAGCATAACACACTGACTTGGAGGAATGTTCCAAAGGAGAGCCCCTGGCCCAAGAGCGCGTGCTGGCTCAGGACACCAAACTGGAGCTTAAAGCATACCCTGCTTGCAGTTTCGGCATCCCCCAGAAACGTCCCCTTAGTCAACCAGGAATTTTCTGACCAGTACCAAGGAGGTGATCTGTCACATGAGCTGCTTCAACCATCCAAAAGATGAACCAGTCTACATGTAAGAGCCCTGCTCTTCCTCAAAGGGAGGGTGACGTTGCCTGGAACTATCCCTTCTTTTCTTCGGCTGATCATTTTTTGCTCCACCCTCCTGTCTATAAAAACCTTCCATTTTGTGTGACTTGTGGTGCATCTCTCCACTTGTTCAATGGGATCCTGCCGGATTCATGAACTGGGTAGTCAAGCCAATTAGATCTTCAAATTTACTAGGCTGAATTTTTATTTAACAGTAACAAATGACCAATTTAAAGTCTGTGCTTAGGTAACGACACCAATTGCTTCCTTCACAAGGAATTTCATAAAGAGTGCACCTCACACTTTCTATTTAGAGCCATGGTGACCTGTCCTGTATACTTTGGACAGTCACCTAAGAGATCAGCATATGGCAAAGGAAGATGTTTGCAATGCTGGGCTAATTTTCAGAGGCTGCCTCTGTGGTGCTTTGTAATTTTTGATGCCTAATCAGCATATGTACTGGAGCAAAGTGTTTAGAACAAATGCACATGGTTTCAGAATGTCAGCCGTTTATGGTCTTTACCTGGGTCTGTACAGTGGTAGTGGGTAGGCGCTTTGTTCTTTTATTCTATTTGGTGGCTCTTTCCAAAAAAGTTCCAAACAGTTCCACTCAAAAGAATATTCAGATTCTTTCTGCCCTAAAATTGTTCTCTTTTCTTCCCTTTGTGAAAATCTCCAGGTAGCGACTTGAAGCATTTCATTGATTTAAGATTACGTCAAATTGTGAAAAGGCTGCATGACACCTTCTAAATGTCATGTTCTACCATAGTCACTTTTGGGAAAAGCAATATCCATTTTTTTAATTTGACCTTTCCTGGAAGCATGTTTTGTACATGTGATTCACTTTAGTTTTCTTCAAGTCATCTACATAAAAGATTTATAAAAGGACCTCAACCAGCATGAGATTTCATCATGATGTAGGGGAAGGATGCTTTACAAATGCCAGAGGGTGATGAAAGGTGGGGTCCTGCTGGGATAACTCTAGAGGTGACATTCATTTGGAAAGAATTCACCTTCACATCTTTTTATGTAATATTTGTGTAATACCTCCAAAATCAAAAGGCATACGTAAATGGAGCAATGTTAGCTTTCAAAGCTAGAACCAGTTATTAGCTCTTCAAAGTAATATTTTTTTTCTTACTTTCATTGGTGAAAAATAACCATGCCGTCTTCTTGCTATAGTAAGAAAAGCATCTCAAAATACTAGTACTCTAATATTTACATTCCAAGAGATTCCACAGGAAATGAAAAAACTGTATTTCTTCAGGGGTTGATAAGAGGCCCATGAAGAAGGTATTCACATCCCCTAAGTCAGATTCATTACTAGAAACTTCCATGTTACAGATTTCTGATGTGTCAGTAATCTTGGTGGTCCTGGCCAAGGCACCCAGCTGTGTGGTTAGACTTTATGATCATCTAGTGTGAATGTTTTCATCATGAGGCAACCTGAGTTTAATATGACCTTAATTTTTATAGAATTTTTCATAGGCAAACTTTTATCCAAGTGTCCATTTATACTGAAAGATATTATTCAGCCATGTTATTGTCATATTATTAATATTAATAAACACTATAACATATTATCATTACTGTCATATTGACAGTAATAGCTCAGAACCTATGATGTTCTCATGTTACAGCATGTTGCACCACTTTGCATTTGGCAAATACTTTTCATACAATGTTTGCTTTAGTTTTTCCATCAATGCTCTGTGCAAGTTTTAAAATATTCTTTTTATTCCCATTTTATTGATGAAAATGTTGAAGCCAAAATAAACAGCAGACACAGCACTAGAACCCACATCTTTTGACCTCCAACCTATGTTCATTCCATTACCCCATTGAGAAGGAGCAATGAACAGTCATGTAAGCAACAAGTGGTGGCAAATAAAAATTTAAGACTCATTAACTTAACCATCTTTAGGCTGGATATTTATTCTTTTCCTTGCTTAGAATGAATTTCAGGGGATATCCCTAGAATTAATTTTTTTAATCCAGGGATTGTCACTCCATATGTGCAAGCAAAAAAGTCCCAAAGTCTGGGCATGTCACCAAAAAAGCTACATCCAAGAGGAAGAATAGTGACAGGTAACACGGGCAGGGAGACTGACTTGATTCGTGTGGTATTTTGTGCCTATGACAAACTTTTCCTAGCCTCGAGTTAAACAAATTGATTTTACGTCTCATTGGATGCCATGGTTTTTCTCTTAAAGTCAGCAGAGTAATTCCTAATTTTAATATGTGCAGTTCATTAGGGAAGGCATAACAAAGAGAGGGAGCTGTTAGACCTAAGAAATATTGAGTTTAAAAGTCAATTTAAGTACTTCATTTCCCAGAGACCCTTCTAGCTCTCTGTTTCTAAGTGGTGAATTATGCCAATAAATTTTTTAGCGTAATGTTTTAAATAAGGTGAAGTTATTGGGAAGAAAATGTAGAGTAACTATGTAAGTATATTCATTAGGACCTTTGAGTTTTATATTTCAAGATACTGAAGCTATAGGCAAATGTAGTAGTGTGCCTTAAAATAATAACTTGTATTGGTAAAGTAATTTGAAGAAAGATTTTGAGCATGTTACTATATTTCGGTAATAGTCTAGAGGGAATAAGCTACAAAAGATGGAAGAGAGGGGTACAAATGAATCATGGGGGAGCAGGTTCTAATTTAACAGTAAAACTCAGTTGTGCATGGCAAATTAGTGATGGTCTGCAGGATCATGGAACTGATGGCCTGGTCAGCAGTGTTAGGACTACAGGCCCCTGGACCAGACCAGGTGGTAGCCAACTCCACGACCCAGCCCTGTATGACTGGGCATCTCATTCTCATTAAGAATGTGGGCAAAGGAGAGTGAGTTCAGAAAGGGGCCACAAAAATAATTATAGGGGTTCACACATAAGAATAAAAATAAAAAGGAACAGAATTTCCCCACTGCTTGGATGGCAGCTGTGCCAGGGCATGGATGGCAGAAGGGGGAGGAATTAATTGCGACAAAGCTAAGAAGTCTGTAGAAGTTGAGGAAGGAAGCAGTTAGCAGAGTCTTGGAATTTTAAAGCTCTAAGGCATCTCGGAGATCATCTGGGGATTTGGTTGGAATTAATGAGGCTAAATTAAGCTGGGGAAACTTGATATAAAACGCAAGAGGAAACCACCTGCAAATGAGAGCTATTTAATAAAGCTTTATTGAGCAAAGTATAAACACTGCCTCAGTTCTCTCCTAATATCCTAGGATCCTAGAATATGAGATCGTTTCAAAACATTTAGGTCAATACATTTACTTATATGAATCAAAAAATAAGCTGTTGAAAAGTGATGTAATAAATTGCAACTACTCATGCCATACTGGTAGCCTCATGTGATTCAGATTTATGGAATTGCATAGAGAAAATATAATTTCTAGTTTCTGGTGTGATAACCTAACCTTACACAAACTTTTGAATTTATGTACCCCTTAAATCATAGGAAAATTGAGCTGTGTTTTATTTTATATAATTAAGGTAAAACGTAAGAGCTAGTTAATGCTGAAAATGAGTGGTTACTAACTTCTACTTACGTTCTTCTAGTTCCAGCTTAAGTTAGCTACTGAAAAAAATTAATTTGTTCAACCCTTATTAGTTTCCAGTCATCATTATCAACTTACAATAACGTAAAAGAAAAAGGAACAGTCTTTGGAACAAAAAACCATACACAAAATTAATCATTTTTATGTGCTGGCAAATGGAATATATAACTAGGTGAAAATAGAAGCTGAATAAGAAGCAAATTAAAAAAAGAAAAGAGATATGTGTATATAAAAAAAGGAGCAATTCTAAAAGTGACCTGCCTGATACAAGCAATTCTAAGAAATTTATAAAGCATTTACTTTATTTCACTGAATCTAAAATGCCATCAATTGTAGGACGAACCATTATTTTAACTACCAGCAAAATAAGAAAACCAATTAAACCGTGACGCACTGCTTTCTTATCTCATCAGTTACCAGATGCTTCCTGCTTCCTTAAATGTTAAAGTGTTTTTTTCATGTGCACAGTAGAATTGATGAAATATGATAGCTTAAGCTTAAACACATAGAAATTGATTACCTCTTTAAACTCAGTGTTGACGATCTTCCCAGCAGAAAGCCCTTGACACCAAGATCTTCATCGATGTCATTTCATTCCGAAGGGGGCAATTTTTAAAGTGACCACAGTTTTGGCATTTGTTTTTCAAAGGATAATTCAATTCATTCTCTGCTCTTGGATGAGAAGTCGCAAAATGTAAACCTTATGTGAGGATAGATTGTATAATTTTTATGGAGAAGACATGTCTCATAATATCATGAAGATGAGCACACATGCTAAAATATCGATCTGCCCTTTCAGAACTTGGGCATTAAATTGTTATCTGTTGACCAGCAACACTGTCTTATCTGTGCTCTAAGTCGGCTTCTGTTAGGTCTCACTATTTTCTCACTTATCTGTGAGTTCCCTTATTTGCAAGTGTATCTGTGGCACTCAGTGGTTCATAGACCTCTGGCACCTTTGAGCCAGGCATGGAAGCCGATCAGGACCTAAGGGCTGAGTAGGAGGCATCCAGGATTCAGAGCGGTCATCGTCTTTTCCATTTCTCCCCTTCCTCCTTCACACCTGCACCAGTGCGTTTGTCCAAGCCCACCACCCTTCACGGGACAGGGGAAGAAGAGGCAATTAGGGAAGGTGAGGAGACTGGGGAACATCCTCAAGCACGCTGGGTGCACCTAAAGGAAGAAGGTGAAATGAAAGATCCCAAAAGCATGCCAACCAAGCCACTCTCTGGCAACTCCACCTTGAACTAAAAGACGTGCACTCTCAGAGTGTCACCTGTGTTCTGATCGGTAGGAAAAAGAAAGACATCACTGTCTTTCTGTACTAGAAAATACTGACAGTACTGGGGAGGCAACCATATTCCTTTCTGAATTCCTCTAAACTGTGCTCTCATCCAGAGTTTCTCTGGCACTGTTGGCATTTTGGGCAGAATGATGACTTATTGGAGGGGGTGGGGGCCACCTGTGCATTGCAGGAACACAGCCTCACCACTGGCCTCTGCACATGAGATGCTGGTAGCATCTCTTCCGCAAATGTGACGACTAAAGTCTCTCTGGACATTGCCCCTTTGCCTTCCACCCCACTTCATTGGAGGACCTCTGCTCTGATCTCTACAGAAGAAAAGCTCCAGGGAGTGAAGTAAAAGCCCAAGAGTAACACATGGTCAGTTGCTCATGTACCAGAGGCTGAGAAGGGTTCCTTGTTCTCGAATTGGAGGATGCCATGCAGAGAGAGAGCAAATCGTGTTAGAGCTGTTTTACACTATCAGTTCGTCCTCAGCACAGCTACCTCTGTTGTGACTTCAAACAAATGATTCACATCACCTGTAAAACATTTGGAACCATCTTGTGCCTTTTAGACTTCTTTGCTATTTTAGTTTAAAACTGAATAAATGTCCACTGAATTATATGCCAATTGAATTTTCCGGCGCTCCTCATTTTAGCTCAAAGCAACACTACATTTGATTCAGACACCTGTAAGAGGTTAAGTGCTGACTTATGATTATTACATTACGATTCTATTCACCCATGGATTTTTCCAAGTTCTTCACATATGTTCTGTCTTGCTTGGAATGGCCCAGGGGGTGACAGCCTAAGGAATGATGATTGGTCCCATTACAGAAGGATTCTTTGCTATATAAAATAGTTCCTTGTAAGAATTTTATTTATTATTATTTTATTAAATACCATGGTTGTCAAACTTATAGTGGACAGCGAATCTGCACACTAGTACCTTACAGTGTGAAAATTAATATTCCAAGAAATGGAAAACAATCCATAGAAATTTATTCAAAAAATTTTTTCTAATTTTTCATGGTTATTGCTACAAAACTACACAGTAACAGCAATTTCGACTTCATATGGTACTCAGAATATCACCTCTCTTATCCTCACCATGTGCTGTAAAAGAATTTTCCTTTTTGGCTACATGTGGGTTGTTGTGGATCTGGCTTTTTAACATTTTTTGGTAAAGTTTGGGGCAAAAATCTATCCAACTATCTTGTTAGTTAAGTCAGAAAGTTTTATCTCACAGGAAGTGACTCATCCATGCTTTTGAAAATATCACACTTTAGAATTCATCAATTAACACCTTGCATGGAATTTATTGAACAATGCATTTTTAGGTGTCAAACTCTTCAACTTCTTTTTTAAATAAATCTCTTCTTAAATGATCTAGTTTACTTGAGGTCATCATGTCTCAAGTATTTCACTTTTCTAGAAAAATGTAGCTTTTAATTCTGGCTCGCGTTCTCTCAGACAGTCCTCAGCAGCCTCCGCGTTCCAACCTCAGTCCCCAACTTCTGCCTGACAGTGACATTTTCTCAGACACCAGTGACTTACTAAGGGTCTACTTGGACGGCCTCTTATCTGCTTCCTCCTCTGTTGACTGCAGCTGACGAGATTTCCATCCCTTGGCTTCCGAATGCTGCGTTCTCCTCCTACTCCCACTTCCCAAACCCAACCACCCAGCCTCCTCTCCCTCCCGCTAAACATCTCAGTGCTGTGTACTCGGCCCACTTCCTCATTTCTACTGCCTTTATTAGAGGTCCTATCCAGTCTCAAGACCTTAGTACCTGCCACCAAAATACACATCTTTTGAGTCCCCAATCTGCATGTTATGGCCTAGAAGGCCCCCAGTCGCCAAGAGCTGTATAGCCAAGCCCACCACCCTCTCACTTGGATAAGCTCCGATTCCAGGCCCCTGCCACCAGGGTCCCCTTTGCCATCACCCGAACCTCACCGCTAAAAGAAGGCCTTGAATCCCTTTCGCTCTCCTGCACACAGGGTCGGTCACCAGTGGGGTAGGAGGCACTTTTGTGATGTCTCTGGTATCCCTTCCCTTTCTTTCCGGTCTTATCCCAGACCGGGCCCTGTTGCCTCTCTTGTGGACTAAGCACCTCTCTGATTTTCTCCCCTCTCATCTGTCCTACATGCTGGTGCTACAGCGTCCGTCTTTATAAAGCATGTGAGATGGCTTCCCATGCCCAGAAACTTACCGTGATCCCTTGGACTCTTCAATGTTCTCTGCTTTCTGACCTCAAATGACCTCTGTCTACTCTGTCCCACCCCCAGCCTACCCAGACGACCCACCAGTCCCTGAATAAACTCCCCTCTGCCATCACTGGGCTTCTGTTTACACCATGGTCCTCAAAGTGTTGTCTCAGAACCAGCAGCACCTGAGAACTTGCTAGAAATACAAATCCTCAGGCCAACCTCAGACCCACTTGAGTCAGAAACATTGAAGGTAAGGCCCAGCAATCTGTTTTAATAAGCCCTCCAGGTGATCCTGACGCATACTAACATTTGTGAACATAAAATGCCTTTTCCTGTTCTCCCTGCTAAAATTTTGCCTGTCCTTTGAACAACTGCTTAAGTCTAACCTCTCCTATGAGATTGTTTCTGATTCTCCACTCTGAGCCCATCCTTTTCTTGTATCTTTATCATGCCATTTTCATGCCCTTCCTTGTTTCTGTTATATGCACATGTTGGATCTCCCCTGGTGGATTTTTAGCTCAAGGAGAGGGAGCGTGTTTGTGTGTGTGTATGTGTATGTTGTGCATGTATGTGTATGTGTGTGTGCATGTATGTATGTGTATGTGTATGTGTGTGCGTGTGTATGTGTGCATGTGCATGTTCTACTTTGCTCTATGCTTTGTCTTCATAATTTGTCATTTGTTTTCTATTTTTAAAAAAGAATTGAAAGCAATGAATAAAACTTTCCTAATGTGTGAGTGATGTAATTCATCAGAATCTGGAAGGTTGTTAGGAGAAATGAAATAGCACCTAAAACTAGGCAGAGCGGCTTTAAAATTTTAATAAAATAAATCCACTCTGTTCATACCTGTATATTCAGTTATGAGAGGCCTGTCTCATACTGTGGTGTTGACTTCAGAGCATTTTGACTCTCTGATCTCTGGGGAAAAAAATATTCCACAGCACATTAGCATCACGGAGCCATAAAGTTGTACTTTTAGAATGTGCCTTACTTCACATGAAGCCCATGGCTACCTTGCAGTTTGCATGATTGTTTTATCCAAAGGGGTATCTGGAGGCAAAGAAGAAAGTTTTCCCAGACAGTTAGGAAATTCAGGTTTTAAAACAGGATGTCTAAATTCACCTGATTGTCCTGCATCTTACTCTTCCATTTTGTACTATTAATATTTGTTGATTTATTTAAGTCTTCTTCAGTTGCAAGACTGAGTCGATATGACTAGGCATGTATGTCTAATATAAAATAATATTCACAGGCCAAATTATCTCAGGTAGGGAGTAGAAAGAATTAGGGGGGCAGAGAAAAGGAAGGCAGAAGAGAGAGGTCTGGGTGTGCCACCCGGTTGCTGGGAACTAACCAACAATTTCACATGCAGCCCTAAACTGCTGGAAGTCTTGCTTCCTATTGTTTCTTGAGACTGGGTGGGCAGTTAAAGTAGTGGCTAATTCACTCCTTTAATGTTTGACCACAAAGAATCTAAGGTAATGATTTCTGAATCAGGAAAGTTAGAGTATCTATATTCTACATCCAGTGCTTCTTTAGTTCTTAAAACCTCCCAGAAAGGAGACACAACATCCACATTTGTCAAATGAGGGTACTCCAGTCTGGGGAGGGTGAGACACCTGTCCAAGGTTTGCAGGCCGCATGATGCACTCACCAGGACTCCACCCTGAACTGTTCCCCTTAAAAGATAAACTTCAGTGGTGCTCAGCCTTTGTGCATATAGCCCTTTTGAATGCTAGATATGTTGCCAGTGCCTTTAAAGGAACTCAGGGACTGAGAACAGCTAAAGTCAGCACAAACCACAGCATGAACCCTCCTGCAGTAAGAAGTGTCTGAGTGCTGTGCGGGCATCCTCAGCTCTCCTGCTTTATCCATGACTTACTCCTCTCTGCATCCTGTGGATGGGGTACAGAGCTGGGTATGGCTCCCACTGCACTCTTACAGGTCCCAGGGGCTAGTCTCAGCGCTCCAACAAGGGGACTTTTCTCTGATGCTGCTTGATGTTAACTACACATTCCACCTCTACGCTTCGCTACAGATCCTCTCAACTCAAAACTCCATCTGACGGTCATTGGGGGAATATTCAGTTACAACAAGATCGGCTTTACACACTGATAAAAATTTGGCAAACACATATGATAGGACTGCAGTACATCGAGAGCTCCTGTTACACAGTATCTCACATCTTTTGAATGATTGTAATGGGATATAGAGGTCTAGTCTGTTGTTACATGACAGAAATGCGACTAACAGAAAACTTTACATGATGTGAATTGGATTTTTTTAAAGTCTTTTTAATCCACATTATGTCTTATTACTAGAAATCATCCTTTATAGAGTATTATTTAGTCAAACATTGTATTTTTTATAAATAAGATCTGTATTATAAGTTTTCAGTAGTAATTGCTGTAAATTCAATATTTAGGATGATTAAAATATCTATGATACATCAGAATCCCTGGGCAAAATGACTGTCCTTAAAAAACATAGCCAGTAGGACATATATTTTCAGAATTGTGAATTTGTTTGCATAATAACTGCAATTAAAAATCTGGAGTTTTTAATCGAGCAATCAGATGAGAAGCTGAGCAATCCCATTCCATGCTTAACTATTTTTATGATGACTTTTTTTTTTCAAAGCAGCTGTTGTGGTTAAAAACACAAAGATTCTTATTTTTTCTTTTCATGCTCCAGTATTTTGGCAAACAAATCTCTGTTTCCCAAAACATAAAGAGTCTGATTCTGAAAGATGATGCTGTGAAATGTGTTTGCTTTCATAGATTTTTCCAGTGCTTAATTATCTTGGGGAGATGGGCTTTTCTCTTCTTTTTAATCTCACACAGTGCTTAGTACAGAGTAGGTACCAATGAGTAGTTCCTGAATGTATCAGTGAATGAATGAATGTCTGGATTATTTAATGATATCTTTCTAAAAGTGTTTTTGTGTGTGTGATAACAACTGGAAAAGAAAAAATATTTATTGATGCCATTTTCTTTTCTTACCCAACAAGCTGATGACATTAAAGAGGGAGACAGTGCATCTCTGAGAAGCTAGTGTACATTGGACAGTTAGATTCCCCATGATAATTATTGTGCATGATTCTAGGGGAGGACAAGGCAATGAGAAAGATAGGATGGGTAGTGGGTACATGCATGCTGCTGATCAGTGCTGATTTCAGAAGTTTTAGTTTCCCAGTGGACTGACTGTTCTGGTTGGAGCAGAGGCATGAAAAATCCAGAAGAGCAGACAGGAACTCTGATCAAACATCTGATCATACCTACCCAGACTTCCTCATGAATCCATCATAAAATGTCCTTTATAAAGACATCACTAGTGATAACAGGTGTAGCATGTTGCTTCTACTTTTCCTGTGTCTTGCACTTACATCTTTTCTAGTTCTTATTACCCTGATCTGCCAAATATTTTATTTGGATGTTGTCTCCATAGCTTTGTGATAGCTTTGATGGGTGAGACCATGTCTTAATAGTCTTTGCACCTGCTGGGTATGGCATAATGCTGCTGCCCAGTGAAGTTTGCTGAATTTGACTTGGGTAGGGTAAATGTATCAGGTAGTCACACCTCAGCTGCAGTAATTTTAGGCAGATGTACAGTTTACAAGTATTATCTTCAGGCTGCAGGACTATTTCCATGATTTTAACAGATTTGGCTTTAATTTATACACCAGGTCATATCAGAAACAGGGATCACAATGTAGAACTCTGCCCTTCCTATTTGTAGGAACTTTTTCTTATTTTCTCTGAGTTGTCTCAAAGTAGAGTTCAGTACCAAGTGCTGACCCATCTAATGAGTCAAGATATTCGTGACAAACAGGTAACTTTTCCATTATACCTCTGTGTTTAAAAAAAGCATTTTGTCACCCACATAGTTCCAAATATGACATTAATATGATTCATTGTGATCACGTGTGCAGAAACCAGTTTTGGGAGAGCTGATTGTTAATCTATACAACAGTTCTTCATCAGTCCCTTAAATCTTAGTACAGTTACTCAGTCCTTGGGCACATTTAAAAATACACTTTCAACTTTTAAAAAGTGAAGAATACATTTTTATAACATTTCAGGAGGTCTATTCATCAGTACACATCAAAAGTAATTTGCATTCAATTTGTTTCAGCAATTTCACTCCTAAAAATGTATCCTGACATAACATCACATAGGTACCAAAAGAGGGAGCTATGAAAATTTCACGGAATTTTGGCTATTAAAATAGTAAAAATTAGAAACCACCGTGATATACAAAAATAGGGTTAATGACATAAAATTGGTACCATGGAATACAAGGAAGATATTTTAAGTGACATAGGAAGATTTTCAAGAGGTCTGAGCAAGGTAAACATCAGTTTGCAAAACTCTATGAACAGAACCCTTTTTTTACAAAGTAATACCTAGAAATAACTTTAGAAAAACAGAGAGAATATCTATGTGTTGTTGCCACTTATTTTTACTCTTATTGGTAGCTATCTGTATTTTCTAACTTTCTGCAGTGAATACAGATTACTGTAGCAATAAGGAAAACAAACGCTATTACCGCTATTTACGTAGATTCTTTCACATGGCATTGAAAAAAACAACTCCCCCCGCCCCACCCCGTGCAGGAAGAGCAGATACTCCACACCCAGGCACCCTTAATAAAACCTCAATTTTTCTCATCAAAATGCGCTTGGCAGCCATTATCCATTAATCCAAGTTAGCGTGAGAGATGCCGCCTATTCACCAACTCCGCTCTATCAAAACAAAACTCTGTTCCCAGGGACTGAGATGTATTTTCTTGCATTTCATTTTTGAATATAATAATGTCTTAATTTTTCCACTTGCAAAAAATTCTTGTTACTTCCAGAGAAGTAATGTAAACTAATAAAATGGTAGCTATGAGGACAGATGTCTTTCTTGGTGAAAAAAATAATGATGCTTTTAATAAGCTTTATAGTTCAATTGTTCTTGCAAGACCAGATAGAGACAGAAAGGCTGATGGATTGAACACTCCCTCCTTCCAAATAAATATAGTACATCAAATATTGTCTTTTGTGGATAGCAAACCTTCTCATTTGATGATTATTCTGACTAATGGTTAAAATAATAAGTATACTTTAAAATAATCCTTATATTCTTGGTATTTAAGTCCAAGCTCTCATTACCGAAGGAGAGTGGTGTAGGACACTAATACTGGAGGAAGGAAATGTGGAATAAATGAACTGGATTTCCTTAAAACCTGTGTCTAGACAGCCTGCCTTTATTGCCTGGCTAGTCATACTTGCTTCTCAAGAAGTGTCTGACATCTTATACACATTGAGTTTCTGTATGGAACAGAACTAATCAAATGAAATCTATCTGGGCTAAAAATGAAAACCCCTCAGACTATTTCTCTCTTCATAAGGAACACACATTTCAAAATCTAAGTGTTTTTAAACTCATTTTTTTCTCACTGATAATTTTAAAAATGAGGGCAAAATTGCTCCCAGCTTTATGACAATGTAGTCTTATTTCTGCATCATTTTTTTCTTAAGGTAATTTATATTCCACTTCCCACAGACCAGATAACCTCCCCCCCGCCCCACCTCACACACTCCTCCAGATGTTTATCGAAGTGCTCTCACTAGATTTCAGGTGAGGCAGAATTTGTGTGAAGTTCTTTTAGGTTTCAAGAGGTGGAGATGCCTTTGGGTTCTCTCAGTGGGTGGGGTTTCCGGTAAGGTCCCCGAGGGGTGACGGCCGCTGCAGGAGGGAAGGCTCTTCCCTCTGTCAGGACAGGACTGGTTCTTGGGCCTCCGCAGTAACCGCCCTGCTCATACCCCAGTGTCCTTGACTCGTTTCTCTCACCAAGTACCTCTTCTTACTCTTCTACCACCAACGGCCACCCTGCCATCTCTTTTCCCGGCCACGACTTCTGCTACTTCCTTCTGTCTGTGCCTCTTGGCCCCTCTTCTCCTCCCTTGAACGTCGCTTCCGTCTGTGTTTCTCACTCAGACCCCTCAGCAAGGAGCACGTCAGCCATTCCATCACCCTGCAGCGCCAGGCAGAGGGCCTCCTCGAGTCCCCAGGCTTCTCGCGCTGGCTTTGTGTCCGTAGTCATGTCTGTTGGGGTTTCTCTGCCCGAGAAACGCCTCAGAAATGGGTGTGGACTCGGCAGGCACTCTGAGAACTTCTTCCACAGTATGTCCAGTACAGGACTGATTTCCTAGAATATTCTGTGAGCTGTAAGGTGGCATGGGAGTTAGCATGATTGCAAGATGCCTCGTTGGTTTTACTGTGACTCATAGATTACATAAGGGAGTTTCAGAATTGAGAAAATGTTGAAAAATGTAGTGGATTACAATTTGCCTGATCACATAAACCTTCAAAATAAGTACAGGATGCAATCTAGCCCTGGGTTTATTTCGAATCACTACATAAAATGCATCTCTGATTATATAAGGCAACAATAGAGAATATAGTTTCACTATGAAAATAGCTGGCAGTTTTAGAAATCTGGCTTATTCAAAGTTTACATGTTTTCTTACAGGAAATATTCTTGACGTGGCGGTGGTTGCAAGGGTATATGCAGCTGTAAAAATCATTGAGCTGTACGCTTAAGATTAGTGTACTTGCTGCACTTTATTTTATGCTTGCTATCCTTTAATTAAAGGATATTGCATGATTTGTTTCTTACTTCCCATCTGTATCTTGAGCACATCTTCCCCAGGCTGAGGCTCCAGCCTAACTGTGCCGCACACTCACTCCTGTTACTGTCCCCACACCGTCACCTCCTCCGGAGCAGCTTTGCTCTGGTTCTGCGTCCACCAGGTTCTTTTGTTCATCTAACTTCCGGGCCTGTCTCTTACTGCCTGCTGAGCAGTATGCTTTCTGAAGGCAGGCGACACCCTTTATTTTGCCTCTGTCTCCATGGCGGCCAGCTCAGGACTTATCTCACAGTAGGATCTCATCCAGGGCATAATGAGTCAGAAGGTCAGAATGGAAGGAAGCCTAGCAATCCATCGCCCTTTGTTTCTTCTGAAAGAGAAAGCTAATCCGCAGGATGTGGGGGTGTGGGGGGGAAAAATTGAGCAAGCACTAGTTTTTTTTATTAATAAAAATTTTATAATTTTTATTTTTTGTTAATTTTTTTACTTGTATACATAAGGTAAAATTAACCACTGTAAAGTATGCAACTCAATGGCACTTAATACATTTACAATGTTGGGCAACCACCCCCCTCTGTCTAGCTCTACAACATTTTTATCACCCCAAAAGAAAACCAGTGCCTTCCCTTCCTCCTGGTCCCCAGCCCCTGGTAGCCACTAATCTGCTTTCTGTTGCTATGGATTAATTTATCCTGGATATTTCCTATAAATGGAATTCTGCACTATGTGACCTTTCCTGTATGGCTTCCTTCACTTAGCATGTGTTTGAGGTTCATCTGCAGGCTATTGTGTATCGCTTGGAGCACTCACAAAGCACCGAACACCATACCAGTTGCCTTCTTACATAGATAATGCCACGGAGTGCTTGTAGTAGCCCTAAGATAAAAATATTACAGATCTGAAAACTAAGGTTCAAAGAGTGAAATGTCTGGCCAACGTTTATAAAGCAAGCAAACCACCTAACCAGGTGTAGAATCCAAATTACTGACCCCAAGTGTAGTGACCTGTCTTCTCAGCTCCTGAGTGTCCGTATCTCATGCAGCCCCAATGCCTCCACGGGCCTAACGTCACATCTGCCCCTATCTCTCCATCACCTGATGACAGGCTAGGGATGCAGCCTGACATTTCAGACTGGACCAAACAGGCCTTTCGCTTATGACTTCCCTTGTTTGAAACTACATGTCTGGTCTCAATATGAATACTGAAAACATTACAGGAATTTCCATTGCTCGCCAGTGCTGTGTAATTGGGTTTTTATCCAACTGAGGCCTAAAGGCAATTTTCCTTCATTGCCTGGCAGTCGTCAGGGAGAAAGGCCTCTTCAAGCTCTGCTGAAACTATTGAAAATAGTGGGTGCTTTGCATATGTATGAACATCACCAAAGCAGCAATAAAGAGGTGGATTTTAATAATTAATTCATTAGGCCATTTTATTTCTCTAATTGTTTGTGATGCTTTGTCAACTAGGAGATAGTAAAAACAATTAAGAATTAAAACTTTTTTAAAAACTTGGTGGATTTTGGTATTAATGATGCACAGAGAGATGCAAACAGACAGGAGGCCCTAATTATTTCTTAAATGAGTGTTTAAATATTTACAGATAGCATGCCACTGAAACTCATTTTTATTTTTATGGATGTGTGCTCTCTATTTGTGCTGAAATACTGGCTCCAGACACAAACTCTGAGGGCCCTTTTGGAGTTGGAGAGCAGCATTCTTAACCTTGGGTTCACGAACCAGTTACAGGAGGGTTTGTTGACACCTTAAAATTCTGTAGGGAATGTTCCATGCGTGCATTTTTGAGGGTGCAGACCTTTCATCAAGCTCATAGTTTAGGAACCACTACTTCACAGCTTCCTCTCTGAGCCATCAGCCAACTATAGTCTAAGAGCCTGGGGACCCAACTCCCTCTGCAGTGTGAGGAGGGGCATCTGCAGTGTGTGAAGTCGCTGATGGCCCACTGGCCCCTTTGCAGGGGCTCTGAGCCCTTCCTGAGGCTACAGTCTTGGAAAAGTCACTTTTCTCTTTCCGCCAGTTCCTCTCTTAATTAGTAAAAAGAAATTGTACAACCAGCTCAGAGACGGCTGCGAACAGTGGGAGCAGCCGATGAAGGCCAACCCTAGAAGCAAGTCAGTGACATGAGATCGTTTCCTGGACGTGCAGAAGAAGAGGATTATCAGAGCCTTGCAACTTGAAGTGTGGAGCACAGACCAGCAGTGCCAGCATCCCCGGGAGCTTGTTAGAAATGCCCCCAACCTAATGGGTGAGAACCTGCATTTTAACACGATGCCCAGAGGTTCCTAAAAATCTGTAACATTTGTGAAACACTGGTAAGGCTGTGCGCTGTTCTGGAAGCTGCTGTCTGCTCTCAGAGGGGCTTCTGCTCGCCCTTGGCCCGGGGAAGCCACGTTCTCCTCCCTCTCCACCCCGACTCCAGCCGCTCCGTGTCCCCTGGAATTCCTGTTGTTCCCCCTTGTCCCCCAAGGAAGCCCCAGTTTCTAGGGCATGGGACATGAGCGCCAGTCCTTTTCTGTGCACAGACTCCCATGGCAGCCCTCTCTTGATGTGATAAGGACAGAGAACAGGATCAGATTAGGTTCTCTGGTCACTTTCTCCAATAGCCATTCAGTCATGAGCAAGTCACGGCCTCCTGTACCTCCATTTCCTCATCTTCATAGGGTTGTGGTAAGGATCGAAGGTACTTTTGAAAAGTACTTTGTGCAAGGCACAGAGCAGATGTTCCAAAACTGTTTCTTTTCTTTAAAAAAAAAAAACACTTTATTGAGATGTGATCAACATGTGGAAACCTGTACATATTTAATATACAAGCTGTACCTGTACAGCTTGGTGAGTTTGGGGAGAGCTACACCCATGAAATCATCACTGCCAACACGGCCATGAAGCTATCCATCCACTTTCAAAGTTTCCTCCTGCCCCCTTTTGTTATTATTATTATTGTTGTTTTGTTATTATTTTGGGGGTAAGAACATTTAACGTAAGATCTATCTTCATAGCAAATTCTCAGTATCCAATACAGTACTGATAGCTGTAGGTATTACTCTGTACAGTAGACCTCCAGGGTTTATTTAGCTTGCATAACTGAAATTTTGTATTTTTGTTCAACTCTCTGGAACAGGCACTGACCTGGAAGCTAATGAATCTGCTTTTCTTGTACCTGATCAGGCTTTGACTAGTTTGATGGGAACTTGTGGTAAGTCTCTTCCCCATCACTTCTCCAGCCTGCAAAATGAGCACAGAGCTTTCTAAAATCTTTTTTTGACTCTGTTGTTTTACGTACTGCCTCCCAGAAGATGCCGTCACCCACCAGATATTCTACAAATGGTGAAAAAGCTCCACTGTATGGAATTTAGTGAAACGCTTGAGGGCCATCCCTTGAGACAAATGCATTTCCCTTGTGCCACTTCCACGGACTTTGATTCCCTTCCACTAGTGATTCTGAGTTGCTATGATTGCTTTATGAAGCCCAGAGCCCAAATCCTGAGTCCTTTGTGAGATATCCTCCATTAAGTTTGCCTCAAAGCACGACACACTTCACATGTGTTGAGCACAGTTGCAAATTCCCCTGTGACAAAATGAAAGGATTAATTTTGAGCTTCAGTACTTTGTGTTTATCCATCATGGTACCAACTGCCCTTGTAATGCCCTGTCTCTCTGGCAGACAATCAAAAATCATGCTCAAGGTATTTGTTCTAATTGCCTCGCTCTGAATTATAATTCAGTGTGGAAACATCGCGCATTCAACAGGTAGGCCACCATGCTTTATTTGCAGCTGCAGAAATTCTTTAACAACCTGTAGATACTGCTTTTTCTCTCCTAAACTCCTCAAGGAGCCCTCTCAAAGCTAGGGAAATACTAAGAGTGGCTTCAGTGGTTCCTACAATTCCTTTTCCCTCTATTCCTGGCCCCCAGGGCTGCCCCCCAGTGCCAGGCTACCTGAGATTCCTTTCTCTACCAAGACGAGACCCACACACTTTGGGATTTTCTCTACTTGCATCTCTCTGCACCTAACTTACCTGTTTTGATCATTCCCTCTAAGGCAGATCACCGCTACTCAACAGCAAATGTGACAGATTAATCTGCTCCCAAGTATTCAGCGGGTGCTAATGAAGTTACTCATACTTCTTTGTGCTTTAGAAATGGAAAGGAAGAAAATAATCATCCTCCCCTTCCTATTGAGTGGGGGTTGGCTGTTGCTGGGAAGGGGAAGGGTGAGATGCAGAGACAGCTACTTAACTCCACCTTCTCCCAAATTAAGTCAAACTCTTGAGATTATCCCAGCTCACATCCAAAACAGGGGTCAACTACAGGCCTTTGGGGAAAGTAACTAAGCAGGGATCTGGTTAATTGTCCCTTAGTTACTTTTTTCTCCTTTTTTTGGCACTTTGTCTCTTTGCTGTCCTGGCCTACTTCCACTACGTAACTGAACACAGAATAGTAATGTCGAGCCTTTCCACAAAAAACTAGAAGTCTTCACGGAGTAAAGTGAGTTCTCTTCTTCTTGCATATGTTCATCTTCTAGGGGGGCAAGGCAGGTTGTCATGGACCTGTGCTCAAGTTAAGGGGAAGGATCCCTCCAATGTGGACAAGACAAAAGGATGTTAACTGAGCACAACTCTTCACCCCTGAAGGGACCATATTAATATGTGATCAACAATTGTACATGAATATTATTATGTTCTGGAACCTTCCACCAGTGCCCCCTTAAATGGCTCCTATAAACCTAGAATTGAAACTGAGTTGGCATTAACATCAAGAAACCGCCAGCCTTTCTCCTCAATACACCTGACATTACCTGGCATGTTCAAAAGTGGTATGAGCCACTTACCCTCTTATGAGAGATGTTTTCTCAGACCCATTCTTTTTGAGTCTCAAAGAATGGGTGTCATCCCTTAAGTGCTTTATCCCTTTCTTAATCTAAAGTTCTCTTGAAGATAAATTCAGCCATTCCCTTTAGTCTTCTAGACTTCTGTAATTAAACTCTGTGGGTGTGTATCTTGGGTTTCATGGCAGGGAGAGATAAAGCCTGATTAGGCTCACTTCCCAGGGGAGAAGCTGTTACTCTGAGCAGGGCACTTTTTATTCTTGAGGGCCTTGCATTATATTACATCATGGTTTGGAGCCTCCTGTCAGTGTGTCATTGTCCAGCTAAATCCTGTCTGACACCTCGCTTCTATCCTCACAACTTTAAAGTATACAGTTTTTCAGAAGTGATAAATCTTGTTTTCATCTATGTAAATTGTAACAGACACAGCCTAGAAAACAGGCTTTGATTTTTTTTTCCTTTTGTTTTTAAAAATCTTTCTCATCCTATTAACAAACCAGGGTGGTCAGAAGGCTGTGTTAACAAGTTTTGAAAGACTTCAGGAGTCCTATTTTGAGAAAGAAAACCATATTATTTACATTGGAGCAGGTTGTGCAGTGGGATTATGATCTGTCTTAATTGTAGAGCCCCCACTGGGCTTAGCCATGAAAAAGGAAAGAAAAACACTTTAGCAACTCAGAAGGACATTCATAATTTACATTGAAGAATAGAGAAAAAGAAGAGATAGCATGTGTGTGTGTGTGTATGCATGCATGCGTGTAATGACAGGATTTTTATAGTGAGTGGTGATAGTAACATGGCTTCCCCAATTGGCAGGGAAGTACACATTTGGTCATACTTGTGATCCAGAGATGATTATTTATAAACTCTTACTACCTTTTGGTATTTTTAGTAAGTGGTGGGAGAATAGATTCTTACATGGACTTTAATGAAGGAAACAGTGATAGGAAGCAAAATCATGAAGCAGGTGAAGTTTATCATCCCATCTGCAGTCTCCTGCAGACTTCTTACTGCTCTCTATACCTCCTCCAGACTTTCCACCCATTCAATCCTGGAAAAATGGTTTTAAACTTATGTATAACAATAACACAGGGCTTGGTCGGCCATAGATTTAAATGGCTAAGAGTCAGAAAGATCTAGGATTGAATCTGCCTCTGCCTCAGTCTGTGAGATCTTGAACAAGTTTATCTTTCTGAGTATCAGTTTCGTAAACTGGAAAATGGGAAGAATAAAATCTTGCTGATGCTGTTGCTATGACTGGGTGAGATAATGCACCCATAGTACTAAGCACAGTGGTGGGATACACTAAGCATCTAATAAATGATAGTTTTTGTCATTGTTATGTTATATTGCCCTAAAGTGAAAAAAAGATTTCAGATCTTTGGAATTTTTCTGGCAATAAAGTTGGAAGACTGGTTATACTTTTCAGTAAAGATGAGTACTGAAGTCAATCCACCTTCTGTTAGTAAGGTGGACTGTCTATTGCACGAGATTACCACTCAGTAAAAATAAGGAAGTGTTTATTTTTTCAGTTATACTGAGGCATAATCAACAACATTGTAAGTTATGTAAAGCATACCTCATGGTGATTTGATATATGTGTACATTGGGAAAGGATTCCCAACATCTAATTAATGAACACATCTAATTAATGAACACATCTAATTAATTAATAATTAATTAATAATTAATTAAATAATGACATTTATCTTTTGGGTGTGTCTAAAAGAACATTTAAGTCCTGTTCTCTTAGCAAATTTCGCTTATAAAATACAGCATTATCAGCTGCAGTCACCATGTTTTGTATTACTCCTTAGACCTTATTCATCTTCCAGCTGGAAGTTTGTACCCTTTTATCAGTTCACCCTATTTGTCTCACTACCACCCTCAGTCCCTGAAAACCACTTTTCTACTCTCTGTTTCTATGAGTTTGACATTTTAAAAAATATTCCACGTATAAGTGATACCATGCCTTATTTGTCTTTCTTTCTGGCTTATTTAAACCCTCAAGGTCTGTCGTGTTGCCCCAAACGGTAGGATTTTCTTCTTTCTCATGACTGAATATATCCCACTGTTTGTGTATACCACATCTCCTCTATCCCCTCCTCTGTTGGTGGACTCTTGGGGTTTTTTTGCCATATCTTGGCTGTTGTGAATAATGCTGCACTTGAACATAGGGATGCAAATATCTCTTCAGAATCCTGTTTTCTTTGACTATATACCCAGAAGTGGAATTGCTAGGCCATATGATAGTGCTATTTTTAATTTTTTGAGAAACCTCCATACTGTTTTCCTTACTGGCTTCACCAATTTACAATCCCTACCAGCAGTGCACAAGGTTCCCTTCCTCCACATCTCATCATCGCTTGTTATCTCTTGTCTTCTTGATAATAGCCATTCTGTGAGGTGTTGGATCGTATCTCATTGTAGTTCTGTCTGCATTTCCCTGATGATTAGGAATTTTGAGCACCTTTTCATGCACATGTTGGCCACCTGTATGCCTTCTTTGGAAAAATGTCTATTCAGGTCCTCTGCTCAGTTTTTTTTATTGGATTGTTTGGGATTTTTGCAATTGAGCCATATGAGTTTTTTATATTTTGGATATTAACTCCTCTTCAGATATATGATTTCATTTTCTCCCAGCCCATAGGTTCCTTTTTCATTATGTTTATTATTTTCTTTGCTATGTAGAAGCTTTTTAGTTTTCTGTCATCCCACTTGTTTAATTTCAATTTTGTTGTTTTTGCTTTTGGAGTCAAATCCAAAAAATCATTTCCAAGACCGATATCAAGGGACTTAACCCTCTATGTGTTCTTCCAGGAGTTTTATGGCTTCAGGTTTTACATTCAAGTCTTTAATCCATTTTGAGCTGGTTTCTGTATATGGTGTAAGATAGGGGTCTAGTTTCATTCCTTTGTGCATGCTGTCCCAGCTTTCCCTACACTATTTATTGAATTGACTGTCTTTTCCCAGCTGTATATTATTGGATCATTTGTTGTAAATTAATTGGCCCTATATATGCATGGGTTTGTTTCTGGGCTCTCTATCCTGTTTCATTCATCTATGTCTCTGTTTTTATGCTGATCTCATACTATTGTGATTACTATTGCTATGTAAAACAGTTTGAAATCAGGAAATGTGATACCTCCAGCTTTGTCCTTCTTTCTCAATTGCTTTGGCTATTTGGGTCTTTTGTGGTTCCATACAATTTTATGATTGTTTTTTCCACTTCTGTGAAAAGTGCTATTGGAATTTCAGTAGGGATTACACTGAATCTGTAGACTGCTTTGGGTGTAATGGAGATTTTAAGCAAACATTTACTTTTAAATTATTTTCCTCTTTGGGAGCGTGAGAATGTACCATTTAGCATTTGCTATGTAACAAACCATCCCAAAACAGCATAAAACAATATTTGTCATCTCCTGACTCTGTGAGGTACTTGGGTGCTTCATCTGGTCTAGGTCAGTCCTTCTGGGACTGAATGATCAAGGATGGTCTTGCTCACATGTCTGGGGCCGTGGGTGGGGCAGCTGAGACTGCTGAGCTGTCTGGAAGTCTGTTTGCAGGTGGTTCCTCACCTTCCAGGAAGCCAGCTTGAGCTTGTTCACATGATAGCAGAAAGGCTCCATGCAGAAGGGGCAGAGCACAATAAACATGCACTTTTCAAGCTTCTGTTTGCTAGTCCGTCAATGGAAGTCACATGGCCAACCAAGATTAAAAAGTATAGCCTCCACCATTCAGTGGGTCTTCCCGGGAAAGAACTCGTGGCTATTCAAGACTAGACAATACAGGAGTTTTAGGTTAGCCAGTCCTAATCTCCATACAGAGCCATTAAGAAAGGTCATTAGCCTATTCTGTAGTCAGTCTACAGCTTTGATCCAATGAAGAAATCAAAGCCTTGGGGGAAAGTGCAACATTTCTTGAACACAGAGTCAATATCTATATCTACTTCTTGGCCTTTCACCTGCCACCAATGGAGGTATAAGATTTCCAAGGCAATTGTAGTCAAAACAGATTGCTCCAGAACTCTCTACACAAGCCAGGCTCCTCTCGACTCCTTGAAAAACATGTTGGAGAGCAATGTGGTTCTGCATCTCCACATTCTTCCAAGAAAATGCCTGTATAGGAAATGCCAGAGATGTCTTTGCAACAGACAATAGCTAGAAAAAGCCGAATTTGGAAAAGATTTGAACCAAACAAACAACACTGCCACTGCATCTTTCCCAACTTCTCAGCCAAAACACTTAGTCCTCGGAGCTGGAAGGCAATAAACATCCAGTTTTAAATATTAAAAACCTTGGCATCTTCAGATTGTTGTTTGTTTTGTCCATGGTTCTATTTCTGCATCAGGGTGCTTCTCTTTTATTGGATTATTTGTATTTTTGTGGGTCTTTCACGGCTCATCATTTACCAACTGAGAATGGTGATGAGAAAACAAGACATATGTGTGTGTCGTGTGAATGGAAAATTATCTGCATTTACAACTGAGAGCTGTACACTCTGCAAACAAATCATTCCATGGGGTGCCTCGGCTGTTCTTTTTTTCTGCAGTAGCTCTGGTGATGAATACCAGAGTGATTCCAACAACCAGCCTTGGGTCGCTCGTTTATTTCAACCGCCTAAGACAGAGTACTTGATATAGATGATAACTTCACAGTTTGGTAAATAATAAAATAGGAGTCTGGAAAACACTTAGGTTCTAACCCTAAATTCACCCCTTCTTCGCTGTGTGAGTTTGGGCCACATGTAAACAACTTCCCTGTGTCTCCATTGCTTCTCCTGGAAAATGGAAATATAAATTCTCACTTATCCCAAGAGGTGTTACTGTGATGACTGAATGAAATCATTGCTGGACTGAAATCATGTGCTGGAAGGTGTCTTGCCAATAATAAAAACAGAGAGAGAGAGAGAGATGGCATTATTATTATTATTATTATTATTGTTAGCCTCCAAAGGTCACGTCCATAATCACCCAAAGCAGTAAGCAGTGAGGGCTGTCCCACCCATTTCATTTTCAGATTAGGATAAATAATAAATCTAACATCAGGTGAGGAACATGGAAAGCTATTTCCATAGGTCAGCTCGGTAATCATCCTCGTTCTAGCTTAGTCTTGGGATCATCAAGGTGCCAGAACTTTCAGTTATTTAGAGACTTATTATCCAAGTCATGGATTACTTACTTGCTCTTGCTGCCTAAATCAGTATCATTTCATTTCTTAGGTAACCAGCTCTACACATTAGCAGTTCTTAATTTAGACATGAGAAAGAAAAGAAACACTAGGAACTTAAATATTTGAAGGGAGGGAGTGGAGGTGAGTATCTCATGTGAGTGCAAATTACTTATCTCCCAAATCTTACAGCGTACATGATTGAGTGTCTGCTCTGTCATATCATCATTAGCAAGTGTTTTTAGTGTTTCTAGGACAGTGAAAACGTATTTCAGAGCAAAGAGATGCTTCATGCAGTATTCCTGTTCTCTTCACTTACGTGCTTTTCTTCTCTGTTCCCATCTCTACTTCTCTGATTCCTTACCCTGGAGGACCACATCCTTACAGAAAGATCACTCAACAGGGAGATTTACAAAGGCATAGCTTCCATGTTGCAAGACAAAATAGAATTTCATGCTTGATCAAAGAGCCAAACATTTCATTTAAAATTTCAATTCTTTATTACGTCAAACTTAAAAATATATTCCAGCGTGCCTTTCCTGATTAAGAATAGAAACTGAAATGCAAAAATATGAGAACTGCCTGTACAAGCTCTCTCTAAAAAAAGCAAGCAAAAGAAAAAAAAAAAAACACAAGAAGAACCTGCCCAATTTGCTCTTGAGAGATTATAATAATGTACTTTTCTTTATCCCCTTCACATTTTCCAAATGTGAAACCACTTCCAAATATTATCTTACTGGAACATCTAGTAGGGAGATTTAGAGTTTTCGGAAAATCTTTTAATGTGTGAGCATTTGTCTAAGGAAGACACTCAGTCTTTTTGAGGTCTACCAGTGTGGTGATTCAGTGTGGCTGTTTGGATCCTAGATGAGTGCGGACAAGTGTCTGAGTAGTTGAACATCAATGAATATGGCTCAGATCCTAAACCACAGGCCAGAAACTCCAGGTCATTTCCTGCTTCTAATGCTCCTAAACTCCAGCCTGTACCCATTCATTTAATCTTTCAATGACCATATGTAAATGGAGGTGACTCAAGGAATATTTTGTGAAAAAAATTAAGGTTAGGGTTTTTTTTTAGTGAAAATAATTTATTGACTGTTTTCTATGTACATAATATTGGGTTGCATTCTTTATACATGCTTTTGTTAATGTTTAAAAAGTCTCTAGATATTATTAACTTATTTTAAAAATAAGGAAGAGAAGTTAAATAAGTTGTCAAATTTCGCCCAAGGTGACCCATATTGGAATGCAGAACTGTGAGTAAATGAACTCAACAATCATATTTTACTATGTCTTTGTAAATAGTTTTCGGTCATCTGAAAAATGCTTGAAAGGAACTTTTAGAAGAAACTAATTTTAATTGTAAGACACATGGGGAAACCATAATTAATGTGCATCCCCCTGGCCTCAAGTCCAGGGGAGATAGTTTCAGAAAACCAAGAGCAGAGGTTGTTTCGGGCCCTGTGGTGTTGGGGGAGTACAGGGTCTGCTGCATTTGGTCCTAAGGAACTGCAGGATGAGAACCTGACTATGGCAGCAGGATAAGGGTTTGTAGCTGTGGATATCACTGGACTCCTATCAACTAAAGGTCAAAGATGTGCCTTTCCAGGGGATGAGTTATGTACAGGAGTAGAAAATTGACCTGAGCTTTCCTAGGTGGACCTTGGGCCACCTGGAGGGGCAGTGAGATCCTGACCAGGAAGCCTGTGTGATAATAAACTGAGAACCACGAACCTACGAGGAGGCCCCAGGGAGCCAGCCAGACACCTGATCAGGGAGCTACCAGGGAAAGATACTGAGTAAATGACTGCTGGGGGCAACCGGGTGATAAAAGGCCTCCTGACAACCCACAAAGCTCTCCAGAAGAGAGAATTGACTTTAAAATCACCACAGCCAGGAGGCAAGGCCAGCTCCCGACAGTTCTAAGCCACTAAGACTCAGCCTCTCTCCTGCTCATTCTCTCGCCTTCCCCACCTTTCCCACCGTGGAGGAGCAGGGGACTCTCGATGAGGCTAGTCGTCGGCAAGGACAGAAAGGGAGGGGAGAAGCTCAAGTCAGGAAGGAACAGAAGGACGCCACCTCTCTTTCCCAGGGCAGGTGTCTAGCTTGCAGCCATCCTGGCCCACAGCTTTGATTCCAACTAACATTCAGCATGTGGATAATAAGCCAAACTGGACACACTAGTTATTGAATTGAGGCTGTTTCAAGGTCTAACTTGAAAAAAGGGATTTTTGTTTTGATTTGTTATCCCTGAGAACGTAGATGAACGTAAAGCCACAGAAGGTGTTTACAAGAGAGGTTATCGGGAGGGAAAGGCTTTTGATGCTTACCCTTCAAGATCTCCTTTAACAGTAACATTTGGATCAAGGATACCAATGGCTTAGCAGTGAACAAGTAGGCCTCATGGTGCCTTGGAAATGGATTTCTTGAACAATGCTGTGGTCACGGACATCTTGCTGTCTGATCAGAAGGGCTGCATAGGAAGGCAAATTGCAAAACCTGACCCTTGGCGGACATCAGCTCACTGCCAAGGCTCTGTCCTCTGTCATCCTCAGGCAAGGTACTGATGACCTCTGTGCTCACGTTTCTAATTCTGCAAAATGGGAGGAAGGGTGCCACGTTTTCATAAGATTTTTGGAGGGGAATAAATAAATTCATTATTTCAAGTGCTTAGAAGAGTAAATGACACAAGGGAAACTTAATTTGGAATTTTAAATGAACTTTATTAAAATCAACACAGTGAATCAAGAAGTTAATTTGAAAACATCCATTCCACTAAGTAAGTGGCAAGTTTAAAACAATAAAATATATGAACTATTCCAGTGGCTCATTTACCAGTAAGACACATGGAATTTCTTGAGTGAAATGAAAAAGAAATTAAGTGTTGAGTGTACTTTTTCAATTACTGTGTGCACAGCAAGGATGCCCCTGGTCCTAGACAGACGCATCCTGGTGTCTTTCATACTGATTGGAGGTCTGCATGGCACCGGAAAGCCCTGAAAGGAAGCTGACCCACTTCTGTGTTCAGAACACCCTGTTGTACTGAATTACACTAACTGATTTTTATAAAATCCCTATCTTAGTTGGAACTTCTGTCTGTGGTTTCGACTGTTACTGCTACAGTGTGGAAGTAGTTTCCTACCAATTAGGAGCCTCAATTTAGGGTTCACGCATTATACCCATTTTCTTATTTTGCAGATAAAAATAAGCTAAAATTCATTAGCTGTTGGGGTCATATGCTGCTTCATTGGGATGTGAGTACATACTGAGTTACTGCATTTCTGGATTACCTTTTTCGTGATTTTCCAATGCCGTCGGCTGCCTGATATTCCTAATGGGATTATGCGTCTGCATGCTGTTTAAAAAGAGAAAGGTCATATAAAATACCTTTCATTCTCAATCTACCTCTCTGGAAGAAGAAGGCTTGAGGAGTATTCCAGAAAGTTTGGAAGGGGTAGTGAAGGCATGTGTGGAGACTGAAGAGGAAATAGGTAATGCTGTCCTAATCCCTAGCCCTATTTTCATTGCCCACGTAATCCCTTCTCGACCATGTAATAATGGGATCTGTTAATGTACTTTGGTCTTGAAGTTTCAGAAGTTAAATGGTAATATGCATAGTCTAGCAATTTGTGTTTCCGCCTGATACATAGTGTAGTGGTTAAGAGTGCACTTGTTCTGAAACCAGAGTACGGGAGCCTGAAACTGGGCTCCGTCCTCTCTCACCACCCATGTGACCTTGGAAGATAACTTTTGTTCTCTGTATTTAGGTTTCCACATCTTTACAATGAGTGTAAAGGAAATTCAGTTAATATGTTTGAAGTGTTTAGGGGAGTTAATGACATTGTTAGCTGTTATTAGGTATTTCCCTGCTCTTATTTCTGAATGAAATGAGAGCTGATTATTTAGTGTTGCTTCTCCACTGTATTTAGAAACATACCAATATTACAATTGGAAGAGAATAAGATGACAGGAAAATATCAATTTATATTAATACAGCCTATCTCTTTTTTCAAGAAATTTTGAAAAATCGTGTGCTACAATAATAAACCTCATCATTCTTGTTTTCACATGTCTTTTTTTACATGACATCTTAAAAGTTGCATCCGAAAGAAACAACGACCCTCAGTGGCCCACTCACCGCCTCCTTCCTCCCATGTCTTGCCTTCTCTGTCTCCCACGGGGCCGTGCATGCTGCTGCTTTAAAGCAAGGATGTGTATGTGCCTCAGCTTACACCACAACGCTTTTAGAAGGAAACTACCCAGACTCAGCCTTAGACCCTCAGCCTGCTCATAGTAAGAGATAAACTCGGCCTCTCTATTAAAATGAATGTCCAAGTTAAACAATTTATTTTTGAAAAAAGATTGGATTTACCATGGGAGGGGCAAATGGCAACCAGGAATAAAAGATCTCCAGGGCTCTGCCATCGGTGGCCAATACCACAGCTGGACACCTTTGAAAGACCCTCTTCTTTGAGAGGACTCACCCACTGAGCAAATAAACAAACCCCTCCCCCTCACCCCCCCTCACTGTAATCAGCTAGTCCAGATGCAAGGAACTGCTTCCCTTCAGTTACGGACCATTTGGGGCTATTAACTCCAAGCAGGCAGGAAGCTAAACTGCAACAGTACAGCCTTTAGGTGACCTTGGCATTCCAGCCCCAGATCACTCTTGAGATACTCTGGGTCATTTTGCCTCTCCCTGGCTACTTCTTGCTTGTTCCTTCCAACTCCCAGTTTCATTTATTTTTTTATTAAGGTATCATTGGTATACATTCTTAGGAAGGTTTCACAAGAAAAACAATGTGGTCACTACATTCACCCATATTATCAAGCCCTCCTCCACCCCATTGCAGTCACTGTCCATCAGCATAGTAAAATGCCACAGAGTCACTTCTTGTCTTGTCTGTGCTACACTGTCTTCCCCGTGCTCCCCCACACCATGTGTACTAATCATAATACCCCTCAATCCCCTTCTCCCTCCCTCCCCACCCACCCTCCCCCACCCCTCCCCTTTGGTAACCGCTAGTCCCTTCTTGAAGTCTGTGAGTCGGCTGCTGTTTTGTTCCTTCGGTTTTGCTTCGTTGTTATACTCCACAAATGAGGGAAATCATTTGGCATTTGTCTTTCTCTGCCTGGCTCATTTCACTGAGTATAATACCTCTAGCTCCATGTTGTTACAAATGGTAGGATTTGTTTCTTTCTTATGGCTGAATAGTATTCCACTGTGTATATGTACCACCTCTTCTTTATCCATCCTTCTACTGATGGACACTTAGGTTGCTTTCATATCTTGGCTATTGTAAATAGTGCTGCGATAAACATAGGGGTGCATATGTCTTTTTGAATCTGAGAACTTGTTTTCTTTGGGTAAATTTCTAGGAGTGGAATTCCCGGGACAAATGTTATTTCTGTTTTTAGTTTTCTGAGGATCTTCCATACTGTTTTCTATAACGGTTGAACTAGCTTACATTCCCACCAGCAATGTGGGAGGGTTCCCCTTTCTCCGCTTCCTTGCCAGCATTTGTTGTTCTAGTCTTTTTGATGCTGGTCATCCTAACTGGTTTGAGGTGATATCTCATTGTGGTTTTAATTTGCATTTCCTTGATAATTAGCAATGTGGAGCATCTTTTCATGTTGGCCATCTGAATTTCTTCTTTGGAGAATTGCCTGTTCATATCCTCTGCCCATTTTTAAATTGGGTTATTTGTTTTATGGGTGTTGAGGCATGTGAGTTCTCAGTTTCTTTTCAAAGTTTCTGTCTCTGTTTTTGCTCCTTTTCCACCGTTCCTTTGTATGTTTATCTGTGGCATTCTCATCTCCTCGGGAATTGTCTTTTTTATCTTTGTCTCTTTATGAAATTAAGGTTTCTTAAACTCAGCATTACTTGGTAACCTCTCCATTCATAAAGAAGTAAGCATTAAAAATAGCAAAAGAAAAGAAAAAATTTTAAGAGGCAATGTTTTTCACATTTGCTTTACATCACTAATGGGATCTTTTTTCTAGATTAAGGTTTTCTTTGAATTTTAATTAATAACTCTAATAGATTGGGAGTGCTTGTTAGCATGTCTCTAAGTCATTCGCTTATAATATTGGGAGTGAAAGTAATTTTTTCCCATGGCTAACTACAGAAATCCAAACATTTTCACTGGTTGACTTAGAAACAAGAAAACTGACAGTACATTTATTATGTCTTTTTCATTTATGTACTTATCGTTTCTTCTGTAATGGAATTGAGTAGCTTACAAGAATATATACTCTTCAACAAGATAACCTGATTTAAAGTTGTGATGTCCTTTCCCCCAACAAAAGAAAACAAGAAAAAATTAAGTTGGAGGCAATGTAGGACCAGAGAGGCTAAACATATATATCAGAGTGACCCAAATGTCTTCTTCAGATGAGTTCACACAGTTGACTAGAAAAATGGAAACTTGGTCCCATTTAGTAATTATTCCTAGTATTTTCCCCCCTCACTTTATAGGACAGATAACTCTTATCTTATAGGACAGATACTCTTCTCTGGGGTCCCAATTAGAGCCAGTTTGCTATTCATTTTCCCTGTTACTCAAGAAAGTCCATGGAAATTCAAATGGCTGTGACACAGCTATAGGATATCTTTGAATCTTCTCTAATTTATTTCTTAAGTGCATAATTTATAAACTTCATTACTTTAGTGGTAATAAAAATCACTTGCAATACATCTTAAACATGCTGTGCTAGATAACCTCCAGGTTTGCCCAGTTCTCAATGTCCATAAATCAATATAAAGGAAATAATAACTTAGGTTAAGGACAATTAATCTTGAAACAAAGGTCAAGCAGGGATTTCCCTGGGACTCCTCGTGAACATAAGCACACTTTGATGCAATGAGTATTTTTTTCCATGACAGACAGAAGCATCAAGAAGTTGCATTAGACTAATTATCTTAACAGTCTTAAAAATCGGCTGCTAATAACATCTAACAAAGCACCTAAATAAAGGCAATTCTGTTCATCTTGTCACCCTTCTTAAAGATTATGAAGCTGATTAGCATTAAGCCATGATTACCTAGGATAACAGTCCATCTCGAAATAATGTTACTGATTAAAATTCCTAGAGTTTTCTTGGAAGGACTTTCCCTGCCTTTTGCTTAGTCACTTGACATATAAGAGCTGCTGTAACTTCACTGCACAAATATGAAAGCACATTCACTCTGGTGTATTTAATGTAGGGCAAGGGGTCTTAGACATTCGGAGGTCACCAACCCTTGAGAAATGATGAAAGCTACAGACCCCTTCCCCAGAGCAGTGCACAAAGATTCATAATATTAAACTTTTTAAATCATTTCAGAGATTTTATAGTCCTCCTAGAGCCTACACTGAAGTCCTTTGACCTAAAGATGCCATTCATTCTAACTTAAATAACTCAACTCTGGTTATTTGAAGATAAATACACATAAACGAAAGCCTATATGTGGAAAATCTCATTCTGGGACTTAATGTGAAATGCCCACAGCACCACGTAAAAGGCAACATAAATCCACATACAGATGCAGATCCAATTTACTAAGATTAACAGAACCTGCTGTTTACGGCTTCATAATCCAGTATTCCTGGAACTGCCAAATGTTGATGTTTTTATGGAAGCAAAAGCCAGTTTAAAAAGTCTTCCTGAGAAGCTTGGCCCTTGGTGAGCATACCAATGATATAAAAAAAAGGCTGAAATGAATTCTAATATAAACTTCCAACCGCGTAATACGACAACATAAAAATGCAAAGGGCTTTATTTTCTTTCTGTCTCATGTAAGGAGGAGCTAGAATATTTAGGAGCTCTTATAGTTTAATAGTTGGGTCTTTTTGATACTCAGTCTTTTGAGTTTTCAGCAATTGTTTAATGTCTCTCTCTCTTCCAGCATAAAACTTGATTTTGGAATGTGATTGTCAGGTTAGTGGGAGCTAGAATTCTCTATACAAAGAAGCAGCTGTGGGCTTTGATTACCTATCTAACCCCAACCAATCACAGTTGGCTTATGGTACACAATAGACTTGTCATTCCATGATTTTGCTAGATGTGACACCAGTGAGCCAAAAGATTTATTTATAGAACATCATGAAATTCTCAGCTTGAAGTGGAACATTATGCCCCCCTATTCTCCCAATATTAGAAATTGCCACTAATTTTTACAGTTACTTAAATATTGTTGAGACTGATACTGCGCATTTTCTATAGTGCATTTATATGTGTTCAGTACAAAAACACTGCACATGAGAACCCACAGACTGAAGTAAATTATGTTGTATGAAAGGATATAAAATTATGTAGATGAGTTTTTTATGAGAAATTAACTATGAGAAGTAGATAATCAAGGGTATTCGATCGTGGAGTTTCTACTCATTTTGGGGTGTTTTAATTTGTAATAATTGGTATCTTAGTGTTACTTTAAATACACATTTGAGGACTTTTTAAGGTATAATATTTTTGTAGAAAAGTAGAAAAGGAAATACATGAGAATTCAGTAGGACAGGTAGGATTATGAATGATTTCTATTTCCCATTGTTACTTTCTCTGTTTTCTGATTTTTCTGTAAGGAAATGTATTGCTTTAGTAATGAGCAAAAAAGCAACAAAAGAAACTTCATTTTTGTGGGAAAATAATGCTCTGTTGTAAATGATGCAGGCCTTTTTAAAAAGCTACTTAGAATAGAGGCAAGACATACACTGCATCCCTTGGCCAAGAGGAGTCATTAGAGATGAAGCAATGCCTGATTTAAAGAACTGTGAGGGGCATTTAAAAAATAAAAAGTACAAGGACAAATTTAGAGGCTAAAGAAAAAACTCTTTATAGTAGTGAAAAGAATTATTACATGAAATTGTGTCTCAGCCTAACATAGCCTTGAGAGACTCACAGGTTTAATAGAAGAGTTTACCCTGTGACAACCCTAAAAGTAAGGCCAATGAGTTTGGTGCTTGATTTAGGAGGGGGTGAGAATTCATTTGAAAGCATTTGAGTAGGTGGGTGATAAGATTAATGCCGTACTTCAGAAAAATTAATCTGCAACCCTGGATAAATGTCTGCAGAGTAGAGTAATAGCAGAATGAGTTTAAGGTGTTGGGACTCTTAATAATAGCCCAGATGAGATTTTGAATTGAGCTCCAGTTGTATAAGTAGAAAGGATAAGATAAATAAAAGATTATAAAAGAAAATTAAAGGTGGCATTCAGGTTCACTTTAAGACACACCATTTATCCAATTCACAACTAACTGAATTTAAAAACTGAAAATAAACTAAAAACTGTAATCAGATTTGATACCCAGCTGACTTGATTTCTCTCAGAATCTTACTCAATTCTGAGTAAGATTTTGATTGCCCTTTGTAGATTGCCCTCAAAAAGGATTCAAGGGTCTTAGAAAAGAATCTGTGAAAAAGGCATTTATAATATTTGTTTATTTAAATCTTTGCTTTATACAATCAACATATTTAAAGGTCACATCAATAATATCTATATTGAACAAATATAGATAAATAAAAATGATTAATTGATGGAGAGATGGAGACCTAAAGGGAGAGAGAAATAAAAAATTGAAGAGCCTGGAGTTTAGACAACCAGTCTATTATCACCCAGTGACAGCTTATACTATCTGAAGATCTACTTCTTCTAAGATATAACATTTTTAAAAGTTGGATTATGCAAACCTAGTAAGTGACAGATCAGGATTCAAACCCACATCACAGGCAGCCTGTTAAAAATCTTTTAACATTCAGTTTACAATGAATTAAGAACAAACTTTATAGAAAGGAGTAAACTTCTCAGATCATTTCAGGCATTTATTATGTAAGCAAAGGGTCCTAATGGACTATGTCTTAGATGACGTGTTTGCCAATGTGAGCAACTGTAAAGGAGAAGCACCTGCACCAGATGAGCATGTGTGGTCACACATATGGCCTTTTGTTTTTAACAAAGTTATAAAAGAACTTATTTTTTAGTTTCTCCCAGAAAAAGTAAGTAAAGTTGAGATTTTTCTCTAGTTTTCTGATGAAAAATCCATTACACCACACATTGTAGGTGCTCAGCAAATATCACTGAATAAATAGGTAAATGAACAAATAAATGAATAAGTATTGATGTTATGATGCATTTTTTAGATCCGTGTGAACTATTGGGGATATTTGTTGTTTATATTGGGGATATAGTATTTGTAGTTTGTAGTTAGGTTTGTCAGGAAATAGAAAAATTTCAAATAGGGAGCATCATGGCACCAAAATGAAAAAATCATCCAGAAATAAAACCTTCACGCAGGACCTCAATCCTATATTTTTTGTAGCTTGCACTTTGGTGAGCTAAAGCAACCTCAAAGTAGTAAACTTCATGAAACATTTCATAACTAAGGAACTGATATGTAGGCTGTACTTGGATAAAAACAAAGAAGACAAATAGGGACTCTGTGGCATCTTACTATACTGTATATCAATGATACCTTAATTAAAAAGAAAGATGTAAAGCATGGATCAGATGGCTGCCCCTTGTTGAAATTCACATTCGATGTTGAAATTCACCCTTAGAAGCATTTCTTGCCTCATTGGACACGTTGGCTAGTCTGAGTCTGGAATTATTCTATGTTCTGTCACATTCCTTAAGAGACATAACAAGGATGGCCACCATGATAGGTTTTAAAATCATCAGTGTTTATGTTTGTACAGTAATTATGTTGAACCATTCTTGGCAAATTGGACAACATAGAAGAAATGGATACAAATTCCCAGAAACATACAACTACCAAAACTGAATCATGAATAAATAAAAAATTTGAAAAGACCAATAATGAATAAGGAGTGAATCAGCAATCAAAAACTCCCAACACAGAAAAGATCAGGACGAGAGGGTTTCACTTAGCGAATTCAGCCAAACACTTAAAGGAGAATTTATGCCAATCCTCAAACTCTTCCCAGAAATACTGAAGAAGGGGAATGCTCTCACACTCATTTTAGGAGGGCAGCATTACCCTGATACCAAAGCCAGATAAGGACACTGCAAGAAAAGAAAACCATAGGCCAATATCCCTGATGAATATGTATTCAAAGATTCTCATCAAACTCCTAGCAAACTGAATCCAACAGCAGCACATTGAAAGGATCATACACCATGATCACATGGGATTTATCCCTGGGATGAAAGGACACTCAGAAATCCTTTTAGCTATTTGGAGAAAAAGAAAAGACAAGTTTAAGTCTAAGTGTTGAAAAACTTGCTTCTCATGAATATGATTGTGGCATACACAATTTTTAATGCTTTCTTAAATAGCTGCTCTTTTTTTTTGCCTTTATATATATTTTTTATTAAGGTATCATTGATATATACTCTTATGAAGGTTTCACAAGAAAAACAATGTGGTTACTACATTCACCCTTATTGTCAATTCCCCTCCACCATGCCCCATTGCAGTCACTGTCCATCAGGGTAGTAAGATGCCACAGAGTCCCTATTTGTCTTTTCTGATAGCTGCTCTATCTTTTAATTTTGGAAAAGAAAGGGATCCTCAACCATCTAATCTAGACACCCCCTCATTTTATAAAGGAGGAAACAATATACTTTGAAAAAGTTAATGTGCCAGCAGATTAAGGTGATGCTCATTTCTCTCAGAACCACAGTGAAACCTAGTAGTTCTCTCCCCACATTCCATGATGAAAGCATTCAAAATTACAGGATACAATATTTGTTATGGGAAGAGCACTTGGAAAAACACATTATGGGAATTAGGAGTCTGAAATAGGATCCTCACCGTATAACCTGTAACTGAATGGTATGTTTAGTTTTAGACCCTTGGTCTCCTTGCCTGATTAACACATTTTTCACATTGTAGTATTGACACAAAGAAAGTTGACCATAGTCCAGTTACGGATGTAGAACAGCAAACACTAGAAAATAATTCATGGATGCAGCATGTCTCAAATAGTTAGACAGTTCATCTCTTGTCAACAGGAATGCCTTCTGGGCTCTTTCAATCTGGTCCTGATAAGTGCGGTATATAAATAAATGTGTTAGAGAGTCAAGAATTTCTCACATGAAAGTTGATGAACTCTTAAAGGCAAGCAAAATTGAAATGTTATTATTAAATTTAATGTAATGCTTAAGATTTACTCAATTGCTTGTTTTAAAGTTCTCTGCTTTATGAAATAATTTAGTTTCAGATTAAACTGTTACCTGGAAGAGAATTGTCCCCCCATCTTTTATTCCCCTTATGTTGTCAGGCACAAAGAAATATCAATAGTAGACTAAACACAGGGATATAGAAAGTTTGGCAAACTGTCTATGCTAAATGCAAAAGCACCTTCTATGAGCCAGGACACTCGACTTCTTTTCCATCACTACCAACCAAACTCCAAGGAAATGTGAGGTCCTTATATATATAAGTAGTCTTTCTGAGATTTTCTTTAAGTTTTAGTCTTCCAACTAAATAATGTAGTCCAAAGGGCAAATTCCAAATTAGCAATGAGCCTGAATACGGTGAGAAAGACAAGAGACAACAAGATAAAGTCGTGGTTCTGGAGCCGTTAAGGGTTTGTCCTTGAGGAAGTTATTTACCGCCATTGACTCACTGTCTTCTCATCTGTTAAGGGACTTCTGAGCTCCCTTCTGCCTCAAAAATGCTATCATGTAAAACAACTATGCACATGCTAGTCATTTTTGTGCTTCCTTTTCTCTGTTAAAGCTGGGTACTCTAAGCTGTTTTTTTATATACTAGATGAGCACTATTCTAGAAATCTCTGTTACTTAAATAACAATCTGAAACTGTCTACTTCTCTCCATATTTACCACTTCCATCATTTTTGAAAACACCATCTTTCTCATCTGAATTATTTACTCGTCTCTTGCTTCTACTTATGTGAGTACACAAGCACACACACCATTTCACACACAATCTGTTTTCCATGGGGTGGAGTGAGCATTTTTAAGTATAAATCCTCTAATGGCCTCTTACTGACTTGGAATTAAATCTCAATCCCTTAGCCTGCTTAGAAGACCTGACATGATCTGTCCCTACCTCCCTGTCTTCCTACACCTGCTCATATTCACCTCGCCCAGTTGCTCTGGCTTTTTTTATGCTCCTGACACACACCGATCTCAACCCCACCTCAGGGCTTTGGCACCAAGAGCTCCCTCTGCCTGGAATGGCCCTCCCTGATCGTCACGTGGCTGGGTCCTTTCTGGGAGTCGCAGTCTGGATGCGGCCCTCCCATGGGCAAGTTTCCTGAGCCCCACCCTGGCAGTATCCTCCAGCCTCCTCCATTTGGTCATCCTGCTCTGGGATGACCATTTTCTGAAATCATAACATTTTTGTATGGGCCCCCTTGCTTACAGCTTTTATTCCCACCCATCCAAATATAAATGTTTGTAAAGATTTTGCTTATTCTTTCCATAATTGTATCACTAGAACAGTGCCTAGCACATGGTAAGCACTCGATAACTATTTTTTTGGAAGACTTTATAAGGGAATAAAAACATGTCCTATTTAGCTGAAATAATAGAGTTTGTTCAACTCTGGGGCCTGATTGGCATAATGGGTCCATATATATTAGTAGAACTTCCCCAGTCTTATTTCCTGAAGAGGCGTAAGCTATTGAAGTCTGGTACTATAAATAGAAATTATTTCTGGGCAGAGTTAAGTAGGTTAAAATTAATGTAGAGAAATGGTAGTGTCAACTCAGAAGAACTTAAAATGGAGGGTGCAAGGTGTCTTCATGTAACTTACATCTTTAAATTACATATAGTTTTCTGCACATTAAGCAACTAAGAATAAACCAGATGTACAATGTATCTCTTTTAGACAGAAAATTCAGACAGATGTAAATATGATTGGTGTACACCTAAGTCCAGCTAACTATAGCAGTGGATGGAAACAAAAATATTAGTCATTCAAGTAAAACATAACACTAAGAGAATTTGTTTTTGCTTTAGGAATGGTATATAACAAGCCATAAAGGAATGAGACTATTAAAAAAAAGTCTGAATGTATACATCAAAATAAATGGGTCTGTTCACATTGTCGTCTGGATGAGGCAGAGTGCCATAAAAGTGTCCAACTTTAGGCATATAGATCGCCTCAAGTTCCTGGTGGTGACTCGTTTTTCATAAGTTTCTGGGACAGTGTGGAACATCCTAGAATGATGGACTCTCAGCAGAGGGGAGCGTCTGTATGTTTTGAAATACCGCTTTCCGGAAGGTGTATGGTTGATCCCCAGAAGAGAGTAATGACTTGTGTCTGCCTCACAACTGGTCAGCAATGAAGGGAATTCAGATAAAGGAGCACTGCCAGTGGGGTCAAAAGCAGCAAGAGGACATGAAACCTGGACCTGGAAGGGATGTGGACAGGAACGGAGGCGAACAACCCCAGAGAGAGAGGATCTGGGAGCGGAGTAGTGGACTGGGACAAAGGACGGACAGGGAGGCTAAGCCTGAGGTCAGGCTGTTCCTGTCGGAGGGGTGAGCAGTCAGGTGGGCCGAATTATGGAGACCTTTCTTCTTTTCCAGACCATCAGAGGAATCTGGGCAGAGGAAAATGAGACATTTCTGGGGATGCCTGTGTTCGAGTGTGAGACTCAGGGACAGACAAGTACAGCACAGAGGAGTGTGGGCTGTTACCTGGTCTCACCCTTTATCTGGGAGGCAACCTCACAGTGTGCCAGGCCTAAAGGACTTGGCCTTGAGAAGAACGGCCAAATTGAGGAAACATTCTTTTTAAACATGCGCTTGTTGGTTTTGATTTTATTATTTTTGAAAAAGCAAGCATTCGTATTATTTAAAATTCAAGTTTCAAAAAGCTGTACAAATGAAGCATTTCTCTCCCCAGGAACTAATGGAATACCTTTTTGCATAGCCCTTTTGGAAGATATTTTTAAAAAGACAGTGTATGATAGGAGACAGATTGGATGATTATAATTTGCTATTATTTTATAGATAGGTTTCCTCTTTAACACAGTTTCATGCTATCCTACCAAGACCCTATAAGGTGGATAGGACAGATGTTACTATTTTATTCTGCTGACAAGGAAACAGGCTTAGGGAAGTTAGGTAACATAACCCAGGCTTAGTAACTCTTTAATGGAAATATCCAGATAAAGTTTCTCTATAAAATCCTATAAAACATAATGACCTTTTATTTAATACCACAAAAGCAACAATGATGATGATTATGATTGCTTATTAATTAAGTACCAGGTCTTTGTCTCAGGTTGAATTGCTTTCTGAAACTTACCAGGAAGCCATTAACCTCACCTGACTTCTAAAGTCATCCAAAAGTATACCCACAGTGATGGAAAATATTAAGGGAAAGCTTGGCTCTGAATTTTAACCTCTGTCTTTCTCTTTCTCTCATCTGCCCACTCTGTTTCTTTCTTCAGTTTCATTTTCAGGATCAATGATGGAACAAGAGATTCCTTTTTATATTGGCCAGGAAATGTATCTGAATTCTTCTAGTGGCAGAGTTTGTTGAATTTTTTAAAGCCAAGTCAAAATCAATTTCTTTCAAGTTTTTAGTTGTCAGGATTTTATTCCTTTCCTCTATCCCATTTTTGGCAGCCAACAGCATTAGTCCAGCATGAGGGATCACAGGCTGAATATCAGATTGGAAAGTCTCCAGCAACATATAGAGAATTGAATGGTGGGGAAGCATCCTCAAGTACTAACTGAGCTATCATCTTTGCAAATTTTCCAGAACAAACTCAATAAAGAGTGATAAAAAAAGACACTCTGTATCCCAGAGAGAGGGACTCATTTAGCATCCATTTCTAGAAATGATAGTTGTAATACTTTCTGTGTAATATTTCTGGAATCTAAATTATGTACTTTTGGAATCACTTTTAGTTACAAAGAAATAGGAGTTGCTCTAAGAAAGCAAGTACATCCTTAGTAATTCACTTATAATTTAAAATCTTTAAAATGATTTCAAATATTAACTGCATTTATATGCTTCTCCAGGGAGCAAGGAGTTTCTAAAAGGCATTATCTCATCAGTCCTATTAGTTCAAATGTGATTTAAAAATGCAGCAGATATTTAAAATCCTTTTTATTCTACTTAGGAAAAAATAAAGATTAGCAAGAGACACCATTTATTCAACTTAACACCATTTGACCAAAACAAGAGATGAGACAAGCCACAAAAGTCTTTCTGTGTGTGACAACCCCACTCCAAGGTAGCTGAATGGCCCTGGGCAAGTTACTTAATCCCCAAGCATAAGCTTTCTTTCTGTAAAAATGTGGAGAAAGGCTTCTTCACAGAATATTTGGGAATACTGTAGAGCTATATATGGGAAAGTAACAATCCAGTGACTGGTAATAATAGGTATCTGTGTTAGTTATTTAGAGCTACACAACAACAGTACCTCAAACTTAGTGGCTTAAAACAACACACATTTATTAATCACAGTTTCTGTGGCCAGGAATCCAGGCATGGCTTAGCTGAGTCCTCTGATGCTGTAAGCAAGGCGTTGTCCAGGGCAACAGTTTCATCTGAAGGTTCAGCTGAGGAAGGTTCACTGCCACACTCACATGGTTCTTGGGAAAATACAGCTCCTTGCAGGTGTAGGATTGAAGAACTTGGATCTTTCCTGGCTGTTGGCTGCAGGCCCCCCAGCCCCTAGAAACCACTCCCAGTTCTTTGCCACATAGGCCACCCCAACAAGGCCACTTATTTTGTCACACCAGCAAGGGGGAGAGTCTCCCTATGTTGTGTGATCACAGAAGTGACATCCCATCACCCTGGCTATATTCACTTCAGTCAAAGCAAGTCACAGCTCCTGCCCATACTCAGAAGGAAGGGATCGCGTGAGGGCATAGAAACAAAGGCAGGATCCTGGGTCCTCACTATAATCTGCCCACCACTGTATCTGATACTCTGTGTCGCCTTTCCTATCTTACCATTGATTTCTAGGTCAGAAGGCCATGACCCCTCCTGCCCATCAAAACCTTGTCTGCATAGTTAAAGAAAATACATTAGTATTTCATAGAAATAAAATAGAAAAAGACAACATGGTAGAAAATACTAAAATTAGTGTTCTATAACAAGATAAATCAATTCAGCAAAATTAATAGTTAAGTAAAATTTCATACAAGAGCAGGCTTTTTCTTTCCTCCTGTTTGTTCATGCTTCTGATGCCATTCTGTTGTAGTGTGTTCAAAAAATGATTGCAAATCTAAATCAGTGACTACACCAGCCCTCATGAAACACGGACACTACAAAATAATTTCACTAAGTAGCCTAGAAATGACTGTGGATTTTGTTCCCCTAAGTGTGGTGAAAAATAGCTACCGGCCCCAATGTGAGGCAGAATGGCCTCAGTGCAGGTATTCATTATCCCGGATAGACTGGCCACGTTTGGTATGCCCTGCCTGCCTGCCTCTGTGGCCTCTGGAGTCCATGAGAACGACGGGTTTCCTAAGATGGAAGGGATTTTACTGGTTCTAAGGCTGTCATTAATGATGGTGATGATGATATTGATAGCTAACATTTACTAGGCACGCATTACATGCCAGTCACTCTGTATGTGACCTAATGCAATCCTGTGAGAAGGGAACAGTTATTCTCCCTCTTTCATAAATGCAGAAACTGAGCCTTAGAGAGATTAAGGTCACATGGCTGGCAAGTGGCAGGGCCTGTATCCTAACCATAGAAAGGTTCAATCTCAGAACCTCAGAACTTGCTGTGAAAAACCAGGAACTTCAAGACAGAGACAACAAGGCTAAAGGCAAGCCTAAATATCCTCTTCAAAACGTTGTAGGCCTGTCTTGTTGAAGGTGGATGAGAGCCGTCCCTGTGGCCCAGGAATGGTGTCAGTGCTTGCTCTGACACTCTGTGAACATGCACCTGAATGTACACCGGGTGCTAGCGGGGAAGGGACTGGATATCCACAACCCCCTTTACTCCCCACTGAGTCCGTAGTGGGATTCAGTAAGAGTCAGGCTTGTACGATGCCAGAGAGCAGAGTAGCCAGGGCACCTCTGAGGTAGGCACTTATCAATGCTCAATAGGTCCTGTGTGTTGGTCCCACTGGCCCACAGTATAGGTACAAGAGTACCTTTGTCCTCTCAGGCCTCAGCCTCCCAACTTAATACCAAAGTCTGGTGCAGTTAATAGAAGCAGAATACCTGGCACAAACATGTCAAAATGTACATGTTTTGATGGACAGTGAGTCCATCCATGTCACATGTACCCATCTCATTAAATTAAAGTGAAAAACGTAAGACCAGCTGGTAATATTCCAGTACTTCACCTTGGTCACATGTCGGGAGTGCAGGCTCTGCAGAAGGAGAAAGGGAAGGTCCGTGGCAAGAAGGCAAGAATGTAGGTGTGATACAGCCACAAAGCAAGAACACTGATCATTGCCTTCCACTGCTGTCACCCGAGCTTCCATCCAGCTCCACGCGGAGGAGTTAGACAGTGATGAGAAATCACAAGCAGAGTTTGTATGTGGGTGTCCTGTAGAAGACTTCATGGAGATCCAGTTATATCTCACTAACTAAAAATTTCACACATTTATATTCTGTTCTTTTTGATGTTAATTACTTCAAGAATGCATGGTTGAGCTCTTTGCAGAAATTCATCTAAAATGCAGCAACAGTTGATTTTCATCAGCCAGTATTTTGCACGTCTAATCTGTTTTCTTAAGATGCTGGCCATTCACTCCATTAACTTGCTCCCTCATGCTCACAACCTAAACATAACAGAGAAAAGGCTTTCCTCTGTGTAAAAGGGGCTCATAGAGGCTGTGTCCAGGGGTTGCCTTGTAGAAGCAGACTTCCAGACGTGTGAATCTGCAAGGGAAATTTTCTCTGCTGCTTGGCCCTGCTTCCTCATCCACATAGAGGAATGCCAGTGCACCAAGCAGGAGAAATTTCTAAGACTTATAATGCAGCTCTGAGTGAAATACTATTAATAGGTAATTTAGGTATGGATTTTCTATACCCACACCTGTATTTTCTACATCAGCACTATCTCTACGAAAAAAGGAAGTACGTGGGTCAGTACCCCCCACCCCCAAATTAATGTGTCTTCAAAGGCAGTGACCATTTCTTCTTGCCTCTTTTTTTTAATTTCCAGGAGTGTTATCAGTGCTAGATATGAAGGATGCACTTAATAAATGTGTGCTGCATTGAGTGGGTGTGGAGGTAAAGCTGCAGACTCACAGCTGAGCTGACTTGGTGGGTGACGTGCTCTCTCTCATAGCCGTGTTCAGACAAGACCTTGAACGCGTGACAGATGGAGATGCTCTGTAGGAGAGGGTACCAGGGTACATTAGAGTGAGGTAGAGTGAGAAATACGGTAAGAACTAACTTCGTTGTTTTACTGATTATTCTTTGAGGGATGAGATTTGGAGAAGTTAAGTGACAGAATCCAGGTCAGCATTTACTATGTCGTCCCACAGGGTGCCGACCCCAAGGCCATGTTCTTTCCATTAGACCAATGTCGTGCTTACTTCTTTTGCTCATTTGATGTACAGTCACATCCTACTAAAAATAAAGAGTGCACCCCCTGCAATGTTTGTACTAGGGTAATATGAGCGGCCACCACCTTGAAACTGTTAAATTCTGAGACAATTTTCTTTTATTAAGTATAACCTGGGTGGAACTTCAGTTTCTCAGCTCTATGTGCTTTTAGTTCTGAGAAAAAAATATGATATATATACATTGAGTATAAATATCAAGATTTTATTTTTTTTTATATCACTAGGAAAATAAGAATAATTTTTGAGATGCTGATAGCTGGATTAAAATCAAATTTCCATCACACTTGGGAAGAAGTGTTAGTCAAATAGAATAATTTAGTATTTCCTTGTTTACTGTGGCCATCCAGCTATCAGAAAGGGAGACTAGAAATGACAGTTTTAAAAATAAGTACTCTATTTAAAGAATTAAATAGAGCTGGCCAAGGAGTGCTATAAACATTTCTATTTTATACCAAAATTCATTTTGATCATTATCTTGCTTTATCTGGTGTATCTCTTGTGGAAATCACTGGGCTCTGACAGTGTTCATTTCTGTTGATCTTATCACTTAATTAAGCAGCTTATTTCAGTTGCCTGAGGGCTTCTTATACTTTATTTTAAAAATGAAAAAGTACTCTTTAGAAACTCTCATTATTATCTTGACAATCTTCCGATTTCTGGCATCGTATAAAGCAATCACGAGTGGTCACTTCTATGCCACTAGTGATAACTTTATTCTATGGGAATCGTACAGTTCTCTTTTTATACCATTTAATAGGAGACATACAAATAAAATAAATAAAAATGCTCATGTAAAATAGGTGGGAGAAAAAAAAACTGTATTGGACTAGGAAAAATCCTGCTTGTTCTGTGTTCTACTCTTAAACATTTAATTGAAAAATTTCTGAGAACCAGATTATTAATTTTCATTCCTCATGGTTAGTTAAAGCATAATTGCATGACATACTAGCTCCATTTCTCTCAGTATTATACACTTTGTAGACAGTCTTCAACTTTTGCTCATGGTATTGAGAAAAATAGATTATAGGAAGTGTGTCACATTTTCCTTTAAGAACAGTGTTGCAAGTAGGGGGCTGTGTGACCTTGACCAGTGACCAAATGTCATAAAGTACTCATGATGTGTTAAAAGGAAGGGATATAATTAAAAATCTTTGAAATTATTCTAAATAGTGAAACACATTATAACAAATGTGTTTAAACAGCAAAGTTTTTTCCCTAGATTTTGCAAATATCATTACTGATGGATTATAAGGAATTTCAGTGTACTATAAGGAGTATGTACATCTAACACATAGTTACCACAATTTAACTTATCTCCCCTTTCTATGCTCTCTGAAATAAGCATTTTCTTAACAAAGTTGCTTTTTGTCATTGGAATGTAGAAAGACTTGGAGGTGATATTTTGATGGTCTAAGTGTTACGAGGTTAAAAGTGTCTGTGCCTTCTTCTCTTGTTAAAATCCCCTGTTTTTAGGAGAATATTCAGAACTTTCCCATTACCAGCTAAGAGCAGAAATCAGTTTGAGTCCATCTTTAAAGACATTAAAATAAAAGGCATTTCTATAGCTATGCTAAGGACTTCGGCTCTGGGAGTCTGGACAGGAGGCACCTCATACATCTAGTCTTTTGATTTGTCTTCTTTTCAATGACAGTTTTATGTGAGCCCAGAAGAAAAGAAGAAACACACATGAGCCATAGAATCTGGTGAGGATGTTAAAAGGTGGGAAGGTGGCAGGTGGGGAAAGCAGAGCAGAGGACAGCAGTCTCACACACAGAAACATGGAGAGAGATTTACCTAGAAAGACCTATTTCTTTTGAAGCTGAGGAACAAACCAGTTGCTTGGAAACCGGTGATCTCTTATAAGTGATGGGTTAGACCATGCATCGTAAATTGACAACTTCTTCCCAATGCCTAGGAGACTAAGATCAAGGATTTCCATCCTGTATGGGCAGCTGAGATTTGCAGATACTCAAAAGATGGTTAGTAAAAACCTGACATTAAGTAAAGGAGATAATAAAGGTCATGGGCCTCTACTAGGCATGGGCCCTATACTAGGCATGACACCTGGTAGGCGATCAATAAAGTTCCCTTTGCTCTTCATTGAGAACATGTCAGTTTACTACTTGTATTTGTATAAAATGTTATATATGGTCAGAAAAGCCTTTTCTTTCTGTATGAATATAGTAGAAACAAAATATGTTTTAAAGTCCGACAGATATGGGTCTGAATTTCAGTTCTGTCCTCACTAGCTGTGTGACCCTGTGTTAATGTCTCAGAATCCCAGGCTTCCTCTTATGTAAAAGGAGATTTAAAAATCCACCTGTCAGAATCAGCTACACAGCCCTGAGGATCAGCCATCATCTATGCCAAATGCATGGGTCATGCGTACGGCATGATGCTCCAGGCATTGTCCCAAGTGCTGGGGACACTGAGGTGAAGGATACAGACCAGATCTTTGCTCTTGGGAGTTTATCTATTGGTAATTAAGTTCAATAAATGATGGAATTTATTAATAGATGCAGAACACTCCTATGGAGTGAACAGACATGCTGGAGTTGATATACGTGCCTTGTAGAGCCTGCAGTGATTAGAGAAAAACTTGAGGAAAGATGTGTGTGAGCTAAGAGTTAAAAAGCAGCAGTGAAAGGCACTACTGGCGAAACCAGGGAAGGTGCATCTCTAGGCCTTGGAGAGAAACTCTCTCTCCCCATGTTCAGCCTCCTGTTGGTGGAAACAAATAGCTGCAATCAAGGCTTGAGCAGCAGCAGGCAGCCACAAATGACCTGCTTGCACAAAGCGTCACCTGCTTTGTTTCAGTTCTCCCTGGAAGAAGATTTTGAAGAACAATATTAAATAAAAACACAATGGAGTATGCATAGCACGCCTGTGTGTGTTTGTGTGCATATTTACTTACAGCATCATCTGGGTGTTTAAAGTCTGTATTTTTCAAAACTGTGGTTTTTTTTGTTTACAGTGTGGTTATGTGCTTGGTATGCTTATAAGTCTTCACATGATCTATATGAGGGAAAGCAAAGAAATGCCCTGAATTATTCTGGTGTCTTTTCTCCTTCACCAGATCTCAGGCTGCATAGGTGTTACCCATCACATGTGTTACCAGAACTTTTGTAAATCCTTCCACCCTCTCCTCTTTGCATGTTAGTCTCTGCTGCTGCCAGGTGCTTGCTCATTCTTTTGTGGGGTTAGAGGAGTGGAGTGTAAAGGTGTCATTGTGAAAACCCCGCCTTACTGCCGAGTGTTCCTTCTGCTGCTTTGCAGCATCAGATGACAGTCTTGTCACTGTGCCACAGCAGGTATTTCACCTCCGGGATTCCTCTATCTGTTCAGCTTGATGACAATAGAATGTGCTGAGTGATTATCTTGTATATGGCTTTGTGTACTGTTTACAAAAAATACCCCTGCAAGGAAGATAAGTACTGAGGTTAAGCATCTGTTTGGCATGTTCCCTGCATGTCTGAGTGCCTGCTCTGTGCTTTATTAAGTTCCTTCTCTGGGCTCTGATATGGAATTGTTCGCGTCCATCCTGCAATGAACGTCATCTTATTCCTCTTGAAAGGCCATTTGTCTCACCAGAAGGCAATGTTCTCTTAGATTCTGCAAGAGTAACTTGACTCCTTTATTTAAAAGTGCTCTTGTGCTGTCCTTAACATTCCACCTGACAAAGTAAGCAACTACTTGGGAGCAGAAGTCATGCACCTGCTGCAAGTATGTGTCTCTCTTCCCTACCATGTAACAAAATCAAGCCAGTGACATGAATAGTTCAAATGCAGTTTGTTTGCAGGTAACAAAATTGAGGACTATGGAGAGGAAAGGGCTGAGACCCATTTTGAAGCCATTTCTTAAAAACATACACAAAATTGAGGAATGAAGATTTCCATCTGGAAGGATGATTTGAGCCCCGTGTTGTTAAGTGATTACTGTTCAGTGTTCCTGGTATACTGCCTGGCACATAGTAAGAGCTTAATAAATATTTTCCTAGGGAATGGATGGATGATAAACATACACAGCTAAGAGAGAGATCTTAAATGTTAGGGAAATGGAAACTTTTAATTTGATGCCCCATATCAGGTACTCCTTTTGGGATTATGCAATTTTCCTTCAGTTCTAAGACTCTGTGTTCTAACAAAGTCCAATTTCCTCTCACATTTTAAGGATTCCCCCCTGCTAGGTCTGTGAACATGATGGGCAGATGCTCTTTTTCTAATAAAGCTTTGGGCAGACCTTCAGTCTAGGATTCACAACTGCAAGGCATGCATTGATTTGCTTACTGATCAAAAGGACATTTCTTACATGTAGAGTGTGGCAAGAACTTTGAGCTTTTTATTGGACTCTCTGGTTATACATTTGCTTGGTAACTCTTGAAATAATACTGTTAAAAGATACTGAAATATTGAAAAGTTTTAAAGAGTATTTTGGCATGAAAATCAATGCCAAACTGGGAGTGTTTAGGAGTACTCCACAGACAGGAGCTAGGGACAGGACTTATATAGCGAAAAGGTGGAAGCAAAGGAAATTATTTGATTGGCTGTAGCTTAAGTGGTCACATTATTTGAGAAAGCTCAGGTGGCTCTTTAAGATTGGTGGTCCTTAGGTTTTGATTTCTTAACATCCAGGCACTGCAGGCTGAGGCCTGGGTTTGCTAACACAGGATACTAAGGCTTTAAAGCCACCTCAGTCTAATTGCCTTCTTCCTTAATTAACAATATTAACCCTGCAGAAATTTTGGAAATAGACAAATGTATAATGCCACCACCTTAATCCAGTAATGAATGCTTCTTTTTGCCTATTTCCCTTTGGCCTTTTTTTCCATAGTCTTAGGGAATTTGTGATCATTCTAATTATAGTTTCTACACCATCCTGCATCCTGCTTTTTTTTTCCTGTTTTAGATAACATTCTATCATAAGCATTTTATGTTCCTATATTGTCTTTACAGTTGTAGGTAATTCTACAACACCTGGTATAATTACATTCAGTGATGTCATTTTTAGCATTAGCTATATACATGTGTATGTAAATATACAGGTAGAAGATATAGATAAATAGAGCTATAGATAAATAATATGTATGCATTTATTATTAGCACAGAATCATAGATACAAATGAATAATAGCTTCTCAACTACTTATAAATCAAACATTCAGCAGCCTTATCTATGACAAGATAAATGAGTCAAAAACCAAGAAAAGAACAAACCAAAGAACATTCAATAGCCAAACTAGATGACACAGAGCTCATGAATTTTAATCATATTAAGTACTCTTCATATTCACTGAGAATCTATTACTCTTATCTTAAGTATATTTTTAACATACTTGGATACTGGTACTGATGCTAGTATTAATGTTGATATGGATAATGGCTAGGGTCTGTTAGGCTGGAGGGAAAGGAACATGAAAACTATGGAGACAAACATAAAACCTCAGTGAGAACAGCAATCTGAAGCCTTTTGGTATAAAAGGAAGAAATGACAGGAATACATCCCAAGATAGTTCAGTGCTACAGTATCAGGGTACTATGCTATTTAAATAATGCTAGTTAGTATTTAGCTACTCTACTTCCAAAGAAAGGAAAATAGCTAATATATTTGGAGAAATTTCCATTCAAGTTGATTTTTAAAAATTAAAGTGAGAGCCTAAAGGAAAAAAATAACATTCCTCAAAATTTTACCTTTCAAGCAATTTATTCCTCAATGATACCATTTAAGTGAGGTTTTCAAAATATTCACAATTTCCTATATATTATCTTTTATTGGCACTTTGATGTATCTCCTCATCCTGATGTGGTTAGGAGAAGGTTTCTCGGGAACAACAGCCTGTCATTGGGTAGTGCTGGTATACACACATTGAATGTAAAAGGAAGAAAAGCACCGTAAATGATCCATAATCATTAAATGTTGTCCTTGCAACAGTGCACTTGAATTTTCATTAATCCCTTGATGACTTTAGGCTGAACCAATAGCCCACACTGGTTGTAAGTGGAGTGGAGCTCACCACCAGCCCACTCACAGATCAGGCCAGTGTGCTTCACCTCCTCACGTTTAATCAGAAATGATCACCTTCTAATGGAAGATCAAGCTTTATCCATTTTCTCTGTTTATAGTCTTACAAATATACTTATTTGTACATACATGTGTTTTAAATATACAAGGTTTTACATCAACACAAATATACGTCAGGGCAGTTGTCTCATTTTTCTTTTCTCCTACTCTCTTCTCTTACCCAACCTTCTTTAGACTCCCTTGGATGGAATCAAGGCACCAATTCATTTCTATTAAAAATCTAATGCAACTAGTAGAGGCTTATATTTGGAACTTTAATAGCATTTCATGTAGAAAGGAAAGTGGTGGTGGAGTTTGATAAAAGGTTTCTCAGAACAATTGGTTTGCAACATGCCTGAAGATTATCTCGCCCTAAGTGACATTTAATAGCTTACTCCTCCACATCCTGATAAACATTTCAGTGTGACCATCCCTTTGAAAGCAGGACATGTGAACTTGAGCAGAAATGAGAAGAATAGCTAGATTTCTGGTTCTGAACTTATTTTCAAATGGCTTTCTACTTTGAGAGAACATCAAATGAGAAAGAAATCCACCTCCACTTAAAGGAAGCAATTTTTTTTTTTAAGAAAGTGCTGTGAGGTTCTGGATTAACGGCTGAAAAATCCAAAGACAAACACATTCAGTAGAACCTCTAAAATGCCAAGAAAATGGAGACTTTTTTTTTTGCATTCTTCAAATGGCCATCCCTAGTTATCACAGATTATTCTATCTAGGATGGCAAAGACAGGCAATATTCTTCTTTGCTACAACTCACATTAGTTTGCAGATGGTGCCTAACTCATTCTCTACAAAGCAGCTCCCTGTCAAGGTGGGGTGGATCACCCTATGGCTGTGAGGGAACTGCTGAGTTAGATGCTACAGTTTCTCCAGTGAATAAGCAATAACAGAAGTTCCCTGGAAATGTGAAGGAGAAGGAACCAATTGGGAAGACCTCGCCCCATCTTCAGTAGTTCTGGGAGACTTAACAATAGAGCCCCTGTACAAAGCATTTACATTTAGGTGCAGTGAGGCCAGCTGGTGATCCAGTCAGACCTGCAGGCACTTTCTGGGAAGAGAGGTGCCCTGAACTAGGGGAAGGGGAAGGAGAGAATGATGGGTGGTTGGCAACCCCCTGGGAGGCTGCAGGTGAAACCTCATGGGAACATGGATTACAGGTGAGATGTGAAGAGAAAGAGTGTTACAGACAGCACATGTAATTGCATCTGACGGACAGACAGTGAGCCTAGGAGAGGTAGTCGGCATGTCCCGGGAATAGTGGCCTGAAGCTTGGATGGAGGCCAGAGAGGCCCTGTGAGCAGGAAGGGCAAAAGGTTTTGTTGCCATGTTGATTCCATTCTTATGCCAGAGCCAATGAAGCCTGGGGTAGTTCGGATTTCACCAGCTATGACCCCAGCAGTTAAGCTCATAAATATCATATGAATGGTTTCCCCATCCTGCAGATAAATCAAATGATAATGGTGGAAAAGTCTTCCCTCCTCAGTCCCCAGGACTCCTGGGAATTTTTGAAGTACAAAACAAAAATACACAATTCTCGGCCACCAAGTTATGTTAAGTGGTTTAAACTTTCCAAAAATAAATAAAGGCACATTTATTTAAAATGAAGTGAGTTGACAATGGAATGTTATTCAGCCATAAGAAGAAAACAAATCCTACCATTTGCAACAACATGGATGGAGCTGGAGGACATTATGCTCAATGAAATAAGCCAATTGGAGAAAGACAAGTACCAAATGATTTCCCTCATTTGTGGAGTATAAGAACAAAGAAAAACTGAAAAACAAAACAGCAGCAGACTCACAGACTCCAAGAAGGGACTAGCTGTTACCAAAAATTTTTAAAGGGAGAAAAAAATGAAGCTAGTTTACTGCTTAGTCACTGAGGTTTCCCAGGTGACTTCCTCCCAGAAAAACCAGGGCCTCCCTCTTTCTCCTGGACTGACTTTGAGGTCTAGGGGGCTTCTTCTCTCCCGTGTCCCTTCTCCCAGCATGTCATGGGATTTGACTGCCTGACGGAAACTTGGGGCAGTGAAGGATTCCATTTTCCTTTTGCCTCCATCAAATTTCACCTCCTTATTGCTACTCCCCATTGTTTCCCCAGGCACATTCTGTACTGCGTCTTCTGCCTCCTTCACTGCTTCCGGGAAACTGCTAGAGTAACAATGGCTGCTGGTCCCCCAGCCTAATAGCTACTGCTCCTTCCTCCAGTTCACTGCAGGTTCTAATGGGTGGTTCTAATGGTTCTTCCACGAAGTCCAGAGACAGATGCAAAATCTTTCCTAGCCTGCACTCTTGGCAGCCGCTCTACTAGCAAATTGACTTTGCACGCAAGATGAAATAGATTTGCCGTTTCTCTTTATGACGTCGCCTGGAGAAGGGAACTTCCTATCATCGTTTGTCCTCACTTTAGCAGAAAACCACTTTCTATCCCATTTGGGTCTCCCAGGGACCCTGGACATCCTTCAATACTTGCATTAGTTTCCAAGAGCCACTGTAACAAAGTGCCAAAAACCGGGTGAGTTAAAACAGTGGAAATTTATGGTCGCATGGTTCTGGAGAGTAGGTCTGAAGTCAAGGTGTCAGCAGGAACTCGCTCTCTCCAAGGGCTCTAGGGGAGGGTCCTTCCTTGCCTCTTCCAGCTTCTGGTGTCTGTCAGCAATCCCTGGTGCTCCGTGGCTTGGAGATACATCACTCCAGTCACCAGATACACCCTCTGTGTGTCTTCACAGTGTCTTCCCTCTGTGAATGTCTGTGTCCCAATTTCCCCTTCTTACAAGAACACCCAGTCATATTAGATTAGGGCCAACACTAAAGACTTTATCCCAAATTCCTTAAATCTGCAAAGATCCTATTTTCAAAGAAAATCACATTCTGAGGTACTAGAATTTAGGACTTCAACATATCTATTTTGGGGAGATGTAATTAAACCCACAACAATATTCCAGTGCCCTGTTTTAATACATTCATATAGCATATATTATTATTCCCAATTTTATGATAGTTTATGTGTTCATATAGCTAAAAAATTCTACCTCATCCAGATTCCACAAATTGGATATGTTCATTCCACACTCATACATTGGCAGTAGGCTCATGAAAACCTATCATGTAAGACTTGCTTCTAAATGGACTGAATAAGAATACTTACCATGTACCTACCAGGGAAGTGGGTGCTGTGCCGAAGATGCAAAGTATATAAGATGAAGCTTTAGACTTTAAATAGCCTACTTCAAGGGATGCTTGGGAAACAAACACAGATGAAGATTTAAATAACAATCTAGGACATTGTAAGGTAATACAAGGAATATAATACTTTTGAGAGTAGCCGTGGGCTGTGATGGCATTAGAAGATACTGCAAGAGACTCCAACTATACCCAAGTCTTGCGCTTTCAATTAGTCAACCCCCTGCAAGATTCCAGAAGACAGATATAAGTAATAACAGTCTAATGCAGTAAAATGTACCACTTTTTCATTAATTACACAAGCACTCAAGCACAGCATCTGAATAATAACACCTATTTCACATACCTCTACTTTGACCTTCCAAATCACCTTAATAATCTCACAGATTCCAGACACTTATTCTAAAGCATTTTGAACTTTAAACTGTGAGTTTTCTTAAAAAAGAAAAATCTTAATTATGCACTGCTGTGCACAATTATACCTCTTGCCATACATTTCATGAGCTCTGGTCCTTCCTTTCAAGAACAACATTTGTTACCTGTTCTAATATGTGGGAAGAAATATTGAGGTCCTAAACAAAAACTCCTGAGAAGCCAATTTAAAGTGTCAGGGACCCGACTATGCCAAGCAGTATCCCGGAGCCGGGGTGACTCATGTCTTTTCCCCTTCCTTCCACCCTACCCCATAAAAACAAACACAACTAATAAAAGAAAACAACAAAGAAAAATCATAAACTGGACAAAAAGCACTGGACATAAGGCATCCTACATGTAGGGATTGTAACCTGTGTCCTAAAACCTCTGGGGCAGAAAGTCCTTGGGTTCTGTCGGAAACCTTTCTATCATACCACAATCTGAATTATCGATCATCTACCCTATTTCTAACCTACGACTCCAACGTTGCTCATGGCAACCCAGGATATTTCGAAGGACATATACTAAGCACCCACTAAGTGTAAAGAAACAAGGCATCATAGAACTTACAAAATCAAGTAAGAAACAATCCCCACATCAGAAAGCTTAGTTGGTTGCAGAAATGGCAAACCTATGGCAAGTGTGCCCCCATCACCCTGCTTCAGTGCCCCTTGCAGACATCATTAATTGATCACTACATTTTTTTTTCCCCTCTGATAGACACACTTTGAGAATCCTCAACACAACATTCAGGCAGGCAAAAGACATTGATCAGATCTGACAAAGAAGGTAAGAGCTATTTGTCACCCATTGTTGACATATCACCCTTGATAATTCAAGATTTCTTTTTTTATTGCTAAGTAGAGATTCAAATAATGAGCTGAGAGAGTGAAGAGGAAGGACAATCTATTCTGAATGGAAGGACAATCTATTCTGAATGGTTGGAGCAGAGGAGGCTTCATAGAGGAGAAAGTATTTAAATAACCTTGAGAATGAATATGATGTCAGTAAGTAGATGTTTGGAGCATGAATATTCCTGATTGGGACAATACCAGGAACACAGCCATATGGGGCATGTGTGGGGAACTACATGTACTGACATCCCATAGGACAGGGTTATGGGGTACCTATTAAGACAGAGTGGGAACAGACAGTGTCTTAGGGTCCTGCCATTGAAGACCTACAATTATTTTTGAAACTTAATTTTTCTGAGATAATGGAAGGTTTTGGGGGGAAAATAACAACATATTGCTTTAATCGATTCATTTACAGTAGAACCAGAAATACTGGAAGTACCCATTTCTCCAAAGAGCTGCCAAGAACAAGGGTCCTCCAAAATCTACTTAGTTTTGCCATGGAAAAGCATATGTTTCTTTTTATTTCATTTCCTCAGAGGGAGGGTAGTAGGCCAGGCCAATGGGATGTATTTTTGGTTGACTTGCTTGTCTCCAAGAATATTTGCAGCTTGTTAGCATTTCCCTTGTTTCAATCAAATGCTGATAAATGCTTTGTTGTGTACCCATGAGGTGTCACTGTATGATGGATGGCTCTTGTCCAGGGCCTTCCTGAATACCTAGTATTTTAAAATTTGGCTCAGAATCTGAGAATGACATGAGAATGGGAATACAAGTTAAGGATTTATCACTTAGATTACATCCCAGCAGAGGGACTTAGAGCAAATTCCTGAGTTCTCTTAAGTCCAAAGCCTTACAGCCCAGGGCACAGTAATCCTGAAATTAATAATCACAGTCAAAAGCTGCTAAACTGGAATAAGAATGTGACTAAAGGTAATGTATATTGTTGATGAAGATAGTTCCCCACAGGCTACCAGTGGAAAAACTCAGCCAATCTGAATTTAACTACTGCCTTATCTGCTTGGATCCCAAAGGGAGTATAATTGTTTAGCCTCATCTTATTAAGTCAGTATTTAATTCCAAAGTTCACTCTTTCTTGAATTATCGAAAAACCAACTGCATAACTGAATGCAAATCTTCCTTCATGATTAATCAAATATGTAAGAGCCTTGTGATTCCAGAGAATGGCATTTCCGGCTGCACTGTGATTATGGAGATCACCTGGACTCCGGGCTCTGAAGACCCTAAGTTCCTCCAGTTTTGGCTTTTTTCCTTGACTAGTTCTCAGAAGCATCAGGGGGAAAGGGGAATACTACACCACGGGACAAGCTCTCAACCAAACACTGGTGTTTACTTGAGAAATAAGCCAGGAGCACCCTGAGCAAGCTCAGCTCCGCTAATACCGGAGACAGAGAACTTACTCCCCTGAGTGCAGGACCCCAGGAAAGAGCCCTGTGGTAGTAATGAAATCTCAGGGTCCTTCTAAGTTTATAAATGGAGGCCTCCATCATCTTCATTCTCTGTTGAAACAGGATTCTTGTGTTTGAGGAATGTCATGTTTCAAACAGACCCAAGCAGCCAACTGAAAAAAGTATGGATTCCCCAAACAGCACCTGGAAAAAATCTCCTATCCTCAATGAGTATCTCTGTGTATGAATTAGATCAAATGCTGATCTCATTCACAGAGTATTTGTGTTTATTATTCCTATTAGCTATTTCTGCCTGTGGGCCACAATTAGATGGGAAATTGCTTAGATAAAAATTAGGTTGAGTGCTCTCCTAAGAAAAAAAATCTGTAAATTACACTTAAAGCACTTACAGCCAGACTACTGTGGTTGCATGTTCATTAAAAACAAAAAAAAGCTAGCATTCTCCTAGGCAAGAATAGTATTTCAACTGGTGATACAAATAACCGTGCTGAATCAACCAACAATATGAGTCTGGGATTTGGAGGGTTTCTTTTTTAATATCAACAAAGCCTTAGGCTAAACCTTCCAGCCCTTTCCCAGGAATAATGTCTCTCAGGACGAGTTCTGATTCTCCCACTCTTAAGACATGAGATTCAATCATCCTGCTTCAGCCAAAGTCTGTGGAAACAAAAAACAAGATCTGGGCTTCCCTCCTGAATTCACCACTTAGTCCCTGTAATGCTGGTCAGGTGAATTCAGTTATTCAGCAAACAGGTACTGAATTCTTCTTCCATGCCAGCTGCCGTTCTGGGCATTTGGAAAACAAAGATTTAAAAGGATAGCCTCTTCTCAATAAATGTACTCTAGCGTAGGGGAAATATGCAATTACCCTGCAACACGAGAGCCCAAGTGGTGGGGGCTGTGGAAGCTGGCACGGGAGACACCAAGGAGTTTGGAAAAAGATTGGGAAGGCCTTTATAAGGGACTTCACAAGTGACAGTAATGCTGATAAATTCTCCAACAGTCTCAGTCAACCTCTTTGGTCCGAGATGCAGGGCCCTGGCTTGGGGAGGCCAAGACATGCTGATCATACTCTAAGAAGACCAAAGTATCTAAGTCATAAAGCCACTTTGTTAATTTACAAGTACACATATAACTGCCCAGGGGGCTGAACAACACACCTGAAACCTTTATTTCTCATCTGTCAATATGGCAATAATAATACTGACAATACATTCCCTATATACTTTATCAGGATGTGGCTAAGTTTGGAGGCCAAAGTCTAGCTATCAAAATGTCTACATTCACTGACCATTTCAATCAGGCACTGTGCTAAGTGTTTTACATGCATTCTTTTATGTAATCCTTCTTCAGTGTTAGGATGTAGATAGTATTATGCCAATTTTATAAGGAAGGAAACTGAGACTTAGGGAATTTAAATAACTCATGTGGGATCACACAACTAATAAGCCAACTAATAAGCCTCACAGCCAACTTCTGATGCTGGCTTATTCCAAAGCCTGTGGTGTTAGACACTAAGTATACAATTTCCCATGAAATAATAAAAATATATCTGCAAGAACGCTATTAACTGCAAATACCTTTCTTTATAAGAGGTACTTAATAGGACGTGACAAGAAATAAGGAAAGCTGATGAGAATAACTGCTGGTTTTAGACCCCGTCATCTCAAGTTACTGGCTATTTTCTTTTTACCTCCTACATATACATTTTCATTGACTGAAATATATAGCACTGGAATATAACTGTGAAAGTACTGTGTAGTGTATCTATATTGTATATATAATAATTTATAGCTTTTCTTCCCATTCTAAACATATTGGTGAGTCTTTGCCATGGCTTGTGTATTTCAAGCATATTTCATGAATTCAGTATTGTACCAGTGATGCTGTACTAAGTGACATCTAAATCTGATGTTGTGGTTTTATGTATGCAAAAGTCCAGAGGCAATGAGAGAAGATCAAAATCCAGGGTTTCCTTTTGTTTAAAAGCAACAAACACTTCAAGGACCATGTGTACAGAGTTCGATCTTAGGGGCAGGGCTGTGAATCAGACCACGAGCCGAGTAGCCTGCCTGTCCCAGGAATGCTACTTGGTTCTCTTCTTGGCTCTGGATGGTGCTTCGTTGACCATTTCTTTGTAGCCTCGCCCAGAACCAGTGCGTTCACCATCGTTAACTCGCAAGGGCTCTGATACACGGGGACAAATGATGTTAATTCCAAATGTACAAAAAGTTCTCCAGAAAGAACCATTTAAAAGTTACTGGTATTATTAGACAGAAGACTTCTAGATCTAGGAGGTATGAACATCACTAAGGTGCCATTTTTTGGTTTTCTATAAAAGTTCTTAACCATGGGTTTATAATGGTATCTTAAGTGCACCATTCTTCTGAGGTTATGATACAAGGATTACTTAACAATTACAAGATCAATTGCTGGTGTATTACATAAGCCATACCAATTTCATGGGGTAAGGAAGGCAACATTATACCACAGATTGACAATTTCTGACCACTTTCCAACTGTCGTTGCCCAGGACACATGGTGCACAGACAGAACTGGATCACTATATCCCAGTGCTATATATTTCAGTCAATGAAAATGTATATGTAGGAGGTAAAAAGAAAATAGCCAGTAACTTGTGATGACGGGGTCTAAAACCAGCAGTTATTCTCATCAGCTTTTCTTCCCAAAACATCACACACACTCTTGATGTGCTGGTGACTGAGAACTATTTCCTCAATAAATTAGAAATGAATTTCCAAAATGTAAACATTGTTGGCTGTGTCAGCATTTAAAAATAAATTCAGGTGTTACACTCTGTCTCACATGGAAGCTCTTGAGCTTTGGGACTTCCTGTTAGGCGAATGTCCTGTCTCTGATTGCCTGAGAGAAGGGTCCCATGAAAGGGCTGAAAAACAGTCACCCAACTCTCCTGTTCAGAGGAGAAAAGGTAGTGTGTGTCGTGATTTCCAATCCGGATCTCATTTACACGGTCCTACATACAGGTCCTGTTAAACACACATATGCAGATTCATAATAACATCAACTTCCAATCTTCCTTAGACTAGGACAGCTGATATATGAACTGCAAATTAAAACATGCATTTTAGATGCTGAGTTGAAAAAAGAAACAGAAGCTGAGCAAACACTTCACCCAGTGGCTGCATTGTTTTCCCCGTCACTGCGCTGTTCTGCCAGACAGATGAGTTACCTGCTGTTAGAGGAATAAGCATATTGAGGCAGTGTAGGGGCTCTGTGCTGGCAAAGGAGCGACAGTTGTCCTCCGATTTACTTAAGTCAAACGCAACTTATACAAGTTGTCATTCTTGGTTCTTTTCTTTCCCTTTTCTTTAAACCCATAATTAATCATACTGTCCAGTGTACAGGTAGTAAGTGTGAGATCAAACCTCATCATTTCAGGCAAGCTAGACATCAAATGTATATTTTGATCAGAACCAAAAACTGATTCCACAGAACAACAGCTAATTTTGATTAATCGGTTTTTAATTAACATTTGAGATAAATATATAAATACATAATATGTACATATAAACACATATTTGTAAATACATATGTGTATATATACATGCCTTACATAAACCTTATACATATATGCATAGTATTTTGCACATAGTAATATATTTAGTAATATGTAGTATATACTATAGTATGTAACATGTAGACATATATATATATAAACTATTATGCCAATATTATTTATATGTTGGTGGAAGTGAAGGGCAAGCAAGAGGAATCTACAGATGAATCAGGCAATGTTTGTGTCTTTAAAGAAGCTTACATTGTAGTAAGAGAGACCAACATGAATTCCAACATAAAAGTGTGAATAAAAGAAAGGCGAGTAGATGAAAGAAGACTTATATATGGACTGAGCATTAAACAGCCAACCCCAGTGCTCCAGATGAAAATACCCGAGTTAGGATGCCGGCAAGGAGAGCACCTCTAAATTCAGTCCATGTTGCCCAGTCGGCCAACGTTGGTGAGCCCCATGGAGATCTGGAGCCAGTGTGGCATGCCCTTGCAGTGGAGTGTCCTCCTGAGACATCAGAAAGAAATGATGCCCCTGGAGTCACAGCCCAGGTCATCTGGAAAGCACTAGAACAGGGAGATGATGAGAGGAGAGGAAACCATCTCAGCTGCCCTTGTCGCCCTGGGTGATGATTCCCTGTGGTGCGTCCTCTACCAGAGACAGTCTCACTCCCTTTCAAGTTCATGATCGGAGGAAAGTGGTCTGTGGCTCCTTATCACTCCCTCTGCTGTTGAGAAGCCCCACGGTGGCTGGACCCACAACTCCGCTCTATTAGCACACACCACAGGGTCACCACGTACCATGCTTTTTGTAGTCGGCAGGGTCTAGGACAAGAAAGGAAGGAAACAGAGAGGGTCCCACTTTGGACAACTGAGAGGCTTCTAGGGACCAAGAATATCTCTGTGCATGTTCTGTTACCAGTAGAACAAACAAGGATATAAGTGAGCTTGTACCAGATTCTATATAGACATGTTTAGAGGTGGCCAGGGAGACCACTGTGCACCTGAAACAACTGTGTTGCGTAGACAGAACAATGATCTCTGCTTCAGAAGACATGGGCTCCACCCAGTGCTACTGCTTACCAGCTGGTGTCCTTGGGCAAGTCATTTCAGCTTTCAGAACCTCAGTTTTCCACCATTAAGTGGGGACTCCCAACAATCCACAAAAGGGCTTTATGAACTCTAAAGTCTTACAATTGTCAGCATCACTGACTAACCAATAGTGTGGATAGAGAAGTTGTGAAGTTGGAATCTTTAGTGTATGTATTAGTCATCTAAAGCTGCTCTAATAAAATACCACAGCCTTACTACCCACTCCCTGAAGCTCCCCCTGCCTTTCAGCCCTGTGCCCCACATTTCAACGAAACTAGACTTTTCCCTGTGTAGCAAACCCCTCTTCCTCCTTCCCGCCAACCACATACCACTGTTAACAGTCTTTGCTCTACCTAAATGCCCTTCATACTCTTTATTCTTATTTTACCACCTCTGTGGTATCTTCAATATGATGCTGAATAAATGAAAAGCCCAGATAACTCTGCAGAATTGCAGAAACAACCAAGTGCTGAGCAAGCAGATGTTCAGGAAATGTTGGTTCCGTAGCAGTTCATGGTTATAAGGTTTGTGAGTGAGCACAGAAAAGTGAGCAGCAGGGAGGATGGCCTTGTTTGAGTTTCATGTCTGATCCTGTGGTGTCGTAAGTCTGATACCATGAGAAATATGTGCTGTTGGTGGTAATATCCAAGATCTTTAATTGCCTGTTCTTGACAGAGAAGTAATACAAAAATGAGCATTGAGTACTAATGTAAACGCTAGACATAGAGTAATAATATAAAAGCTAGACTCAACACCTGAACTCTTTAAATGTCTTACTTAGTCCACTGAGCATCAGTCACAAGTAAGGAAGGTTAAGATGTGGGCACATTTATTCAGTCTCTCAAATTTTTGCTGCGTGTATGAGAGTCGCCTGAAGGGGGCACACAAACACAGTCCCACCCCGAGTATCTGATTCAGTTGGTCTGGCGCGGGGCCCAAGAATTTGCCCCACATATTCCCAGATGATACCACAAGGCTGGTTCAGAGGAAGATGCTCTTTCAAATACCATGTAATTCAGAAAGATTACACACCAACACTAACTCTCAAATTCCAAGAGATAGTTCCTTCAGCGAATTTGTCCTTTTGAAAAGATCAGATGAAAAAAATCCATGAGATAAGCACGGAGATCTCCAGGACTAGCTTGTGGGACTCAGTTTCCACTGTGGGAAAGGATTTCAGCTTTGGTTTATACAGCCCAGGATTTGATCATCAGCTGCATTCTTTGTTCCTGATTTTCTACTTTGTGTCATTGTTTAAATACTCTTCCTCTCCATCTGCACAGCCAAGTTCGGTGTGTTAGTGCTGGTGTGTTAGTACTAGTTAGAGGTAGCCAAGAGCAATAAGTGGTGAGTAGGGGGAACAGGTAGAACCTAATTTGCCACGGTCGTGTTGTCCCAGCTGTTAAAACTGTAAGTTTCCCATCGCAGGAAACCCCTCAGCTTGGGCAAACTGAGAGAGTTGGTCACTCTAACAGAAGGACAAGTTTGCCCATGACCTTGGCTGGGGGTGAGGGGGAGAAGGAGGATAATGATGACATTTAGGCTGACATTGCTGCTTCAGACTCATGAGATCCTTTACAATGATACTGTCATGGGAGCAGAAAAATATCCTTCAATACCGATGAATTGATTTACAAGTTTCAGTAAGATCATGCCTGCCGTTCCCTGTCTGGATTCCAGTGTGAAACTATTGCGGAAATACTGTGCGATTTCATGATAGGCCCACATGTGTGTAGGCAACCTCTCCTTTCCCAGCTCTTCTCATCTTCAATTCCCTGGTCTTTTCACTCTCTCTAATGGGCGTCTTTGTGCATCATCCCCATAGGCAGTGTGCTAGTTGCTCTGTCGTCTGCAGCTGGCCTCACGGGCTATTGGGAAAGCTTCCTCATTCTGTGCATATCAGTACTATTCACATATTATAGTTTGCAAAGCTATACAATTAAAGGCTTTAACTGCTTGATTTTTCCAAGACAGTCCCACTTTTAGAGAGCTTATTTACATTGTCCCCACAAATATCCTTGGTCTTGTTGGATTTATCAGATCAGATTTGGGCTTGGGAAGTTTGATATTAGGTTTTCCTCCAGCTATAAAACCTTATGATTCTTTTCCCCAAGGAATGCATGTAGCCCAGTGATGAAGTTCAATGGCAGAACTTGAACTTTTGGCCCTTCCTTCTATCCATTGCTCTTCACCCTTTCTCTCCTTTACTCTCACCCTATGAAAGGCTCCAAGTTACCCTCTTTCTGACTAACAGAGAGACAGAGGAAGGGGATACACACTCTTTCAATTGTGTTTTGTATCATCTGGGAACAGGCACTGTACCCAGCAAATTTCAGCCTCAGCAACAGATTTTGGAGAACCCTGATGATAAATAAATCCAGAGTTTGTGCTTTCACTGTGCCTAAGTATTTCAAGCTGATGGTGGTGTTTGTGACTACAGACTCAAATTTCTCACTTCCTCTCATCCAGAACAAATGGTGTATCAAGTGAACAGATTTCATGTGTTGTAGAACCTGAGCTTTTCTTGGTAAAGGAAAGAAGTTAGAAAAATATTTTTGGTTGCATTTTATAGTTTGCTCATGGGCTATTCTAACCTTTTCCTCTTTCCCCACACCCTCGATGAAGGACTGGTTGCAGGCATCTCTGAGATTCTGTCATTGGTCCTTCTTTGCCCAAAATAGAACAGAAAAGTTTCCAGAACTCTCCCCCTGCAGCCCAGCACTGTGGTTCTTTATGTCATAAAGAACTGGCGCCTGAAATGCTCAGCCTGCCCAATCCTCTTTCCTCCCACTACCAGCTTTTGCAGGTTGAGGTGGGGTGATTGAGAAGGCATATTCAAAATGTGCCATTTATATTCACAAAGGTTAAAGAGCCTCTGCAGGGGCCTAACTTCCCTCTGCAAAGGAAACATTATTCAAGTTGTCCTGCTGAGAACACTCAGTTCTTTGGTGACAGAAAAGAAATGCCAACAATAGACAGGGTGTTTCCTGTAGGTTGTGTGCTAGGAAGTCAAGTGGCCCACAGGTTCGAAACTAGTCTTTCTGTTTTTCACTGTTGCTGAGCTAAAAGAAAGCTTTCAAAGGAAACACATGGTCCCTTGTGGGTTACTGGGCTAGAGGCCCACTTGGCAAAATGCTTTCATTTCTCTTCCTCTCCCCTCCTCTCGATTGCCTGTTGTGTTTACTAAGGCTTGAGCTTAGCTATAGGTTAAGAACTGGTAGTGGAGAGAAAAAGAAAGAGAGAAGAAAGAAAGAGACACACACACAGGAGATAGAAGCATATATAGAGAGAGGCACAGAGATACAGAGAGAGGAGATGAGCAAAAATATATATAGAGAGAGATGTATATTTACAGAAAGAGAGAAAAAAGAGGTACAGAAATAGAGAAAGAGAAGGGGAGAAAGAGAAAGATGTACTTAGAGAAAGACAGAGAGGGAGTGGACACAAATGTCTGTTCTGGGGATGATAGGTGACACCTGTGGGGACAGACCCTCTGTGCAGAGGAGACAGGGTGCAAACCAGAAGGAGGCACAGAACTTGACTCACATCAGAAGCAGGCTGGAGAATCTCAGGATTTAAGAAAGAGGTGATCTGGGTTAACCACCAGCTTTTACAGATGAAGTGAGGGGAGAAACCAGGAGAGACCTCATGGCTTGTCTGGGCTCCCATAGTGCGATTTGTAAGACTCCAGGGCCGCTTCAGGCCCTGGCTGAGTCCTTCTCACTTGCCTCGCCCTCTTCTGTCTTTACCATGCACTGATTCATTTAGCCGCAAAGTGGCCATAATGATTCCTGCTCAGTTAGTGCCCCACCTCACAGATGAGGAGACTGAGATGTGGGGAGGGCAACTAACTGGCCCCAGAGCATAATTCCATCACTCTTCAACAATTTGTTAAACAGAGGAGATAGAATTTTATCTCCAGCAACCAGCTATTATCCAAACACCTTCCCGCAATGCAAGTTCACCATCATGATCGATAGTAAGAGTTCTGGAGTCACGGTGACCTGGACTGAAAGATGGGAAAAGACACATCTACAGGTTGGGCTGGTGTTTTGTTTTTTTGTTTCCTTCTTTTGTTTCTTGCTCAATTTAATTAGATTGTTGGGGAGAGGGAGGAATAGGGAGGAGCGGGAGTCTGTGCACCCAAGGGCCCTTTGCTCTTCAGACTAACACTGCCACACCTCCCGCCAACTAATAACTAATGTTCTCTTCTCAGCTGGCATGTGTGGTGGAAACAAGAAGTCCACATGCTGATCAGGGCTGGAGAGGCCCCTCTGACCCTCCCATATTGGTGCAGTTCCCTTCAGAATGGCAACCATTTTCTTGTTTCTTATTTCTCATGATCTAAAGATGTGTTCTGGAGAAGCCCAACAGAGAGGTGGGGAGGCCACATGAGGCCAGGAGGGGGTGGGTGGCCGTCTACAGTCCAGCAGGGTGTGTGGATCGAGACCTTCTCATCAGTTTCACCAAAACAGCATAAGGGACAGATAATGGATATACTGAATAGAAACAGCAGAAGGAGAAAGAAAGGGGTTCTGGGAAAGGGTAAGGCAAGGGAATAGAGAAGAAAGTTGTCACATTCTTTCTTACTGCCCTGAAAAAGCAGATGGCACGTTGTGGCTTTTTCCCAGAGGATCATGCAGAGGGTTAGAAGCACTTTATGAAAACTTAAGGACAGTTTAAGACATGCCCAGGATCCAGACCCCAGGCAGACGTTCTGTTCATTTAGAACAATGAGAAATTAATATCTCTAGTAGTCCCTTCACCAGAAGCCAGGAACCTTAATTCTGCCCATAGACCCACTTTACAGAGCCTCGTATAGGACAATAGCCTAAAACTTGCCTACTTTTAAGTGCCAGGCCTCGGGTACCTCATCCTCATGAATTTGCTTCCAACCACCATCAAGGGCGCAGCATACTCGGACCTTCATCCAAGCCCCTTCCCACTGCCACCCACTTCTTTCTCATCTGCCTCCACCTCAGGGTGCTTCAGGTATAAGAACTCTGAGCCCTGGGAGAGACGCCCAGGGCACCGACAGATTCCCGGCCTGGAGCTGACCGTGCGTCCGGGGCAGGCGGAATGCGGGGCAGGTCCAGTACGGCGTTCAGGTCCTCCCACCATCGGGCTCCACCTGGCGGCGGAGTCCTGTTTCCCACCCCTGCCCCACGTGCCTGGTCTGTTTCTATCTCAGACTCCCGGGACCCCTACCTAATAGTCCAGCCCTGTCTCCACCCCCTGCCCGGCCCTGGCCCTGAGGGCCCAGCCCTGTCCTCAGCCCCCTGCACTCTACCTGATGTTCAGCCCCAACTCCCGTTCCCGCTCTGTGATGGTCCCACTGCAATTCCACGCCGGCTAAGTCCCGGCCTCCCTCTCTCGCTCTCCCTGTGCCCCACATTCCAACTGAACTGGACTCTTCCCTTTGTAGCAAACCATCCTCCTCCTTCCCGCCAGCCACGATGCCATTGTTAATAATGTTTATTCTGCCTAAATGTCCTTCATACTCTATTCAGATTTTACCACCTGCTTGAGATCCCATGGGGTCAGAATTTCTCCTTCCATCTCTGTCTATGGCTCCTTTTATTTTACCTTGCTTGAAGTTCTTAGTACATCCTATACTTAGAGTTATATGCATTCATGTACCTCTTGCCTCCCGTCCAAGATTATAAAGGTGATGAACTTGGGTGCCCTGCCTCAGTTCCTTTTAACAAATCATCCCTGAGATTCTCCCCTGTGTCAGGCATTGTCCAAGGTGCTAAGGTTATAAGGTGACAAAGATGTGGCCTTTTATGACCTATTTTATAGTGTGATAATTTATATGTCCCTACAGTGCTGGCAAAGTGCTAGTGACAGGACCTCAGTACATTTTGTTGGATAGAATAAAAGACAGAAAGCAAATTAGCTGGCTGAACGATCACTGTAGCTGAATAGGGACACAGTAAAAAAACAAACTGCAGTGCTTCCCATGCATCAACAAATCCCTAATTGGCTCAAAGGAAACATGCACATTTTTCTTCAATAAGATGTCAGAGACTGTAGCAGTATACGTAGGTGTAATAACACATTGCTCTGTCAATTCAAAGGGATTCTTTGACATGCTCATTTCAGGAAATGTGTATCTTGCTTGGCATACTTTTCTTTTTCTCTTTTTCCCTTTTATTCAGACTGTTGCTTACAACCTAATTCAATTCACCTAAATGGAGGACTCATTAATGTATGATTACATGTTTCATCACGGGGATTTTTTCAGTTTCCTGTTTGGAGAGGGATTTGGTAGAGTGATTTTTATTAGAAAATGTTAGCTCCTGATAAGTTTAAAATTACATTTATCTAGAAAACACAGAGTAGCCTGATTCCTTGGGGACTTTATCTGAAGGGTCTACAGCAGGTGCATCCATAGTTGCACACACACACGCACCCATGTGCTTTCCTCTCTTTCTGGTCCTCTGCTTGCTGCAGCACATTATGCGTCCCCTTCTGAGTACATCAAAGGGTCATCCCCCATCCTTGTAACACAGAGAACGCCATGGCACATGCTTTATGCCCACATTGATTCCATGAGAGGAATCCTTGGACTGACAAGAGATGGGAAACTGACTTTTATCAGCTTTTAAAGGTCTTCATCAAAGTGATTTTTTTAAAATCAACTTGCTCTAAAAGACAAGTGCTAATATCAGTGCATGAGGGAAAATAGTTAGTTCTCAAACCCAGGAAATAAAATTACCATCTTGGGAATAGCACTGTAATTATCATCTATAATGAATGAACTTAGACTTGTGGAGAAGTCACAAGAGTTACAGGAGACTGTCAGTAAACGTGTGGCTGAAACATAAAAAGGCCCAAATCTGTTCAACCCAGGGAGGAATCAAAGGCATATAATGGCAACTATGAAGATCAAAAACTAAGAAAGAAAGGCTTCATAACAAAATGGACTGCTAGATCCAAGGAAAAGAGGACAAATAAAAAGAATTTGTCTTTATTTATCCAGCACTATGAGTTATTGGACCTTGGTACAAGAGCACCTGATTCACCAGGTGTTCACAAATCTCAGATTCCCCTCCCAAATGTGCCAAAGCTGTGTTCAAATGTCTAAATTATCTCCCAAGTGGCTTTTTGCAATTGGTTTGTTCTAATCAAGATCAAAAAAAAAAAAGATTCTCACATTGCATTTGGTTTATAAGCCTTTTAAGTCTCTTTTAATTCTTAACTGCTCCCTCTTTTATCATACCATTTATAGTGGAAGTAGTCAAGTGATTTAATCTGTAGAATTCCCCACATTTTAGATTTAGCTCATTTCATCCCCAATGGTGTCATTTAACATGTGGCTGTCTTCCTCATAGTCATAGTTCCTGTAAAGTGGCCAGATTAAATTCAGGCTCTATTCTTTGCCAAAAATTCTTCATGGGTAGTCATGAAATGTCTGGTTGTCCCACTTTTATTGATGTTAAGATTAATTAATGGGCTTAGATATTGTCCACCTGATCTATCCTTTCTGAAGTTTTCATCAATGTTATGTCTAAATATTTGATGATTGTTGCCTAGATTCACTACTTTATAAGAGGTTGAAATTGTTCTCTTATAATTCTCTCATTTCTTCTACCTTTATTAGTTGGAATTTTTCTCTAAAGAAAAATGATTCCTCATCAAACATTTAGATACCCTGAAATACAATTAGTATGTGATAGGCATGAAATATGACTTCTGTTTATTTTCAGATTTTCAGGATAGTGAGATGGTGACCAGTGAGTTTTTGTACCATTAAGGACACATGGGTTTTGAAAGACTGAATGTGTTTTAATCACTGTGGTCATTATTACCTTTGATTCTCAAATTACTCTGTCTTTGGCAAAGAAGAGTCCCTTCAAGTTAGTTTCTACACCTTCTGAAATGGCTCCAGTAGTTTCTGATAGCATCTTTGTTTTCTGTAGCAATAATTAATAAGTACCTGGTTCGTTTTGTACACTTCCCATCCTAGACCTGGAATCACCCATCTTACCAGGGGGGACCCTCATTCCCTTTCTGTGGGACATGATATTTAAAAACCACAATCTAGATGCTACAGGTACTCATCTCTACAGTAGCTTCATTGTTTCCAAGCGTATCATTAGAAAAAGCTAGGAAATTCAGAAGGGTTTTGTGGCTACATTAAAAGAAAACTTTTTATCTGTTCAAGGTACACACTGCAATATTTATTAGTGACATGTAACATGATGGTTAGATTTATTTTAAAATATCCTGAATTTTTTAAAGTAGAGGGATGGAGAAAGGAACTTGAAAATATTGTTACAAGTGGATGTGAAGGACATAGGACAGTTTCTTATACTATTAACTCCACTTTTACTGGATGCTTGAAGGTCTCCATAATGAAAGCTTGAGGAAAAACTAATAGCACACCCACACCCACAGACACACACCCCTACCTTTTCATTTCTCTGCTCTCTGACTTCACATACAACCTCTTTAATAACTCCCGGTAGCCCAATAAAAGGAAGAAAGTAGGGGATACAGGATGCAAGTATTTTAGCCCCTAAGAAGGAGAATTTCCAATTACATGTTGATGAATTGTGAGCCTGGTTTGTTTCAATACTGTGATATTTGTAATTCAACTTCTTGCCCCCCCCCCCCCCATCAGCACAATGCCCCTGACATCCTTCATCATTCTCGTTCTTCACCCAAGGGCCAAATCCAACTCCACCGGGTGTTGTAAATGACGTTTATTGGCACTGAGCCATGCCTGTGTGTTTACAGATTGTCCATGCAGAAACATGGCAGAGACTTTTGGATATGAAAAGGCTGAAATATTTACTACCTGATCCTTGGCAGAAGAAGTTTACTCACCTCTGCTTTAGAACAATATTTCTCAAACTTCAATGTGCATATAAATCACTTGGGAATTTTGTTTAAATCTAGATTCTGATTCAGTAGATCTGAATGGACCTAAAATCCTGAATTTCTAAGAAGCTCCCAGATGATGCCAGTGTTACTAGACAGCTTAAGATGCTTTGAGTAACAAAATCTAGGGAAGCTCTGGATTCTCCTGGTTTGTTTTTCCAGAATGTTCGGGATGAGTAGTGTCTGAGAAGGCACCTGAGCACTGACACTATGCAGAGAGCTGAACTCATTTTGGAACACAACCTGACTTAGTAACACTCATTACGATGCAATGCCCTGTTTCTATAATGATAGTTTCAGCTTTTAGAACAGTTTTATAAATGCCAAATGACCATTAATTATGTCTTTCTTCTTTCTCAAATCAAGGCTTATCCCATGATCACCAAATGCTCTGCATCCATTTTCCGAGTGTCTCCATGTCTGTTCCTTTTAGCTAAGCCTCTCCTAGTTGGTAGGCGACACGAGGCTCCCAGCATGCACTACATCCTCGCTGAGCCACCCACCATGCCCATCCCTCTCTTGGCTGTGATAATTTGGTGATCAAACACATTCCCAAATGCAATGTCAAGGATCATTGAAAGGACCTCTAGTAAAACATAGAAACAGCGCCTCAGTGAGTCTTTACCTTGAACCATAACAAATATACTAATAATGCTGATTTCCACCTACCACATTCCAAAATCCTTGTAACATTTCAGTAAAGTAAAAGCACTCACTCCAATGACTTCAGATAAGCTTTGCTTATTTCAGCAGTTATGAGGGAGCCGGAACAGCCCCTCCCTCCTCTCTCCTTCTAAATAGAGGATTGGAACTAACTTTGATTTGGCAGAGAGTGAATCTGAAAGAGAATTTAAAATCCTCTGGCATTCAAATGTGTTTATTCCTGGCAAAGAAGTTCCTATTTCTGTGCAAAAAAAAAGTAAAAAAAAAACAACAACAAACTTAAAGGGCATTTTGGACATTGTTAGTTTTCAAAAAAGATACCATTTAGGAGGGTTAACTCCGAATAACTCAGAAACATAAAGATTGAATTCCCACAGAAATTTTATATGTGGACTTTATGCCTAATGTGTCCAATAGAATACATGTTGTGATTTATCTGGAAAAACCATTTATCCTTCATCCTGGCTCCATGGGGCTTGGTTCTCCTAGACCCCTAGGCTAGGAGCCGAGGTGCAGGGGTCCCAGCTCCGCTGTGAACTTAGTCATGTTTGGCAAGACCCTTAAACTCTCCACCTCAGTATGTGCATCTTGACCACTAAGGCCCATTTCAGTGCTGAGGGAGGAATTTGGTGCATTTGCTCAAGGTCACCCAGAGCCAAAAGTCAAGCTCAGCTTTCTGATCCCAAATCAAGGGCTCCGTCAATGTTATTTGCTGCTCCTCTAAATAAAAATCAGGCATTTATTAGTTGTTCTTGATAGTCGAGTAACAGAAGCTGCCCAGTCCAGTTTGACCTCTAAGGCCAACCCCCCGTGTTGTCCAGGTGCTATTGTTTGTTTGGGTTATTTTTTTTCTTTGGAAATTGCTGTTGTGGAGAATGTGGAGATATGTGTGGGCTCCCATGTAGCCATGGAGAGTGTTAGTTCAAATCAATGGAGAAATTGCTAGGTAAGCTTGGCTTGCATCGTCAGTATGTCTCAAGCTTTTCTGAGAGGGATGGGAGAAACCCAGCATGCCCCGTGATGGCATATGCCATAGCAGCCTTGTGAGGTGCCATCGGTGTGCTTGTAGGTGCATGGAGAGGAGGACCAGGGTCGTGGCAAGGAATAATCAAGAAAGACTGTTTCCCCAAGTGTTTCTTGACCAAATGTTCTAATAAAGCTAGGGGTGTTAAAAACATGAATGGCAAGATTGGAGACGTTTTATAACCAATAACCAATCGAATGCAGCTTTTCAGTGTATCTATTTCACAAATACTTCTCAATAGTCACAAAATGAAGAGAGCAAAGCCATGTGAGTAGATGAGGGCAAATTTAGTGCTTCTCCAGCAGGACTGCTGCTAACCCATCCTGTGCCTTTGTGCCAATTAGCAACGGGGCCCATCTGCGTGGCTCTGGCCTTAGTGAGCAGAACAAAGCCTTGATTTCACTCCTGCTTTCAGTGAAGCCTCCCTAATGCAAGGAACACATAATTCAGGGCTGCTCACAGTGAGCCTGGCACTCTTCTACAAGGAGCGTGTGTTAATTTTATAACCTTCATAATGATCCAATGATGTATTATTTATAATAGTAACAATACTCATATTAATACCATTGTTCCCATTGTACAGATAAGGAAACTGAGATAAGAAACAGGTAAGAGACTTATCCAAAGCCACATGTCTAGTAAACGTCAGAGTTTGACTTCTGCTCTGGTAGAAAAAAATAAAATGTTCCTCTTAAGCTTCAGCTAAGCCCTGCTTTTAGGAATGAAAAAACATCACTGTCTTCTCAGGGAAGACTTAATCTGCAAGACTGAGCCTGGAGATCCTGAATCTGTGCAGTCCAACTAAAGAGACTCTACACAGACTCAGAAACACTGGTTCCAAAATTATTTCAAGAAAAAAATGCCCCTCACAGCATCCTTAGGCAAGGCTCACAACAAGCCATCAGCGTGAATACTAAAAGCCTTCACTTCAGAGGGCTGCACTAAAATGACTTGCATGTACGCCCGTTGTGCAATTGTCATGATTGTGATGTGCTGCATTTGGGGTATATGAGGCTGTTTCCTTCTGAAGTTCAGCATTTGTTCATCAAAGGCCTGTCTGTCAACTTAGGGTGAAGGTAGAGTAGTTGTCATGATAATGCATCCTCTGTATGAAAATACTGGTCAACACTGCATAAAAAAACAATGTGCCCCATTCTGTCCTAATCACCAAGCAAGGAGAGAGGGCACCTGCTGTACACTAGACCGCCCGCTATACGGAAGAGCTGGAGTGCAGAGAGGCATACATTCTGGCCCTTTACTCCTCAGCCTTACTCCACACGCCATCATCCTGTTCCAGCACACAGAACCCCAGATGCTCCTGGTGTCCCCTGGGCTTTCACACTGCCCGGCTTCGCATTTGCGCTCACTTCTTCCGGGAATGTGCTTCCTGCTTCTCTAGCTACATCCCCATTCATGGGATGCTGTCAGCACCCTGTGATGCTTGCTGTGTCTCCCTCCAAACCTTCCTTCCTCCATTCGCTCTCCCAGCACACCACACGCTCCCCTTCGTCAGAGCAATTTTGGTTGAGTGTTAAGAATGCAGGCTTTGGAGTCAGATGGAGTTTTCTTCCATGGGGCTCATTCATTGTCCAGCCATCAACTGCTACTTCATTAAATAGGGATGATCAGAGGACCTGTCTGACAGTGGGCAAACATGAGGTGATGCCCTCATGTAAAATTTTAGGGAGTCCCCAGTACGTGTTTCCTGCTCACGTCATGTTGGATTGTAATCGTCTCTTTAGGTCCGTTGCTCCTTGAGGGCGAAATCCCACTTCTCACCTGTGGTCCCAGAGTGCCTATGGAGGAAGTCTTCCATGAATATTTATTAAATAAAGGGATGAATAAACATTAGAGCAGGAAAGGATCTCAGGAGTTTATCTAATTTTGCCATGTATATAAGGACCCCCTTTTAAATAAAAATTTTATGATCCCCACAAAATCATAGATATTTGAAACGTCTGTGGATTGAGAAAATAATAAGTTGTTATGGATTTATTGATCCAAATGCATGGATGAATGAACTTTTTTATGGGCAAGACTTTGAGAGAATTCTGCTGCTCAGCAGGGGCTTACACATATAATTCAACCCCTATCTGAGAGATAGAGAGAAGGAGATTGAAATTATTTCCAAGGTCATAGAACCAACAGGCAGTAAAGCCAGAACAAGAGAGTGAAACTTCTTGAGTCCCCAGTGCCTGTCCTAAGGAGATTTGCCATCTTGCAGGGAAGCCAAGCTAACTTCCACATGGAGTATTTTGAAAGAAACACAATGCTGTATGTAACCAAGGGCTGAGTAATAAGCCAACATCTACAGGTGTCGTTGGAGTTCAGGGTGGTAACATGGTGGCCCTGGGGCTTCAAGAGCAGGCCTCTGAGGATGGAATCACTTCTAAAATATTTAGAGCCACCTGTGTGCTGCTCGGCATCATTAAGATACCTTGTCTCCCTTTTTACTTGCCTTGTGTTAAATATTATACTTTGGAGCTGTTGTGTGAAATGAAAGGAGGTGGATGAAGAGGCAGGAAACAGATTCAGATGCACCACTTTCTGTGGACTTATTTGGAATTTATGGCTCCAAGCAATCAATCCTTCATCCACTTAAAATTTCACCTCTGCCTCTTCTTGTATCAACAGCACTGAGACGACATGTGTAGCAGCAGGGGTGGTTAATAGTCTAGAGATGCAGCCCATGACTCAGTTTCAATATTTTCATACAGTTTTTGCTTGCAGTCATGTTTTTCAAGCAGGCTAACTTTACTCAAATGCAGAGTGGATCACAGAGGCCTGGCTGGAGGCAGTAAAGATTTTAGGAGGCGGCGGCAGACCTCGGAGCAAGAAACTTGAACTATGAGTGTGAAACACAGGCAGAGAGAGTGGAGAGACCTGAGAGAGCATTAACCTTTCTGAGGGACAGCCTGGATCTGTTTGGCCAGTTGAGTGTGGAAACTGAGAAAGTAGAAAACAATGTCATGGTCCAAGGCCGCTCAGCTAATTTAAATGTAACCCCGTTCAGGGAAGCCTTGAGTCAGGCAGCTGGGAGGCTCTGAGAACTCCTAGGTGTCTTTCTGCATTCCTCCAGAATCATCTGGAATCCTCTGGAAGCTTCAAGACTCCTGCTCTAATTATTTCCTTCCTCCTAATTCCTTCAGATCTTATCTGTGACCCTTCCCTCAGATCTGTGTGCCCCTGTCAGAGACTTACACAGGGCCAGATCAGTAACAATACATAATGATATCAAGAGCTAACACTGAGTACTAAGTATTTTGCTGTTACTATCTTTCTTTGATCTTCACAAGAACTCTCTGGAGCAGATAATATTTCCATCCCCATTTTTCAGATCATAAAACCAAGCAGCACAGAAGTAGAGTGTCAGTATTTGAACCCAGGGAATTAGACTCCACAACACCCACTCCAATACCACACTTCCTTCACAAATAAAAGTGATGAATCTGGTCCACTGGAGCAATTCTTCTGTTCTAACAAGGGTGTTTCTCTGACCTCAGGGTACTGAGAAGACTGTTATGCACATATTTATTGATTTGAATGAATCAATACTGAAAGGATATTCATTGAGGCCTCTTTATCCCCCAAATACCCTGCTAGGCTGGGGTGCTAATGTCTAACACTTACTGAATGTGCACTGTGTGCCAGACTTACCACATGCTTATGTGCATTCGCTCATTTAAAACCTCGTGACAACACTTGAGATGGATCCTTTTATCATCAACAGTTTATCAATGAGGAACTGGAACCCTAGAGATCATGGAGCCACTCTGGGACAGACCTGGGATTCAAACCCTGAGATTGTCTTCAGAGTGTACACTTTAAGCCACCATGCTCTGCTGGAAAACAGATACAGTCACAGTTAATTTGAGGGAATTAGTGCACGATCAAGAGCCAAAAAAAATTGATTCCCAAATTATATGTGATGTGGGTCTTCATGGCCTAAGTGAATGCAGAACACGTCATTGAGAAGAGGGGCAAAGAATTAAGCAGGACTCAAACAAGCAAAAAGAAAAGGGCAAGGCATCCCAGACATGAAGGTCAGGGTGAGAAAGTGGGATGGGTAAAGGCAGAAGAGAGTTATTAACTAGCAGGGTCAAAGATTTCATGTTGGGGGCAACAGGTAAGCTGTGGCTCAAAAGGAAGCTTGGGGCCTTGTTTGTCAGGCTAGAAGATAGGTTGTTTTTCATTAGATGACAAGGAATGGCAACATGAAGGCTATGATCTAGGGGGGATACCAAGCCTGCTTCTCCATCTGTAAAACAGGGCTGTTCACACCACCTTGCAGACAGGATGAGCCGGTGGGGTAGAGTGCCCAGCACAGTGCCTGTCAGAGTTACATCTGCAGTAAATGTGTTCATGTCACTGTGGCTCACAGGACGAGCAGTGCAGGTAGCAACCGGGCTGCAGGGAGCTGCATTGAAGTGTGGAGGATAAGGGAACAGAAGGGACACTAGGGGCTCCTTCTACCACACTGAGTATCAAGAAGGAGGCCAAGGATATGTGCTAGGTGACTACCATTCCCAGCCTAACTGGCACTGGCAGCCGAGGTGGCCGAGTCAGGAACGAGGGAGCCCCTTTGTGTGGGAGTGCTGAGTTTGGTTGCAGACAAGGGGGACCTGCCAAGGCAGTGGTAATAACAGCTAGGAGGGACACAAGGAGAATGAGAGCCCCTCAAAGCCATGAACTGTGTTGCTTCTGTGTCTTGACTTAATACACTTACCGTGGTGGGCATTGCATAATGTGTATAATTGTCAAATCACTATGTTGTGCACCTGAAACCAATATAATATTGTGAGTCATCTGTACTTCAATTTAAAAGAAGTCATGAAATGTGGCCCTGAGTTCAGAGTCATCTGTATAGACATCACTGACATCTCAGCTCCACACCCTGAATACGCTTCTGCCAAAGATGCGGATGGCTTCCTTATCACTCAGGATCAGGTCACGTGTCACCTCCAAGAGGAGCCCGCCCTGACCACTAAGACAGGGCAGCAGTGCCCCCACTCTATCCCCATCAGTCTCTTTTACTTACCTTTTAACACCTACCACCGTCTGCAGTTGTGATATGTCTGTTTACTTGTTCACTGTCTGCTTCCCTCTGGAGAACAGGGCCCTGGTCGTGTTCCCACTAGGTCCAGGGCCTAGAAAAGGATCTGGGACATGGCAGGACTTGACATTCCTAGTAAATGGTCCTACCTACTGTTAAACCCCATAAATATAAAGACATTTGAGTAAATGAATGAATAAAACCATAATGCTGGAGGTGGGCAGAGGGTTGAGGAAGGGAAGAGCAGAAGGTTACAGTGCAATCCCTTGGAAGCATCCATTCTTCAGGAGGCAGGAAGGAGAGAGTAAAAAGTGAGATCAAAGAGGTAGGAAAGAAGCAAGACACAGAAGCGTGGGAGGGAGGGAGACAGGGAGGGAGGATGGGGGAGGGAGGGAGGGAATTCAACACGGCCACGTGCTGCAGAGACATTGAAGAGCCTGGAATTCAGGAACAGGGCCTTGGCCAGGGGCTGGGACCCCTACAGGTGAGGGAAGGCGACAGGAAGGCAGGTGCCATTACCTGCCTGCCCCTGGGAATCTTTGTGTGGGAAACAGGGTTGAAAAATGAGATACGAATTTAAGGGGAGAAGAATGTAAGAGAAAGTAGCTCCTGGTAGGAGAGGATTAGGAGTGGAAAGGGGGAAACTAAAGGCTCTTCGGGGAAAGGAGCCGTGGTAAGAGGAGGGGAGGCCGCGTACCCCACGGGGCGGTGGACTGATGGCAGAGCCGTGCACCCGGCTGCCGGGCCCACGGGACGGCTCCTGATGACCTGCAGACACTGGTCCCACTGCCATATGGTCATATCCGGAAACCTATGAAGAGAAATATAATAAGACATAAAAATAAATATGAACTGAAGGCTGTGCTGTGTCGGAAGAAGTGCTTTCAGCTGCTTCAGATCAATTCAGGGACAAAATAGAACTCCCACAGCAAAATGAGAGAATAATTTGGGAAAGATGAAAATCACCAAAATGAAAAAAGGGAAGAGCAGACTGAGGACCCTTGTCCGCGCGTCGGCTGCCCCCCTCGCAGAAGTGAGCCCCTCACCCTTCCAGAGCGGCATCTGTCTGCCTTGGAAAATGGCGAGGCTCCATCTGGGCCCTTCCTTGTGAGGCTTGTGCCTAGGTTCCCAAGTACGTTATAAATGAATGTGAGCTGGCGTAGTCGTGCTGAAAGTGACTTCATTATCCCCGACGTGCCAGGGCAGCTCTGTGTGCAGCCGCTGAGAGGTGATCAGTGGGCCCCCGGCAGCCCCGTGCGGGGGCCCTGGGAAGCACCTGCCTGGAGGAGGTGCTGGGCTGGCAGGAGGCTCACTAACTGCCGCGGGACGATCGCTGCCAGCCGCAGGGTCCCCCCACGTTCCCAGGTAACAAGTCCGAGTTATGGAGAGGGAGCCCCCCAGGAAGACGTCTACCCAGCCCGTGCCCAAGGGAGAGCCAGCTCACTGCATGTGGTCTTAGATCCATCAAAACGAAGATGGCAAGCTTTTTACCAAAAGTACAAGATCTTTTTACAAAGTTAAAAATCACACAACAGAGAAAAAGAAATGCCCCAAACTCCAGGCCCCAAGGGATTTGAGTTCTCAGAGTTCCATGCCCTCCGGGGATGGTTCAGTCCTGCTGCCCCCTCGTCCCCTATGGGTGTCAGCTGTGGGACAGGTTTGTGACGCTGGGACCCTGGGGCTGGGGCTCCTGCCATCTTGATGGCATTCACATCCCTGCCTTTCTGTCTTCCTTCATGTCTTCTCCTGCTGCTTTTCCTTTCTTCCTGCAAGTCATCATTCCCTTTGCACTATACCAGGCCTTTGACCCCCATCAGGTACTGTCTTGTAAGATAACAGTATGTATGTTTTCATCTGCCCACGTGCCCCACCACCACCACATTATCGTAGCAGATCCTAAGTACTTCAGGGCAAGGACCCACTCCAGACATTTTTATCTTCCAATCCCTGGCACAGTGCTATGCTCAGTAAATCTTCATGGATTTTGTTTCCACTTTCTTTTTGTTCCTTTGTAAATTAGCACCAACTTTCATTAAAGAGATCATATACACACAGAGATGAGCATCATGATTCACTCCAGAAAATTAGAGCAGCAGATTGTGGAATTTTTGGCCTTTCTTACACCTCAGTGCAGCACAAATATAATCATTGACTCATTCACTCAGCACCACTGAATGCCTGTAATCTTCAGGCACTATGCATATTACACATACACACACACACACACACACACAAATCCTTCCTCTCTGGTAATTCAGTTTTGGAAAGGAAACACTAATCATAAATAATTACAGGCTTGGCTTAACATATTCTAATAGGAGTGCCAAATAAAGGAGCCACTGGGGTTCATTGGAGTTGTCTGGATAATTAAGCCCTGGTCACAGAGGAGTAGGGTCCTGAAGGATGAATAGAAGTACCTTCCTTGGGGAAAGCCCTCTTTGTGCCTGGTAATTCTAACATCATCCCCCTTCAGCCGACCTGGAGACAGTGAGAATCTAAGGGTGTCACTGATATTCGCTTACATCTACAGACTGGAGCAAGGTTACCACAGTCCTTATGGAATGCAGAGAGAGTTCCCTGCACTCCACTGGAGTCAGGCCCAGATAGCCCCATGGAAAAGAAAAGCGCTTTCACGTGGCTCCAGAGTGGCTTTTCCACATGCATGTGAGGCTGTTTGAGAAAGTTTTGTGGGATGATTGCCAGCAAGCATCGGTCCAAGTCCCTTGCAGGCTCTCAGAATGCTAAAGAATGTCCCAACTTGGGTGTTTCATATAGGCAATTGTCATTTGACCCATTTAAAGGGAAATGCCTGCACGCCTTTGATCAGAGAATTCCTGTTATCTGGAAAAATGATTTTCTAGTAAAAACTCGTTTCATTTCACCAGAAGGATTCTTGCTTGAAGTGTCCCTTAAAATGACACAGCCACTTGTGCGACTTTATCCCTACAGAAGATACTGTCCTTTATCTGCATCCTTCCAGTACAGAAGACAGAGGAGGATTTCATCTGGTGATGGGGACACAGAGGGTCTGGGAACACGATCCATTTAAAACCCCTTCCCAGGAAGCTTAGTGAAATAGAAAAGGGCTCTGACTCTACTGTGACCTTAAGACTGGCTCACTGTTACATTGTGATAAAGTAAGCCACAAGAACATATATCCTCACATTAAAGCTTTTGTCTTTTTGCAAAAAATGCAACTTAAAAAATATTCAAATGTCACAGACTTACACATTCCTGAAAATGAAGAAAAATGTTTGCAAGTTCAAAGGTCACTCTCACTGCTAGTGATGCCTATATTAGAGAGAAGTGTCTCAACAATAATTTCCATTATTATAACCATTCTCACTGAATGCGTCCTGGCACTACCACTTGAAATACATTTTTATATTTAATGTTCAAAACAATTCTTTGGAGTAGTCGTGTCAGGTCCATTTTACGGATGAACAGCAGGAGAGAAGCAGAGAGATCAGGTAACTTCCTCATGGCCACACAGCCAGAGGAGCAGCAGAACTTGGGCTCTCAAATGCTGCATCCACTGCTTCCACGTCACTGCTTGGCTGGGGAAAAGGAGAGGCGGAGATGACAGCTGGCCAGGCTTCCTACATGAATTGAAATTCTAGTTTTAAAGTGAGGTGATTCATTAGGACCAAATATCAGAGACAATGTAGGACGCCAGTAGCTGGGATAGATCTCAAACAACACAGACCCAAACAGAGAACCCGCAGGGGGAAACCGGTTACCGGCCCTGGATGGTGCTTGCGCAGAAAGGGGAGGAGTCAGGGCAGAGAAGTGCTGCCATGATGCGAGTTTGGTGCTTGCGTCTCTACCAGGACTGTCGAGATACTGAGACCAGTGGACACTGAAGGACTGCAGACCCGCATAATGCTTTGGCTGCCACTTTAAGAAGCAGTAGAGGGAGGGCTAAAGGGACATAGATCACCAGGCGAAAAAGTTGGTCCTAAGAGTTCAGTAGCTGGTTTCAGACCAGCGTGCAGTTCCAGGTGACAAGCTCCACTTAGTTGAATAGGCAACAGCAGGAAGAAGGGGCCTCCATGCTAGAATGCCTGGGGCCTGAAGCCAGTGGGGGGGAGATTAAATGTAATAAACTCACTCCCTTGCCACCGTCTGCTGAGTCCTTAGGACTGTAGAATGTGGGCCGAATGCTTCAGTTCTTCATTTCCCCAGATCTTCCTGGCTTGCTCAAAACTCACCAGCAAAGCTAAGCCCTCATAGTCTCCCTTCTCCACCCCACCACCGACCTTTGTCGTCCAACAGAGTCTACCCGCGGGCTGGCACAAAAGCAGCGATTCTCCAGCGCTGATGCGGGCGCTTTGTTAGTTTACTTATTCTTGTGCTTTCAACCAACATTTTGAAATGTTGTCCAGTGTGTGCCAGGCATTATTCTAACCACCAGGAATACAAAGATGGGTACGACATTATTCCTAATCTTAAGAAGAATGTCATTTAATAGAAGAGTTTTGAACAGAAATCCAAATTTTAATATATTTTATCTAAGCTGACATTTTATAATTGTTCATAAACTTTAAAAACCCAAACTCTCCAAATGGGAGTTTTATTTCCCCTAGCCATTTAACTCTTTATCAAGGCCGTGAATTGAGTGGCATATTTTTGGTAAATAAAGTGTGTGTTTTTAATTAGATTTGCATTCCAAGAAATAAACCCTTTTGCTAACTAGAAAATGCACTAATTCAGGATGACTCTGTATGAGTCCGTTTTACTGCAGTAACAAATAACCCCAAATTAACAGCAGGTTGCAACATTTATTTCTCACTCATGTTACACGTGGGCTCTCTCATCATCTGTGGCTCTGTTCCAGCATCTTCTGGTTTCAGAACGCATGCTGAAGGGATCTGGAGTGTGTGCTGATGCAAGAGGGAAACTGAGAGAACTGGTGGGAACATACAATGCCTCTTAAAGCCTCTGCCTCCATGAGGCATGTCATTGTCCAAAGCAAGTCACAACATCGAGATCAAAATCAACAGGGTGGGGCTAGGGTGGAAGAGGAAAGCAAGTATTTACTGAATTGGAAGGCCTTCAATAAGTCTATTTTGCAGGCTGGCTGAGGCTGTGTCTATATTTACAGCTGTATCTATCTCAAGGACATACAATGATCAAACATGTACTAGTCGGTGTGTGCTGAGAGAATTACAAATGTCAGGCAAGCATACTTGGGAACGTATGCTAATCTGACACCAAGTCTCTACCACTTTAACACTTTGCCCTTTGGATGCCTGGAAAGGAACTGAAGTGATTCTGTCAAACTTCTCTCCAATTTCTGTGACATTTGGGAGCAGATGGCATCAAGAGAGCTCTACTGATGAGCTAAGCTGTCTTCCTTTGGCCAGTGTTTGAGTGTTTGTTATCCATTGCCATTCTGACGCATTTAAAGCTTTCTGTGTTCACAGATTCATTCATTTAATAAGTGAGATAACTGAAAGATAGATCTGAAATCTGATTTCAGATAGAATCTTCCATGGTTCAACTTTTCTTTTTCTTTTCCTATTTTTAAACTATCCCCAAACTGGCAGAGCTTGTTAATGGGCTGTTGCAACTGTGTGGTTCCACCTGTGAAACTCCAGCTTGCCGGATTCTCTGCCTTCACTGCGGCCACCGGGTCTGAGGCCCCTCAGATCACCTGGAATCCTGCCACATGCCTCCTGCTTAAGCCTCGCTTCCCTGTAGTTCTCAGTAGGACAGCCTTTGAAATCTGAAGTCAGCTCATGTGCCTGGTCTGGCTCCCATTTCATTCATAGCAAAAGGCAATCCCCTCCAGTCATTTACAAGGTCATACCTTACCCGGGCCCTGACACCCCCATTTCCATCTCCCATCCTCCCCACTCACTCTGTTCCAACCTCATTGGCCTCCATTCTACTGGGAACAAATGGGTTCCCATCTTAGGGCCTTTGCTCCAGGCATTCCTCTTCCCTGTGCCTGGACTGCCTCCCCTCCATATCTGCTTGGTTAATTCCCTCACTTACTTCAATTTCACCTTCCCAACGAGGCAAAACTGTGGTCATAGTTCTTGATAATGAAAACGGCCCCACCACTTCGGGTCCTCCTGATCTGTTCTCCTTGTTCTTTTTCAATAGCACTTTATTACCATTTAACCTTCTTAATAATTTGCAAGTCATATTTACTGTTAGATATCTATCTTCCCCTCTGTTTTGTAAGTTTGTTGAAACTAGAAATTTTTGACTACTTTGCTCACTGATGTATCCCACTTACCAGCAATGACGCCTGGCACAAAGTTGATATTCAATAGCTATTTCTTGAGTGACAAAGTGAATTTCTATCTTCATTCCTTGGAATAAAACCATGTATGGCTTTTTTTAGATCTTCAGATAACTCCCTTCATTTACAAACAAATTGTTAAAAAAATCTTTTGCACTTTAAATTTTCTGATAGAAGCCTTCATTTATCATATTTGAGTAAGGAGCATTTCCAAAGTGGGATCAAGTTCTGCTGTAAAAAAAAAATCAGCAGTTTCAGCATCATCGTGTAGCATTTAGGTGACTGATGTGAAAAACCAAGTGTTACTCCTCCCATTTTACAGACCTGCCACTGAGCTCAAGGGGGTGGCTGTGATGTCCCTTGTAATCAATCAAACATTAACCTAATCTTTTTAAGTGCTCACTTTCCACCAGGTTACCCCAATGTAAGTTGAATGTCACATGAAGGAAACCTCCTTAATGCTTTGTCTTGATCACAAAAATGATGCTGTCATTATGTAGTTTGAGAAATGAGTGCATTTTATCATGAGGAAAGAAAAAACTGAAATTTGAGGATGCTGTCTAAACCAGAGCCCTCTGCTGGATAAACCTGACCAACGGCTACTCCAAATAACTCCTGGTTTTGGTGACCTAACTTACACTGTCAAAAAGCCTTCCTGTTCTCCCTACTCTTCCTACAAAGTTCCTTTGTGCTTAGGGCTTCTATCAGAGTGTCTGTGCCCCCATGACAGCATTTTTCAGTCCATATTTCCTACACCTACAACCCATCCTTGGTTTGGTTAGGAACAAAGAACCAAAGAGGATCTGGTTTTACTAGGTCTTATGAGGTTTTGCACATAATAACAGTTCACTCTGAAATCAGCTGGACTTGCATTCCATCTACCTGTTGGCTAAGCAAGTCATTTAAACTCACAAGCCTCATCTGTAAAATGGGAGGACTGAAAAATTATTGGGAGGATTGAATGAGATCATACATGTAAGGTCTGTTAACACTTTCCAATCACTCCTAAGGAGTATATAGAGAGTCTACATGTGAGAGACACTTTCCCTAGGAAGCTACTAGCTTATTAAATGAATATGCCAAAAGTCCACATTGACTATGTGAGCCATGTAGCAACCATGAACCCTTAACCTTCCCGGTAAAGCCCTGGAAAAGTGAGCAGCTCTCCTGCTGCTCGACCGAATGACGTGCGTGGGCAGGCAGATGCACTCGGTTTGAATCTTGTTGTCAAAATCAGTAGTCTGGCAAAGGAGCACATTAGATAAAATTGTTCTCCTTGTTAAAAACTGAAAAGTCTGGCACAGAGTCCAGCTCATCTATGATTTAATGTATTTAATGTGGACTTCACCTTGTGCAGATAGTAGGCTACACATGCATGACCTCTTTTGCCTGGACACTGGCTCTTTAGACCTGGATCAGAGTAGGAAAGAACCACATCTGGGTCCATCAGAGGGAACTGTGAAATATACCCCCTCGATTTATGGTTACATGCAGGTTTTTTGTTTTCTGTTTGGCCGGGGGACAGGGGAACTTAGTTGCAGAATCTTCAAGTAGAGAATCAAGTTTGGAAATAATATAGTGAACATAATACAGTCTTTTGAAATGTTTCATTTTTGTGACTGTGTCCTGAGCTAATGGTAAAACAGAGCCAAAGCAGTGGCAGTTACTGTTCCAGACACATTTTCCTTTCCATGCAGATAGGACAGTATGAGTAATGAGTAATAAGTCCATCCTTCCACTTATTACAAGAGCTATGAGGATCTGTAAGACATGGCCATGATCTCTGTCTTCAGAGAATGCATGAAGTGGGTTTAGGAGGGTGGGAGTCATGGAGACCACCATCTCTAACTAGAGGGCAAGTCCTGCAAGTGATGAAATGATGCCAGTAAAGAATCGGTTTCACCAGAAGGCTGTTCAGGGATGGGGTGATGGGGAAGAGGCAGGCCGACCTGAGCCAGGGTTTGAGGTAATGCTGGCATTTCTTAAGGCAAGAAAGGGAGATAGAGGCTTCCAGAGACTTAGGAGGGAAAGAATTATTATTGTGGAGTCTTGACAATATAAAGATTACCCAGGCAATATTCTTAGGCCAGGAATGTGGCTAAAAACGAGATTGGAAAGGAAGGAAAATCCCATTATTCCAGCCCCTACTATGTGCTGGGCTGTGCTAGGCACTGTATGAACACTGACACTGCCTGTAAGAGCCCTTGTACAGGAGAGAAAACTGGCAGCTCAGAAAGGGTCACCTCACCAGCCACGTGCAAAGCTGAGGCTCACAAGCTGCCTGACTCTGAGCCTGTGCTCTTTGCATTAGATGCACAAGTGCTATGTTGGCTGGGACACTGAAATCCACAATTAGAGGCAAGGGGAGCAAGACGTTGCTCTTAGCTTTCAATAAACTTTTATTTGTCAACAGTAGAAAATTGCTGCTTTGAAGTTTTCTGCTGTCCCTCTGTCTCCAGATTCTCCACAGGAATTGCTACCAGAACAAGAGCAAAATGGCTTAAACGTTAGTGAGCAACATGATAACTCATAAACTGGCTCCAGGTTCTAGATACATGCCACATGGCCCTGTGATCCCGTCGTTATTAAATACATGGATTTTTAAACCTGTGCTTTGGGCCTCCCACTCCTTGTGCCCCACTGTGCCCCAGGGCCTCTGCAGCCTGCGTGATGTTAACACCAGGAGCCTCCAACTACCTGTCAGCCTCTTTCCAGCCCTGAGACTGACCAAAGGCAAAGAAACCGTTTGCTTTCATCTTCTCTCTTCTTCCACCCTTCCTGAAGATTGTACTTTTCCACACAGGCTCACTCAAGGCTATAACCCTTTTTAAAGTCAGGAGTCACACCAGGCCTCCAGGTTCAGCAATGCAGCCCTATCTTTAGAGAAGATTCAAGAGCCCCCATTTCTACTTACTTGAGGCTAGCTGCATTCTCTTTCGTGCGGGGCAAGGCAGGGCAGCCTCCCTCAGGCAGAAGATATTGTGCTGGCAAGTGACTCACATCAATGGCAATTTGCATGGGAACCCAACTTCCCCTCCTGACCTGCAGTTTTTAGTTACACCTCTTTCCCCACTTTCACTTTGTAAACTTTATCGCCATCTTGTGGCTACTTTCAATAGTGCATGTGAGTGATTCAGCACAGGTTAACCAGCCTTGCTTGCCACCCTTCACTCGGTAGTCAACAAGTATTTTCTAGAGCCCTTCCTATCGCAGGCTACCTGCACAGAAAAATAAGTTGATGAAAAGAAAGAGTAAGGAAGCCTGGGAGTATTACTGTAACCATTACTTAGTACACTTTAAACGTCAGTGACCGGATTCACACTGCCAGGTCTTAGGAGGCATTGAACTTCTGGAGCTGCTAGCTGACCTTAAAGCCCAGTCACGCTGTCATCCCTACGGGAACTGGACAAATCCTGTTATATGACAAGTCACTTAAAATGTTCCCATTAGAGTTGTGAAACATCTGAGCAACATAGTGGAATATGTACCTCATTTACATTAAATTATGTGAATAATAAATACCCAGCATAGAAAAAAATCCCCCCCCAAATGAAAGAAAATTAAAATCGCCCTTAATCCCATCACACAGAAATAACTATCTCAACTAACATTTTAATGTATATCTTCTATATTTTTATGCATATATGTTTCAAAAGTAGTGTCATAATATGCATGCTGTTTTTAAACTAACTTTTTAAAACAAAATGTTAATGCCACTTTCTTGTTTGCTTCTATATTTCTAGAGCCTAGAACAATATTTGGCACACAGGGGCTTCTCTAAAAGTAGTTGTTAAAGAAGTGAATGTGAATAAGCAATTTGAATAACTGCTTTTAATACCTGTATAATATTCCACTTGGGAGAAATCCTATTTTATGTAACTAATTTACTGTCATCTGATACTATTATTCTTTGTGGTTTTATTATGAACAAGATTATAATAAGCAAAGGCAGTGGAATTTTATGAGTTCTACAAGATAGTAGCTAGCATGCATAGTAAAGGGGTCCCTCAGACTCCCTTGTGATTATGGGTCCAGCCTCCACAAGGGCAGGGACTGCTTTCTAAATAAAATACAAGTTCTAATGCAGAAGACTGCTGTGGCTCATGCTAATTTTACCCATCAAAATGAGTCCGAAGTAAGACCATCTTACCCCCAGCTTTTTTCTGTGATCCTCAAGTCTGTCTGAAAATTAGAATTCCCTGGGGAAACTTTCAGCTAGGCAGGCCTGAATCCCAGCCCCTGGCAATTCTGACTGAATTTGTCTTGGGTGGGTCTCACCCACATATATTTTCCAGAACTCCAGGGTAATTCTAATGTGCAGCCAGAATAGAGAAACTCTCTAAGTGGAGCTACCTATAGATTTCATGTTGAGGGAGACCTCACGGAGAGGAGACAGCCCTGGTAAAGAAGCCCACCTTGAGTGGCTCAAGGTGACAATGTAATGCCATGGGGTCCTAGATTCTAAGATACAATGCCTCAAGTTCTGTATCTTCATGCTAACTGGAACCTCTCTGAGCTATTTTTGGAAATTAACAACAGAAGTAATGCACACAGAGTAAATACCTATTAGAAAACTTGTCAAAACCACAATTACTTAACATACACCAATCATAACCCTTGTGTACAAAAAGTTTCTTTTTTGTACTATAGTAAACCCATTAGCAGGCATTATACTTGTAACTCAACAAGAGTATTAAAATAGGCTTCAGTTATGATATAGAGTAAATTAACTTGGGAACTACATGCCTATGTTATAATTGGTTCAGCACCATTTGGTAGATTTATGAGGGAGTTTTCCTTCTCGGATTCCTTAGAAACACAGATCACATACTCCTTTGACAGTTCCCTTAGCCTGATGACTGTTTGCTCTCATGTCACACGTACCTTTCTGGACTGAGCATGCCCAGATCACTTACCCACCCCACCCCACCCCGAGGTACAATTAAGTGCTTCACACGGGACCAAAATGCCAGATTATCTCATGGGACAAAAATGAGATAATGGCATTGGATGCAGTCCCTGCTTCCTGGGAGACTCGAGTTAAAAATAAAAGTAAACAACGGAGAGACGATCTTCAGTGCCAAAAACAGCTCTAACCATATTGCTTTAGGGAATAAAATGTCTCATTTGTAAAGCTGCAGTGAACTGACAGTTCCTTGGATTTTTCTTCCCATGCAATTGGGTTTGATCATTTTGTAGTTCTTTCTCATCTCTTAAGTATCACTTCTGTATTTTTTTTGGAGGGGTGGAAGGGTCTCTGTAGAGAATGAAAAAGGTCAGTTCTGTATCTATCTCCAGTGTGTTAAACGTACAATTCAAAGTAAAGTAGCCAAAAGTTCGATTGACGCCTCCTTGGTATTGAAGTTTAAATTCCCCGTATGCTGGCTCCAGCAGTTTGCTGTCACAGTGAATTCCACCTAAATCCACTCAGCAGGGTCAGCGGCAGGTGGGGAGAAGTTGGATCCAAAAACAGGTTCTCAAAACAAGGTGATCACGTGCATTCTTCTTCAAGGAAACTTTTCTGAGAACAGCAACTAATTGAACTGAGTAATAAATAAGAGTTATCACCACAAACCTTCACCCCTTCGCAACCCCTGCTGCTGTATTCTAGGCGGCTGGTGTGGACTTGCCCAGGGATCACCTCGGCCACCTTCTGGCACGACACACTGCTTCCATTTTTTCTGCTCCAGTCTCCACATGGCAGCCAGAACACTCTCTATACTGCAATCCGTCTGTTATCAGGACCTCCCTATTGCTCACCTTCAAACCCCTTCAAACTCCTTGGCGTGCATGCTGTGTGGTTCTCTCCAACCTCCCACCTACTTGTCTTCCCAGCCTTCTGTGTCAGCCAGCTGCCCCGCACTGCACTCCAGCATAGGCCTTAGGCTTGCCTTGCTGGGTCTCTCCCCAAGCCCTTTGCATATGCTGTTCCTTGGGTCTCAAACGCACCCCTCGACCCGACCGCACTGCTTACCTACTTAGCAACTACCTATCCTCACCCAGCCTCCCCACTAAAAGCTCCCATCGCCCCCATGGCTGCGATGGTGCCCTCTGTGTTCTCCAAGCCCCTATGTGTCCTCTTATCACATGACTTTTACACTGGACTCACTTTAAGAACACTGTAAATTCCATAAAGGTAGAGTATGAGTCTCACCCATCCCTCACCCGCAATGTCCGTCACCTGTCTGACATACAGTAAGTGATTGATAAATACCAAATAAATAAATGCAGCATGATTTTACGTTCCTAGTGCAGGGATGGTATGAGGGATAGTAATAGAAACAATCATTTTAAAAGCATTAAAGCAGTAAAAGTATCCCCAGAAGAAAGGTGGCAAGTCGGCCCATTATCTGCTCAATTAGTTGATGTAATTTTGAGCCATGTCTGTATGCCATGAACTGTTAAAATAGCCCAACTAATATGGTTCATTTAATCTGGCCAAGTGAGTAAAATTATAATTAAAAGGTGTGTCTCTGTGTAGATACCTGCAAGTGTTCATAAAATCCTGGCACTGAAGCTATTAGGCGGCGAGGTGATGAGGGAGGCAAGCTAGTGTTTCCTGCGCCCTCTTCTGGATGGACTGAGAATAGCTTCAGTGTGCAAAAGACCTTAAAGAATTGGTTGTTCAGATCAACCCGATATGTGGTTCTAGGTTCAGATCAACTGAGACTTTCTAGACGAGAATGAGTAGTTGAAAACCCAGGGATGGAAGTGTATGGCGTTACCATTGGTCAGGACACTGCTGTTCCGCAGCAGCGTGTGAGCTCATTCATTCTGCAGGAGATCCACAGGCCCTTTCCGGCGCCCTGTCCTGGGCCTTAGTCCCTCCTGCTGGCTTCCTGGACAGCACACAGTCCCGCCCCCTTCCAGGAAACCAAGTCAGGGGCCGGCCTTTGCCCAGCTGACTCTCTTTAAGGCCTGAATGCCAGATTTAGCAAATGTTTGGCAACTATGTTCTTTGGCCTGGCAACCCTCTTAGACACCTCTGGTCTGGTCTGGTCTTTTCATGCTGGCTTGCTTCACTTTTTCAACTCTCTTGATTTTTCTTCTTGAGGTTCACTAGTCTCTTAAATTGCCTGAACTTGAATATTTTTCTTTGTTAATTTTTTGTGTTCATCCCTTCTCCATTACTTATTTTTAGTTCATTGTTTGACTTATGATTGTTTTTGACTTTTTCTCTCATTTTTTTTTAGCTGATCATTTTTATCTGTGGTTTATTTTTCTTTTAGCTTTACTTTTACTCCCTCTCATCTTTTCATTGAGAGACTTTCAAGCTTTAGATTTCCTGGTCTCTTATTTGCCCTTTTTACCTTGTCTTCACTTCTTTCAATATTTTATCAACTTTTTTTAAAATTAAAGTTCAGTGGACTCTTGGCTATGAATTACTCTGTCTCGTTTTGACTTTATCTCCTTTTCACCAATCATGCCTGACTCTGCATGTGTGATTTTTCCTTTAAATTTGACATTTCACTTGATGTTTACGCCTCTCTGGCTTTGTTCCTCTTTTATTTGTCAGACAAGTATTAGCTTCTATTTTTATTTTTAAATTGTTATTTTGTTCTTTTTATTATTACAAAGGGCAATTCAAGAAACATGCCAACAAAGGCGACAGTCGGAAGGGTGACCTGTACTTGGAGGGCAAGCACTCAGAGTGCTTGTTCCCAGGAAGCCAACACAGGAGCCTGTGCCAGTGGCTGCCCCTCGCTTAGTTTCTTTACAAATACAGAAATAAAGAATGTTGAGTCAGGAAGTGAAACAAGGAATGGGATTTCGGGGGGCTCTGAATGCTGAGCTGTGCTGCTAGCTAACGGGGATACCATTTTCTGCATATAAGAGTAATTTTCAATAGCGCCTACACATCCGTACCTAAACCATTATAAAGCCCAGGCAACAGCTCCATGGCCTTCATAGTAAGTGAAGCCGGGGAGACCTAAGAACAGGATACTCCTCCCCAAAAGATGGTAATATGTTAAACAAAACAAGACGAAAGGTAATGCAGAGGAATGAAGAGAGGGATAAGAGGGCGGGGAAAAAGTGAAAATGAAGTTTCAGTTTTTATATCAAGCTTCCTACTGTACAACCTAAGAGAGAAAAGAACACTTTAGATGGACTCAGGTCCCTGCAAATTAGACTCTGGTGTCGCTGCTTGAACACAGTGGTTTCAACAAGGGGGCAAGAGGCATTTTGCTATATTTACTGCAGCATTATTTACAACAGTCAAGATATGGTAGCAACCTAAGTGCCCATCAATAGATGAGTGGATAAAGAAGATAGGGCACATATACACAATGAAATATTGCTCAGCCATAAAAAGAATGAAATCTTGTCATTTGTAAGGACATGGATGCCTAGAGGGTGTTATGCAAAGATAAGTCAGCTGTAGGTTTAAGAGATAATTTTAAGGAGATTAGGTGATGAATTAGGTAGAGAGATATAGATAGATGAATAATACCCTTAAAAACATATGTACTTCTGATTCCCTTCTTTATCTGTGTATTTCAACTAATTTAACTAGTTGACCCAACATAGTATAACATCCATGTTATACTGCCTACAGTAGTATCTGAGCTCCACTACATGAGCATAAATATCTTTTAATGATGGCATAATGAAGAAGGAAGTTCTAAAAACTACACATCACTGTATGGGAAAATATGTTTACCAGTGACACATAGAACCATACAGAAATTTGGCACCTGGGGAAAGGGACTTAACACTTTAAATACCTACCAACATCAGAGCTGTCTTAACCCATCTTGCCATTAAGTATCTCCCAAAGATAAGCCTTTCCATGCTGTCACTTCCATAGACGTTTCTCTTGAGTGATATCCCTGAGCACTAGGTGGGCACCTCTAGCTAGACGGTCAGACTAAGAGGTGGTGGCAGAAAGAGTCCATGTTCCAGGCATGAAATGACTGAAATGTCACCACCTGGCTGGGCTCCTTCTTGTTGATCCAGCAGATTCAGTATCCTGAGAGACGTTTCTCCAGTATAGCGGTAGTACATTTCTAGACTGACAAGAAAAATGGGAAAATATTATTAGTGTTCTGTTCAATACTGCAACAAACTTCATTCAGAAAGTCAGTTTCTCTGTCCTGAACCTAATTTGAAGGACTTTGCCTAATTTACAGCCAAAATGACTTTTCAGGCACATCGCATTTCAAATAGCCATAGTCATCTGTAAGAGGACACTTTAACGCTAATGCGAATCAAATTTCCTCTGAGGCTTTATTTAGATAATGCAAAATTGTACTTATTAGGTTGTATAACATAAAGAAACCTAATTTGGGCTGTGCACAGGTTGGCAGCTGCAATAAAACTGGAGTTTATAAAGAGAGGAAAAATTATCAATTAGCTCTGTGCTATCATGGTACTGCAGCAGTGCCAGATACGCCGTCATTATCTTCTCCGCCCCATACTGCTGTAGGGAAAAAAAGCAGCAGAAGATGATGTAAAACATGAATCTTGAATAGTGATGGATCTTTCACAGCCATGATGAAGACTTTGGAAACATCACCATATGAATTCCTGTTATTTCTCAAAATGTACAGCTAACTCTTAGCAAAACAAAAAGAGTCAATCAAACACTTGGATGAATCTAAGCTTATTACTTGAAAATAAAAACTGTAACAACAATCTTGATCCCACCTTAGTCAAATTAGGAGAATGGAAACACTTCCATCTTCAAGAATCATTAGGACATGCCCTGTAACCATGAGATATCATTTGCAAAGAATTAGAATCTTAAATGTTAAAGTAGGTTACACACCTTTCTGGAACTGCATCATATATTCAGTAACTAGCCTTGTAAAAACAAGTATTGATATCTTTACCGTAAAACAATTTGTATCAAGCATGGGAGGGTAGGGTAATTAAATGGGCAAATCTGAGTCCTGATAATTTCATTTATGGTTTTATTTTCTTTGAGATATGGAATGCTGGAGTAATTGTCCATCAATGTCATGTTTTAATTATTATTTCATAAAATAAAAAGACAACCAGTGTGGTTATCTACCTGATACTTTAATAATCCTCAAAATCTCCAGCGTAGCCTAAATACCCACTAATGGAGTATTAGAGAAGGCAGGCTATTGGGACAATGATTGCTACCTGTCTCAAGAGAGTTCAGTGTTTGAACAGCTGACATTTTGAACATTCTTCCTGATATTGATCCTGTCTCTGTCTCAGGGTATCTCCCAACACTGACCAAGCTTTCCACAGAGGGCAGGCAGAGCAAGCCCAACCCTTTCCGTATGACCGCCCTTCAGATACTCCAAGACGTCTCAAGTCCACCTCTGTCTCTATTCTCAAGACCAAAGTTCTTCTCTTCAAAAATAGAATTTAACAATTATATGGAGACTGTGTATTACAGATCAAGCAGGGAGCTAAGTTCTCATGACAAATAGGACGGGAAGGTTGGTGGCTGTCTATAACAGGGCACAGTTGAGTGAAAGAGACAGTATGTAATCAAGGTACAGTAGCAGAGATTAGAAGATGCTAGGTGGCACTTCGAGAACAGCATGGCAAAGGACATGATGTTTGAGCTGAGTCTTGAAAGATAAGAATTAAGCAGGTGACTGTGGGGTGGGGCTTGGCAGGGAAGCTCCTTGGGGGTTAAGAACAGTATTCACGGACCTGCAGGTCAGCCAGGCACTGGACACTGGGCCTTAGAGGAAAGGGAGGGAGGACAGGGGGCATCACACACAGGAAGCACTATCTCCAAGGCCCTCATAGGTTTGCTTGGCAATGACAGCACCACTTTTTCTACGAGTCATAAAGAGCCACTGAAAGATTTTAAGCAGAGAAGTGACATTGTCAGATTTGCATTTCAGTGAAATGTGTTGGATAGTTGTGCAGAGAGAAAAAGGGATGATGCTCAGTGGGAAAGGCAGACAGACCTAGGCAGCAGCATGTAGGCAATGGAAATGGAGAGGTAAGGTGGGGACCCACGCTGTGACTCAGGGAGAGTCCTCGAGACCCAGTGCCCAGTCAGCGAGACACAGGGCCAGGGAGCTTAATTTTTTTTTCTTAAAACTCCAGCTTTTTCAACCACTCCATACCTTACTGTTTTCCACCTCCTCACAATTCGGTTACTTTCTTCACATTGATGGAATCTGGTGACCCTTCTACCATAATTGAATTGCAACCTATTCTTCCTCACAGGTAATGATCCTGAAGTAATAGCAATGTCACTATTTACATCACTGCATCAGCTTAAACTGCAATTAAGTCACAGTTCCAGGCTATTAGGAATTATTAGCATAATAGCAGTGGTTTCCTTAAATCCACAAATGCTGAGTTGTGAGATATAGAATTAGATGCAGGACTGATTAGTTTTAAATTTTTATTTTGTAATTATATTACTCGAACACAGAAGTGAGTTAAAAAATATGAAGGGCATGGCATTAAGCCTGATGCAATGTCTTCATAAAAGGTAGACTAAAGGTAGGATTATTACTAGTAGCTGCAAATAACCCTTGCTCATCTGTAACAGTGCAACGTAGATACAGAGACCCTTGCTCCCCCTCCACGTTCAGTGACAGTTCAGTCCATTTGCCACAGGGAGTCCTCCTGAGAGTCACTTTGAAACTGGACTGGTGCCCAAAGCAAGAGGAGGGCATCCTGGTTGACCCTCTGAGGCTTGGGATCTACACCCTTTCAGGCATTCAGACATCGCCAGTGAAAACTTGCAATTTCCCTAGGAAATGTCAGCATCGCTGCTCACCACTCCTACCTCCCCGCGGGCAGGCCTCCCACGATTCCCGGCCTTGTAACAAAACAAGCCATCTCTCCAAGCCTCTCGTCTGAAGACCCCAGGTGCCCTCGGAGCCCATGCAGCCCCATTCTGTCGAGCTGCGCGGCCCTTCTGCTGGGCACGGCAGTGAGCCCTGCGGAATGAAGCTGCTTAATCTCACTTGGCCCAGCGCCTTATTCTGCGCCCATCTGCTCTTCAATTCTGCGTGGATTAGAGCCCAGTCCAGCCTTTGTACCAAACACGTAGGGGGCCCCCCGGGGCCAGTCAAGGGGGAGGAGTGGGCAGGTTCTCCTCTGCGCATCTTCTGGACCAGCTCCGTAACAGGCCAGAGAAACGGGAAGGAAAAACTTTCTGAATAAAATGCCTGCAATACTGAGTCGTCTGCTAGAGGGCGACATATGTTAAATAATAACGTAGCTGCTTTTCTGCTGGATGACACGGGTGTTTTTTTAGTTCAAAAGCAAGGTCCAGAGCCTATAAGATACTCAAATGGTGCTTTGTTTAAAAAAAAAAAAAATCCACAGCGTCCATAGGCATCTCAGTAAAAAAAAACAGCCTTTGAGTTTTTGCTATTTTTCAAGTGATTATTAATGGATACCTTTATCATTGCACTTGTCCTCTTTCCAAACGGATTCACAAAATAACCGCAGCATGATTCAGGGGAGGTAACCTTCACTACCTACTGCAAACCCCTCGCTTGAAAGCTCTATTAACTTAACTACCTGAAAACCAATACATGAGAGAGTAAAGTGGAAGGCACGCGCCCCACTGAGGACGGAGACGTTTTATGCCTGTCTACTACCCCAGCAGCTTTGAATCTCAAGAGCTGCCAGGGGCAGGCTTTCAGGGGAGCCCCATCTCTAAAGCAGTTCAGAGGGTCCATCATGCCAACCTGTAGTACGCACATTGTGTTATCCAAAGAGAGACTCAATTTGGTTTTGAAAAGGTTTTGTCAGCACGTGTCCGTTGAAGCCAGGATGTGCCTCACGCAGAAAGGAGACAGGAGAGGCCCAGACACGATCCACACTGATCCATCGCGACCACACCTTCCGCTCCCTCCATCCCAATAGCCTGCCTTCTCTAACAAACCGTTTATGTTTTGTCCTGTGTACCAGGAAATGACAGTTTTTAATAGTTGTCATCATAACCTGCCATATTAGAGCCATCATAAACACATTTTATAGGATGTGCCCATCCTTCTTAAGACTTCATATCTGTTTCCCTCAGTCCCCAGAAAGCATAGTATAACCATATCAGATTAGATACCCAGATTTCCTATAGAAAACCCCAATGTAGGCATACAACCAAAACATAAAAATCAAATGGCCCCATCTGATAAGAGCGTAGATGATTTCCCAAGTCTCCGTGGAAAGAGATCATGCAGAATACAGAACAGCTCAGTATCCAGAGGTTCCGCTAGTGCTTGTCTATGGAGCTAGGCTGCCAGACGAACTGACTGTGAGCCCTCACTGTGTCCCAAGGGCACTTAAATATCAAACACCACATGCAAATTTTAGCAAAGTCCCAAGCCCCTCTTGCTTCAAATCCAAGAATCATATGCTATCAGGCAGTGGGCAGCCCAGAGCTTGGTGGGAGCTTAGAACACTAACAGCTCCCATCTGAGACCATACCTCCCCAGGAAATGTCTGAATGGGTAAGATAGTTCTCAGATCATGCCAGGGGCCCTCAGCTGACTTCAGATCCACTCCTCATGCCCTCCAAGGGAACTCCCAAGAGGGGGAATTAGTTTTCCATATTCTTATCAAACTGCACCCCTGGAGTAGCAAAATGCATTGCACATGTAACCCAGTTCATTCTTAGTGTCAAAGAGGATCTCAGGGCCTCAAATCTGGAGGGATCTGAATGACTTTTATAGTCCAGAGACACCGAGTATAAACCTGGGGCATATTTACCCATGAAGAAAATGCAGGAATACACCTGGTATCCCTTACTACCGTTTCACTCCCAGCAGAAGGGAAGTGTCCACAGAGGTGGCATGGCGGTGACATCCTGCCCATTTTGACACTCGTGAGGATGTTATTCCTGAGAACATCCTGGACTTCAAGTGAACTCTGAAGCCCGCCTGATTCTGTTGAATGGTCTGAGACAGTTTATCACCTCCTACCAGGGCTCCTGCTCTGCTTGCCTTGCCTCTAGGACTGCTCCTCTCACCTCTTTTGCTGACTCCTTTGCTCTGCCTAGTCCTTAAACTTTGAGAATCCTGAGGATTCCATTCTCAGTATTTCTTACCTCTGAGACTCTCTATGTCTTCCCAGGGTGACTTTATTTCAACTGCCATTTATGTGCTCAGACATGTAACACTAGTCCAATTCCTGATCCCTGTCTCAATCACTTGCCTGATCCCTCCACCTGGAGGTCCCACATGCACCTCAAATCCAGCGCTTGCTAGTAGGAATTCATTATCTTAACACCGAAAGGTGTCTTTCCTCCTCTGTCAACTAGGACCACCATCCACTCAGTTGCTGTACTAGCTGGGTCCAACCAGGAGACAGAAACCTCACAGTAACTGAAAAGAAGACACTTAATAAAGATTTACTAAACTATGTAGGAGGATGCTAAAGGGCAGCCTAGGGCTGAGGGAGAGAACCCAAGGACGAACAAACTTGGAAGTGAGCCTGCAGCGCTGGGGTTCAGATCTCACTGGAGAAAGCGTAGTTATAGCCCCCTGGTTGATGGACAGGTTGACTGGGTGTCCAGGCAAGAGTTGATTGGCGGTCACTGGGCAGCAGGAACTGACACTCTGGGGTGCAGATGGAGTCAAAGAGGGAGTCAGAGGCCTGAAGTGTGTTGTGTCTGCAAAGGGAGGGCTATAGCAATATGGTCCTGGGCCAAGCCAGAGTTGTGAGATGATCAAGGGACTTCACATTTAAAGTGAGCATCTCGGGCAGGGATCCATTAGATGTACCCACCCATCTGCACCACTGTAGGACCACACAGCAAGAGCAATAAAAAGCAAAACAGCTCACCAAACCAGAAAGAGAAGCTCTCTTCTTCTTCTTGGGGTATCCCTCCAGTGCCCTCTACTGACACAGCAAATGAGAAATGCTCCAGGGGTCCCATTCATTATGGCAGAGCAGGTACTGAAGGGTGAATATGGAGCTGAGCAGTAATACATTGATGACTGGCACAGTTACCCACGTGAACCTCCTCCCTCCCACTCACACCCTCATATTTAGTTTCCACATCCTGCTAACCACTTAGCATATAAGTGTCTGTAGACTAGAATCCATCCACTCCCTCATCCCCACCATCTCTGCCTGGGTTCATGTTCTCAGCTATCACATGGACTTTGGCCATGACTGGTCGCCCTGCTACTGGCATATCCTGACTCCAGTCCCATCACTGAACAACTACCACATATCTTCCTAAAATAACATCATCCTTATTATGCCCTTATTTAAAAACCTCTGGTAGCTAATTGGCTGATACAAGATGTTAATAACAGGAAAAACTGGGGGGGAAGGATCATATGGGGAGGTTCTGTGTTGTCTGCTCAGTTTTGTGTAAGTCTAAAAATGTTCTAAAAAGTCAGATCTATTAACTTAAAATGAAAACCAAACCCTGCTCTGGCCACACTTTGTCAAATTCCTTCTCTTGACATCAGGTCATTCCTAACCTTCATGTCTATGTACTCTCATCTTTCCAGTCTCATCACACCTCATCTCACACACCAATCCGTGAATTTCCACAGCTCTCCTTCAAAACAAGGCATTTCCGTTGTATGGAATACTCTTCCTTGCTTTCCTTCACTGGAAAATCTCTACTCATCCTTCATGTCCCAGCTCAGACGCCAACTTGCATCAAAACCTTTCCAGATAACAGGCAAGCCAGGTGTTTATTGCCCTTTATTCTCATTTTATTTCTTAGCATACAGTATTTTAAATTATCTGCTCACAGGTTAGGCTTTGTCATCTGATTATAAAATAGAAGACAGGGAGTGTTTCTTATTCAACTATTTATCCTCACTCCTAACATAGTATCTGGCACAGAGCAGGCATTCAATAAATGTTTACTGAATGATGAATGAATGAATAATGGGAAGAGCATCAAAAGCCTGTGTTAAACATGTCTTGCCACGTCTCTGCAGTTGAGAGCAATATTATTTAGCTAGCTGGGACACAATTTTGGAGGGGGAAATAATAGAAGAAAATAAAAATGTTTGACATTCTTTTGTGAACTCCCTTAATTAAAGTGTAATGTCAACAATCAGTAAGTTCACTATTGCAAACTCAAAATGATTAATAACTAATAAATCTCAGGAGAACTGGATGCTCCTGGGCCTGGGCTCCTGATTAGAATACATAGACAAAGTGATAAATGACTAATGTTTTTTTACTTTCAACATATCAGCATTGGAGACCGTTAGCACACTTCCCCCCTGGTAATCAGGAATCCAGATAGCTCCGAGCAGAAGGCTGTATATTACCTTTTTAACATTAGGTGGAAAATGAGCAACAGAGGTAGCAAAGTGCACATGTGAGGCTATAACCTACGCCTCCATTATTAATAAGTAAGCATGCCAGGCTTCCAGCTCAGTGTGGCACATGGATTCTCTCACTATCTTCATGTTGACTCAATCAGATTCCTCTTTCCACCAGGGGAGACGGTTCTTCGAGTGGTACACCTGTTTATTCTTTCCAAGTCAGCCTCTCTATCAGCGTGAGTGCTAACAAGTGCTATTGAGTGAATTTGTTTCATGGACCCTGGTAGCATAGCCTGGATTTTTCTTCGGCCAGTCAACATAACCAGATGCCATTTCACAGGCCAAGTTGGAGCCTAGCTCCAGACTTACAGCTTTTTCGGTTGACTGTATGAAGGGGCTTACACATTCTAGAATTATCCATGTTTCTTTTGAGCTTGCTACCTGTGGTCAACTCCAAGGAGCAAGCCACAAGTGAAAAGCAGCTCAAACCAAGAAGTGGAAGTTGCCCATCATGCCAACACCAATGCTTACCGGCTGAGCCATGCGCAGAACACAGAACTCAGGAATTCTGATGTGACTGGCAATCCAGGCACCACTATTCTGATGGTACTGCTAAAAATAGAATCCAATTTGTTCCTGATAGTAAGCAGAACTACAAAAATACTATCCTGCCTTCTAAGCTATGAGCTTTAGCACCACCCGTCATAAAAGGGAACAGGCACAATGACAAGAACAGCCTATCTACTGAGAGCTTGTCCTGTTTGCTCCCTTCACGCCAAGGCCCTCTGAGCCAAACCAAGGCATTGCATGAAGGATGGCCTTTATAAATCAGCCCCCTACAAGAAGCCACAGAGGAGTGTCCACCAGACAGGACTCGTTTGCATTCTTAGACCCAGAGCTGTCCGTTTGGCCTACCTGCGAATCTCCCCAGCACATTCCTCCTCATGTAGGGACTGGCAGACAGCTCACAGGAAACACCAGGCTGACATTTTAATTCCCATTATGCCTTGCAAACAGCTTAGTATTACTTTTCATGCTGTAGCCATCGTAATCACACACATATAACTATACTTCAGATTGCAAATGCAAATTGTTTTATACATAATTACTTCTCCACTTAGTAGAAGGAACTGAGCACAAATTTTGATGGTGCCTTTACAATTGTGATTGTTGGCATTACTTCTGCTATTGCGCATAAAATTAGCTGTGAGCCATCCATCATCATTTCATTTGCAAAAAGTTGTTGGGTTGTATTTTTAAATATTCATTAATTTGATGTGATGTCCTTGTGTGCATAAAATGATGTGTTATATGTAAAAGTGAGCGAGCTCCATAGGACTTGACTCATAGTACAAAATCACTGGCCAACACCTAAAACTGTGGGACATCTTGGACATGTTATTCAAATCTAAAGATAGGAGCAAAAAGCATAATCTTAACCAGGGCCTTCAAAGTGGGCCAGGTGTCTGTTGCCAGAGGAAACCACGTGAATTTAATTTGCACTCAAGGAGGAAACAACCATTCTTCCAGGTCACTGGAGTGTTAACTTTTACCTTTTAGTGACCATCTAGGAGCAGGAAAAGAATTTCAAAATCCCTTTGATTCTAAAATGCCATTGTTTTATAGGGCTCACCACTGACATTATAAAGGCTTCTAAAGGCAAAAAAGAAACATCACATTGGATGTGCACATTGCTAAAATAATCTTACAATCTGGAAGTGGTGTTTCAGACTCAAAGACATATGATAAATATTTTACCCAAGTGCCTTACAAAATTCAAGATTAACGTTCTCATGCACAAAGTTCTGGGCCTTTTTTCCATTGTGATGCTTCCCATGGTTTCTAGCTCTGTTTCATCTGATGTTCCTCACTGAAATCATCTAGAAATTCTGAAGTCCAGTTAAATCATCACTTTACGTGTGCAGGTACCCTGCCCTTAAACATGTAGTACTGTACTATGCTTAAAGTCAGCGCCGTCTCTACTGCATTCTGATCTCTTGGAGGTGAGACCCTTGTGATGTTTGCCTCTGCTATGTGTATGCCTGGAGTCCAGCTCTGTGCCTAACATTGCAGAAGCACTGAGCGCAAGGGAATGAAATGAGCATTGATGTACAGACCAGGATACCACTCACAGCCCAGACTTTACTGCCTGCGTGACGTTAACAAAATCAGTTCCTGCCCTCAGCCCCAGTCAGTTGTCCCATCTTCAAAACACTGTAATAAGTAATACCTACTTTGAAGGACGTTGTTAAAAAGGGGGGAGGCAGAGAAGCTGATAATGTGAATATTTTGCCCCAAACACATCATTCACCCAAGAAATGTTGACATCATTATATGTCATGCTTATATGACAAACATTGACATTATTATAATGTTACTGGTATTGTTAACAGATAAATTATTGTTAGCAGATAAATGTCTGCTGAAATGTTGGCAGAAAATTTCCAACTGAATGTAAATGGGTGGTAAACAAGTGAAGAGAGTAGAAGAGAAGAACAAAGCTGGTTTCTGTCCTGTCCCCAGTGTACATGACAGGAGTATGTTGAGGCATGAAGCTTTTTATACTCATAAACCAGTAAAAATTCCCTGTACATTGTAGAAAGTCCAAAATCCACATCATGAAAGATTGCCTTTGGCTTTTCCTACTGTTGGCCTTTGTTAGACTTCAGCTGCCCCCTTCCTCCCCAGTTTGAGTCACTTGTAAGGGTCACCGAGGCGTTAAAGACCTTTCACACCTGTCACCCGAAATAAACTGCCGAGGAGCCTGAATTTGCTGAGATGTTAATGCATGTTTTTCATGATCTGTTCGTTAACAGTAATCCACAATTATCAAGCTTTTGCTTTTCTTTCTGCTTCTATTTTCCCTGCCTGGCACTATTGAAAGTGGGGCTGTACTGCAATGATGCAATACATTTTTATCTACATTATAATTAACAAGTTGCAGAATTACAGTGAAATTAGAAGGGCCGTCATTATCAAAGTGCCCCATAAAATGCGTCCAGGGCCAGGGCAAGGTGAAGAAAGAGCAAAATAGATGGAAGAGAAAAAGCAGTTACAAGAAGATGGGTATTTTTGTGTTGGTAACTTTGTGGAGAGGGGAGAAAGGGTGAGAATTATGCCTTCAAGGCCAAGGGACCCAGAAATAGTACCCTAATACTAATTGCTGCCAATTTTGAGTAATTAGCTCTGTTTCAGACACTGTGCAAAACATCTCATTTATCCTTAAAAAAACCTTTTGATTTTGATACTGAGTTGGGTGTTTTGCATTTGGCATGACTGACTAGCCCTGTTTCACAGATGAGGCTTAGAGGCATGAAGGAATTTGTCCAAGGTCCAGAACCAGGACTAAAGGGAGGCAGATGAGGTCCCTTCAACACACAATTTAAGGAAGCTCTCATTCTCCAGCTGTGCAAGCACAGGATTGGTGCTGGGGAGGAAGTGCCTCCTTAAATTTGCACCCGTTGCTTCACCCATGTTCCCATCCTTCTATAATCACACAATGAAAGAGAAAATGGTCAAACATTTAGATCTGATCCAAAGTGTGTATTTTCTACCACTCTGTTAGCTGGTTCAGGTAACCATGCTGAGCTTTCTGGAAAATCAATTCAATAAGTAATGAGCGACTGCTAAGTGCAGGTCCCAGGGTAACTGTGCAGGGCACCCAGAGATGAGAAAGGCAGTTCCTGTCTTCACTACTGAGATGCTGGTGTGTTATGAATCACTGACAGCCCGCGTGTGCTAGGAGAGAAGAAGGCAGGCAGGCAGCTGGGCCGGGCCTTGCCCTGCATCTCAGGCTTGTCTGGCTCTAGTGCCAGCAAGCCTCTTGGGGAGGGCTCAGAACCTTGGGCTTTCTGAGAAGTAGTTTCCACATCTGTAAAATGGGAATAATAGTACCTGTGCTACGTTCATCACAAGGTCACAATGAGAGGTAAAATATCAGGGAGCAACTATGAGCTCCTTCTGTAAGGAATGCCAAGTGTCATGTGCAGGACCTGAGTCTGAGATTCTAATTCTGGCCTTGCCTTTTATCCCCCAATATGACCTCACAAAAGACTCTTCTTGCAATATCTTACTTCTTCATTCATTAAATGAGAAACATGGATTCAAAATGCTCTAACATTTCATAATCATGTGACTGAAATACTGCGGGAAATATTTAGCAAAGTTTGTAGAATTGTTTTTCACCCTGTCTTATGTACTTGGATCAGTACACATTCAATGATACTGGCTTTAGAGACTTGCAACCTTATATTAATGATGCTATGGAAGGCAGTAAATGAAAATACCAGAAGGTGAGTTTTAGCTGAGCATAAGGAACAACATGGTAACAGCTCATTTATTCCAGGAATATTTTGTGGAGCACCACAATATGATGAGGTAAATCTACATAGCCAGAGTCTAAGCCTTTGTTCTCTCTGCTTTGCTACAATCTCCCCTAAGCAGTAAGTGACAGAATGGTGTAGCCGAAGCACCACGGGGCTTTGGGGACCGCTGACATGGATTTGAATCCTTATTCTGCCACTCACCAGCTCTGTGGCAGCTGCTGGGTAGACTACCTCTCTGAGCCCTAATAACCCACGTGTAAATAGAGCTAACATCACTTCAGAAGGTTTTCATGAGGGATCAATTATATGGTGCTTATAAAGATCCTTCCACATGGTAGATGCTCAATAAACTTGCTAGCTAATAGTTTGAAACAGCACCTGAACTTCAGTCTATGGCAAGAGGCAAAAATGACATCCTGGAGAACTAGTGTGGGCAGGTGCATTTATGAGCTCTGTTCTTCTCCCTCTACATCCTCTTCAAGAGACAGGCAGAATGACCCTCAAATCTAAACAGTCTCATGTAGGTGCTTCATTCACGTAAAAGGAGAGGGTGTCTATACAACCTCTCAGATATGAATTCCCAAACTCGTTCCTGGGCTTGTCTCCTGGCATGTCAGCCCCTCCTTTCAAACCTGACTATTCTGTACTCTGCCTTCTTGGCTCAGCCAGGCAGTAAGTACAGCAAGTGGGAAGAGTTTTATATTTGGACTCCAAAGACTGGGATCTGAATCATATAGTCTCTTTGAGCTTTTGTTTCTTCATCTATAAAATGAGAATAATAATACCCATTCATCTTACTTTGCACAGTTTGGGGAACCAAGTAAGATAATATTCTCGAAACTCTTAGGAGATTACAGTGTTGTACAAGCATGAAGTCTATTGCAGAAGACGGTGCTGGCACACAGGGCACATGACACAAGAGCATGTGAGTTAACCTGTGCAGAGCCACCATCACTCTTAGATGCATGAAACAAAGTTCACACCCTAACATCAGTAACCTAGGCGTTCTCTGTGGCTCTGATGAAGTATACCTTACTCGCTGAGAGCAAAAATGTATTAAAACTGACACTGCTTTAGAAGTCAGTCCCACAGTGATTAAATAGAAAAGTGTCTCCGCCCACAACCTTACCCTAGTCCCAGGACTCTACACTGGACTTGGAAGTAAAATGAAAGAACTTTATTCACTTTGCAAATATTCACTAAATATTTCCTGTAAGCAAGACACTGTGTCAGAGGTCTTGGACGATTACAAAGACAGAATCAGAAGCTGCCCTTCCTTCAGAGCTCTGTTACCTCTGCAGCTGGGAGTATTTGAGGAGAAGCCCAATGGCCTGCAATTAAATTTAAAAGATTCTAGGGATGTACCCAGACTAGAAGAGATTCAGAGATGAAGTGATGCAGGGGATCTAGGAAATGATGGAGAGGTCCTAACAAGGCCATGGAAATGAACCTATTCTACAATTAGCTATATTTTAATAAGAAATAATAGGTGGCATGTATGACAGATTTTGCCTTGAAAAAAATGAATCTATACAATCTATTTCATCCTGTATTTAATGAAATTTAGAATAAAATACTTATGTGCTGTAATTCAATAAAAATTAACACATCCAGTGTGTTACTGAAAATAACTTTGCAGCAAATATTAAGATAGTGCAATACAACACCCTGGACATTGTATCTGACTTCTGTGCAATCCAGCAGAGGATCACATCTACAGGATTATACAGGCCTCCTGCATTTTCCTATAACCGATCCCTCGATATTGAAAGTATTACCACTGAAGCATCTATCCTGTCATCATCCTTGCTGATTTCTTTCATCCCTTTTCAATCGCTCACTGATCTAACTCTTGCAGAAGCTCATGCTTCCCTGGCTTTACAGTTCTCCATCATCATTTTCACTCATTTTATGAAATCACACACTCTTCACAAGATTCGATGCTTCTCTTTACAGTCGATTTGCATTGTGTTGTCAGATAACATCATATGCCAGGAAGAAATTGATCTTCCAAGACAGGATGGGCCTGCAGAGGCACTAATAGCAAGAAATGATGTGGATAATGACTTCTTTTATAGTAAGTAGTAGGTTTACATGTGGCATATTTATAATGATTTTTTGCTTCTCTGAACAACATTATAAATGTGGAAGTTTGGGTAACGAGAAATTTCTGTTCATGATAATAAAGTTCCAAAGCAAACTCTGAACATCAAGCACTTTGTTAATGCAATCTTCAAAGATACAGTCATCAAATACAAATTATGGTTTTTATTTTTTTGGTAGTGTTTAAAATATATCAAGTATTTGCTCTTCACGCTAAGTTGATCTATGTTATAGATTGTTGAGACTATGTGTCTAGATAAAATGTGCTTGTGTGTATATTTGTATGGATATAGATATATAGGTAGAAATAGATAAATGTGTATGTGAGTGTACACATACATATACCAACATGAATACATTCATAATTACATTTGTTATTTAAACCATGTACAAATAGAAATACATGTTTTATGATTGGTTTTATTGTTTGTTTCTGTAAGCAGTCACACCACACTTCCTCAATTTCCCTTTAACACTGACTTGCCAAGCTTTTGGTAATGCACTAATTTCCATGAATTCTTAATGAGATATAAAGTGATGTGGAAATTCTTTAATTATAGTAAGTAATCATATTTTGTAGTTGCTTACATTCATTTGGACCCATTTTAAAATTGCACAAGTACTTTTTCTTATGCTTTGTATTACAAGTTGATGACCATAATGAAAATAGACATTTTCAAGTCATTTCTTTTCTATTACCCTTTGGTATGATGGTTATGATAGAAATCATCAGTGAGAGGCGCATTATGCCGGTGTGCGCTGTGCCTCTGGCTTGGATTCTCCTTCAGATCCATCACCTAAGCTGCTTGCTTATCCTGCCATATGCTTTCCGGACAGGAGCTGTGAACACAGCTCAGCCGATGTCCTTTGTATTTTATACACAATGAAGTATCTCATAGGAAATCTGCGATGCAAATTTCAAGCACAAATAACTCCCAACAACTTTATCACCTTTTCATCAAGGGCTTCTTATTAATGGCTGATGATATAACACAGTTAAATTGTGACATCAGCCAGAGGTTGAAAGTGAAAATTTCTCTACTCTTTCCTCTAGATCACAAATATATTTGAATAAACATAATAACCTATAATTAATCAACAAGTCCTGAGAGCCTATTAGTTGCTCAAGACCATGGGGATGGGTACGGAAGGGATGTAAAATATAGTAACTTCTCTAGAAGAATCTAAATGTTAAAAAAAAAAATAAATTAGAAAGAAAAGCTCATTGCTAAGTCATATCCTGGGATGAGCCGTCCTCCAAGCCAAAAAGTGTTGGTTTTTTGGACCCTGTTGACCATCTTATTAAAGCTAGGAACCCTCTCCCAAGAATTTGAATAAAATATTGAGAACTTCACTTATCCGTAGGTTAAGGACCTCTGTTTTGAGAGGAAAATTCCTGCATCATGTAGTTTTCTGAAGATTATACTCATGCCCCCTGATATTTGGAATTCATATTTTATTCCAAAAGTCTTAGATTTGGCTGGTGACTGTTCCCACTAGAAAACCACATAAACCTAACATCTCATCATGCAAGAGCATTAATAGTATAGAAAGCCCAGAAATGAATTCCAAGAATGGCCTGGGAAATCTCATTTCTCCATTACCCAGAAAAGGGTCTCCCAATCTCTGCTACCCGAAGCAAAAGTATTTAATGCATTTCTAGGAGGCTCTGTCTCATATAAATTCAAACTTATCCTAACAAACCCTTCCTTCAGCTCAAGCCTTTATCATGTATTTTCTTTGCTAATCTCTTTGAAAAAATAATCTCTATTCCTTCCCCCACTTTCTTGCCTTGAATTCACATGCAGCGTGACTTTCTGGCTTTACCTCACTACGGGAACTTCTGTGGTCGGGGCCCCATGGGCTCCTCCGTGCTGCTCTCTGGCCCCTCTGCCAGAACTCTGCAGCTATCACCCCTACTGACCTAACTCTTCCTGCTGGCACTGTGGCTGCCCTTGGTGCCCGTCGCTCCTTCCTGTCTCTCCTGGACCTTCTCCACCACTGTAGCCCCTCTTGCTTTCCCCCTTTGTCTCTTGTCTTCCCTTCTGGTCCTCTACTAGTGTTTCCCAAGACACTGTCTCGGAAGCTTCTCTTCTTACTACAGCACTCATTACTCATTACATAACACGCCCTCCCTGGCAAATCTTATCCATTCCCATTGCCTCCGTTTGGCTCTGTAAACTGATGGCTTCCAGTTCTATGCCCTGATTCTCACCTGAATTCCAGATCCAGATATATATTTGGATACACCACAGGTACCTCAAACTCTGTGTTCCCCCAAACCCATGTCCTTGCCTGCCCCCAATCCATGACTGACCTGCTCCCTGCCCTGTTTTGCAATGTCAATACCCAGCAAGCCTTCTGGGCTAGATGACATGGACTCACCTTTGACTCACATTCCTTGTCTCCTTAGAAAGTCACCCATCAACTCCCAAAAATTCTTCCTTTATAGCATTTCTGACTTTGGCTGCTGCTCCATCGTGACCTGTGGTCCTCATTCCTCTTACCAGGATTTACGGAGTGGCTTTCTCTCTCCACTCTCCACTTACAAATCCCTATCACAAATATCCACCAGGCACCAAGATGAAACAGAGCTGACCATAAGCTCACAGTGCTGTAGACAAAATACCAACCTCCTCTGCGTGGCATTCAAGTCTCTTCACACACTGGTGCCACCAGGTTTGAGAGCCTCTGAAGTCACCCACTCCTTTCATGTCTCTGTTCCTCTGTTTTGCTGCCCTTTCTGGCAAGTCTTGCAAGCCTTGTTAGATCTAATCATCATTTAAGATAATCACTCAGGTGCCACCTTCCCTGTGAAGATTTATTTTACCTTTCCTGCCCCAAATACAATAATGCTACTGGCATAGCACATACTATATATGGTCACTATGCACAGTTGTTCACAATGTTCACTGTACATCTGGCTAAGAGGGCAAGGATCTAAAAATCCAACCCACTGGCAGAAGGGAGCATCTATTTTTCTCACTGACACAGAGGTGCAGTGTAGGCTAGTGGTAACCCAGTGTCACACAGGACTTCAGTGCTCTTGAATGCATCTGCTCCTCTAGACTGGGAACCTTTTGGGGCCAGGTCTCCCTTGCCTTTTTATCCTCATGGCCCAGTACAGTCTTTTGCATAGACTTACAATGATGGTCCATTTGGAAGATTAATAATAGCAACAGCAACAGTAATAATACCATTTTAAATCCCTTATTTTGTTGTAGGAACAATGCCATGAGTGGATAATCTCACTAAGTTACCATAATCAGCCTATGAAAGATACTATTATTATTCCTGTTATACCAATTATAAAACTCGGGCTCAAAGAAGCTCAGCTGTTTGTTTAGTCACATAGTCAGGATTTGAACCCAGGCCTATCTAATTCCTGAGGCTGGGTCCTTAACCACTATGGTAAAAAGACTCAGGTATGCATACAAACACCAAAAGGGCTCTCACACACCCATGATGATAAAGCCTGGGGCTTGGGACCATCTGAAAAAGACATGTTCTTGTAGAAAGCAGTGCAATAAAGAGCAAACCCTAAAGCCCACATGTACAAAGGTAGACGTGATCCTTCCACACAGGGAAAGGGCGCTCCTGCTGTCTCCTGCGAATCTAAGGGGAATCATCTTCCCAGCAGGTTGCACTGCTCAGAGTTAAGAGGACTAGGCCTCTGACTGCCCCTTCAGGTGCCTCTTTGTTTGGCTCTTGCCACCAGCATCATCTCTTTCTTACCCGCAATGCACCTCACCTGGGTGCTTGGCCCTCATTCACATCCCAGTCACATCCAGGCTCTGTGTAAGCTATGGCGCCCCTCTCTCATGCTCAGATGAGGAGGGACAGCAGAGCCATCCGGCGCTGCCAGGATGATGGCTCCCATCCCAACATGCCCCACTGTTCCACCCAGGATTCATTAACAAGTTGAACAGGAAAAAGGACACACACCTCCTGAGAGGAAGGCCTGCTGGCAGATGAGTGATCATTCGCAAATGACCATGGGAGAAGGGCAAAATCTCCTTCCACAGCAGTTTCACTATGTGTGTTAAAAATCAGTTAGTTCTTCTGGAAGGCTGCCAAGAGGAGCAGTAAAAATGCCTGGTTTTCCAGCTTCCATCCTGCTCCCTAGCACCACAATTGGCTTGAAATTAACCCCCTGGGATTCCAGATAGACCCAGAAACTAGGACATTACAGGGATTTCTTTTCTTCAGAATCCTTTCCCTCAAAGCCTGCTCCAGCTCTGAAGGGTTGCTCCCCCCAAAACTCCTAGGGCATTGGTGGACCTACTGCTCATTTGAAAGTTGTGGTTCCATCCATTCATTCATTCGTGTAACAGACCTGACGTCGTCTGTGCCAGACACTGTATAGGCGCCAGCATAGACAAATTTCAGCTCTGTCCATATGCCTAAGGGAGAGAGTTCAGCACAACGGGCAAGGCAGATAGGTAGAAAGCAAATGTCACTAGAGGGTGATTGATTCTGTAGCAAGAAGAGGCAGAGATGCCAGCAGAGGGCAGAGTTCATGTGCTAATCCAAGGTGGGATTGAAGAAGGGCTGCGCAGAGGAAAGGCGCATGAGTCCTGAAGGAGACAAGAGGGAAGTCAGGGGGTTCCTGGCAGAAGCTCCTTAAATCACACTGTCTGAGGGTGCTTGCAGCACAGATGTAGCTTTTAATGATCTACAGGAGATTCCAATGCACAGTTTGAGAAGCCCTGTTCTGGAGATCTGCCCTAAGCAGTGAAGAGCTGCTGCTAGACAGAGAACACATGGTCTCTGAAGTGTGACCTGCAGCTAATGCCCTGTCCCTTTACTGGAGGAGTGTGGAGGACAGAGGCTTCATCCAAGGAAGCTGAGACAGCGTGGTGACTCTGAGACCTGAAAGAGACAAATCTGAGAAACAAAGGACTGTTGCTCAGTCACACCACATGAACAGCTGCCAATCTCACGTCTTCTGAGGACTACTTATTCACAGCCAAAGCCTGCAACTTCATCACTGTGTTATCTTAGTTTAGAAAAACACACCCAGGATCCCCAGATGATATTCTTGAATAGTTTCTAACTGATCAGCCTCTTCTGAGATTGCTCCCTCATTCAAATTTACCAGAAGCAATTATTTTAATCTTCTGGAAATGCCTTCATGGCACTATCTTGGCTGAGTAATCATTGTCTTAAAATGTTGATGCAAATGGCAATGTCTTTTGAGTCACCAACATGGCTATTGTCTCCCTTTAATTTTTTTTTGGTACTACTTTTTTTTTTAATAAAATATTTTATCCCCCAAATCCCACAGGTGAAAAGATTTTCTAATCTGTTGGTTAAATTTCCAAACAATCCTTTGGAACAGAGCTTTTGTATATATCTGGAGAACCTCTCTGGGGACTAATCAAAAGGAAGAGAAGTGTCAAAGGGCTCATAGTAGGGCCTCAAACAATTACTCAAGCACTTGATAATCAGCATGTTCACTCAGGTTGTTATAACAGAACCTGCACATGAGCCTTGACAGCCATGTGTGTCCTTCAATATTTATTTGTCTCTTAGACAAGTGCCCTACATAGTAACTGTAAAGGAGGGAACAGGGCCCTCTAACTGGGACTCTAACTAATTGGAAAGGATGGAAACAAATGCCAATTCAAGGCCAGTTCTGCATATGGGAAAAGATGTATCAATACCATGATTCTAAAGTTTAAGCTGAATCCTGAGTGCAGAAAGGTAACAAATGCAACAGACAACCATGTGAGCAATTGTGTCAGTTAAGGTAAAGACTAAGCTGCTATAACAAAGAGGCCCTAAAATACAGTGGCCTAAACCAGATGGCAATTTGTTTTTCTCTAGCATAACAGCCTTGAAAGGAGTGGTTCAGGGTTGGTGGCGTGGCTGTGCCGTCTTCAACTTGTGGCTCCCAGGATTGTTCCAGCCACTGGCACTTTGGGGAGAATGGGAAGGGGAGAAGGGAAGTTTGGGGAAGCACTTTCCTCTTTAAAGAAGATAATCCAAAGGTCACACATATTACTTTGCTTTATTCCCCTCTAGCCTGAATTTAGTCTCCTGGTCAAACCTAAGTACAAGGAAGGTTGGCAGATTTAGTTTTGAGCACAAAGGCTGTATGTTCAACTACATCCAGAGACTTCTCTTACTGAAAGAAAGGGGTCAGCAGTCTGTATCATGGCAAGTTAATATAAATGCCTAGCAACCTAAAATAAATCCAGAAGGAAACTAGAAGTAAAGTTTAAATAATACATACCATAGGGCGATATGCATTGTAAACATTGAGTGCATATTTAAAGGCTGGATTGGTGGGTGAATGAATGAATGGATGAATGAAATGAAGATGTTGATGTCAGCATCCAGAGACTGCAGTAAGATAGGGGTGATCTGCACAAAGCAGAATCCCACACGCACAGATTCACAGAACGCACAAAGTCTTGCTTGCCCTTGTGTACTTCCTGCTCAGTGCAGGCAAGCAAAGGTTGCCAGGTGAGTGCTGCAGAACAGAGAGGAAAGGGCTTGGCACTCAATTCACTGGTGGTCTCAGCATCTCACAGCTGGGGGAGTCAACCATCCTGGGACCAAGACAACTCCCCTGGCACTCAGACATCACTCAGACAACTGGAATCCCCCACTCTCAGGATGCCATTCTCTATAGATCCATGGTTTTCAGAGGACGGGCCCCAGACCAGTTATATCAGCATCATCTGGAAACTTTAAGAAAAGCAAATTCTCAGGCCCCTCCCCAGACCTACTGAATCTGAAATTCTAGGGGAGGGGCCAGAAATCTATGTTAAATTAGCCCTCCAGATGATTCTGATGCATGTTCAAGTCTGAGGACCACCCTCTAGACAACTACGTTCCTTCAATTACCTGTTTTCTCTGGCCTGTTACTGAGCCATTTCACTCAGCATCTTCAGAGTAAAACAGGTTAGCCTGAATCTCACAGGAAGAGAGTGACAGAACCTATTTAAGATTTAAGAAATCCTAGACTAGGAGAGAATTTTACAAAAACTCTTGTATTCATCCACCTGTCTCATAGTAGTAGTAAATACGCAAACAATACAAGATAGCATCTGTGGCCACACTATTCCCAAATATCTCTGAGGATGGAAATCATAAATGTTCCCTGTTAGCTAGTTCCAGTGTTTAATCAGCATATAGGCAAGATGTTTTTCCTCTTTTATAACCTCCTTCTCATTATAATGTAAGCCCATTTATTCTTGAATATCTTTCCAAGAAATCTCCAATCCCTGGTCATTCTAGTTATCATTGGTGTACTTCCAAAGACATTTTTTTTAAATCATTGTTTATTCTTCTCTCTTCTATGCTAAAGAATTGCAATTCCTTAAACAACAAACATCTTTCTTTTAATTCTGAATGACCCTGATGATTTCTGCTGTGGTTTGAATGTTTGTGTCCTTTACCCCAATTCATATGTTGAAATCCTAACCACCACCACCCCACACACACACTCCCCAAGATGATGGTTTAGGGAGTGGGGCCTTTGAGAGGTGCTTAAATCGTTAAGGTGAAGCCCTCATGAGTGGGATTAGTGCCTCATAAAAGAGACGCCACCGAGACCCCAGCCCCTTCCACCATGTGAAGATAACAAGGGGGAATTCTACCACCTAGAAGACGGCCCTGTTGATGCTGGGACCCTGATCACGGATTTCCAACCTCCAGAACAATGAAAAATTTCTGTTCTTAAGCCACCCAGTCTGTGGTATTTTCTTAGTAGCCCAAATGGACTAAGAATGTTCCATAAGCCTTTATCAATATTCTCTCATTAATCCTCATAATAACCTGAAGAAATAGATGCTGTTATTTCTTCCCATTTTACACATGAAGGAACTGATGTTTAGACAGACTGGGGTTACAGAGGTCAGAAATAGCTGGGCCAAAATTCACAAGCAAAGTCCTTACCGTTGCTCATTTGTATCTGTCTATCTGTCTCCATTTACTATATTCCAAATCTTGGTGAAGTAATGGTTTCATCTTTTTCTTAAGTTTGGAAATTCGATTGTAATTTATAAGCTTTAAATGTCCTACAAATATCTGTGTACTCAAGAACGATTACATGAATTAAAACATTCATGGGAAATGACATTTTATTGAATACAACTAGGTGTTCTAAAGGGATACTTCAAAAAATGATGGCATAATAATTATAACTTGAGAATCCAAATGCCATGTTTTAAAACTAGTAGAAAACAGAAGCAGGAGACACATGTAGATCCGTTAGAATTGATGACTGTCCTGGACCTCTCCAAGATGATTCTTTTGTTGCCATCATGTGGATGAGCCCCAAAAGTCCTCTATGTGGACACCATGTACTCGTAGAAAAAAAATAAACAAGAGTTGATTCTGCTTCTTCAAATAGGAAGAAATCAGAGTCAGGTGGGCTTCAACAACTGCCTGTCGAGATTAGAATTATTCCTAGAGACCCTCTAGTCCATCCTTTTGTTTTGAGATGAGCAAACTGAAACCAGGAAGTCACATAGCACATTTAAGGTCCTATTTATGGATGGGGTAGAGTTGAAACTAAAACTCAGATTTCCTTCATGGTTATGCACGTGTCAAAACTCATCAAATGGACACTTAAGATTCGTGCATTTCGTTGCATGTAAATTACACATTTACAAAAAAATCCCTCAGTTTTCCCAACTCTTCTTCCTGTCATTATGCTTCCCTGCTAAAGGATGAATCAGGAAGAAGACAGCTGATAGAGTTCTGGGCTGTAAACTGCCTCCAAGAGGATCAGACTTCCACGGTACAAATTATAAAATTTCAATAAACAATCAGGGATTGACATAGGACTACCATCTTTGTTTATTTTGACAGGGAAGGAAATTAAAAGGAAAAAAATTTGCTGTTTAGAGTCACCCCTACTTCATAAAACAAAGGATTGTTAACCTTTTTAAAACAGGAAGGGCATAATCTCCAAATAAAGATAATAATCCCAGAATAAAGACAATATTTCCCAAAAAAGGGCTGTTTTCGTTAAAAGCCTGTGAAGACTCACAGTGGACCAGCACAGGCCAGCATCTGCATCTTCTGAGCCAGATCAGAAAGAATCAACAAGCGAGGCTTAGTGCCACCACATCAGGAACCTGACTGCACCTAACAATGGCTTTTCTCCTGACCTGGCCTTACACCTTAATGACTTCATTTTCCCACAAGGTCCAGCCTTTTTCCTTTTTTGGAATGTGAATGAGCAAGAGTGGGAGCACAGTGCCAGCCCTTGAGTGGCTTCTTCTGCTGGTATCACATGCCCTAGAAATCATGGATGCCTCAAGAGAGCTCCTACATAAACTACATAAGCCCATACCTGCTGGAGTCCCTACTTGTGCAGCTGGGCAGTTCCCTACTTGGCATGAACCCTTTTAAGGAGCTGTTAGAGGACATTTTTTCTTTGATCAGTACAAAAAAGGAAAATATGGGTTGGTGTGAATATTGGTTTCCTGGGGCTACTGTAACAACATACCACAAACTAGATAGCGTAAAACAACAGAAATTTAATCTCTCAGAAATATGGAGGCTTGAAATCCAAAATCAAGGGGTCAGCAAAGACATGCTCTCTCTGAAGGCTTGAAGGAAGAAACTTTTCTTGCCTCTTCTAGTTTCAGGGGACAGTCTGCATCCTTGGGGGTCCTTGGCTTGTAGAATCATCTCTACAGTCTCTGATTCCATCATCACAAGGCCCTCTCCACTTCATATTAACTTTCCTCTGTACATGTCTGTCTCGGCTCACTTCTCTTCCCATAAGAGCGTCATTTAAATTCGACTGGTTACATCTACAAAGACCCAAATAAGTTACCTTCCCAGATACCAGGCCTTAGAACTTTTGGGGAGTGGGGGATACAGTTCAACTCAGACAGGTGCATAGGGTTTACTTCATGGCTCTGGTGAGCTATATCTTTGAGGAAGATTTCAGGTGTGCATCAGCTCCCCCCAGGGCCCTGAGAAATCATGCATTCACTCATCAAATGGGTTAAAGCTCGTATTAATAGTCACTTGCCTGTCACCTTGTATGTGTTTGTACTGCCTCTTCAGGGACACTTCAAATGCCAAAACCCTGTCTCTACCTCAATCCCAGCTCTACCCCTCCCCAGGTTATGTACCCTTTCTGTGCCCCACTTGCCTGATCTATAAAGTGGGAATAACAGCGGCACCTTCCTTGTAGGGTCGTTGCGGATTGAATGAGAGAATGTAGACACTATATGTGCCGTAGCAAAGGCTCAAAAAATGTAACTGATTGCTACAATCTGATGTGTGAACAAAGTGCACCCACGGTTTAGAGAGCAAATAAGAACCAAAAGCACAATATCATATATATATATATATATATATATATATATATATATATATATATATATGTTACAGTTACTACAGTGTCAAAGTTCAGACAAAGGAAAGGAGTAGCTAATATTGATTTATTATTTGTGGCATGCGTGTGTGTGTGTGTGTGTGTGTGTGTGTGTGTGTGTGTGCATGTGGCCAACTCTTTATGTTTGTGTTTTGGGATTTGGGGAGAGTTTGACGGGGGAGCAGTAATCAGGAGAATGGATATCTTTCTTGGACTGATGAAGAACTCAGGACCCCTTCTTCTTCAATTCATTTCCACCTCACCACATGGATCCCGCAAAGCCCCAGGGATGAACTGTTCTGTGTTTGGCCCTGCGCTCCCAGGGCTGCCAGCCTGTGTGCCTTGTGTGAAATGAAATAGGCTCCTGAAAACTCGGTAAGACCTGTGCATTGAGCTGGGATGTCTCCTTATTTTGCCTGATAAGAGATCATTCCTGGATTCAGACGTTTCCACAACCTGCTTGAGCTCCCTGTTCACTGAGAGCCTTTGGCCAAGGCCGCCACGTTGAGCATTCAGACTGAACATCAAAAATAATAGTAATATTAAAATAAATAGTCCTGTTGCCCCTTAGAGAACTGTGCATAATTGTAGCAAGGAATAGGTGTTGATTTATCACCAAGTCAAAAAAATCCACCTGAACCCCTCACCGCCTTCAGGATTTAAGGGAGAATCTCATCTTTTCCTTTCAAAATAATCTGAAAGAATTTCCCACAGCCAGTCTCTCTTTATTCATAATTAAAATAATGGATCTGGAGCTACCCTAGCCACCTAGCCACTTACATTTATATTGCTATAATAATAATTGTAATATTAATTGATTAATCTAGCCCAAGGCATTCAAGTGTCTACACACAAAATTAGAATGTAATTGCAACAATAAAGAGATCAAGTGAGATAATTAAAACATAAAAGATGACAAATTCTAACTCAGGAAGTCTTTTGTATGCACTGAAACGTGGGCTACTTATTTATAAGGCATTGTTTGCACATTCCTAAGGAGAGGTTTCAAGGCAGAATAAATTCAGCAATCTGTTTACACATAGATGTCAAATAAAAGTACTCACACGGGGATTGATTGCATTACAATTGCAGACCCAAGCATATATTCCACAGCTGTTGTTCAGATGCATCTTTGGAGACGTAACATTGAACCATCATTAATGCCGTTTCCACATGTCTCCTAAAGCTACAGACTTGAAGAAGCAGCATCTACAGGAAGCATGGCAGGCAGAGGATAAGACTGGCAAGGGGAGCAAGTGAAAAATTAACTCCTTTGAGGTTTAGATCTGCAATTTGGATTCACAGAATCAAAAAGGAAGGAAGGAAGACAGCCTGGAGGTTGCTTCTGGGTGGTCTTAACCACACCACAACAAACTGGCTGCACCCTCAAGAGCCACTGAAGAGCAAGGATGATTTTGTCTACTGCTGGGCCCAATTTCTGTCTGATTTTCTTCTTTTCAACTATAAAAGAAAGTGCCTAAGGATGACTCATGTCAAATCCATCATATTGCAACTTTCTAAAATTGAAGATATCTATTCATCGTTTTAGTAAGACTCAGACCCTGATCTTCGTTTTTCAGAAACCTTATTCAGCCTATGCAGTCCCCTGCTCCTGCAGAGCCAGAAAGGAAATGAGGTTGGGACTTTTCTGATCTAACCGACGCCGCATCTTCTTTCTAGCCAGCTACCTCTGTGTTTGGCCAGCTGCACTAAATCACGGGGGACCATAAACCCATACACACAACCAGCGTGAACCCTGCCGTCATTACAGGGACATCCACCACCACACTGCCACTGTCACCAAGGCAGGTTCCGAGAGAGAACGCAGTCCTTTGTTTACTCAGCATTCAACACACAGTTATTAAGTGGCTTGTGTATTAGTGAACCAGATAAATCCCTGGTCTCAGGGAGCTTGTGTTCCACTGGAGGGAAACAGACGCTAAGCAAATGAACAAGGAAATGTACAGCATAGTGGCAGACAGTGAAAAGGGTTAGGAAAGGAAATAAATCCAGGGAAGGAGCTAAGGAGGGACAGGAGCAGGGGCACCAGGAAATAGCTCCCAGACAGGGTGCCGGCAGAGATTGAACATAGCCTGAACGTGCCTCACTGTGACATTCTTTAAATAGATCAATGAACTCAAATCTTACGGGAATGAGATGCAAGAGATGAAACAGAATCCTTTTCCCAGAAGTTCTGGAAAAATAACAAGAGCTTGTCTTTATTAAACACCTTATAAGTATTAATTCATATAATACTCATGGCCACTTTGTGACCTAGGAATTGTTATTACCCTCCTTTCACAGATGAGGTTAGTAACTCACCAAAGGGTATACGGCTGGTGACTAGGGAGACTGGGTTTCAACTCCAGGCCCCCTGTGGGCTTTGGGTTTTTATTTTTTGAAACAGCCATATTGAGGTATAATTGATACACCATAAACTGTGCATATTTAAACTGTACAATTGGAGAACTTGTAACATTTGTATATACCCATGAAACCATGAGCACAGTCAAGTAATGAGCCTCTGCCGCACTCCCTAAAGTTTCCTCATGCCTGCTTTTGATCCTCCCATTCCTTCCTCGCCACACTCCTATCTCCAAGCAACCACTGGGCTGCTTTCTGTCATTACAGATTAGTTGCATTTCCTACAATTTTAAGTCAGTGGAATCATACCATATGAACTATTTTTATTGGGTTTCTCTCACTCAGCAAAATTATTTCCTGATTCATCCACACTGTTGTGGGTATCAGCACTTCATCCCTTTTACTGCTGAGTAGTGTCTGTCGTCCAGATGTACACAGTTTGTTTATCCATTCCCCTGTTAGTGGACATTGGGGCTGTTTCCAGTTTGGGGCCATCACAAATTAAGCTGTTATGAACATCCATGTACAAATTTTTGCATCAGGCCCACACCCTTAATTACTGCATAACACAGCTTTCCAAGAAAAGATATAAATAGAACATGCATATGCTGCATTGAATGGCAAAATCACACTGAAGCAGAAGCAAGACTACTAGATTCCAGAACCTGTGACCCTGCCCTCGTCTGACAGTAGTGAGTAGCCACAGGAAAATATGGTTGTAAAGCCTTTAGTTCAGTGTCCTCTGATGTCTCCATAATTAAGGAGAGATTGCCTTAGGTAACCTGGCCCAGAAATCCCAGGTTTGCACACTCTCCTATGTTTACTGGCAGTGTGACTGCCCCCAAGTCACTGGTCCTCTGCAGAGCTCTTTCTTTATCACTCAAATCCCAACCAGCTCTAAGGCTGACTCATGGGTTGCACTAATCAGAGGAAGGTGATTGATTATTCAAGTGGTTGTACATTCTCTTACTGCCCCACTTCTCTGTATTGTTCTACCTCTTGATGACCAGATTCTGGCATCGCAGAGCTGCACACGACCTAAGAAAGCACATAGAAAACCAAAGTACAGACGGTGAGGGGGACCCGAGGTGTCCCCACTTGTCACCGGCAGAAGGGAGCTCAAATCTGGGTTTCCTGAAATCTAGTCCAGAACTTTCCTTCCTACACCCAACGGCTGCTTGTTGATTGTTCAAGGTTCATATCAAGCAAATGTACTGCATTAAATGAGTACAGTTTTTTTCACTTTATAACAAATTAGGGTGGCAGTCATCTGTCTCAGAATGTTTACTATGCAATTTGTGATCAGATCACAGATGCTTAAATCCTCAGGACATCGAGTAACACCTCACTAGCTAAGTAGGTGTTACAAAGAAAGAAACACTTTTGAGAGAGAGAAGCTGTAATAAGAAAGACAAATAAATGATTCATTTCTCCCCCATTGTTAATTTAAGTTATAATTACCCAAACGTTAAAAATAAACGTGAACACCACTGCTGTCTCTGCCACAGGGTGGCACCCTGTTACATTGGCTTGAATCACACATTTAACAACTGCTGACTTGGGGTTAGACTAAATAAGGGATGATTCTTGGTGTGTATGTTCCTATTCTTGGTATATGTGTTCTACCGCAATTAAATAACTCATGGTGTAGGATGGAATTGTTAAGCCTTCTTAAATCTGCTTTCCATCTCTTGGTGTTAAAAGATAAATTTCTCATATATAACACAGTTGTGAGACAGGTTGCTGTTTTAACTCATGAGAGCCTCAACATACTGGTTTAAAGTGACTTCTTTAGAGCCACTTGAATAACAGGGTAACAGGCTGAAAGCATTTCTGCTTAGGATGGTGAAATATTCAGTGGAGATAAAATTGCTTTTTAGATGGCTGGCCAGAGCTCTGCTTAGAATTCATAAAACATGTCAAACCTTGAGTGGAAGGAGGCGTGGGCTCTTATAGAACTTGGTCCCTAGGGAGCCTCGTGCTACCAAAAAGGGACTGAAATGCTATTTCCAGCCTCCCTGTGTCATGTCCTGCATGCAGCTGGTGCTGGCTTTGCCATGTAAAAAGCAGATAGGTTGGAGATTTTTACGCTGATGGTCATGTTTAATAAAACTCTAAGTGTAATGCTCATTTATACCACCTAAGTTTCTCTGCCTCTCATGAATAGCTCAATTCCGGTGTTTTAACAATGCGTGCCTCCCAGTATGTATCATTTGGACAGATTCTTGTTATCTTCTCATTTCAGTGCTAAGACAGAAAATTGGGACAGACTGAAATGATTCTTATGACCTTCAGCCAAGACACTGGTGACTTTAACATGTCTCTATAGATTGGCCTTAGGCGTTTCAATATAGTTGAAAGAGGAGGCAGGGAGCTTGGCCTTTAAGTGGTGTTTGCATAGCAAGCATGCAGCTTTCCATTAGATGGTAGGCTTATGGACTCCCCATGGCATCAGTTCCACATGAGCCGTCATTGCTTCTGTGCAGGTTCACAGCTGAGGCTGCTCACCCAGGCCAGTGTGCCCACAGCAAATCCCTGGGTCCTCGTACATTTAGATAAACTCTCAGCTTGTGAAAGACTAAACCAGACCAGCAGTAAATGCCCTTTAAGAAGTACCCCTCCCAAAATATTTGTGCATTTTATTGTATGTACCTCAATTTATAAAAAGAAGTGCCCCCAGAATAGTAGCAGATTAATGATAGGTACATGAAAGTTAACCAAACTCCTACAGTGATTATATCTGTTGCTTGGTGTTTGTAAGGGGTGCTCCTGAGGACCATTTATCATGGCATAAATCACTCCCTTAATGCAGATGAAAGCTCTTCCTTGCATATTACAACTATGAGCAGAAGACAGTAGAAAACCATGGCACAGGATGGCTAGTTGAAGGAAAAGAAAAGATGGGGCTCTCATCACCCCACAAGTACAATGCCCCAGCACCTTTTCTCATCACAGAGAGCTCACACCTGATGCCATCCCCTCTGTCTCACCACATCTTCTCTCCACTTGAACCTGCCTCTGACCCAAGGGGCATGGGAGCCAAAAATCCGTCAGGTTTAACACTGGTTTCTAGGAAGCTGCAGAGGTGTGAATTATGGATATATGTCAGGATAGCTGAGCCACCAGCAGACATGAGTTATAAGGAGACAGCATTATAAGAACATAGAGCAGAAGGGAGCCAGAAACAAATATACAAGCCAAAGGCTATACACTTTGATGCTTATAGAACTGAAGGCATGTACTAGCACAGAAAAATATGCAAAACAGTGTGAAATGTTGGTATATAGGGCTTGTAATGAAAACACCATAGGTAGACCTGAATTAACACAAATACATTCTCTAATACAGTCAGAGAACTTTCAGGACTTTCCTTTTGGAAAAGCTCCTCTCCGAGGTACTCACAACTTTGAGCAGGGAGCGCCAGATTCATGGACTGGCCTACCCTGCCCACAACCGACCTCACCCACAAAACCATCGAATGAAAAGCACTGGTGAGGGAGTCTCTGCCTGTGGTCATGGGCATTAGCCCTCCAACACCAAATCCCTTTTCTGTGCACCCTTCAGAAAATGAATTGTTCCAACATGCATAAAAGAGCGAAAGAAAAAATGAAAGAGAGACAGAGAAAGCGAAGGAAGTGAGGGAGGGAGGGAGGAAGTTCATAAACCACAAAGTGACTCAAGTCATTTCCCATTAAACATGTTACTTATTCAGATATGATTAAGGGCCTTTTATGTGCCTAGCACTGTGCTGCTTAAATACCACAGAGATACCATGAAGTGTAAATATAATCCAAATGTATGGTTTTTAAGCATTCATTAGCCAGCTGATATATAGTAAGTCTTTTAAATATGCTGTCCTACTTAGAAAGTAATTGCAACCTTATGTTGTAGCAACAGGTAGTTCCCCCACTTACAGTGATGAGACTTTTAGAGGTTAAGCAACTAGTTTAAGCTCTCACACTGATACATGGCGGGCCTTATATTGAAATTCATATAATCCAACTCTGGTGCCCAAGTGCTTGGCAGCAAAGCTGGACTGAAGGAAGTAGTTTATGAGCTGGCAGAGAGAGGAGTCTCCCCGCACAGGTCGTGACGTGAGCAGGTATGTTCCCATGCTTTATAACATTTTCATTAAGGCACTTCAGCAAATGTCGATTATCCCTACCAACCACATTCAACCTATGAAGAATCCTGGGAATATTCAGTAAGAAAGTATTGTGCATTCCTTACAAAAGTGAAACATAGCATTTCCATATGACTCAGCAATTCCACTCCTACGTAGATACCCAAAGAATTGAAAACAAGTGATCAAACAAAAACTTGTACAGGGATGTGCATAGCAGCATTATTCATAGTATCCATAAGGTGGAAACACTCCAGATGTCCATCAACTGATGGATGGATAAACAAAAGGTAGTATACCCATACAGTGGGATATTATTCATTCATAAAAAGGAATCGAGTACTGACTGATGCATACTACAATGTAGCTGAACCTTGAAAACATTATGCTAAGGGAAAGAAGACAGATACAAAAGCCACATACTGTACAATTCTGTTTTTATCAAATATCCAGAAAAGGGAAATTCACAGAGACAGAAAGCAGATTAGTGGTGACCAAGGGCTGGAGGGAGGGGAGAATGGGCAGGGACTGCTCATTGGGTGCATGGTTTCCTTTTGGATTGATGAAAATATTATGGAACCAGATAGTGGTGATGGTTGCCCAACTTTGTGAATGCACTAACTGGTACTGATTTATACACTTCAAAATGGTTAAAATGGTGAAATTTATGTTGTATGTATTCTACCTCAATTTTTTTTAAAGATATTACAGATCTAGGACTAGATGTTCCATGAAGCATTTTTAAGGGTTAATGGACATGCAAGACACATTTTCTACTGTCAAAGAATTTAGAAATGCTCTGTCCGATGTAATTAAAGGGAACTTGCCTTTTGTGCTTCTCCTTGGCCATGAAGGTGTCTTTGCTTTGGTGACAAATAGTGAATCCAATCAAATAATTACTCCACAGGTGGATGAGTTGACACCTGTCATTGTGTGATGGTTTACATAGGTTGTAAAACACTTGAGAGTTTATAGGATCTGGATGGCACATGTACATTTCTATTTGAGATTATATTTAGAAATATGTGATACTGTAAATCCATAGGTCTTCTAAGCATTTAGCCTTTGAATTTTCTCACTTTTTCTGGAACAATAGAAAAATGACTGATGAAGATGATTGTTCTCCGTATTTAGATCCTAGGTCATTTTATGGATTATTAACTTTGCCAAACTGTATGTGGGATTAATTGGAAACAATTGCTATGTTCTCACTACATTGTACCACTTCCTTTCGTTAATTAAGAGACATTGCCCTCTGTTCTACAGATGACAAAAGGAATGGCTCTTCTTTTATTATGAGACAGCAGCCACAGAAAGAAAGGCAGGAATTAGTGGGTCTGACAATTAAGGCAGTGATCGAGGGCAGGAATCCCAATATGGTGGCTATAGGGGGAGATGCTGATTCCAGCTTCGTGGGTCCTGCATCCCCTCCAGTCTAAGCATCTGGTTAAATCTGCCCAATTACAATTTTACCTCTCTATTTGCTAGATGACAAAAGCAAGCTGCCTAAGAATGGAAAACATGTTAAAGAGGATTAAACAACAGTGGAGTTAGTTAAGAAAATCACCCCACCATTCACAATTACATATCTATATCTAAATTTTATTAAAAGATAATTTAGAAATAAAAGTAATAAAACAAAATCTATATACATTTTTACAATAAGCCTTTTTTAAAGAAAATAACTCTAATTTTGGATTTATTGAGAATGTTGGGGATGGAATGTGTGTGTGTGTGTGTGTGTGTGTGTGTGTAGCACTATGCTTCAATAGATCATATTTGTCCCCTTAAAATAATAGTATGATCAGATTGCTGTAAGGGAAATAGCAATTCAACAAAATTTATTGAACATCAGCTTTGTGAGCCAGATAGGGTAGGAAGACAGAGGAGGATCCTTGGGAGTGAGGATGAAAGGGACACCAGAGACGTCATGGACCTTTGGGTCGAAGTGCCGAGTCACTCAGTCATGCCCATGCTGTTTTTAAACCTTCACACAAGCAGTTGACCCTGCCCACATCACTCTTTCCACCCCTTATCTCTATCTGGCTAACTCCCACTTCTCATTTAGGTTCCCAGATAAAACCACTTCTTCCAGGAAGCCTTCCCTAACCACTCCCCAAGGCAGATTAAGTCCTAGCATTGTGCACCATTCTATGTCCCTTGATGGCTCCCTTCATTGCATGTTTTCATACCTGGCCTGGCAAAACTATAGGCCTGATGACAGCAGGCACTGTGTCCATCTAGCTTTCTCTTTTCCCCCCAGTCCATTCTCCAGTTCCTGGCATGGTGTACAATAAAAATTTACCAAGGAAATGAATAATGGCCAAGTGAAGCAGGAATAAGTGAAGAGTTGAACATATCAGTGTTTCCCAGAGTATAGTTAATAAACTCTAGCATCTAAGGGTTTCTAGAAAAAGAGGAATCCAATATTTAGGAAACACTGGGTTAAATAGAGCTAACCAGGCTTCTTCATTGCAGGACTTCTCAGAGCATTTGAAATGCTAATATGCATGTAACCTCCAAAGAGTAGGTGGAAGCTGGTATACAGGAATACTCAGAACCACTGACAACAGCTGCTTGTTTTCAGCAGAGCATTTCGTAAGACCGGTATTCTGAGGAGAATATAGTGGGAACTGTTGCAAAAGAGAGAATAAAGGAAGTCATTGTCTAATGAGAAGGTAGGCACAGAAAGATGAAAAGTGTATGAAATACTGAGAAGGCTATCATAGCAGAAATTTGGACATTGGGGGAGACAGGGATACAGTGCAACATCAGCAAGGGCCATGAATGCCACACTAAACAGTTTGAACTTTATGCTGTGGGGAAGTAATGTCAGTCTTTGAGGAGGAATGTCACATAGTAAGCGGCCTGGTTTTAGGAAGGTGATTTTTGTGGCAATGTGAAAAACAAAGCTCAGAGAGACAAGCCTTTCACAAATGGGAGACCAGTTGGGTTATTGTGATAGTTCTAGTGAGAGAGGCTATGAATGTGAATTAGAGTTATTACAACTGATATAGAAAGGAAGCTGTAGAAAAGTAGATTGAAAGATCAGAAGTGAGATCATTCAGTGACGAATAAGACCAGGAGAGGGCTTAGGAGAGAACCCGACACTTAAGAAATAGGTAAGCCAGGAAAAGGAAAAGAAATAAATACAGTTTTGTTTGTTTTTTAAAAAGTAGCTCAGAGTAAGTGATATTGAAGAAAGCAAGAGAAAAATTGCAACACGGTGTCCAACATGAGAGTGTACTCAGAAGTCTGGAAAGAGTCTACATCCAGTGCATTTTTAATGGCAGTCCCCTAGAGCATTAATATAATTTTGTAATATTTCCAACTTTTAAATAAAGGAAAGAATGTCCATAAATTCCCACATGGCCAGATAAGCTCCTTCTGACTGTAAGCGGACCGTAGCTTTCTCTGCTATCCCATTTAGTTAAGACATTTTGCATAACCCCAATGCTTCCCTTGGGGTTCCCAAGTGCCCCGAAGAAAGATAAATATTCCTGTTGTTTTTTTCCTATGTTGACACTAGTGGGCTTGTGATTTTCATCAGGTTATGGTTACTGCATTAGGTTCTGCAGAAGAGGGATAGAAAAGCTGTGGAAAAAGACATAAAAAAACAATTTTTAAAATTTTTGACTGAGTGATGAATTAATGACTGGGGGAAAAAAATCAAAATAAAAAATAGTAAGACCTTAAAAATAATTATTGGAAGGAAAAGAGGGCATGTGAACTCAACAGTCCAAGCAGGTTTATTGCTAAACCTGAGAGAGACCCCTCTGTTCTGGCTAGCAGAACAAAGAAGGTGTCTCTTACAAGGTAAGAGGCTTTTTATGGCCAGGTTTTTTGGCGGGCTTTTTGAGGGAGGAGTCAGGGAAAAGGTGGGCCTGTGACTTGCTGATGTGTGCTCTGGAGAATGCTTGTAGCCTAGGGAAGATGAAACCTAGGTCCCTCTGAGGTGGTGGGTGGGCTTATTCAAAAGGGCAGTACTCCCCTCTGGATTCTATCACTTATAATAATTAGAAAATCCCTTTAAAATCACCAACATGGGTGCCAGCAGTCCTGGATTTGTATCTAAACTCTAGTGGCTACGAAGTTACATGACGTTGGGGGAAAGAAATACATACATCACCAGGTACTGTGGTGAGCACTCTCCTTATGTTAATTCATTTAATCCTCACAATGATTAAGGATGAGACTCAAAAGGTTTAAACAATTTAAATCTGTAGATGTGGCAGAGTCAGATTCAAACCCACAGTTATTTAATGATAAAGCCAGTTGCTTTCCACTGGTCTGAAGACTTCATGAGGATAGAAATCATGTCTGCTCTGCTCATGTTTGTGACGTCCAGAGCCTGGCACAAAGCAAGTTGTTAATAACTATTTGATGAATGACCAAGGGAATATATAAGTGAATAAATGAATAAACAACTAAACCACAAAGCCATTTCCAATGTACTTTATCTGTTTGAACCTTTATTTGCTCTTCTGTTGCTTCACTGTAGATACTCCAAGGCCCAACAGACTTACAGATAGATGGTTCTGCATCCTTAGTTTAAATAGCCTTCCGGTTCTGGGGCACTTGGCCATCAGTAGATAACGATGACGGAGACAGTTGAGAACACTGAGGGTAAAGAGATGGCTGATTGTGACTGAGATGTACAAAGCAGCTAAGATGGATTGGATTGTTTGAAATAATTCCTCATGATGGTAACATTAGCATGAAGGCTGACAAATGCAGTCATATAGAGTGTGGGTTGAAGGGGAAGCATCTAAATGTAAGGAAGTGTGATTAAAAAAAGAAAAATGTCTACTACCGTCAGCTCACAGGCTTTCGGTGCAAAAACCCATCCTAACAATTGGAATCAGGTCATTGGTGGTGTAGTTGGCATTGATGGTGTTGATGGTGATGACAGATATCTAACATGTGTCTATTCCATGACAGTTTTGACCGTATTTATCTTGAAATAATCCTATGACCTGGGCAATATTTTTATCACCTCTTTAGAGCAGGTGCAGAACTAGAATTCAATCCCAGGTCTCTCTCTATTGCATTCTCCCCCTTTTAAAACCTCATTTATTTGACCCATTTCATTATAAGGGCCACTGAGTATCTCCTCTGCCCTCTTGGGCCTTTTTAGGTCTTAGACCTTTTCAGACACATGTCATCAGATAAATGCCACATGGTGTTTAGGAGAGAACCAAAGGAAGAAACAAAACGATGCCTCTGGGTAACTGCCTTTTGCTATTGTTCTCCCAAGTAAAGCTGTCACACAGACATTGTGCTGAGCTGGCCAAAAAGCAATTTGAAAAATGGCCTCTAAGATTGGCAGCCGTGTGGACTTGGCAGGGAGTAAGGTATTAACTGCTCTGTTACAGATTACGCCGGAGGCCTCAGATCTTTTTCCTGTCAGGCTCTGCCTGCCTTCTGGGAAGCTCCGTGTGAAGCAGTCCCTTTTGCTCTGAACAGGAATCCTTTGCCCTCATACCTTTCTTGTTTATGGTATTGCAGGCCTTCCAAGAAAGAGCAGAAACAGGCTGGTCTAAGTTTAGCAACCTGGTGAGCTGAATACGGCTTTGGCAAGAAGATCTCAATACAAAGAGTCTTAGTTAGTTGGCCAAGAATAGCAAGAGACTAAATAAACTCATTTAAAACATAATAATGGAAAGGGGGGCGGGGAGAGAAGTGGGAAGGAGGAAGAAGAAAAATAAATAGGGAAGAAAGGAGGGGTGGGAAAAGGAAAGAAAAGGAAGGAAGGAAGCAGAGCTCATAGGAGCCAATACATTCACCATCTGAATATATGCCAGCTGCAGTCCAGCAGAAAGAAGGTGGGGTGAGATAGAAGAAGAGGCAATCACACAGGCACTGCCATCTCTCAAGGTCCCTAATCCCACCTCCAGCACCTTATCATGTCGTTTCTAATAATGCTTAATATGAAGAATGAACATTTCACATGAACTGACACAGACATTAGCCAATCACTCTGCCGAACACTTTATAGATGTGATCTCCTGTAATGCCTGCAACAAACTGCAGTATCTTCAGCTCTTTCATAGATGAGGGAACTCAGACTCAGAGGGGCAAGCACCTTAACCAGGAGAGACAGCCTGCTTTGGGCAGTGCATTTTAAATCTAGCAGGTGGTTAACTGTAAGCACATAGAATGCTTCCAGGATTGAGTCAAAGATTAAAAAAATAATAAAGGGTGACATTTTCTCACGACTTGTCACTCTTCTAGCCCTGAGCCCTCTTAGCACAAGCCCCTCTCCGGACCTGAGGCTGCCCAAGCTCTTGAATCTGCAGAAACCACATCAGTAATAATTTCTCTGTTGACACTAAGGTTATTAGGCTGTTTATTTGGGTGGAAATGGGTATTTATAATTTGAAGCAGTCCATGTATTTTGCTCTTCATTTCCTTTAAATGAGAATGCATTAACCCCTTAGTACATGCACTGTCTTTTATTTCTTGCTGGTGTGGAAAAACAGTAGAGAAAACAATTAGTAAACTTGAGCAACTGAAAACCAGGTGGGGAAACAGCTTGTACATCGTATCAGAACCCAGTGAGCACACAGCCCCTGGGCGCCCAGAGCAAGTCGTTCTCTGGTTCCTCCACTCTTTAAAAAAAGTGGATTTTATATTTTAGAGCAATTTTAGGTTCACAACAAAATTGAGCGGACAGTACAGAGAGCTCCGGCATACCCCTGCCTTCCCCCATATGCACAGCCTCCCCTCATCACCATCTGGCACCAGAGCACTACATTTGTTCCAATGAATGAATCTATACTGACACATTACAATAACTGCATTGACACATCATTATCACCCGGAGTCCCTGCTTTACCCAAGGGTTCATTCTCCATGTACATTCTGTGCCTTTGGACAATGTATGACATGTACCCACCATTGTAGTGTCCTACGGAGTAGTTTCACTGCCCTGAACATCTCTCTGTGCTCCACCTGTTCATCCCTCTCACCCCCACATGACCACTGAGCTCTGCACTATCATCACGGTTTTGCCTTTTCATGATGTTCATAGTTGGACTCACACAGTATGAAGCCTTTTCAGAGCAGCTTCTTTCACTTCGTCATATGCCTTTAAGGCTCCTCCGTGTCTTTCCATGGCTTTAGCGTGGAATAGTATTCCACTGTCTAGATGTACTACAGTTCATTTATCCATTCGCCTCCTAAAGGGCATCTTGGTTGCTTCCAAGTTTTGGCAATTATGAATAAACCTGCTATAAACATCCATGTGCAGGTTTTTGTGTGGGCTTAAGTTTTCAAACATTTTGATAAATACCAAGGAGTGCTGAGCACCAATACAATTGCTGAATTCTATGTCAAGCATATGTTTAATTTTGCAAGAAACCACCAGACCATCATGTAAAGTGGCTGTACCATTTTGCATTCCCACCAGCAACGAATGTAAATTCCTGTGGCTCCATATCCTCAGTAGCATTTGGTGTTGATCCCTCCATTTTTTTAAAGCACTACTAAACTGAATTATGTGGAAATGATTAGAAAGCCAGAATAAAGCAAAAAAGGACTCTGTGTAACAAAACTGTCACATCCTATAAGGTCCATGTGGCAGGCACCATACTCTTACTCTGCACAAAATACTATTAAGTTAGGTTTTCTGCTAAAACTTGGAACCATTAAAGAATGGAGACACTAAAGCTATTTGTTTAAACCTATAAACAAATAAGTTAACAAACAAGTATATAACCCATTTCTGATGTCACAAGTTGCACATCAACTTGTCATAACTGGTGTTTGTAAGAATGAGCTTAAAACATTTGTTGAAATAGTGAAATGGTATTCAAGATGCCACAGCTATTAAAAATTAAGAGTAAGTCCCTAATTCCAATAGATTTGTTGTTGGAATTAAATGAAATGTATGTTCATTGCATAGCACAGTATCGGGCACACAGTAGTACTAATAAATATGGGCTGCTATGTAGTAAAGGTGATGATGGACCAAGTGGTCAGACAGCTGGAAGGAGAAGAAATGGAAAGTAAAGGGTATTGGAATTCCTCAGGTATTTATTGAGATTCTGCTGTGTCCCAAGGTTAAGTCAAAGATAAATGGCATGTGGTTCCTCTTCCTGAGAATATCCTTGTGTAGCACACCATCCAATTATAATAGAATATGATAAATGTTATAACATATCTATTTATAAAAATGATGGGATAATACAGATGAGGAGGCTGTTCACTTGAACTTCAAGGTCAAGAAAAGCTACAGTAAATATTGGAGCTAGGTTTGAAGGATTTTGCTGTTTGGAAAAGAATAGGTATTTTAAAGAAGGACATTTCTAGCAGAGGGAACAGACTTCAGTCAAAGGCATGGAGTTCATGGAAATGATGGCTCAGTCAAGATCATAGACCAGCGTAAAATCAAAGAATGTGAAACCAGGAGATGGGCCAGAAAGTTCCCTAAAGGCCAATTTATGATAGCCTAATGTGTCCTGGAAGGACTATGGATTTTATTTGGAATGCAGAGGTTTTAGTAAAGGCTTTAAACTGAGAAGCTACATGATTAAATGTCTGCTTTCAACACATACTCGCACTACAGGCAGGAGAGAAAATGAACTTGAATTGGGTGGAAAGTGGCAGCAGGGAGACCCGCCAGGGTTTCTTGGATCCCCTGGGTCATGGCAGAGGTCCTGGGACTGAGGGATCTACCAGAGGAGGTGCAGGGGGAGGGAGGGTGTGGGTACATAGGAAGTATGGTCAGGCGTGACTCTGAGGTCCCTGATCTGGGCACTTGGGCAACCCAAGGAAGGAGCTTTTCATAAACCTGAGGTTTATTTTTTGATCTTCATGGTCCTCTGGTGGCACGAAAGAAGCTGAATCTTTAATACCATTTCAGTGCCAAGCCTGTTAGATATTTGCTTGTTCCACCTAAGAGAGCACCGCTTGAGTTGCGCCATAGGCTAGAGCCAAATGAATGTAATTTATTTTTCTACAAGTTCCAAATAAGGAGAGACAATTGTGTCCTCAGAGAGCAAATTCCGAGCAAAAAATGACCAAGCATAGTCTGAGGGTGGGCCTTGTAATGTGGTAGCCACTAGACACGTGTGGCTGTTGAGCTCTTGAAATGTAGCTACTCCTAATTGAATTGTGATGTAAGTGTAACATATGTGTAATTCATACCAGATTTCAGAGACTTACTATGAAAAAAGAATACAGAATACTTTGTTAATAATTTTATATTGATTACATGTTGAAATAATATTTTGGATGTATGTTGGGTTAAAGAAATATATTACCTAAATTAATTTCACCAGTTTTCTATTTTAATGTGAAAAAATTTTTAATTTCATGTGTGGTGCACATTATATTTCTGTTGGGCAGCACTGGTCTAGGAATTCGATTTTGCAGTGTCAATAGTTGACTACATACAGACCAAGGGTGTGGTTTGTATTATTGCTTTTCTTCCCATTACTGGGGAGCATCTCACCACCTGGTGTTTTCTAGTATCTTGCTATCTAGTATCCTTATTCTCATTAAGAAAAACATAGTTACCATGGCAACTGTTACAATACACTGTATTTACTACACCTGGAGGAAAGATATAAAGACATCAATCTGTCATTCAGGTTTCCACATTTATATTTTTTTCATGTGCATCTGGGTCTTCCTTTGCAAAACAGAGCGCTGAGAGTAGGAAGCCTGACTTCCAATTCCTGCCTATGTCACTGGCTTCTCTGGGTCTGTGTAAGGAGAACAGTGGTTAGCCCATGCCCACTTCAGAGGGGGATGCGGACGGACAGTTACGAAATGTTTTGAAAGATATTCTTAGGGGCCTGTATCTGTCTAATGTCACATGGTTTAATATAATAATGCTATCTAATGTTACATGGGTACAACACTGGAGACAGGCAGCAGGAAGCAGGTGGTTTCCTTTGGTGGATATGGGTACAGGAATGCAGAAAGGAGAAAAAAAAGTCAGGCTAGGAAAAAACCAAAGCAGGGGATCGATGTTAGCGTTTGTTCCCTTCAATGGTTTACAGTCCTTCTCAAGTAATTCTCATATTCAGCAGCAAGGCTCCCATGGCTGGGCCAGACTAAGAGCCCAGGGCCTTCTCTAGCATGGGAAGAGCAAACAGGTTGGAGTTTTTTAGGTTGATCACTGCATTTCATGATGCTTCAACTGTGATGCTCATTTATGCCATCTAAGTTTCTCAAAGAGCCCTCTCTCCCATTCATGGGTCAGTTCTGAGTTTTAACATGTGCACCCCTCAACATGTATCACTGGGACAGAGACGACAGATGCTAAGAAAGGGAAATTGGGACAGACTGAAATGATTCTTATCAAGTCCCAAGACAGTGCTTCAAAATAGCCATATAGATTGGCCTTAAGAATTTCAATGTGGTGGAAAGTAGAGGCTGGGGGCTTGGCCTTTACGAGTGCTTGCATAGCAAGCGTGCAGCTTCTGTTGAACGTGAGGCTTATTTGAGATGGCTGGGGGAGGGAGTCTGATGGTAAGGGCAGGGCAGGAGGTTGGCCAGGGACCCCTCAACCCATCTACCCCTTTGCATCTCACAAAACTTAGATCTGTGGCAAAAGCCATAAACATTCTGTTTTAGATCTCATTTGAACAGGTGTTACAAGCCTATGTGAGGCTTTTCAACTGATGATGCACTCTATCGTTTGAAAATCCATTCAGCGATTTATCTAATCTGCAGACAGCCACCCTACAGGAAAATCAGGGAGACTGCCACAATTCCATCTTGAGATGTTACATCTTGAGAAACGCCGCTAACAGCACTGGTTTGTAGGGGGGCTGCTTCTACCAAGAAGAATCAAACCAAAGGGAAATTAAATTACACTGCAAACAGGTAGCCCCCCCCCCCGGCCCCCTGAAGTTTCCACAAAGGCCAATTGTCATTGTTCAGTGCCTCCCTCTCCTGTTCTCCCTCCCCTCCTGGGGACAGGGAGAGGGTCTGGAGAGAGGAGTTCGGTGTTCTGATTAGAACTCAAATAGCACAGTTTGAATGATATAATGGAGCTTCTGTGAGTCAGGTGACAGGCTTACTGGGTAATTCCCTGCAGAAGGAGACAAACTGCATGTTAAAAAGCTCAACAAATACTCTTTAAAAAATACTCTTTAAAAAAAAAAAAGCACAGGCCGTAAGTTTCTGACTTCCAAACGGCAGTTTCCTCTGAACTCTTTGCAGGCTGGACCAGCTGGCTGGCCGGCTGAGTCTGGAGACTCCCAGAGGCTGTGGAGGGCTCAGTGCGGGTCTGGGAAAGCTCAGTGCAGGTCGAGGTTTGGATGGCCGGGTTACTTTCTCTCATTTCAAAATGCTCCCCTGCTTCTGAAATGGGTTGCTTCTGATATCAAGTAAAACACGTGACTCCTTGGAGACTCCAGTCAGGCTTTTAAGAACTGGGGCTTTTTCAAGGTAAGAGGTGGTCGGTGTCCCGCCCGCTGGGGGCTGCCGCCTAGGAGGGGTCTGGGTGCGTGCAGGGAATGACAGGAGCCATCTGCCTACTTTTCTGAGATCTGAATGAGGCTGCAAAAACCGTCTGTGGAGGGGGTTAGAGGTTGGGGCAAGAGGGACCCTTCCCACCTAGAAGATTGGCCACCCACTCCATGGTAAGTTGACTCCATCCCCAGCTCCTGCTGGCTGCCTTCCCTTTCCCCATTCCATCCCATGTGGGAGTTGATCAGTAGTCAGAGAGTTGGCACCGGCTGGCCTGGGGCTGGGAAGGAAAGAGGACAAGGATGCCCACTCTCCCCACTTCTATTCAACATAGTAATGGAGGTCCTAGCCACGGCAGTCAGACAACACAGAGAAATAAAAGGCATCCTGATTGGCAAGAAAGAAGTCAAACTGTCCCTGTTTGCAGATGACATGATATTGTACATAAAAAACCCTAAAGAATCCTCTCCAAAAATACTAAATCTAATATCTGAATTCAGCAAATTTGCAGGATACAAAATTAATACACAGAAATCTGTGGCATTCCTATACACTAACAATGAACTAGCAGAGAGAGAAATCAGGAAAACAATTCCATTCACAATTGCATTAAAAAGAATAAAACAACTAGGAATAAACCTAACCAAGGAAGTGAAAGACCTATACTCTGAAAACTACAAGACACTCATGAGAGAAATTAAAGAAGATACCAATAAATGGAAACACATCCCGTGCTCATGAATAGGAAGAATTAATATTGTCAAAATGACCATCCTGCCTAAAGCAATCTATAGATTCAATGCAATTCCTATCAAAATACCAACAGCATTCTTCAATGAACTAGAGAAAATCATCCTAAAATTCGTATGGAACCACAAAAGACCCCAAATAGCCAAAGCAATCCTGAGAAGGAAGAATAAAGCAGGGGGCATTACGCTCCCCAACTTCAAGCTCCACCACAAAGCCCCAGTAATCAAGATAATTTGGTACTGGGACAAGAACAGAACCATAGACCAATGGAACAGACTAGAGAGCCCTGATATAAACCCAACCATATATGGTCAATTAATATATAATAAAGGAGCCATGGACATACAGTGGGGAAATGACAGCCTCTTCAACAGCTGGTGTTGGCAAAACTGGACTGCTACATGCAAGAGAATAAAACTGGATTATTGTTTAACCCCATACACAAAAGTAAACTCAAAATGGATTAAAGACTTTAATGTAAGTCATGAAACCATAAAACTCTTAGAAAACAACATAGGCAAACATCTCCTGAATATAAGCATGAGCAACTTATTCCTGAACCCATCTCCTCGAGAAAGGGAAACAAAAGCAAAAATAAACTCATGGGACTACATCAAACTAAAAAGTTTTTTGTACGGCAAAGGACTTCATCAACAAAACAAAAAGCATCCTACAATATGGGAGAATATATTTGTAAATGACATATCCAACAAAGGGTTAACATCCAAAATATATAAAGAACTTACACACCTTAGCACCCAAAAAGCAAATAACCCAATTAACAAATGGGCAGAGGATATGAAGAGACAGTTCTCCAAAGAAGAAATTCAGATGGCCAACAGACACATGAAAAGATGCTCCACATCACTAATCATCAGGGAAATGCAAATTAGAACCACAATGAGATATCACCTCACACCAGTAAGGATGGCCAGCATTGAAAAGACTAAGAACAACAAATGTTGGCGAGGTTGCGGAGAAAGGGGAACCCTCCTTACACTGCTGGTGGGAATATAAGCTAGTTCAACCATTGTGGAAAGCAATATGGAGGTTCCTCAAAAAATGAAAAATAGAAATACCATTTGACCCTGGAATCCCATTCCTTGGAATATACCCAAAGAATACAACTTCTCATATTCAAAAAGACATATGCACCCCTATGTTCATCGCACCACTTTTTACAATAGCCAAGAAATGGAAGCAACCTAAGTGTCCATATGACAAATGATAAATGATTTCCCTCATTTGTGGAGTATAACAATGAGGCAAAACTGAAGGAACAAAATGGCAGCAGACTTAGAGACTCCAAGAATGAACTAGTGGTTACCAAAGGGGAGGGGTGTGGGAAGGCAGGTGGGGAGGGAGGGAGAAGGGGACTGAGGGGTATTATGTTTAGTACACATGGTGTGGGGGATCATGGGGAGAACAGTGTATCACAGAGAAGGGACATAGTGGATCTGTGGCAACTTGCTGCACTGATGGACAGTGACTGCATTGGGGTGTGGGTGGGGACTTGATAATATGGGTAAATGTAGTAACCACAATGTTTTTTCATGTGAAACTTTCATAAGAGTGTTTATCAATCATACCTTAATAAAAAATTTAAAAATAAAATAAAATTTAAAAAGGCTGATGTATTTCTAGAGCCCTCTCTCTGCTGTGACCCTATCTACCCCCATCTCTTCTGATGCCCAGGAAACAAAACTAAGAAATTACCATAAAGCCAAAAGGCATAGCATAATGAGGTCTCTAATTAAAGCCCACGTTTGAAATATAGATAATATATTATAAATATTCCTAATAGAAGAGAACAACTCATGGTGCCCCTTTGCAGGCTATGGCCATCCCTCAAGAAAAGCGCTGCTTAAATAATTAATGTCAGCAAGGTGAGTTTCTTTTATCCAGATTTCCATCAGCCTAAACTTGCTGGGAAAACCTGTATTTCTGTTCTTCAATAACATGACGAGGATGGAGAGTCGTAAGGATGACCTCCAGAGCCTGCAGGATCCATCAGTGCCTTCCAAGTCAGAGGATAACATGATGCTCTGAATAGTAATAGTTGTAGTTTTGAGGGCACTGCCTTGCACTCTAATTCTCTAAAATCTGGTAGAATCGTGGTGCCCACATTTTCCACCCCAAGAACCAGGCCTTGTGGTCTTTCAAAGGATTTTCCTGTTGCGTTCAGTGGGAGGGACAGTCTGGGAAATGCAGTTTGGATGTGCCAAGTTGTAGCGTGTATCTCCATTTCTGGGACGGTTTCATAGTTTATGGGACAGCTGGTCAGAAGACATGAAATAGGATGGCTTTTGAAAGTCCGGTCTTCGTAGAAATACAGATACTTTTGTTAAAAGCATAATTTTTTTGTGTTCAGACTGACCTGGGTTCGCATTCCAATCCTGCCACCTATTCTGTGAGTCACACTGGATGGAGTTTCTTGACCTTTTTAAGGCTCAGTTTCTTCATCTGTAAAACTGCATAGTAACAGGATATACTTCATAGGTTGCATGGGAAGCAAATAAAATAACATAGGAATAAAACAGCACATAGTACAGAGCCTGGCATAGTTAGCATATAATAAATGATACTTACTATTAGTATTACCATTTATGGTCTCTAGTGACCACAAAATACTTGAATAACCAGATCTTTTTTCCTTTTAATATACCAGAGTGTAAGCAATACGTGCATGGTCCTCAGAGTGTTCCGGAATTAAGTCATTGACATGTCTATTCCTTTATGTGAGGAGGCGTCATTGTCCCCATGGTTTGTACAGAAGAGTCCATTGAACTGGCTTAAGCCACACCGGACATCAGGGGCAGCACCAGATGGGGAATAATTGTCTCCGGGCCCCCTGTGCCCCTCCCCCTGGAGCACACAGCTCCTGATGATCCCACTGGGGCACCACCCCAAAGGCGGCCTGACAAAGGCACAGTGGAGAGCCCCAGACACCTTCACGTGGACATAGCTTGGTGCGGCAGGCTTGATTTTCCCTGCTTCAGTCCTACTATTAGTTGTGGTTCTGTCCTTTTCTCCTCCTGAATCTGCTGGGCTCAGAGTCCCCAGGTGCTTACCCACTTGGCCAGTGCATGTGGATGAATAACTGTGATATAACTACTCAGTTCCAAGCTTCCACACGAAATCTGTGACCCTTGTCCAGCCCCTTACCAACTGTGTCTTTGTTTTCTTTTTATTAACGTGGGGGCTCACTGCCTCCCATAAAGCAAACTCTCAATAATATACTATTAAATCCAAGATAGTCATATAATTCATCTAAAGAGTAAAAATGTCAAAAGGCCTTTACTTCTGCATTCCACAGATATTCAGCTTCCTGTAAAATCCAGAATCCACAGTTACAGGGAAGGAGCTAAAAGAAAGGGTTTCATAAAACATCTTCCAGGTAGAGCCTGGGATTTTCAAAGAAACTAACTGAATAAAACATGCTCCCAGTGTTGGTCATAAAATGGCAGAGTGAAGGGTAATGTAGATTGTTTTCTTCTAAAAACCCACACAAAGACATCACCAAAGTCTAAAATCAGGAGAAACAGAAAAAAAAGATTCAGTGAAATTATAGAAAAAGAGGACATAAGAATCAAAAATGAAAAACAAATTCTGAAATATGAGAACACACAAACTTGGATGTATTATAATGCCAGGGAAAAGGGAAAAGGAGTGGAAATGGGGGAAAGGGCAGAGATTGTAAGAGTGAAAGACTTGGTTCTAAGTTCAGTCCTGTACCCTGGGTAGATCATTCGATTCAGTTAAGTCTATTTCCTCATCTACAAAATGATAAAAATAATCCCTCCCCTACTCCCCGGGTCCCTGAGAGGAGCAAGGAGATACTGTGTCAAAACTGAGGAGGCAACGAGACCCTCAGTGATTTCCCCTCAGCACCCTGGGAACTTGAACTTCATCTGGCCCATCAGACAGGTACTTATTACTATTTAAGGTTTAAGAAAATGAACAAAAAGAAGGAATATGTGTGTTACTAAAAAACAGGATATTCTTAATAATACAGAAGGAAATCACTCTGGATAATCTACAGCTAATGACTATTGTATTAGCTTGCTAGGTCTAGCGTATCAAAATACCTCACACTGAGGGGCTTAAATGTCAGAAATGTATTTTCTCATGGCTCTGGAGGCTGTAAGTCCAAGATCAAGGTGTCAGCAGGGCTGGTTTCCCTGTCCTTGGTGTGCAGGTGCCGCCCTCTTTTGCATCCCCATATGGCCCTTCCTCTGTGTGTGCACATCCCTGGTGTCTCTTCCTCTTCTGTTGAGGACAGCAGTCTTACTGGACTTGGGTCCCACACATATGACCTCATTTAAGTTTGATTACCTCCTCACAGGCCTTATCTCCAAATACAGTCATATTCTGAGGTATTGGGGGTTAAGGCTTCAATATATGATTTTTGGGAAACACAATTCAGCCCATAACATCTCTCAGTTAAAAAAACTCATTGAGAGGTATATTCTTGTTTTAGGAATGTATCAGGTCCATGAAAGAAAATGATATCTCCATAAAGGAAAGTGATAGCTACAGATTGCCATGGGGAGACACCACGGAAGGTGGCCTCGTAGACCTGGCCCAAGATTCAAGAGAAGCTTGACTTCCTGGTGGATTTTGACTAAGAGAAAATGTGGAGGCCTTGTTTTTTGTTTGTTTATTTGACTTCCACTTAGGTGTTCTGTCCAAAGGCAAGCAGATTGTCCCTGCAAGGTTGCATCTCTCTGGTGACAGCTGTTCTTGGAAAATGGATGTAACATTGGTATTAGATGCTCCTTTGAGGTCAAAAGGATGATGGCATTTCATTAGCTTATTTCTCCCTTCCTGACATTATTCTGTCTCTTCAAAGAAGTTCAAGATTGACCCTATTGCCTGGGTTCCTGCCGTGTTCAGCATGATCGTGCATACTGTTCACCATTTCTTGAGTCAGTCCCCTGCTCTCTGTTCCTGTTCAGCATGAACAGTGATACTCAGATGTGGTTGCCTGAAATACACACACGTACACATACACATGTACATATATATGTTCCTTTAACCCTGAAACAGCTTTGTGAGCAAAGAGAAAAAGATGATTTATAAGTGATCTTTACATATCACTTTCTTGCTAAATTTCACATCTTTGATTTCAGAGATACTTCAAGGCCCAGTTCATGACTAAGATGTCCCCACAAATATGGGAAGTACAGGGAGACTGACAACCTTGTTCCAAATTCGCAGGCACAAAAAGGCATGAGAGGGGAAGTGACAAAAGGTAAGAGCAGGTGATTCACAGCTGTACGTGGCTAAGGGTGAGCATGATTTCTCTCTGCCTTCCTCTCTGCCCTCCCACTGGCAGCTGCACCTTTAGGTGGACCATTTGCACGCTCTGGAAGGGCACATCCCAGCTCTCTTAGCATCCAGGATGTGAGATCCAAACAGGAATCATGGGGAAATCATGGGGAAACCTTGGATTTCTTTTTCAAACAACTGATGGTGAAAAATCATATTTGGAGGAACAAAGAAGCACATATTTAGTAACTTGTAAAACACCCTGTCCTTTTTCATTAAAAATAAGGTGTGCCTCTGATGCCCAAGAGGAAAGAATCAGTTCCCTGAGCACCATGTCATACCCCTGATCAGTGTGATTTCAGCACCAAGAACACATTCTATTATTATCGACAGTTTCCCCACGAAACCAGGATCCATTTCAGAGAGACGGGGGAAGCAATGGGTTAGTGTGCTATATTACTTTATCCAGCCTTCAAGCTACGTGGATGCAATGTTCTCTCTAAGTGTCAGGTGCTCCTGTTTGGGTTAAGAGGAAGAGGCTGTTGAAAGGATGTTGAAAGGCAAGCATGATGTAATTCAGAGTATGTTGGAGGCTGGATTAGTTAGCCCCGATTTTAGGGTTCATGACTTGCCCACAAAAGAACCTGGAGGCTGAAAAGAATAAGGATACACACTCAGGAACAAGCCATCAGATTCTGAGAAAACCAGTACCAGTTCCCTTTGGCTTTCATATAAATTAAGAACTCTTATTTAAGTTGGTTTCTGCCTATATAGAATTTCTCAAATAAATATTTTTTACAAAACAAAAAATGATTACCTTGGGTTTTTGTTTTTGGGGGGTATTTTTGGTTATTGTTACTGTATTTAATCAGTAAACACTTCTGAACAATCTACTGAAGGATGAGGTGTCATACAAAGAGTTTTGCAGGGTAAGAAAAAGTTAATCAGATCTCCCCTATCTATTAAGATAAATAAAACATGACCATGAAAGTCATTATAAAGTATAGAAAATGACAGCTTCATGAGAACAGAAATAAAATAGTTATTGAGGTTAAAAAGAGGGAAATATTAAGGTTAAAAAGAGGGAAATATTAATTCCAGCTAGAAAGAGCTTTAGAAATGTTTTTAACAAGAGTCTTGAGGGATGATTAGGTATATTTCAGTGTGGAAGTGGGGAGGCAGAGGAAGAGAATGGGGAGGCAGAGGCCAGGGACCTTCCTAACAGCAGAGAGGGAGTGAGTAGGATGCAAAATCATGAAGGCAGGCATGCCTGGGTTGTAAATGAGAAATGGTGACCTGGCCAGTTTTGTTGGAAGTGAAGGTGAAAAGAAAGTCACCAGCTATAGATACGTCAGGAAGAACTAGAACACCAAGCAGAGAATGACATGCTCAGAGTGTAAAACTATGTGTAGGATAGGGTGAGTGTAGAATGATGGTGAGTGCCTTGATTCCTTACGATGCCGTTGCAGCCGAGGAGAACATGATGATGGTGATCATGAACAGCTCTCACCTGTTGAGGGCCTAGCAGTTTCTGAGCATTCCTGTAGATTATGTCCTTTAATCTGGACATCAAACCGAGGTAGGTACAAATACAGCCGATCCTCATCATTCAAAGATTCTGTATTTGCAAATTTGCTTACTTGCTGAAATTTATTTGTAAGCCTAAAATCAATACTTGGGGCGCTTTTGCAGACATTCATGGACGTGTGGAGTGCAGCAAAAACCTTCATTTGCCCCACTTGTAATTTCCCAGCTGAAATGGAAAAAGGTGGTGCTCTGCCTTTTTTTTTCTGCTCTCATACTGTAAACAAGTGGCTTTTTGTGATGTATTTAGACTCATTTTTTGGCATATTTTGCTGTTTAAAGTAGTCCCCAAGCATAATGCTGAAGCACTGTCTAGTGCTCTCAAACATGAAACAGTTGTGTGTGCTTTGTGGGGAAAATATGTATTAGATGAACTCTGTTCAGGCATGTGTTACAATACTGTTGGCCAAGACCAAGGTTAATGAATCAACAATATATACTAAATAAGGTGTCTTTAAACAGAAACACAAATAATACAAGGAATGAATTGATCAGTGGATCAAAACATTGTGACCACAGACTCACAGGAACCTCACCCTACATTTCCCCTAGGAGCAATGGTTCATTATTCACTAATTCAGTATTCACTAATTCAGTGTTCATAGTGACTTTCTAGAACAGGGCTAATATAAATATTGAGAATCCACCAATAATCTCCTTTCCTCAGGGAAACAAATAGGCTGGGAGACATAAGGAGTTTGCCCAAGGCTATACAATAGGCATAAACCCAGCCTGCCAGACTGGCATGCCATATATAGTGACATACACCTGTAATGATATAAGAAGGGCCTGGACCAGGTGGTAGCAATGAAAAATGGAGGGGAAGAGGTAAATTTCAAAGGGTTTGAGAAGGAGAATCAATAGACTTGACCACTGATTGAATATGGAGGGCAAAGAGGAGGATGGGGTCAAGAGGACTCTGAAGTCAGGAGGGGAGAGACCACGGGAATTGGGAGGGCCTATGGGCGATAGGTTGCAGGGAGGGCAAGCAGCCAGTTCAGCAGGGATTGAGGGCTGAGACTTGACAACAGACATGTCAGTCATATTTTGAGGACTCACCTGTATTCCAGGTGCTGTTGAGAGGTTCCAGCTAAATGACCTCAATTAATCCTCACAACAGCCCTATGAAACATAGACTATTATGCCCATTTTACAGATGAGGAGAGTGTGGCTCAAAGAAGTATGATAACTTGCTCATGGATACTGCTTATAAACAACAGCAGAGAATTCAACCCCAGGCAGAGTGACACCTGAGGTTGTAATAACAGAGAGAAATTTCTGAGTCTGATATCTTGGAGGAAGAGAACATTAATATTAATGATATCGTATCTTGCTCTCTCATTTCTTGTTTTTAATCTTATCTTTTCCAATATTCTCTCCTTACACCTGCACATTTTCCTACTTTCATGTTTTTGATAAAATTCTTCTCTCCCAAGGAGTGTTCTTCTCTCCTAGCCTTTAGGTTTCTTTTATTTGCTCGCATTTTGATATTAAGGGGTAGTTTAAATTATTTGGTAGCAGCAGAAATTGGACATGTTATGTTGTGTAATGTTGTTCAGTTTCATAAATACGTTTGAACATATTAAGGTCTCCAAGAATGTAATACATGTTACTTAAGAAGAATTATTCTCCTAATCACTCTCACATTTCACATTAATAGAATTATGGTGTATTTACAGACGCACTCATTAATAGAAGAAAACAAGATTATTCTCTTTGTGTATTAGATTTGGATGGCCTGGCATAAAAAGACATGGTGCTTGTTTTGCATTTCATCTCAGATATCATTTTTAATGTTTTTTAAAGATAAGGATTCTCTTAAGTTTCCCAAATCTAGTCACTGAGGCTTATTTGCTTATGTCCCTGAAATGTTAAAAAATTAAACATTCCCTGACACTTAGGTATTAAGGGTTATTTCCATAGAACTCCTAGCAGTACTGCGTCTGGGGATAGAGTAATTCCAAGTACCGGGGGTATTTCATCAAAAAAGCACCAGAGCTATTTATTACATTCAAAAACAGACTGACAGTATAGAAGAGGGAAAAAAAACCTCCCACCAGAATCTTGAGCTGCTTCTTTATTTCTCAAGTCCCCCCAAGATGTCCCGAGGGTGAGCATTCTTTCTGACCACCTGGACGGTGCCCTCCAGAGCCATGGCTCTCCAGCAACACCTGGACCCACAGAGTTCAAACGCTGGGGGTTGCAAGAATAGTTCGCTTGAATCTCTGTAGGTAAGTGGGAAAGAGTTTACCAGCAAGGGAGTTTCTATTCTTTGAAATAACCCAAGTCTGAAACCCTCCCTTTATAAGTTAAAAAGAAACCTCATGAACTATTCTGAAATCAAAAGAGTGAAAGGCAGTTGAAATGCTGCTGGCAACTGCACTATATACCCAGTCAGCTGTAACTCTTTGGTGAATCAATTCTGCATTCATGTAGAGATCTGATGACTTGAGAACAAAGGCTAAGACAAATCTTAAGAAATCTTTGTCCTCTTCTCAAACTGTCATAGCGTAAAAGGGAACTGGGAAAATGAAGCTATATTTGATTCAATATACACTCAAAACAATCTTTCAAATATTTTGGATGGAGTGAAGTCCAAGGCGTGTTTTGCCAAACCCGAGGAAAATTTGCTCCATATGTTTCTGATTCATTTATAGTTTAATCATCAAAATATTGCTTTGCAAGGACTAGTTATGTCCAAGAAACCTTTTATGAGTCATTTTAAAACATTATCTTCAAAACAGGAAGCCCTGTTTTGCTAAGAGCTAACAGATGCCTCCAACAGAGGTTCTGGGTTCAGTTGTGGGGGCGGAACCCTGGATACTAAGATTCCCAAATCCGGCAGAGCCGACTTAATAATGTCTCTGGGGAATCTGTGCTGTGTGTCTGTCTCCATTCGCTAGAATTACAGAAATCCTTCAGGGAAGGTAACGCAAAGAGAAAGTGACCACTGGCTTCCATAATTTCTACTCATTCCTCATGGAATTTCACACCTCTTTCACCAAATTTCATTTGTTAAATGATAATTCAGGAGATAAGGTCTCCACTGAAATCATAGTGTTATTGTCTTAGCCCTTAAAAACCTAATGTAAAATTCCATAAATGTTAGAATAGCAGCTTCAAAGGAACCATTGACTCCAGGAATACGAAAAAAAATATCTGTATTTTGGTTTGCCTTTTTTTTTTAATAAACGAAAATTCTCAGAACTGAAGCCTCCTAAAATAACTTCAAACAAAATAATGTGTATGTTGTTTTCTCCCTCACTGCTGTTTATCTGTGGTTTTTAAAGTAAGCTTCACATGGGAAATTGTTAGAAATAAAAATTCTCCTAGTCCACTTCATATCTGCTCCCCATGGGTCTCAGACTCCATATCCATCAGAGTTACCACATTAAAATACATTTGGCTGGGTCTGACTCCTAGAGTTTCTGATGCACTAGGGCTGGGTATGACCTGAGAACGTGCATGTCTAATAAGTTCCAGGTGCTACTTGCTGGGTCCCAGGACCCCTCTTGGAGAACCAGTCCTCCACACTCTTCCCAGTTCTCACCACTGGCTTGCAGTTGCATGGCAGGTATAAGTGGAGACCATTCCAGAAGCATCCACCAATGGTTACTTGGGAATGTGTTTCAGTGATTTAACCAGGATGTCATGTCTCAGAATTCCCGTGGACCATTATTCATGGCCAAAGAAATGAAGTAGTTTACATAATTATTGGAATGATTGGGTAAATCTGTGGCCTCCACAAAGATTTAGCTAATTAAATAGTACCACCAGGCCAATGTATGTAAAGAACATCTATAATTTTTAGAGACATTCGTGAATTAGATGGTCTGCAGACTTTAAAATTACATAAAAGTAGCAACTAAATTCATCTGGTGACACAAGCTTTTTCTGTCATTAAAATGTAAAGAGACTTTTATTGCATGGATTCTTGCCTAAGGAATATTGGGTATATACTGAGAAAATATCTTTGATGAGAATTGTGTAGTTGACTCCAATAGACCATACTGATCCTTGAGCAAATCATGAAGCCAGAGCTCAGTACAGGCGTTTCACCAGGAGTTCTACTTGATGTGCTGTTTTTGATGATCTGACAATGCAAAGACCTTCTAGAACCCTCTTAAAAAATGTTTCTCAAACTTTCAAATGCGTTAAAATTGCCTGGGAGTCTTGTTAATATGCAGATTCTGATTCAGCAGGTCTAATGTGCGGCCCCAAGGTACTTCATTTCTAACAATTTCCCAGATGATGCTAATCAAGGTTCTAGACTAGTGTGGTTCACAAACCCTGAGTGGGGGAAGCCTTTAAAACATTCTAAATCAAAGTTCTGGGCGGGACGTGGGCATAGGCATTTGTGGATAAAGTGAAGTTCCTGGTTCCTATGGCCAGGATTCTTACCTGTCCCTGGTTAGCTAGCTCACTACACACGTGTGGGTAATAGGTTGCTATTGACTCTATATAGAGCTCCACCCAGTGCTCTGGGTGACACAGTGGCATGGCTGCAAGGCTACAGGAGAGCAGAGACCAGACTGGAGACAGCTGCAGGGGTGGAGAGGCCCAGAGGCAGAGACCGGCTTGCTGCATGCAGACTTGCTCTGAGTGGATGGGATTCTAGTGATTGACCTACCACCATGGGAATGAAGTTGGGTATAAACCCTCTTGGCTCAAGAACATTCCATTGTTATTTTTCGGTCTCATGGAATCCATAGTGAACATGTCCGGGGCTGAAACCCATTGGCAAGACAGTATTTTTAAAGCCCCTCAGGTTATCCTAATGTGCAGCCAGCATTGAGGAGCTCTGACCTGGAAAAGTAGAGTTAATATTTCTAGGCTGCCTCTCTCAAATCAGATGTCTCACCTGAGTCTTTGGTGAGTGTTAGATTGCAGTGAATTCATACTTGACTTCTTCAATAAGAACCTTAAGTGCCTATTTTTATGTTGCTGATAAAGGAAGTAGACAAATGTTTTAGATCCTAGATGGGCTGACCTCAGAGTTGACATTCAGCTATGAAAACTTTGCAACCTGACTTGGATTCTTAATCCTACAGAGGGTCTCCTTATTTACTTTTATAGGTGAGCTACAGATACAACTGAGTGCCAAATGTTAAATATACTCAAGTACTTAGACACATATCTGAGAACTCAGAATCCTGCAGAAAAAAACATCAAGAGAAAAAAGTGCCTTAAAAATGTTAAGAACAGATGTTACAATCCACTTGTCTCCAGCATAAAATAAATGTAATATTACTTCTATGGAACATCTGGTCTGGTTTTAACTGTACCCCAGTGGATCTTCTTGGATGAGTCACTGGTAAAGAGCACCCCTAAATAGCTGGATGTGCTCTCTGTGCTTGGGGTAATTAAATATTGTACATATAAACTTTAGAGAATGCTTGCCAAATACATTTATTTCACTTTAACCTAGTAGAAGCTGAACTTCTCTTTCTCATCATAATTAGCCAACAGTTGCAGTTACCTGTTAAGGTCACTCTTAATTTCTGGTAAACTATGTCAAGATAGAAAAGGATATATCAATGTTAATTCTGGAAAATGGAGATAAACCCAATATTTCTGATAACTGCATCAAGTTATTTAAATATTAATCCCAAGAAAGGGGACTTAAGTTCACAGCACATCTGAGAAGTTAAATTTAGTCCACCAAATCCACTAAAAAGTCATCCTTATCCCACCTCATTTCTTTTCTTTCTTTTTTTTTTGCCATGGTATAATGATCAGGCTATAAAGATTTAAAAATTTGGATGCCACGTAATGTTTCCTATTTTATGCAATGCATGGTTCACGGCTATGAATCTAAAACTGACAAAACAACAATCATTGATAAAGTTGTCTTCCTGATCATATGTGTGTGAATTAAACTTCAAAGTAATGAGTAGAATGACCAGCGATAGAACGGACGTGTCTGGGACAGTCATGAAGAGATGTTTCCTGTTCTTCAGGGCAGTGTGCTGTTTCGAGCCCCTACATGCTCTGTCCTGGCCCCTGCAGTTAACTTACCCCACTCATCTACCAGGGTGAGCAGCACAAACCAGCCAGTGCTGGAGGGAATGCTTTAGGATTTCCTTTGCTTGTTTCTTTTCTGATTTCATCTCTACCCCATACCAGGCTGTAACTCCTCTCCTGACCTCTGTGCACCTGTGTTCTCATCAGTACTTAGACCTCAGTGTTTCTCATAGACTTAGGCTTGGATACTCTGTGATGTACAATATCCCCTACTGCCCCAGTTAGGAACTTTCTGCCCAACCTCATCCCCAAGGAACCCATTCCCAAGGGGCCTTTAACCAGGCCCACCCTGCTACAATTACAACAGACCACCTAGGAGCCTAGGATAAGCAAAGGAAATGGATCTGACTCTCAGATCACTGAAGATGCCTGCGTGGGGTGAGGGGAGGGCATAGAAACCACCCTTCATTCACTTGGGAGCTGATGATGGCCCTTGGACTTCAGGTCCATCTATATTCATTGCTAGAAGAGGGGGCCCTCTTGCCACTGAGACTAGAGTTTTAGCGTTGGGGTTGGAAGGAGGAGTAAAGGGAACTTTTCAATTTGTACATTCTTGAAAAAGTGTAATTTGAAAACATATCCTTTAAATTTTAGGTCCCTCTAATACTGGAAGTTCTGACCAATACAACCCAGTTCCCTGCAGGGCTATTTTCAGGTAGAACCAGCTTTTCATTTTTGAACAAAGACAAGCTGGTGTTGAATTTTGCAGTGATGACCAATAAGATCATGGGTGTATGGGTGTCTGTTTATTTAAATCGTGAAATTTTCTTCTTGAAGCAAGGGTGAACCATATTTGGCATCCATCTGAAGGACAATGCCTAAAATCTCATCCGTGGCAATCACTGGGATAGGCCCTATAATTCTAATAGCCCGAGACTGTTTTCAGCTTTTGGTGATTAATCGGATGTTTTCAAGTAGAAGGGTTTTCAAAACAACAGCATAGACAATTGCTGTAAACCTTAAAAACAGAACAAATAATAACAAAGGATGGGCAGACACAGAATCGGGCAGAAGCTATACCAAGAATTAAGACAAGGAAAGTAGTAAGAATTTCAGAAAATATGAATTAGATGGTCATCTTCAGCCTAAAAGATAAGCCACCAAGGAGGTCAGGAACACCGACAGGTAAGCCAAGTAGATGGAAATTCAAAAAGCTTAGCAAATTACCCAGGCAGGAAGGAGCATGCCAAATCTGCTGAAGAACACCAGCAGAAAGACACATCTCAGTCACCTAGACCAGTTCTTCTGGAAGCTCTTATTTGAATAGCCTGGGGGCAGACCAGTTTCAAAATGCTGATTTCAGGATTCATCACACACCTATTGAATCAAAATATCTAGAGGTAAGCCAGAGGACTGGGAACTTGCTTAAATATCCCCCCGATGATTCAAATGCACACTGAGAGATGAGAATCACTGGACCAGCACCACCAGAAACCTTCTCTTGTGTTCTCTGTTAGGACAACAGTTAGTTCTGTGGATGGACATTCCACAGCTGCACTGGTCCAACATGGCACCCAGCCGCCATGTGAGGCCAGTGAGCACTTGAAATGTGCCTAGTTCAAACCACGATGTGCTAAGTGTTAAGTACATACTGGATTTTGAAGACTTAGCATGAAATAAAAAATAATGCAAAATATCTCACTTGTAGTTTTTATACTGATTACATGTTGAAAAATACTTTGAATATGCTGGCTAAAGAAAATATTTTTTAAAATTAATTTCACCTGTTTCTTTTTACTTTTTTAATGCAACTACTAGGATACTTTAAATTATAGTTTTGGCTCACCTTATATTTCTATTAAACCGTGCCATTCTAGGGCCTGTGGATTAAACAACAAAGGTCCACTCTATGATAAAGTCCAAGAATAAGGAGAAGCCCATAGGAACAAATGACTTTATCTATACAGATTTACTTGTTTAGTTTATTTGTATTTTTAAAAAATACTAGCTTAAAATTCACTTTACTTTTTTGGTACCTCTGTAACTCAGTAGGTACCTTCTGCACAAAGGTTAAATCACCAGTCAGTAGAGATTTAGAAATGAAAGATCCTTCCCAACCTACCTGTGTGGAAATACTTCCCAAATTAAGTTGAACACGTCTCTGTAAACCATTTAGCCATGTTTTGTACAGATATTAGTTGAGAAAAACGAAATACTATATAATGTTGTATTTTACTGATGTATGTACATTTGTTCACACACTCACAATCAAATATCCATTAGTAATAGGTAGGTGACAAATGAACCAAGGGAATCGCTGAAGTTATAGCCTAAACTTAGCTTCTCTGAATTTAGAAGTATGCACATATTCAAATTGGAGACATTTTTAATCTGTTCCTTTGATACTGTCTACAGTACCAAGTATCATGCAAGATGAAAAGGATACAGTGATGAATGAGATAGATACAGGTCCTGCTTTTCCAAAGCTTGCAGGGGCTGCAGACAAACAAGCAGTCATAATACAGCGTGATGAGCTGTGGAATAAAGAATTAAGAAAGCATGTTGCCAAGTCACCAAAGACTTCTGGAAAGAGCAGAATCTCGGTTGAGGCCTGAAGGGTGTATAGAGGTTGTTCCAGATGGAGGGGCATGTGCATAGGTACGGCTGGAGGCAGCAGAGAGTGAACTGTGAAAACTCAGAGAACTAAAAGTAATTCCATTTTGCTGTCATGTCAGGTGTGGTGGGGTTGAAGATGGAAGATGGGAAGGTGTGAGTCTGGAGAGAGAAATATTCGCCACGCTAACAGCCCACATATTGTATGGTTGTATGAAATGGCCAGAAAAGGCAAATCTATAGCGACAGAACATAGATTAGATTAGTGATTATGAGAATTCTCTAGGGTGAGAATAAGTGGTGGTGGTACATGGGCACCTCTTTTATTTATGGGAAGTTGGAAATGCTCAAAAGTTAGACTGGTGATGGTTTTACAACTCTGTAAATATACTGAAATTCATTGAATTGTACACACAAAATAGGTGTATCTTAGGGTATGTAAATTATATCTCAATAAAGTTTTTAAAATAAAAAGACATCTTAAAAACCCTGCCCAAAAGTTTTGGTGTTCTCCCAGCTGAGGCAGGAAGATACTGGTGTTGTAGATTCCTGCCCTTGCTCCAGCCATGGGATCATACACACCCCAGTGCTGTGGAAGGCTGAGGCTGACCTCTAATGGGCATCTACTGCATAATAAATGGTGTTAACACCTTATGCACATCATCTCATTTAAATCTCACAACAACCTACTGGTACCTTTACTCTATTTGGATGACTCATTGCTGTTGCAAGGAGATTTGATTGTATTGAATCTGAAATAGCGACAGCCACTGCTTTCTCTATGAGACAGTTAGGGCTCAGGGAGGGGAAGAACTTGCCCAGAAACACATGGACAGTAAGTGGCAGAGCCAGGAGTGGAATTCAAGGGATGTTTGGTTGACCTAAGGCTTTGCTGTTTCTGAAGCTTTGCTCTTGCTGCCCTGAGATTGGGTGAATTAGCAAGCACAGCTTGGGGATAGAACTGCTTGGAAGATCATCCAGACATAGTACTTACGCACATCCCTTATATTCGTTTACTGCTACTGCTGTAACAAATTACCACAAATTTAGTGGCTTAAAGCAACGCAAATGTGTTCTTTCACAAGGTCAGAAGACCAACATCTGTCTCATTGGGATAAAAGCAAGGCTGTTTCCTTCCAGAAGCTCTAGGGAAGAATCAATTTCTTTGCCTTTTCCAGCTTCTTGAGACCTGCATTCCTGGCTCGGGGTTATTACTTTGCAGTGAGATCGTGCCACCTTCTGCTTCTGTCATCACATCTCCTTCTTCTCTAACTTGACCTTCTTGCCTCCCTCTTATAAGGCCCCTTGAGATTACATGGAGCCCATCTGGATAATCCAGGAAAATCAAGGGACTTCATTTAATCACATCTGCAATGTCCCTTCTGCTATATAAGGTAACAGAGTCACAGGTTGGGGGACTAGAACGTGGACATCTGTGAGGGACCAGTGTTCACTCTACCATGTACCTGGTGCCCTAGGAACCTGCATGTTTATACGGAAGCTTGAAATAAAGGTAGTCTTCCATATCTTGACCTTGAACATTAACTCAGAAGCTTCCCTTTATTCATAACAACCAAAATCAAGACTAGAATCAAATAATAGTATTATTTGTCTCCAATTCTAAATGTCCTCCTCTGAAAACTTTGGAGGAATAAAATAAAGAAATAACTTGATGATGTGCCCTTATGACCATTATTTTCCTTGGAAGGTATTATTATTAGTTAATAAATTACAGGCTTACTTTAATCTGCCATGTCCTCACAAAGATCTCACACCAAAGGAATGTGGAAGTTTGGACAAATGAGATCATGGACACACATAAGATTATATTTATATTGCTCACAAACTGTTTTGAGGCATATTTTCTCTTCTACAGGGTCATTTGAAACAACTTTGTGCATCATAAAGCACTTTTGAAATAGGCCAGTGTCTTGTTTTTTCAAGGTTTTGTAGTGTCTATTTTGTGCTAGGTTTACCTCCTATGGCAACAGCTATAAATTGTCAAAGTCAAGGCACCAAACTACAGCAGATGATGAAGACCAAAGCCAAAGGCCAGGAGGCAGCCTTGAATCTGCTGACTGGGAGCCCAATATCGAGAAAGGGGCTTGCCTATTGTTATTCAAGGGTCTGGAGCCCAGAGGTGGTGTTCTTCCAAAGGTGGGAGACCTTACTATACTTTTTTTTTAATGACGTTCAAAATATTGAACGGTAAGAGTTTGAGACTTAAGAAGATGGAATGTTCCTTTAGCTCTTAGGCAGAATTTCCCTATCTGTGCCCATCTCTCCTTAACTAACAGTAATCAAACATTGCTCTGTAATGCCTGTCACCACCACAGAATAGATCATCCTCTTAATTTTTTGTTCTCTTATACTCAGCATATCACCATGGACTTTTTCCATTCTTCACTTCAAATCCCATGACAGACTTCTGCTAAAAATAGTGTTTTAATACAAAAATGTCCTGGGTGGTTAACCAGGTTTAGGTCTCCCTCTCAGAGTAGAGTCCTGGGGGACTCAGGACACCTGCTGTCTACCGTTAACTGCTCATGTGACCCTGGGGTCAGTCGGCCTGGATCTGTTTTTCCACATGAAAATCAAGCTGGCCGATGTTGTATAATAAGAGACTGTGAGGTGCCTTTCTGTTCCAATAGCTTTTAAGCTTAGAACATTTAGTGGATATGGGGCATAAATATTGAATCTTGGTTTCAGGTTTCTCAGAAGTTGACCCAAAGATAAGATTTTGAGTGCAAGGAGTTTCTTTGGGAGACACACTCAGGGAATACTGGCAGGGGTTTGGGGAGGTAAGACAGTAAAGAGAAGGAGGGCGATAAAGAGTGTCTTAGCTAAGACACAAGCCAGTTACATCTGTATGCAACCCACCTTCAAGTTATTCCAATTTAGAGGTGTGGAAACTGGGCATTTATTCATATACTCCTTGTCCACCACTGATTGAACACTGCTTTGGAGGGCATAGCCTGTCCAGCACTTCTTGCCCCTGTAAGCCTATAGTCAGGAAAAAGTCCCTCTGCTAGAGTTGCAGGTGTTCCCAGGAAGCCTCCGAATTATGGAAGTAAGCAGCAGTGGGTGCTGACTACATCTGCTACTTTGTGTGTGAGAGGTGTGGAGGAAGTATGGGAACCGAGTGGTCAATTGGGAAATGAGAAAGCAGTGGTCTGATGCTCTGATTTCTTTTGAGATTAGAGATTACTGAGCATTGTTCTGCATCATTTAGCAGTATATAGATACTACCTCCCTGAAGGACATGGACAAGAAAATTAATTTGTAGCTAAATGTTAAAGAAGAGCTCATAAAAATCCTGACAAGATCAAAAAGGGTGATATGTTAGTAAATTATGGATGCTCTATATTATTAACACAGAAACACTCTTAAAAACGCCCCTCTGCAAAAATCTACAATGAAATTTTCCCTTGCTACCTATTCTTCAGGAAAATGACATTAAAATATTATAATGCTCACATTTTAACTAACCAGAAACTCATTTTTAATTGCTTGGTATAGAAGTTTCAGTTTGGCCAAGAGCCTTCCCTATGTGTTCCGGGTCTCGCCTTTAATGTGCAGCCAGTGCTATGTGTGAAATGGTCCAATTAGTTCTCGGATCATCCATTGCTCCTTGAAAGGTTTTGGCATTCAGATGCTATTAGAAATAAGTGGGATAGGAGGAAGGAAATAATTAAATTCATTTTCCCCCTTCTGAACTTTATTTCTGAGAACCCAATTTACCAACATCTATAAAATATAGGCTTAGCAATCAGTCACTACGGGAAGGGGATGGAAGGGGAAGGAGAGGGCTGGCCAAGGAGCTCCAGACTTCAATCATTTTGTAGTTCAGAACAAGAGAGCAGGATTGCTGACTTGCAGATTTCCTTTGAGAGGTGGTATGCCAACTGCATATTGAATATTCTAATAAGACAAGTGTAGGTACAGCTCCTTTAGGAAACAGTCAAATTGGTAAAAAGTAAAAACTCCTTGGGTAAATATTAAATAAGATTTGACTTACATGCAACTTAGAATCTTACTGTAAGAACAGTTGCTGTTCTACTGCATCTAATTTGACCCTGACATTGGATTCAGGAAGAAACCAAGACCTTGAGAGGCCCAGAGATTCGTCCACCAGGACCACAGAGCTAATGAATTCAGGTGTAGTATTCTCACACCCCATCCAGTGCTCTTCTACCTGCCCCCCTGCTACACGGGTCCTCCCGTGCCTGCTCCTCCCCCCCCCTTCTCTCTCTCTCACAAGAAGTTCATTTAAACAATGAAATACCTCACTTGACAGAACATCTACCCTGGATCCATTTCTCTTACCTCATCCCTGCACGTAACAGCATCATGCACACCCCCCGCCAAAAAAAGAGCCATGAAGTCGCCCTTGGCTTTACCATGATAAAATTAAAACATTGAAATCCTCCAGTCAAATAAGGACTGCAAGGATTTGTGTAGTGGTTACTCGTTTAATAGTGAAAGTAATTTACTGTTATGTAAGGACAGACATTGAAGGCACAAGCCACTAATGGAGAATGGGGACCTTTTCACAGAAACAGTCTTTTTCCAGACCTTGTCTCTATTTGATCTCCCCTTCGAGCAACATACCATAGGCTGTTTAGTTTTTTTTTTTTAAAAAAAGCAACATTTCTGTCTTCTCTGTCCTGCTTTTCTCAGTTCTTTGCCTGAACTGCTCCAATGTCACCCATTTAATGTCTCTAAACCTCAGTGTCCCTCTGTTTGAAATATACTTTGTTTTAGAGGAATCTTTCTAAGAAAAAAAATACAAAAATATCTGACTTTGGATATTTAGGGAAACCCATGTCCCTGTGAGCACGTTGTCAGGTCCCTCCCAGGGCCTCAGCAGAGGCCCGTGCCCAAGTGTCATTACATTCACCATAAATCCACCCAAGTGTCCCAGTGCTTTCCACCATGGTTCTTCCCATCCCAAGAGGTCTGGCCCGCACCCTGTCCAGCTGGATTTGCAGCAGCATCCTCACCTGATCCCCTGCCTGCCTTGAGTCCCATCCACTCTACAGGTCTAACTCCCATGGCTGCCCGAGTAGGTGTTCACACTCCAAATCTAATCATGCCTCCCTTTGCCAAGTCCTCCCCAATGCCCCATCATCTTAAGGATAAACCCAAAAGCCTTTGAAATGCAGCCAAGACCCTCTGGAAGGAGCCAGTCCTCACCCCTCCAGTGCTTCTTCTTGCTGGGCCTTTAGAACCACGTCCACACTCCAGCTGTCTACTCCATCTGCTGTTTCTGAAGCAGGTCGGCTCCCCTGCCTACGTGCCCCCATGTCCTGCTTCTTCTCCAATATCTATCTAGCATACCCCTCTCTTCCCACTCTGCTCCTAAACCATCCTACACTAAGTCTCTCCAGGATCTGCAGCTCACCTTTACACACCTGTATCCAAACTCCCGGGACACTATTGCTCTGATGAGCTCCTTCATCTCCCCCGTACAAAACTTGGGGATGGCCTCATATGTCTTTAAAGTCCCAATGCCAGAACCTAGTTGTTGTGGAATAAGTATTTGCTCAGTGAAGTCCATGCCCTATTAACTCTTTAATCCCTGCAGCACTATCAGGTCTCAAGGAAGATACGTGTTTGACAACTTTCAGAAAGAAATAAAGGAACTAATATGAAACTCACAATGACCCCATCCATGTCCCTTCAACACCAGGATCATAATCATAGAGTTTCGTTGGAATGCTCCTGATACTCATTAGACCTGGTCCACCCCTTTTGTAGATTTTTGCAGCAGGGATAATGAGGCCAACTGGGGAAAAGAGGATGGGGATGTTTCCCCCATATTTTGTCCTTTATATGCTCAAAATGGTGATTGATTCTAAATCAAAGAGTTCTTGGTAATTCCAAAGTTAGTCACATTAGTCCATTGAAAAGTCCAGTATTAACCCCATTTTCCAAAATGTAGCATTTGTTCAGGAAGAGACATCACGCTCAGTGCTGTGTGGAAGAAGTTGAAGAAAGGAGTGGCCCAGAGACCTCTGTCACCTGAAAGGTGAGGTCGGGTGGCCCTGTCCCCTCCGCACCTCTAACCTGGCCTTTGAGCACATTGTTCCTGAGGGCCGGGGGGTTGCCCCCACCCAAGACTGCTGTAGTTCTCCTTCTTCGGATAGAGGGGAGGGAAGGTGTGTCTTGCCTTATTTTTGCTACTTGAAAATTTCCATCCGTCCCCTAGTTTCTCTTTTTGCAGATTCCTTCTAATCATCATTATAATCAAGTGCGTTCCTGAGCCCACTCAGTACCCCTCTAAATGCAATAAAGCCATGCTAGGCACTGAACTAAACAAAGCCGCAGTGGGTCTGACCTTCAGGAGTTCACAGTACAAATGTGAACTCCCCCAAGCAGGGGGAGAAAGTCATGGGGGTCCAGGGAGCCCTCCTGCGTCCTGGTCCACAGTGGGCAGTGTGTCCCCAGCAGTCAGACACGGGGAGAGGACCCTGCACTGCCCACCCAAGCACTGGCAGGGTACCCAGCTTGTGCACACCTGCCTGATTTGCTGCTTGCGTTGTGTCATTCTGGCATAACTTGGGTATCATTGTGAGTTTCACCCAGGCATTACTGTTTTGAGAAACATCCCCTTGCTACGTTTGTGCCTGTAGGGGATCCAGCACAGTGAGCTTTCCTTTCAAGTAAATGACCTCCCCTCAAAAGCCATGTGACAAATGTGACCATGTATTCTGGGAATTCTGTGAGACGCCATGATTCTTTCTAAAACAAAATCAAATGATAAAAGTTCTCTCATCCTAATAAAAGTTATCAAGCACGTGTTACATAGCCCAGCTGATGAGGAATGGCTGATTTAGACTTATTTCTCATTCTGAGGATGGCTTTCCCTGATGGCTCCTTTTTCTTTGCACAGCACTGAAATCACTGTCGCAGTTAGCATGATGTATTAGCCTCGACGAGAATTCTCTTCATGACATATAGAAATGTTCAATCTGCTGCTGGTACAATGATAGCATATTATGATATCCTGGTCAAATTATGGAGTCAGAGCAAAACAAAAGTAGGAAAAGTCCTTGGTGAGCTTTCAGAAAATCATAGAGTGTGTGTGTGTGTGTGTGTGTGTGTGCACGTGTGTGTGTGTATGTGTGTGTGTGTACACATGCATGCATGCACACCTGTGAGCCTGCAAACGTGTGCAACAAGTGACAAATTCTAGATGGGGTTATTATTCCACCTTTTCTATTCTCTTTGCTCCTCCACATGCATCCCCACCGTGGTTTTAAGTTCACTGGGCTGAGAGGAGGATTCATTGCCTCCCACCCCCTGCCCTTCTCCCAAACCCAGGCTCGGGCAGCAGGGGTGTCAGGCAAGGACAGTGTGGCGATGTGCCCCATAGAGGGGCTCGTGCTTGGTGCCTGGCGACCTCTCTGCTTTTGCTCACACTTCGCTCCATGCTTAGAATATCCTTTTGCCCTCTTCCCCAGGCTGCCTGTCGAGGCTTACTAATTGTGACGTTCGCAGGATCACGTGTGATCTTCCAAATCAGAAGCTTTTCAGTCTAGTAACACTTGGTTTGGGCTTTCTTACGATGCTAATCATCATCATCATCCTTTGCACTGCTGTCACTGTGCCATTTGTTTTTTCATTTTAATACTGTAAGCTCTCAAGAGAATGAGCTCTCCTTGGGCTCTGCTACTAGGAGAGCACAGTGCACTCGCTTAGTAGCACCCAACAAACATTGGGTTGAATGCTTAGAGGTATTAGGGGTGAAATTGTGGCGAGTGTGGGTTCGCCACTTCTGAGTCACAGCAGAGTGACTGCCATGTGTGGCTGTGGCAGGGAGGTTAGGATGAAGTGGGCAGGTTTAAAAAAAAATGCCCACTGCATGTGTAGGAAGACCATTTATTTGAGACTCCTGTCTTCTATGTCTTCTACAGTTCTTTTTACTGTTTCCTAGAGACACGGGTACATACCATAGACAATGACAGCCAAGAGAGAGACAGCATTGTTATTGTTTATATGCCTTTATAAAATCTTTCCTTAATCTTACTTTAATTTTACAGAAATTCCTATGTAGGACTAAATCTGCCTGCACAATATTAAAAAAATTAAACTTGTGCACAAGTATTGATAGCTCCACCTACTCTTCCTCCCATCTTTGACTGTGTGTAGGTTATACAGATGTCTGGGGATGTGCTTCCATTCTGCTTGACATAAACCTGGCCGGGTGCTCCCAAGTTCTCTGGTGAGAATGCTCACCAAACAGGATTAGAGATCAGAAGTCCTCAGCCAGGCAGCCTGTGGCAGTCGGCCTGCCCATGCAACACTGCAATTGATTTCTCTTCCTGCATTAGAGACACATTTTGGAAAACAGTGTTAATACCAGCCTTTTTAATGGGCCATGTGACTAATTTTGGATTGCCAAGAACTTTGTGACTTTTCAGAACAGATTTTGTGAACACAACAGTATAAAGTCCTAATGCAAAAAGTAACCTGATAAGCAATTCTGAAGACCATACCATAAAACCTTTCCAGTCTCGACCACCTTGCAAAGCAAACTAATGTGAGTTGTTCGACCAGGTGTCTTTATTATTGAATATGCCTTGGCACTTCCGGTTCCTACCACAAATAGGAGGACACCCTTTAGACAGAGAGAAATAGCATATATGTCACTTCTCTCTCTTGTTAGAGTGTGAGCAACCTGAGAAAAACTCACACTAATAAGATTCCTTTTCCGGTTCTATAGGAAAAATCCCACAAAGCATCCCCAAACATAGGCGCTTTTCTCTACGTATTAGTCAACTTCCAGATATTTTCACCCTAGTTAGAAGGTTAGGACTTTTCCAGTTCAGAATCTTAGTGTGGAGTGACCTGCTTGGCCCATGTTCATTTCCAGCCCTCACTGGGACATCACATGACAAGTGAACTGATGGAAACAGAAAGTTCCTCAAGTAGGATAGCAAAGGGAGGAAACTTCCAGGAACAAACCGTGTATAAGTGAACAGCTGTAGCAGGTAGCTTAAGTGTGGGCCCTACTTATCTTGACTTACATGTTTTTAATACATATTTCAATCTCTTGTGTTTTATTCCCAGATCCTTGCTCAGGTCAAAATGATTTGGCAGTTACTTGAACCCAATCAAATTGTTTGCACCCCTGGAATCCATTTCTTACATCTCTTTTGTGTCTCCTCTTTCCTCTTTCTTCTCCTCTCTCAATAAGCCTCTTTTCTGATTGTCTTTGGAAGGAGATTAAATGTTTGCATATTGACTTGAAATTCCAGACCTGAGACAGGTAAGCTGTGAAGTCCCATTTCACCTAAGTTGCAGGTCCCAGCATCCCTGCTTTTAAGCCTTCTTTCCTCATGTGACTTCCCCTGAATAAACTGGCCTCTCCTTGCTACATGCTGCTGCTTTTGAACACCACACACCTTATATTCTTCCTCCTGGAACTGCAAAGTTCCCTTCTCAAAACAACTTTTTCCAGCTACTCTTAAATTCCATTTTTAGTTCTTACCTCTGGGACATGAATGATAGCTTTTCTACTGCTTGCCAGTTATTCACTCATTATCCAGATTAACCTATCTAAAGCTCCTTTTCCTAAGTTGCTCTCAAGAGACAATTTACCTGCATAAAAACACTAGACTTGAAACCTACCAACCTGAGTCCAAACTCCTGTTTTTATTACTGTGAGAGCCTCTCTTCTCATCTGCCCAGTGGGTCAGCTCCTGACCCTCCGAAGATGCTCTTCCTTCTTGGTTATAATTAATGAGGTATATGTTCACAATAACTGTGGCACTGAGGATGATACATCCCATGTAAATGAGACAGTTTTTAGATTTCTTCCTTGATCATTAAAGCTAGGGCCCCTAAGGATACAAAGACCAATTTTTCAATTTTACAAGTGAGGGAATGGCATCCCAAGATCCCATAATCAGATAGTAGCAAAGCTGAGTACACAGGCCATGCCCCAAGATGTCCAATCTATTAGGCATTTTTCCTAAAGAACATTCTGACTTTGCAGACCTGAATAAATACAAATTAATTTAATGTTTGTTGCACAGAACTGAACTAAGTAAGCACTAAAGATGCATAATGAAAGCCTAGTGTCAGCTCTCAAAAAGATTTTGAACAAGCTGGGCAGAAAAATGTCAGCAGCTAACTGATACGAGGCAGAGTGAAGTAAAAGCTAAATCAAGGCAAAATATATTTATAATTTCTCCCATTCAAAAAGGAGATGCATTGAAACTGGGCCTTCAAGGTTACATGAGGAATTTGAACTCATGGAGAAGGAGAGGGAGGGACACACGTCCCAGGCAGAGGAGATCACAACGGTGAAATCAAACTGTCTGTAAAGTACACAATATGTGCTGAGAATATAGAAGAGACTCATGTTAAGTAGAATGTAGGATTTCTAAAGAGATTTATTTAGAATTTAGATGAAAAACATAAATAGTTTGGGGCTATAGTATTAAGAGCTTTGGCTTTTTTGTAAATGGACAGCCATTGCAGTTATCTGAAGAGACTGAAGTTGTCAGATCATTTAATCTTTACAGAAATGACACCTAAAAGTTAAGTCCATGTTGGCCTGGAAGGGCCAAAAGGCATGGATAGTGGCATTGGAGGGAAGAGGGAAGATTCTAGAAACAGGTGATGTCAGGACTGAATGCAAATTTACAATCCTAAATCTTAGAAACTTAAATAATTGCTCATTTCTAAGCTATCTTTCTGGTGTTCCAGAAAAGAGTATCTTTCAGTATATTTTTGTCACCTCACAGAACCTAACCAGGTTATATTTTTCATTTATAGAACATTAGCTAAAAGTAGTTTCTAATATTCTTTGTATTATTGCTAGAAAGAGAATGGGGAGACAGTGTTGCTTACACAGCTAAGTAGCTCATTTCATAAGGAAAAAGCAAATCTTCCAGTTCTGGATCTATAACACTAGAGTGTTCACTGATCAGATTTTCAGAACATGTCTTTAATAAACAGGATACCAATGGACATTTTTATAGCACATTCATGGAAATGTAAGAACAGAATTTGACCAAGAGAAAATAACTAAAGTAGTCATTTGGGGTTAGAACTTCTGATTTATAAGTTCTGGAACTAGTTCTATACTTGGCAAAAGCCAAGTTGTCTGTTAAGTTAATATCAGCTAAACCACAATATTCCACTGGCATCTGCAACTCAAATTTTGTCCAACTGAAACCACCTAAAATTGAATATTCACTAATGCTTGTCAGCATTATCATCATTCTAAGTTGATATATTTAAGAAGCACTTTGAAAAATATTCTGTTGATAATTTCTGTGATTCACACCTGACCTACCATAAACTGTCTCAGTAATTCAGATTTACCTACATTTCCTCTATAAGTAAAAATCTAAACTTAAGATCTTACCTCCAAATGAAAGAACCTGCAGAGACTAGATATCTGACTTTTCATAGGCACCAAGCAGCAGATAGGTTTAAAATTGGTTGAGAGTAGATACAATTGGATCTTCTGTATTCTAGTAAGCAGCTCCCTTAATTTTTATTCCATTGAAAAACCAAGTTCATTTGTATTTAAATGTGTCTACTGTTTACACTGAACATACTGCTTCATCAGAAGTTTGTAAAGTGCTACAAATTAAATTATATATATGTACTTATATTTATGAAAAAACAAGTGAATATTTTTTACTTTTTATGAAAAATGCTGTTAACCTCCAAATATATACATATATATACACATACTTACATCATTGGTCACCTCTAAGTAATCCCTTCTGGTGTTTCAAAAAGGGTACCTTTCAATAGGATCAATAATTTTTATTTTGTCATTTCATAGACAATAACCCAGTTATACCTTTCCTTTATAGAATATTAATTAAAACTAGTTTCTAAATGTTTTTTGTACACATCAATATGTATATGTATGCATGTATATATGAATGGAATTTAATAGAATTTTTAATAAAAGCTGAAACCTAGAAACAGCCCAATGTCCATCAAAATTGGAATGGATAAATACATTATGATAACATCATACAGTGGTATACACTACATAGCAATACAAGTAACAAACTATAATAAATGGGTCCCCACAAGTGTGGTATTGAGTGAAAGAGGCTAGAATATATATTATATGATTCAATTTATATAAAGTTCAAAAACATGCACAATTATTTTTTTTCTTTCAACAAACATTTGTTGACTATTTACAGAAGGCAAACACACTGACAGACATGATGGGATTCAAGAATGTATGGCATGGAGGCTGTAATCTTTTTTATTTTTATTTTTATTGAAGTATTGTTGATATACAATCTTATATTGGTTTCCAGCATACAACACAGTGGTTCAACAGTTACCCATACTATTAAATCCTCACCCCTTCCAGTGTGGTTATTATCTGTCAACATAGAAAGATGTTGCAGAATCATTGGCTATATTCTCCATGCTGTACTACTATCCCTGTGACCAACTTATATTATGATTGAGAATTTTTGTGCCCCTTTATCCCCCTCGTCCTCCCTACCCACCCACCCCAACCCCTCTGCCATGGTAGCCACTAGTCATTCTCAGTGTCTGTGAATCTACTTGTCTTTTTTGTTCATTTTCTGTTTTACTTTGTTTTTATGTAAGTGACATCATGTGGTATTTGTCTTTCTCCGCTGGCTGATTTCACTGAGCATAATACCCTTTAGATCCATCCATGCTTGTTACAAATGGCAGGATATCTTTTTTTAATGACTGAATAATATTCCATTGTGTATATGTACCATGGCTTCTTTATCCATTCATCTATAGATGGACACTTTGGTTGCTTCCATATCTTGGTTAGTAAATAATGTGGTGATAAACATAGGGATTCCTACATCTTTTTGAATCTGGAATTTTGTTTTTTTCAGGTAAATTCCTAGAAGTAGAATTACTGGGTTGAATGGTATTTCTATTTTTGGTTTTTTGAGGAAACTCCATATTGCTTTCCACAGTGGCTGTACCAATTTACATTCCCACCAATAGTGGAGAAGGGTTCCCTTTTCTTCGCATCCTCACCAAAACTTATTATTTATTATCTTGGATAGTGGCCATTCAGACTGGTGTGAGGTGATATCTCATTGTGGTTTTGATTTGCATTTCCCTAATGATAAGCAATGTGGAGCATCTTTTGATGTGCCTGTTGACCATCTGCATTTCTTCTTCAGAAAAATGTCTGTTCAGGTCCTCCGCCCATTTTTTAATTGGGTTATTTTTTTTTTTTGGTGTTGAGGTGTATGAGTTTTTTATATATTTTGGATATTAACCCCTTATCAGAAAAATAGTTTATGAATATATTCTCCCTTACTGTAAGTTGCCTTTTTGTTCTACTGATGGTGTCATTTGCCTTATAAAAGCTTCTTAGTTTAATATTTTCAAAATATCACTTTCATTTTTTTATTTCATTTCATAAATTTTCATTTTTTATTTTGTTTCCTAGGAGTTGTGTCCAGGAAAAAATTGCTCATATTTATCTTCAAGAGATTTTTGCCTATATTTTCTTCCAAAAGCTTTATGGTTTCATGTCTTACATTCAAGACTTTGATCCATTTCAAATTTCCTTTTGTATATGGAGTTAGACAGTAATCCAGTTTCATTCTCTTGCATATAGCTGTCCTATTTTCCCAACACCAGTTATTGAAGAAGCTGTCTTTCCCTTATTGTGTACTCATGGCTTCTTTATCGTATATTAATTGACCATCTATGTGTGGGTTTATATCTGGGCTCTCTATTCTGTTCCATTGATCTATGAGTCTGTTCTTATGCCAGGACCATACTGTTTTGATTACTGTAGCTTTGTAGTATAACCTGAAGTCAGGGAGTATAATACTCCCAACTTTGTTCCTGTTACTCAGAATTTCTTTGGCTATTTGTGGTCCTTTGTGGTTCCATATGAATTTTAGAACTGTTTGTTCCAGTTCATTGAAAAATGCTGTTGACATTTTGATAGAGGTTTCATTGACTCTGAAAATTGCTTTAGGCAGGATGGCCATTTTGACAATATTAATTCTTTCTATCCATGAGCATAGGATATATTTCCATTTATTTGTGTCTTCTTTAATTTTTCTCATGAATGTCTCATAGTTCTCAGAGTACAGGTCTTTCACCTCCTTAGTTAGGTTTATTCCTAGGTATTTTATTCTTTTTGATACATGCACAATTAAATTATACTGTTAGAAACATCTTACCCTGGAGTGGGGAAGACAGTGGGGGTGCTGTTAGTGGGGACTTCTGAGGTGCTGGCAAAGTGTGCTAACTTGACCTGGGTGATGTCTGCATGGATATTCCTTGGACTTGGGAGTGATGAAGTACACAACTCTACATTGTGGAGCTGGATATTGGATTGGCCCGAATCTGTTCCAAAGTCTTCATTCGTAATTGGGTAATATTTCTATAATAAAGGATATCATGTTCTAGAAACATAGGTATATCAACAAGTGCTCATGGAATGCCTATGTGCCTATTACAGTAGAACTTAAAAGTGACATACAAGTATGGTTTCAGCCTTCAACTGGCTGGGTGAGAAGCCATAAGTAATATGCATATATTCATTATTCACCCAGCATATTTTTATGCCAGCCCTGTGTGGAAAGGGTGCTAAAGATACAGGAGTGGACAAAACTCTCTTTGTTGTCAGAGAGTTCTCAGTCTCATTGGGGTGTGTGTGCATAGTGACTGTATGACCCATGCACATGCATGCCAGGTACCAGGATGCCAACATAGTAGAAACCCATGGAAGACTGGGGTAGGGGAGCAGGATCAATCCTACCTGTAAGGATGAGATTTAAGGAGAGCTTCACACATGAGATGATATTTGGACAGTTCTTGATTCGTGTTCATTTGAGATGACCTAGCTAGACAAGAGAGTTCAGGGAAAACGATGTGAGTAAAGGTCAAGAAAACCAAAAGCCTATGGTTTCATGGAAAACACAGCTGATCAACACCTACAAATATGCTAATGGGACTGCCTCACAGTGGTAGATTTTTCCTACTTCTTCATAAAAGACTGTCATTTCTATACTTTCTACAATAAGGGTGTACTCTATGCACAATCAAAAACAATATGCATGTAGGATTTTAAGAAAAATGTAGTTTGGAAGATTATGATCATAGCCAATAGTCTACTGTGACTAGGTTAAGAAGAATCAGAATCTTGGAGTTTTGAATTTTATTCTGTAAGTAAAGGGGACACGGGAAAATCTTTTTTACAAAAGGGTAAATTATCAATTGAAACACCAGAGGACAATTCAGAACAGCATTTAGTTCAGCGCCAAAATGTGTTATATCGACATATGCAATAGGTCAGAGAAGAATATAACAATGTGGACCAGAATGTTATTGATAGGCTTCACGGAAAGACGCAGGATCAAAGCTCACCTTGAAACAGTTGTAGTATTTAGATAGAGAAAAAACAGGGGAGAGAACATTTTAGGCTGAAGTACAATGTAAGCAAAAGCTAAGTAATGAGGATAAAAGTTTGTGTTTGGATGTAATGCAATCTAGGAATGCATGGGGTGAAATCATGGAGCATAAGACAGCTTCTAGTTCCAGGAGGGAGGTTTGGGACATGATTGTGTAGCCAGGGTCGATTCCCAAGTAGGAGAATGTTTGTATAAAAATAGGTCTTGAGCAAATGAAGCTCACTGGGCAGCAGTATTGAGGGAGGTGTGGTGGAGAGATACTTATAATCTTCATGTGGATGAAGTCAGTGGAATGGCAAAGGGAGTACATGTTAATATTTAAAACAATCAATTGAGTGGATGAAGACTGGCTAGAGATTTAATAAGAAGAGTTCATTGTGCTTTCACTGTCGAACAGAATTCTGAAGTTCTGAAGATAATTATAAATTGCCATAGAATCCCATTCATAGAAAAATGGCAACACCAATCCCCATCATGAGGCATAAATGTCACAAATGTTTCCAGCAATTGGGCTGTATTGGACTAGCCGCTCATGTTCTCCTGCTAAGGCCCCTCAGTGTCCATGGTGGGCATTTATAAAAGGTTGTCAGCCTATGGCCATCGAAAAGAGCAAACCTATCCAAGAACAGGGAGGCACCTCCACCTCTCATCTTACACATACCTTACGACAGCCACCTAAGGTAAACAATGTGGATTAATATTGGAAATTAAATGGTTTGGACTCCATTTGCAGGATATATTTCTGGGCAAAAGACACAGGGAATAAAGGCACCACTTTCTTCAGAGTTTCCTAAAAAATGGAGGGATTGTCATAAGCAACTATAAATTAAACAGTCTCCATCCAGACTGGTTGCTGTAGATGGCCTAGAAATCATCTCGAGTGTTATGTGCCATGAAGTCACATCACACAGATCAACAATCACTCTGGGTAGGTAGCGAAAGGGTGTTAAAAACACCTGGTTGCCATGTTAAATATTCATAGTGAAGTATTGAGGAAGGTTTCCCTTTGATCCTTGGTTACAAAATTATCAATAATGCTTGTAGGGTTCGTGCATTACAAATGCATGTGAATGACGTGTCCATGAGACAGTCATGGAAAACCACCACCAAGATGCAGAATGATAATGTTTGGAAAGTATTTATGCATCCTTTTAATTCCTTGATTTTACCTCCCCATTGTGTAGAGTGCATTTTTCCTCTTTTTAGATTAGAAATGTAAAAAAATTGCAAAGCAACTTGGCCGGCACCACAATAGCAAACTTGTAATGGGAAAAACTCTAAGTTGGTCAGGAGAGTCATATTCAAATTTTGGAGCTCTGGAATGTACCAATTAACCAGTTTGTCTTGCTTTCTTTTCCTGTAAAATAGAAGAGTCTACCCATCTCACAGGGTTTTTGAGTAATCAAAGAAATAATGGACATGAAGGCAGGGTTCAAATGCAACACACCATTGGTGTGACTAGAATATAAAACTCCCATACATCTTTGAACTTTGCAGAGCCCTCTGCAAAGGAATATTGATCCCCCAGAACAATGTGCTTCCTGCTCGACTTGCTGCTGCAATACAGGTTTAAAAAAGAAACTACTCTTTTTAACCACTCAGTATGAATATTTAACACAGCATCACAATGCATGTCCTTGAGCTTTGAGTCCTATATGTGGTAATTAGCAATCAGCATATAGAATACTACTAAATGAGTTGACTTCCAGGTGGAAAAGCCATTCATTCATTCATTTTCCAAACATCACTGCTAGTCCATGTGTCTACACAAGATATAATTGCTCTCAGAGTCTTAAAGCCTGCAGAGTGAGGGAGAGGGATAACCACATAGTCACAAAGCCAAGTGAGAGAATGCTGTGGGAGCACAGGAGGAAGAGCTAGTAACTGGCTGCAAAGGCAAGAACGTCTCACCCAGCAGATGACATCTGGGCTTCAGGTCATACCAACATCTGGCAGACTAGCTAGATAGGATATTGAGCCATGTACAGCAATGTAAACTCAGGGTTCCTGACACAGACTCTGCATCTCAGGACACTCCCCTCAGCCTCCCATCTTTCCAGCCCCTGCTTTGGAGTATTTGCAAAGCCTTATCAGGTGCCAGGGACTAGAGGGATGGCAGCTGTCTGACTGGGGAATTCTGGACCTGGACCAGAACCCATGTGGGCCTTGGACCCCTGTTTTTCCTTTTTGGGATAGTCTCCAACCCTCTAAGTCCATCTCACCCCATGCCTGGCAAGTGAGGTCGGCCAGATGCCCCAAGGAGCTCAGAACTCCCACCTGTGGGCTTGCTGTGGGCCCTGCATCCTGTCTCTCTTTCCAGGAGGACTGCCTGCTTAGCAGATTGCTCCTACTGAACAGCATGCTTTTTTTATTTTTTTGGTTAATCAGGTGAAATCAGTACTGATGCCCTAATTTGGAGTTACTCAATTAGTTTCTGTAGACAAGGACCCTGCACACTGTAGAGGTGGCCGTGGCTTGCAGGGTGATAGCGTGTGTCCCCATGGGATTGTCCCATCCTGGAAACTTTTATCACAGCAGCTCACTCCACTATGACAAAAATACCCACCCAAATGCAAAAAAATGAAACTGGACCACTATCTTGCATGACACATGAAAATCAATCCAAAATGGATTAAAAACTTAAATATAAGACTTGAAACCATAAAACTTTTAAAAAGAAAACATAGGCAGTAAGCTCCTTGGCATTAGTCTTGGCGTTGATTGTTTGAATCTGACACCAAAAGCAAAAGCAACAAAAGCAAAAATAAACAAGTTTGAAGACATCAAACTAAACAGCTTCTACACAGCAAAGGAAACCATCAATGAAAGGAAACCATTATTTAGTGGGAGAAAATATTTTCAAATCATTTATCTGGTAAGGGGCTAATCTCCAAAACATATAAAGAACTCAATAGCAAAAAAAAACAAACAGTCCCATTTAAAAATGGGCTGAACATCTGAATAGACATTTTCCTAAAGAAGACATACAGATGTAACAAGGACATGAAAAGATGAAAAGATGCTCTAAATAATTAACCATCAGGGAAATGCACATCAAAACCACAATTATTATGTAGCTATTATCAAAAAAGCAGGAGATAACCAGGGGTGGCAAGGATGTGGAGAAAAGGAAACCCTTGTGCACTGTTGGTAGGGATGTAAATTGGTGCAGCCACCATGGAAAACAGTACGAAGGTTTCTCAAAAAACTAAAAATAGAACTACCATAGGATCCAGCCATTCCACTTCTGGGTAATTGCCTGAAGAACATGAAAACACTACTTCAAAAAGACATATGCACCCCCATGGTCATTACAGCATTAGTTACAATAGCCAAAATATGAAAACAACCTAAGTGTTCACTGATGGATGAATGGATAGAAAAGATGTGGTACAATGATGTATTATTCAGTCGTAAAAGAGCATGAAATCTTGCCATTTGCGACAACATGGGTGAGCCTTGAGGGCATTATGCTAAGTGAAATAAGTCAGACAAAGCAAAGCAAAGCAGATACTGTTATTATTGTATGGTCTCTCTTTTATGTGGAACCTAAAATATATAATATATATAAACAAATATTTTCAATTTTATATATATTATATAAATATATGTGTGTATATATGCCCAGGATGCTTTCTGAAGTGACTAACCATACAGAAAAGTAGTCTAATGCTTCTCTGATTTCATTAAAAATATTCCTTTTTGCTCTATTCTCTGACAAAGTCCTGTTCCTACATCTTTTTCTTCCTCTTAAAAAACAAACAAACAAACAAAGCAAAACCATAACGGAAGAACTCAAACTACCTCATCAGCATTTTGTTGCCATAAGGAGGTGGCCAGCCTCAGGGTAAGAAGCTGAGGATTGGATGATGAAGCACATTATTCCAAGTAGCCAACACACTGTGGTGAGCATCCTCATGAACAATATTTTATAAACACTCCATTAAAAGCTTGCTCAGGAGCTTAGATAATGAAAATATCAAGTGCTCAATGTGATAAACCTTGCAAATTTCACATCAGCATATGTGGCCTTACTGAATTTTGGCACTGACAGTACTATGTTTCTGTGTGTGTGTGTGTGTGTGTGTGTGTGTGTGTGTGTTTTACTATTATGAAAGGTCTTTTGATCCTAATTATTATCTGCAATTTTTTTATGTCCCAAATCTACTGAGAGTGCGTGAGTTTTTATTTGCCATGTCCACAACAAGGTAAACAGCTGACTTAAAAGTAAGTTGAGGAGAAGAATAAATTCTAGGTTAAGAAAAGGCAAGGCTTTTCTTCCCTCTTTTTTCCTCCTCCAATTCCCTGCCCAACTTTCCAGTGATAGATGCTGAAGAACAAATCAGAGTGCCCTCCTCTTGCACTGTAAGCAACTTGAAAATGAAGCACTCCAGTATTTTTAAGAAATTGAATATCTAGAAAGATTGTTAATTAAATTGTCAAAAATCTTCTTGCCTCATTTCAGTGCACTGCATAACTAGGTAGCCAGAAGCTAAATATAGCATCTCAGTGCTATTCTTGGATCTTAATATGGTTTCAATTATTTAATTTAAACAATGTTTCAAACTCTGAAGAAGAAAACAAGTTGAAGACCAGGGCAGAACAATGAGGTGCCACAGAGGTCTCCCAGGGGTGCCTCTCCAGTCCTCCTCACTCTCTGACAACATCTCCTACCTGTGTCTTGGAAATATTCTACCTCATGCCACAAGTGACAGGAGTAGGGGACATTTTAGTAGATATCAAACTCATCTATATTAAAGCCATTCATTCAACATTTACTGAGTTCCTGTTTAACAAGTGCCAGGACTATGCTAAGCAGGGAGAGCAGAGTAGAGTGAAATGATGGGTAATAAATGGAGGTTCTTGCCTTAGAAACACTTATTAGCCAGTGAGAGGGAAACATATGGAGACACAATGAGAAGGACTTTAAGCAGCAGTGTTGACTGAACGGACATTTCCGTGGGGTGTCGGAACTGGATACATGCACTTGACCATTGTATGCTGGAGTTTCAATGCCCAATCCAGGGATAAGAGGTGGCCGTGGCCTTGCTTTAGACAATGAGCTAAGACCCTGCATAAGGGAAGTCTTGAGGGTCTGCTCATACTTACACCTGGAAATAGTAAAATAAAAACAAAAAAAGTCTTCCTGCAAGGGCAGGGAAGTAGCAAAGAGACTTAAACTCTAAGGATCTGGATAGAGACTGGAAGGCTCCTGGGAGAAATTGAAATTGCAAACCTGTGCCATTCTTCTTGAGGGATTCAAATTTATCTTGCCAGTAGGATTCAGGATCCCAGTGTAAAAGTGGGCCATTGGAATCACTGGAATACTGATAGAAGTAAATGAAAAATCTCTTTATTAAAAAACATCATGTTAGCATAAATTCACAATGAAAAATTCCAAACCACATGAAGAAACAGACTACAATAAATATTTAAAACTAAATAATAATTTTAAACTACTTACAAAACAGTGGGATTTACAAGAGGTGCTTAGAGAGAAATTTGTAGTCTTATGTGCATTTATTAGGATAATTAATAAAGTTAATGAGCCACACTGTCAATCAAGAAGTAAGAAAAGGTCTAATAAAACTAAATCAAAAATGAAGAAGGCAAATTAGGACATAAGAGATGAACTTAATGGAAAGGAAAATCAAAATAAGGGTCAGCAGATGCAAGAAAGGAGCTAGAAATAAGAGAAAAATCTAAAGGTTATTATAAATATAGATGCTCACAATAGAAAATTAAAGAAGAAATAGAAAATATAATAAAAGAAGACAAACAAAAGATAGATTAGAGAAGGAAGCAAATACAGCATGTAGAAATGAAGAACGTAGTCTTTGAAATTAAATTAGGTGTTTGGATTAAATTGCAGAGTGGACACAGCCAAAGAGAGAATTAATAAACTGGATGATCTAAGGAAATCACCCAGAATGGAAGCCTAGAGAAATAAGAAGAAAGACACAATGTATGGAGAGGCATGGATGATAATAACAATAAGGATACCTAATACCTGTTGACTCCTTCCTGTATACCAGGCCCTGTCCATGTTGTTTCTCTATATTAATTCCTTCAAGCCTCATAACAGCCCAGTACTATTCCTAGCCCCAATTTGGCAGATGAGAAAACTCATGCAGAGAGAAGTTAAGTGATGGGAAATATGGGAGAGGATATCTTCCCACTGAATGGCTCCAGGGCCTCATTTCTCCATGTTCACTTGGGTTCCACCTGCACTGCCTCTTATGGGTCATCGTGAAGCAATAGCCAGTTCAGTAATGCATTATTTACCATCACCTCTCATCCTTCCTTGATTCACTCCTCCCTTTCATCATTTTTATGGTCTGGCATTTGTACCTTTGAGATAAATTATTAGCAGTTAATTGGTATCTAGCATAACAGATCACTAATAAATAATGTTATATATCAGTGGGTTAAGAGAATGCTATAATCACATTATTTTAAAATACAGAGGTAAGTACCATAAGGAATAGTTCCCCCAAAAAAGTCAAATTTGTTACCTCTGGGAAAGTGAGACTACTATGTTTAGCATTATTTAAATATTGAAACTATTTACATGCATTTCTTGGATAAAAATAATTAAAATATATAATTGATGAACTAGAGATATTATCAAACAGACCCTGAGTTTACTATTCATAGATACTCACTAAAGGAACTAAGTCTCATATTATTCAGAAAGAAAGAAATTGAACCAAAGAGAAAGAATAGGATTCAAGAAGTGAAGTTGACAAATAAGATTGTAAAAATAAAACAAAAACAAAAATAATGGAGTGGAGTGTTTTTCATAAGGGGGTTACCAACAAGATAGAAGTAAAAGCAAGGCTATAATGATGTGGAAAATGGAGAGGGATAACCAAATTTAAGCATTCCAGGGTTGTTCAGTCTATATTGGCTGATATAAAAGGCCAGAATATGTTAAAATTTTAATGGTTACTGTAAAGAAAATAGAGATGAAACATATAACTTCCAAAACAGTAGAAAGGAAAAATAGAATAAAGAAAACGGTATAAGCCAGGGTCTAAGAGGAGCAAAGACAAATAGAAAACCAGATATGACCATTTGCATCACAATAGATTAATCATAGATTAAATCACAGATAAACCTCCCTTCTAAAAGTCAGAGAAAAAAGTGATGCAACAATGATACAATAAGCAGATGTGAACCAAAGGAAAACTAGCATGATGATATTATTATCAAATAAAATAGATTTTCATGTCAACAACATTATTAAAGGTAAAGAAACTTGTGACTTAATGATAAAGGGGATATTTCATAGTATGATAGAAAAATCCAATAAAATAGACTCCAAATATAAAAAAGATAAATGATCAGGATTATAAGAGAAAACAGAGTAATCTAAAATTGTAAATGGAGAGTTTTAAATATACTTTTCCTAAGAATTGATAGATCAACTTAGTAAGTATAATTCAATGTACACATTCAACAATTGTAGACTATATGCTTTTTGAAATAATATATGGGTCATTAAAAAAATTAATTATAATCTGAATCATAAAAAAGTCAGTAATTCCAAACTCTTAATATCATCCAAAGCATTTTCTGTAAATAAAGATATAAGATATAGTCAATACTAAAATATCTTATAAAGATATGATATAAAGTCAATAGATATGTCAATACTAAAATAGTACCCAAAATTCATAGATCAAAAATAAATCTTTAAAACTAAATAATAATTTAAAACTACTTACAAAACAGTGGGATTTACAAGAGGTGCTTAGAGGGAAATTTGTAGTCTTAAGTGCATGTATTAGGAAATAATTAATATTTAAAGTTAATGAGCCACACTGCCAGTCAAGAAGTAAGAAAAGGTATAACAAAACTAAACCAAAAATGAAGAAGGCAAATTAGGAAATAAAAGATGAACTTAATGGAAAGGAAAATCACAATACAATAGAAGACTCAAAAACAAACAAACTGAACAAAAGCTAGTATTCTGAAAATATTAATAAAATAGACAAATCTCTGGCAAGATTCATGAAGAACAAAACATGAGAAGGCACATACAAAGAATATTATGGGGGTCTATTCAACAGATATTTAAGGGAGTATTATGAGCAACTGTATGCAAGTCAATCTGAAAACTTATGTAAGATGGAGAATATTATGGGTAAACTATAAATTGCCAATATTCATTAAAGGAGCAATAGAAAACTGAAATCTGTATAATCTCTAAAGAAATTGAATCCACCCACACCCCCCACAGCTCTCACACACACACACAAAACCATCTAGCCAAAAATCATTAGTCCCAGAAGATTTTGCTGGTGAGTTTTAATGAACATTGCAGAGGGATTACCTGTAAATTATATACGCTGTTCTAGAGAATAAAGAGGTAAGCGCTATCATATACAAACTGTTCAAGGAAATAGAAAAAGAAGGTGTACAACCCTTGATACAAAACTTGGATGAGGAACATATGAGAAAGAAATTTCATAAACCACTTTGACTTATAAGCATAAATGCAAAAATCCTAAGTATAATATTCAAAACAATTTGAAAGTGATCTATCAAGGCCAATTAGAATTATTCCAAGAATGTAAGTTTGGTTTAACGTAGTGAGTCTGTTTAGGATTTCACCACACTAAAATCTATCAGAGGAAAAAAAGCAATGATACCTCAATAGATCTGTTGAAAGCATTTAATGTAACTCAACACATTGGCATATGACAAAAGTGACTTTATAAATCAGTGAGGAAACAATGTTCAATCACTCAATAAGTGGTACTCAGGGAAAAAATGTCTATATTGAAAAAAATTACATGGGATTTCTAGCTCACATCATAGACAAAAACAAATTCCCGATGGATTAATGACCTAAATATGTAAGACAAAGCTTTAAACGTTTCAAAAGAGAATACAGGGAACAGTTATATAACCTCATCATAAGAACGAATATCCTTAAAAGTTCAAATACCAAACAAGACATAAACAACTGATAAGAATGGACAAACATAGGAGCAAACAATTTGCAGATAAGGAACTCTGAACACCTGACAAGCAATCAGGATACAGCAATTAAATCATCCCCAGCATACTGAAAAACAAATTAAAATATTGGTACCAAGTGGTGATGAGGTAGAAAGGGGAACTTTCATACACTGTTGATGTGATGGTAATTGTTACAGTCACTCTGAGAACTGCCAATACCGAGTTAAGCTAAAGGTGTGCATATCCTATGACCCAGCAGCTCCAGTTCTAGTTTTATTCCTTAGAGAAACTATCGTACAGTAAATGCATGAGGAGAACTTTATCAGCATGCTTACTGGAGGATTGTTTGCAATTGTCAAAAACTTAGGTTCCAGTTAAATAACCCTCCAAAAGGGAATTCACAAATAAGTGGTGATATAATTCTATATTGGAATACCAATATAGCAGGAAATATGAATGGGCTAGCTTTATGTGAATGAACACAGAGTAATCTTAAAATATCATGTCACAAAATGATTCTTCAAATGTGATACCACTTACATAGGTCTGAAACCGACAAAGCAGTATTACATAATGCTTGCATGTACATACACATATGGTGAAAATGTAAAAATGTACAAAAAAGGTACAGGTACTCAAACGTCAACTTCAGAATATTCGTGGCCTCTGGGAAAGGAGGTGGGGAAAGGGAAGATTGGTGGCCTTTGGCTCTATCTGTAATTTTTATTCCCTTATATTCTTTTCAAAGCACTAAAGCAACTAGGACACAATGTTAACATTTTTAAACCTGAATAATGGACACCTGAATAATACAGTATTCAGTCTTTTTCTGTATCTTTGAAATGTATCATAAGTAAAAACAATATTTACAGGATGCTACAATAGATGTTAGATGTCGGTTCCAAGCTGGCACTGAGGACAGAGCAGGTGGCGTGGTCTGCCCCAGTGTGCTGAGGAAGCCTTCCCAAATGGCACTCATACTACTCTCATGAAGGATAAGAAAGAGGCTCCAGTGAGAGAGGAAGTCTTGCAGAGGAGGAAACAGCATGTGGGAGGCCATGACCAGCCATGGTATTGTGGGAGCTGTGTGTCACCTGAGGAGCCCAAACAAAGTGGTAGGACATATGCAAGGTGGTGGGAGGTGTGGCTACAATGGGAGGTGAGGGCTGTCTAGGCCGTAGGTCAAGATTTGGTGTCTTAGGTTAAATGTTTGCTGCAAGCTCTTGCTTCTAGCTAGAATGTCATTTTTCTCTTCCAACATACCAGGTCTTTGTTTCTTTCCTCCTCTCCACTCTTCCATTAGTTACAATGTGACATCTATTGAGTCAGAGTTGCATTTTTTGGAAGGACCTTAGCAATGAACTACTAGGTCAATCCCCTCATTTTATCCAGCAAAGAATATATTGTCCCCATTGAGGACAGACCACACTGAAAGTTTTTATCTTGGCCATCCAATTCAACTCAGCTTTCTGTAAGAACTGATTCCTAGGAAATTTATGAAGGAATCAGGGGACAGACTGTTTCTAGAGTTCATTGTTCACTGGTGGAAATTTTCATGAAAGTATACTGTGATATATACAGATAGGTGCTTAATAAATTAAAAATTATTTTGACGGATTCTCAATTATGAACATTTTTAAAAAGTTGTCTAATCAATTTTCTGAAGAAGGAAATGGGGCAGCATCTCATTCCACCCCCCAACTTTGGAGATTTTTATCCTGAGAGAAGGATTAAGAGGAAGAATGCTTTTGGTTTGGTCACCATGCATGAAGACAGAGCTGAGACCGAGGACTCAAGTCTAGGTGACGGGGAGGAATGGGGGACCTGGGAACAGTTAGCACAGAGATAATGAGAATGACTTGGGTAGAGTCTGTTGAATTTCAGAACATGACTACACATTCCAAAGCAATTTGATTCATGCCCCTCCCCCAGCACCAACCACCATTTGCCATAGCTCAGATAAACAAAAACAAGATTTTCTCAAGGATCCTCTGTAATATTCTGAAATATGATTTCTACCATGAAAGGACTATCTCTGTCTTTTCTGATTCAACTCCACCTCTCAAGAAAACCTTGCCCGTGAGAAAAATAAATATATAGGGTGCCCTCCATTGAGGGAAGTGCTCTTATTCCTGGTCTAGTCTCCTCCCTCTCACTTTGGTTTGAAACCTTCATTTCCTGACCTTCCAGGTCATGCTTGAACCATAGGTAAATCAGAATGTCCATGAAGAATTCCTCTCATTTTATAAGACTACAATCAACAGAGATACTAGCTCAGGTGACACAGACAACATTTAAGAAAATATGCACCATTTAAGAAAATTTAGCAGATCTAGTATACAAGCACTAGTATGACCAGTATGGACTCATGAACATGGTTTCTACCTAAACTTTATGATTAGTATGGATAGCAGCATGAATCTGGATTTGAAAATGAAGATTTTATTGATTCACTCATTCTTTCTTCCAACGACTAGTGATCTAAACAGTTCTGAGCAGTCTCTTCATGTTATCCAACTTATGCTTGCATTTATAATTAGCACCTCAAACTGTACATTTGCAGGTAATGGACCCTTTCCTTCCTGGTTGCTGATCTTTTTCCTCTTCTATATAGGTTTGAGCTAAGGTCATTTTGGAAAACAGCAGCACATCGCTTATTTCCTACCAAACAATCCAATGTCTCAGGCTGAGGCAAAAATGCCTGCACTACTAGCTCAGCAATTTGTTCTCTTTCTTGACCTGGTGAAATGCTGCCATACACTACAAAGCATTATATACACTTTTGCTTGCTTTCATTGTTAGTTGCCAATAGTTATTCATAGGAAAGCTGTTTAGCTTTTTATTCCAATATTACATATGGAAATATGTGTATCTCTCATTCTTTACATGTTAACAAAACAGGAAAATTTAGGCAGAAAGCATTTCCTACCATTATTGTGTGTCTTCTATATTACTCTCATGCTTAAAAGCTTAGTAACACAAAGCTTGTCTCTGTTTGAAAGTGTACCTAAGACTGAAATGATGTCAGCTATTGGATGATTACATGCAACTGTCAAAAACTGAGCTCAGTTTTGCTAATGCCTGCCTTGGGAGTTCACTCTAAATGAATATGATGATGGGTAATAGATCCCAAACTGTGTGTAAATGTTCTGAACAACTCACAGTTGACTTAATATGCCATTTAAGAAATATTAGCAGATCCTGATACACCAACACAGTTGTATAACCTATATGGGCCCAAGAACATACTAACAGGAAGGCTTTGTGAACTATGATTGTAATTCGGGGGCATTAATGCCTTTGAACCAAACATTTCTGACCACTTTCAACTTTGGAACATCAGGTTCAGGCTATTGAGCAAGGTTTGCACCTACCTTTGCAAGCAAAACAGGAATGTTTTATTTTTAAGGTACAGTTGAGTTAGGACTTAGGAGAGTGAAAGGCTTCTTTGCCTTTAAGGAATTGACAGATAAGGGGACACAAGCCTGGAAAATAATGGTTGCCTCCTTGAAATAAAAGGATTTTAACCTGGGGCTCCAGGTCTCCTGACATACTGCTAATTTTGGAAAAGGAAGAGAAAAAGGGAGTCTGGAAAAATACTTCACATAGTTAAAGTTTTTCAAGATTTACTTCAAATAGTTTCTATGCATTAAGTTTGATAACATAAAAATGTTGCTTTAATGTCCACACACAGAATATTTCCTTCATTTTTAATCATATCTCAAAACATTTTCTAAGAGTTGATAATTTTGGTCAAGGCTTAATAATTCTCTATTTTCACCTGCCAAATTTCAAGAACAAAGACATGCAATTAAAAAATGTAAGTTATTACAAGATTTGGTAGTGAAAGACTGTCATTTAGGACTCCTTTTAATTAAAAATGTTTTTATTGGTGTATAGCATGTTATAGTAGTTTCAGGTATACAGTGTATTGTTTTGATAATTACATACATTATGATCAACTATATTTCAGTTAAAAAAGTACAAAAATATCATATACATTACAAAATGCTCACCATGATAGCTGTGTAGTTATAGTACTTTCTTTAAATTGATAAAATGGAAAGGTAGATTCACTCCCAGGATTAGTGTGTAGATCCCAACAAACATAATAGGGTTGCCCTTCATTTTTAGGAAGTCCTCCAGGAATGGCTTGGAAAGATATTTTCACTTTCACTACGGCCTCCCCTCTGTGCACAGTTCTGGACAGCAGCGTGACCAAGTGGGGAGTGACTTGATGGTGAACGGCCAGCATTTGTTTCAGATCTGGGCTCTGCCTCATTCACTTGAACAGCTTTGTACACTTTCTTTCATCTCTCTGGCTTCTTCCTTGTCAGATGGTGGTCAAAACACCTTAAATCTTGGAATTCATGTGAGGATTAAATGATCCCTTTTTTAGTTAGAAATATCTGATATATATAAAATGTACAATGTTATATAACGTTTCATTTGAATGTGTAATGTTTAATATAGTTGTTATGTAAATATATCTTATCAATAAAATATTTAATATATTCATCAAGAAAATTCCAGAGTTTCTCAAACACACTGGAAGCCAACCCAGTGTTGGGTCCTTCCCTGCCTCCTCCCTACAATGGCTTGTTTTCCCCACAAACTCATCTCTGTGAACTGTGACTGTGAATGGGTTGTGTCCTTTAGAGCATATCCTTATCTGTATATACATGCTCATCTATTCTTCTACTCTTAAATCCCAATAGCACACTCTAACATGATCTCTCTACCGACCCCTCTTAACCTTTCTATTTATCCTCCCATTCCTCTAAATAACATTCCTTTTATGTGTAAGATGGCTACAAACTGTTATAATAATTCATGTGGATATAACATGTATCACAGAAGTAAAGCTCTATAGACATATAATGTATAAAAGATAAATATAATTCCTCTAATTCCTCTTTTGCATGCTCTCAACTGTAAAAAACTACTTGTGAAGCTCACCAGATCACAGGATTCTGGAGTGCTGGGAAGTGGAGTAAATCCTGGCTAGTTAAGAAGCAGAGATATTCCTTTGATCATTTACTTCACAAGTCTTAGAGCATATTGTAGGGTCTTCCTCAGCAGATTAGAGCATCTCAGTTTACATGGAAGAAATAATTTACATGTCATGCATTCATACACCAGCAATACCCACTTAAAATCCTCCATTCGCTGGCTACTCACAGCTACCTGACCCCCACAGTTACATTTCATGTATAACTGAAGTTCTCACACTTGGAAAAAGGGTCAATCTGCCTTTCTCACTAATGTTACATTATCCTGCAATGTTATCTTGTTCTGCACCTGCTCTGGACGCACACAATTGTGATTCTGTCCTAATGGCCAATATCATTAGCTGATCATAAGTTTTTGTTAAACAGCCCTGAGGGGCTCACCACACTGTAGATACAATCCTAACCTGAGAAGGATAACATCACTATCAACTGCAATCTGTGTTCAAGTTTGAAATGGCAGGAATCTGCCAATACAGGTGATAGATAGAAACTTGTGCGTCCTATTTTTACCTCTGTTCTCTTCACCACCAGCAGCGATGCTCTGCATGGGGGGCAAGGTTTCTGTGTCCTGTGCCTGTGGGCTAATAACCTTTCTTGGTTGTATTTCACGATGCCATATGTTTCTGTCCTAAAATAGTACTGAGGGTCCTCTGAAGAAAGAATAGCAGCTCTCTGCATGTCAGTGGGATGGCTGGAGAAGGAAAGGTGTATTTGCTATTAAACATATTTTTTGGCTTAGATTTCTAATTGGCAAAATGCTAACTGTGTAAACCTGGGAAATTTATTTAATCTTATTGAGGTGCTGTTTCCTGAAGCATAAAATGGAAATAATGTTTCCATCTTCTGGTGTTACTATGATGACTAAGTAAGGTGATATATAATATACAAATACACACATTTGTCATTGCTGTATTAGTCTTGATAGGCTAGATTAATCTTCCATATCAATGCTAAAATTTCAAGCATAAAACAACGTAAGTACATTTCTAATGCTACATGGCCCCTGTGGGTCAACTGGTAGGTTTGGCTTACTCCAGACTCTAAAAATTAGCAGCCACTATCTTGAACTTCAACATATCACTCCTAAGTCAGAACTAGTTACCTAGTTCCATTCACCTTCATGGGACTTGGATGTACAAATTACAGTCCTACTGCCATGTACCTGAAGATAGACCTATTTGGAGAACAATATTAATGCCTACAGTATTTGTCTTACAAAAAATAAGAGCATTTCATAGCCAGTTCTCTGAATGTTAACTGTTTCATTAACAATACCTTGTGGAAATCCTTCCAAGCCAACTTCTTTAGATGGAACCCATTATTTTTAGTGGCATCATGCTATAAATATACCATAATTTATGCAGCCCTTTATTGGTGGTGGACTTTATTATGTTTTATTGCAAATAAACGCACATAGCAACATCTTTATGTTCTCCTGCTTTTATTTCTAAAAGATAAACATCCAGAAGTTCTACATCTGCCAAAGTGGACCCATTTCTAAAAAAGGAAACATAAAGCTATGTTTATAAGTCTATAAATCTCATTTAAAAATGGGATTTAGAATTTGGAGCAAAGTGGAAAGAAACAAAATACTTCAGAACAACAGACTTCTCACTTACTAATCTTTAGCAGTTCTCAACCTCTACCTAATCTATCCTCTATTTTTCCACAGACATGAGCAGAAATACCCGATCCCAAATTTTTTCATTTAGATTGAGAGTCTTCCTTGGGTATTGGCACTACAGATTTGAAAGATGCTTGACACAAGAACTTGTAGAAGATTTCCTACCAGACATGGTCTTCTTTCCATCCCAGTTACAAAGGTTATATTCACTCTGACGGAATGGCCAAGGTCCTCTTATTTGAACTTAGGAACTAGAGCACTTCAGGCCTCTTCCCAGCCATGGCAGTTCACAAAGAGAAATAAATATTCTCAAATGACACAGCAATTAAGAAACTGTAAGAATTTACTCCTGGTGATTTTCCTTCATCAACTCTTTCTCCTCCTGTTTTGTCTAAATGCTTCCAACATTCCCTTCTCATCAGGTTGCTATCTGCTAAGCATTTGCAGAACAATTTGAACAGAACAATACCTTAGTAAGTGTATTTGTCACAAGTCTAGAAGTAAGATTGCTTCCTATTCAAATTTTAGGAGAAAAAAGCAAACCCTTAGCTAGAACAGAAACAAACCCCCACAAAGACACAAAAAAACCCGCTCACATCATTTAGATGTCTCAACTATTACTTTTAAGAACTCAAGTTCTGAAAATAGAGATATGAAATTATTTCTTCAAACCTACTGTCCACTGACTGCTCCCTGGCTCTTCTACCAAAAACCTGCCAGGTTAGATTCAGAAATAATAAAGGAAAAGCTAAAGCCAAAAGAACTTTTACTATAGGCTATAGGCTCCAAAACAGTTTGAAGAAAAACAGTATGGTAGAAAGTCCTTTTTGGGGCAGAATAAAACCTTGCCAATTGTACAGCTGCTTTCTAACCTTTATCTGCAGGAGTGACATTCAAAATATTTAATAACGACTTGTAAGAGTCAGAAAGGATATTCAACCTATTAGAAAAGATGCTGGCCATAAACAATCCCCACAGCTGTACCAGTTCACAAGGGCTGAATGTGAGCTCCCTTATACGTCACTGAATTGCCTGAAAAATTTTCACTGGCCTCCCACAGCAAGCTCTGCTCATGTCTCCTTGCTCAGAATATAAATGCATTGTACTAAATATAAAAAAGCCTAGAAGCTGTATCTCCCTCTTAGACAACCTACTTCCATCCCTTTCCATATTTCCATTCCAGCATGTATAAAAACGAAAACAACATACACACACGTAGCAGCAGTGCAATGAAATTCTGTGTTCATGAACCATTTGGAAGTAATTTTTAACCCTGTTCTTAAGTTTGTACTTTGTATGTTAGCTTACAGTTCTGGTTTTAACATATTACACATTTAGATTGAACTTAGACAATAGGTGCTCTACTTATTTTAGAAATATAACATATTGTTAATAATTAGGGAGTATATTAGTTTTCTAGGACTGCTGCAACAAATTACCACAAAGTTGGTGTTTTAAAACTATGCGTATTTATCCTTTTGCAGTTCTGGGGACCAGAACCCCAAAGTTAAGGTGTCAGCAGAGCTTCCATTCCTGACCTTCTTCCAGCTTCTGCTGGCTGTTGGCCTTCCCTGTGGCCACAGTGCTCGGGCTCTGCCTCTGTCTTCACACTGCTTTCTCCTCTCCTGCCTGTGTCTTCCCATCTCTGTGTGTCTCTCCTTTGTTTATCCTTTATAAGGAAACTTGTCATTGAATTTAGGGCCCACGCAGATAATCCAGGATGGTCTCCTCATCACAAAGTCCTTACTTAATTACATCTGGAAGGGATCTTTTCCCAAATAAAGTCATATGCGTATGTTCCAGGAATTTTCATGGACATCTTTTGGGAGGTGGCAGTCACCATTCAACCCACTAAAGGGATGGTAGGAACAAAAAAGGAGACAGACAGAAGCAGGAATAAAATTTAATGGATAGTTTGAATTTAAATTTTTTAAAACTATTTAGAAAGAAAAAAATCAATTTTTTCTTACATCAAATATGTGTAGAGATATTTATCTAAGTATATCTCTCTTTGAATGGTTCCACTGCTTTGCCTTGTAAAGACATTAATATTTTGTATTTTTACTCTACCTTTTTCAGAAGAGTTAAGCACTAAATGAGCATTTTCAAATGTCTACCCTTAACTTTGGTTTTGACTTCCTTTAAGCTTAATAACTTTTGAGCATTACAAGTAGGGTAAGGCCCAGACGAGCAGAAAGCAGGAGAAAATCTCAGTTCCCAGGTGATCGAACGCCATTTCTCACTCAGATCTGGGGAGTCTCAAGGTCTGCAATTCCTTCACATCAGCTCAATAGTGGTGTCTTTTGGAAAGCCCAGTTTCTGCCTTGGTGGCCGTGATGCTCCTGCCAGGCTCCTTGACCCCCCTCCTCCGCCCCCCGCGGTGAACTCGGAGCCCATGAGCTTGCATTCTGCTCACACTGCCACCACCATGGCATCACCCCTCTGCCCCCAGCTGCTTCGGATCAACCTTCCAGGGAACTTCTTCACTGGCTCCATCCCTTCCAACTAATCACTGCAGAACTCCCTCTCCACAGAGCTCCCACTCAGACATTAAATGCGTGTTTTTCAGTGGCTACTCCTAGTTACAAATCTGCACATGTGTTTTCAGCTGGGTGTGTTCTGTTATTCTTACATGTCTTTTCATTGAGTGTCTCCTCCCTCCTATTAAATTTTAAGCTCCTCAAGATCAGGGGTCCTGTCCACTATTTACTTTGGAACCCAAATAGGTATTCCACTGATAGGTAATTAATACTATTACTGGGCTGACATGCAGGGTGTGCTTCTCAAGCCTTAATGTGTCTCCAAATCACTTGGAGGTCATACTAAAATGCAAATCCTGCGATGACACTTGAGATGCCGCATTTCTCTCAAACGCCTAGGTGTCCGGGATCTGCTGGTCTACGGGATTATACTTGGAGTAGCTAGATTTTAGGAGCCCCAACAAGTTTCAAGAAGGGAACCTATAAGTTAAGTGTATCCTAAAGAGAAGAGGGGAGCAACACTGCCATGCAGCTAAGTGACATTGAAAGTGATCACAGGGGACTCTTTCCCATTTAGATCATCTGGGTAAAAATTCCATGCAAGCCACGTAGGCCCTGTGTTGAGAATCCCTGGTATAAGTGAGAGAATGTTCTGGCATATCCTTCCCTTTAGTGTTTTCCTCCTTTATTTTATTTTATTTTTTGCAGGAGTGCTGCAGGATGACCATTTTCTTCCATTATTGATGTAGGGAGATGAATATCAATAGCAGCACTATTGCTGAGCCATAATTACAAGGATCATAATTAAACATAGATATGTCTTATGGGATGAGAAAAACTGTGACCCTGTTTAAGGCATCTCTTGGCATTGAGCGCTCTAGGGACGTTATAAGTGAGGCCTTCACAAGAAGGCTTCCCTGAGATAGAATTCAGGGTACAGAGGATGGTCAAGAAAAAATGTCAGGCATGCACATCTGCTCTGCTATCTGCTGAGGGTCAGAGGAAAGGCGGTGCCAGAAGCCACCGGACACAGCACTAAGGGATATTCCATCCTGGTCCCTCTCCACACACTTCCTATTATAACAACAGAACATGTGCTTCTCTACACATTCAGCCTGAGACACTAAAATGCAGGCATCCTCTAAGAGCAGCATGGTCTAATAGACCTTTCAATGATGATGGAAATACTCTACCATCTGCCCCATCCAACATTGTAGCCACGAGGTGCATTTGACTCTTGGGTCCTTGAACTATTAGTGTGACTAAAGAACTAAAATTTATTTCATTTGAATTAGTTAGGTCACAAGTGGCTAGTGAATATAGTATTGGACTTAAGAGTTAGAAGCTACTATCTCAGGGAAGACAGTGTAGGAAGATGGATCACCAAACAAAGGCATAGCTCTCTGAAGAACACCTTAGTCCTTTTCCTTGAGTGAAGTAGTCTTTAACTTGAAAAAAGAGCCTCCACAGCTGCTGGGCATGGCCTTTAGTGTTTGAGCCTTAAGCTGGTGGTGCTATCAGCATTCTCTCTGCTGTGATGCCACTTGACCCATGAAAATAGAGCCACCCAAAGCCCTCAGAGCTGGCTTCATACTCAGGGAGTGAACAGAAGATTGCTGCAGTCTCAGTTGTTTTAATAGGTCCTTATGGGGTTTATATTCACTGTTCTGACTGGTGAGGCTGAGAGTAAGGTGGAAAGGCATGCAGTTTAAAAGACCCGTTTGAGAAAAGGTGTGTTTTTGCTTTTCAGAAGGTAGTGAAAAGGTAGTTCAGCTTGGGAAAGGGATATGAGGATTTGAAAAAGAAAGTAACAAATGTTTGCCCATAACACAATGCAGTAAATCCCCCATAGAGCCCACCAGTGTGATAAATGGGCCCTTTGTTGCCTGTAAGGTAAGGCTTATAACGAGCCAGGGGCTGAGTGACATGATCTGACATTCACAGATACAGTGAGATTTCCCTGTGGCTGAATTGGCTGGCAATCTAGGGAGAAGGGAGGGGTCCCTGAAGGCCCTGATGGGCACCAGGAGAGACTTTGTTGGGATGTAATTACAGAGAGCACATCTCCAACCACCGATTCCACTTCAGCCCCTGGCATCTCCTTCCAGGGCAGGCTATGGCAGTTGGGCACCTGGCGTTCCTCACTACAGAATGAAAATGAAACTCTGCATGTGCTGATGGGGGCAGAACATTTCTCAGACAAGTAGTATAAATGATGGAGTGATAGGACTGGATGATCAGAAGCATATAGTAACAGTGATGTAATATCCCCAGGCATGGTTGACACTTTCACTTGTGTGGTGAACTGTGCATAAGCAATGTGCCCAGTTGGAGGAGAGACAACAGTGATCCACCCCTTGTGGAGGTGTCAGTCACAGGAGATTCTGAAATTATCTTTGAGGAAGTTCCTGGAAACAACTGGTGGTGACAGTGAATCCTTTACCCAACACTATTTCAGCAGGTGAGGAAAGAGGGCAAGGGTTGTGGCACCCAGAAAGGCAGTGTGGTGGGAAGACTGAGGCTCTGCAGTCTCACATACCTATCTGTAAACACCTGTTTCACCACTTAGGTTGTGCATCAAGATCACCTGGGGAGCTTGATGAAGATACATATTCTTGTGCCCTACACTGACCCTGAGTCTCAGAGCCTGGGGCCCCCCAAGTTCTCTATTTAATAAATAAGCACCCAAGGCAATTGTGATGAGTTTTCACTAAACCTTAGCTCTCTAAAAAGTAATGTAGGACCCACAATATCTGAATCAGAATTATTGCGTAGACACTGTGATTTTTCTAAGTTCAGAAAGGTTCAATAACCTAGATGTTATCATCGAAGCCATGGATTTGCCTTAAGACACTGTTTTGTCTTTGGGAATCTCGATCGATGTCATTTGCCTTGCTCAGCCGTATTCACTGGGCCAAGACCACTGGGATCCCAAAGTTGCAAGTTGTCGTTTCCTAGGATTGAGGAAAAGCAGCCTTTTCTCCTCCTTTTTACCCTAAGTTTTAATGACACTGGTGTAAGGCCCCCTTCAGGCTGGGGGATTTCTACTGAGGGTGAAAACATCAATTACGTTGAACAGGTTGCAGGCTCCAGTGCGAGTCAAGGACTGCGGGTTGACCCACCGGAGGAGGGTCATTTGTTCTGGCCCAGGAGAGGCGCTTGCACCCCGAGGGCTCCCAGCGCAGCTGCCTCCCGCGTGGTACATCTTGCTTTCATTTGGCAGCCGAGGCTGGAAGGAAAGAGGGAGGGGGAGGCTGGCGTTCGACCCTGGAGCCCGAGAGCGAGCGAAGGTAGCAGCGCACCCAGCGGGCTCCGACCGCGGGTGCGGAGCCGCACGGAGGGGTGGGGCTCCCGGGGGGGGGCTGCGCACGTGAGGCCGCGAGCGAGGCGGGAGCGGAGCGGCTCAGGTAGGACCGACCAGCGCCCTCCGGAAACCCTCCTCCGGCCGCGGGATTCGGATTGGCTCGGGCAGCGAGGTCGGCGAGGTCAAGAGACCCTCGGCGCCTTCCCCTGACCCGCCCCGCCGCGGGCCGACGCCGTGGAGGCGCGGGTGCGGGGCGGCGGGGGCATGCCGGCCCGGCGGCGGGCGCGAGCAGCAGCGCGGGGGCCCGAGCAGCGCCCTGCCCGGGGCGCCCGGGGGCCGGATGGCGGAGCCCACGCGCGCCGCGGAGCCGGGGAGGTTTGCGCTCCGCTCGCCGCGCTGCAGGGAGGGCGCGGTGCCAGGCGCGAGCGCCCAGAGACCCAAAAAGAAGGCTTTTTATTTGCTGAGGATGAAGCCCCTGAAGGAGCCCGCCCCCAACAACAACGTGTCCTTTGTGATCCATTGTCAACTAGGCAAGGAGATCAAGCACATTTGCAGCAACAGCAGTCGGGGGGAGGACGCCCGGGACGGTGAGTGCCGGGGCCCGTCGGGGCGGCGGCGAGCGCGGGAGGCGGGGAGGTGGCCCTGCCGGGGCGGCTTTGGGGGCAGCGCCGGCGTCTTTGCCTGGAGAACTGCGGGAACATCCGCCCTCTACCCTGGCGTGACACCCGCCGGGACTTTGCAGGGTGCTGCACAGAGCCAAGCCTGAACCGCATCCGTGCACGTACCAGTGATGTGTATGTCGCCCCCCAGTAAGGGGTTTGAAACAGTTAAAGGGGCACCTCGGGTTTTCTTTGGGAAGGTGGGGCTTTACGGGATTTGTCGGGAGCAGCATTAGCTCTAAAAAGATTATTACACCTGCCTTCTTAGCTTTCTGGGCTTTTTTAGCTGTGCTCGCGTCCTTGCATTACGGTAGGATGAGGGCTGTGCTGGGCCGCGTTCCAGATGTGCGCTTCGGGTGGGTTCCCTTTGGAGAGGAGGTTTGGCCTCGGCTGCGGCGCCCAGCGCCCTGGAGACTTGTGGAGTTGTTGAATGGTGTCTGTTCAGAGTAAAACATGGCCGTGATTTTTGGAGTGCCGCCGCTGGCCCCTCTGGGAATGATGCCTAATGGCCAAAACGTGGGAGGCGAGGAAGGGCCGTGCAGCGGCTTCTTGCAGGTGAGCCTGTGCCTGTGGGAGCCCCAGAGCTCCCCACATCCGATCTGAAGGGGGGCGGGAAAGGGTGCCGCGCTGCCCGCGACTCTGGGCAAAAGGAGCCCAGAGCAGGGGACAGCTCGGCGCGGCCCAGGCGGCAGCCTCTGCAGATGTGGGCGCGCCCGTGCGGCGGTGCGTTTCGCCAGGAGCCTCTAGGCGGTTGCGAAGCAGCGCAGAGCTGACTTCGGAGGGACACTGAAGGTCGTGGAAAAGTTTTAGGCAGTAGATTTTGCATGGAAAGCATTAGCCACTGGCCAGCCAGAGGCTCGTCGCCGCGTTTAACACTCACACCTGCTTGGGAGGCAGATTTTCCTATCAACCGGGAGGATTTTGCTTGTTTCTTTTGAAAGAGCAAATATTACTTAGGACCCCTCCCGTTCTTTGTCAGCCTCTGAAGTGCAGAGTAATGAAGTGACTGTGGCTTGGCTAATGTCTTTTCAAAATTAAGAGTCCTGCTAGTTAATTACACTCTTCTTTGATTAAACTGCAGGAGAGGCTGTGCGGGAGGCACTCGGCATCCAAGAGGAAACGGGCTGTTCTAGAGGAAGACAAGCTCTCAAAACACTAAAGCTGCTCGTGTAGGTGTCGGGGAGGATCTCCACGTATGAGAGTCACACACTTACTGACAGGCCTTTGGTCCCTTGGCTGCTGTATAAGCTGATGACTCCTCTTGAATATAAACGCATCAATGGGGTGATCCAAAGCCAGACTTTTACCATATATAATGTATTGGAGCCTGAGACACAGGCTCAAATATCTATTGAATGAATCACTCTGTTGACTGAACTGCTTCCCAAATGGGCTGTTCCACAACCTTGGGAGTCCATTTAGGTCAGGATCTCTAAACGTTGCTACAGTAAGGAAAGGTCTGTGTCTACACTCAGACGTATGTGTTGATGCATGTAACGATGAACCCTGTCACTGGGAAGCATGTTGGTGACATACGTATGTCGATGGAGGCAGGCATGTATTTTAGCCTAGAGCATCTGCTTCTGCTTGTCATATGCATCATCTCTACAGTCTCAGACGCTCTGGAATGTCTTAAGGACCTGCCTAAGGATGGTCACATACCTACTAAATTTCAAGGATTCTTGTATAGGGAGACCTCATGTTGTGGTACCTAATTCTGCACTGCTAATCCTGCTTCCTAATGGGTGGCACACTTATTTAGTCACTGAAATAGATTGAGGGCAAGACACCCATTTAATTTATGTGTGCCCTTTTGCTTTACCCCCTCTGCTCTCACTGCCAGAGCCCAAGGCAGCACTGCCCACTGTAAAAAGAAGGAAGTTCAAATAAATTTCACTTTCTGTAAGAACTGACCTTGCCATGATAGTTTGTCATGAGCAGATGTTCTGTTAGATCAGTTATTTTCTGGAAGCTCTTTCCCATTTGTGTCATCTTTTCTGTGCCTGGAGAGCCAGCTTTTTAAAAGGAAATGTGTAGTAAAGATTGTAGTGCCGACAGATTTGGTAGGGCTCAGCACGGGGAGGATGTGTCTTACGGTGGGGCATCCGTGCCTTGTGCCCAGCCCCATAAATGTGTTGGTTTCTCCTTCAGCACCGAGAAGGCCATTCCACAGCAAACAATGAAAATTTTGGTCCTGTTGGAAAGCCCTAGCTTGAAATTTTACACAGGTGGAATTTACAGAGGCATTTTTACCGAGTCTCTCTCATTCTTCATTTCTTCATATATAAAATGGCAATTATTATAAACACATTTAAAGCAAATTTGAAGAAGTTTCAGTTTAAAGGCAATCTAACTCTTTAGCTAATTTGGAATAAAACTTAAAAGAATAAGTATTCCTGGCTCATGGAGCATATATAAAAGGTGAAATGACATCTTAGCAATTGCTGTTTGACTTAAGAGTATTAAAAACAAAAGTTCCTGGCATCCACTAACTATTATTAAAGATGCTTTGCTGGACTTATTTTAAATAATTTTCTGTTTAAAAAGGAATTGTAGACTACATTTCACCATTAGTGACCAAAGGTAGTTTGTGTTTTCCTTTATCTCTGCTGTGTTGGTTCAATAATGAAGTAGTTTTCAGATGAGGAAACAAATTTATGTAGCACTTCAGTGCTGAAGGCCACAGAGTCTGTACAGGGTAGAACAAAGATTCAAACCCTTACATTGTTTGTCTTTAAAACCAAAGTGCTTTCCACCATGCTGTCAAGTTGGGACTTCCCTACATTGAGGGAAGAAAATTAAGTATCGTGATGTGTGTATGCGTGTGGATGTTATATATATGAGCAGCCTCAATAGTCCAGGTTTATTAGGATAAGGAATTAGAAGGAAGTCCAGAATTTTCCAATACACTTAATTTTTTAAAATCTGCCTTACCTACCTCTTTCAAGGCAGGCATTGGTTAGAACAGAGGGAAGGAAATTTTTAACTAAGTAGATAGAAGTTATGTACAATGTAGAACAAGAAATAGAGCTAAATTATCACTGAATTTGTATTGGCTGTCAGGAGAACAGGAGAATATGATTTAATTTACAATAATTAAAAATTAGCTTTAGGGAGAAATCTGTTCTAGAGGACATGGTATTTCTGTATATAATTTCATACATAATTTCTGTTCTCGTTTGAATTCCTTTTGAGTCTATTAATAGTGAGGAATTATTGTCAGAATTGTAACATCATTAGTAATTACATATTAAGATGTAATTTCAAGTAATTTTAATGGAAATAAAACATTTTAACATCGTTTAAGGTTTTTAGAAATATTTTGAGGCCTCTATTATAGCAGCATATTTAAAAACTAATCAACTGATAAATTTAGAAACAGACATTGATTGCAGCTGCTATTCAGTGCCTTTTTCCTGTGATTAATCAATATTGCAAAGTTGTCTTCATTTCACTAAATATGATTTTTATTCTTCAAATACTCACATGCAAATTGGTGAATCCTTTGATTCAGCAGACACATTTCCGAATTTTGTTTCCGGGATTGGAAATTCTTAACATAGTTTCTAATGGGTCCCCATATGGGCTTTGGATTGACAGTTTGTCATACTCCTTCACTGTTCCTGTGACTATCAGCTTCATTTAGCAAAGATAGCCTCTTAGAAGAGAATGCCTGAAGTGTGTCTGTGGGTCCAGTCATCGTGGAAACTGAGGAGAATAAAAATGAGGTGAGCAGTCTTGCAAGATCCAGCCACCGTTTGGTGTCAGAGCTGCTCACAGAACCTGTCCCTTGATGAAGGAAACAGTTTCGGGTGGTGGTCCAGTGCCTGTTTGCAAATAATGGCTCTTCCACTTGCTGGCTGGGTGACTTTAGGATACAGCGGTATTATTCACTGCCTGGAGTTATGAGGATTAAATGGGCGAATTGGTACAAAGCCCTTAGCATGCTGCCTCGCAAGAGAACCGGCTTGAGAAATCCAGCGGTGATTACTACCATTTGTATTGTTGCCGCCAAGTCCAGTTGTGTCTTGTGTTTTTCCTCCTGCTGTACTGCGCTGCTTGGCCTCTTCTGTAATTAAACTCCTTGCATTGGGTCCAAGATGAAGGCACCCAGTTCTACTCTGTATTTAACAGAACATATTTCTAATAAGGTAAGTGAAGTGAAAGTCAGCCTGTAGAAGAGCCCTTTCCACATCACACATGTCAGAAGTATTTCATTGTTATTAAAGTTTTAACTCTCCCGACCAGTGTGTCCTAGGTGAGAGGACTCACATCTGTATCTAAGTTTACAGTGACTAAGCACTTTTTGCTCAGCTGAGTAACCAAAAAATAGGTAAGTTGAGATCCAGCTGTTTCACAGGAAGGACAGAAAAAGGTGGAGAATTTTATCTGCATGGGCCCGCTGGGTACTCAGAGTAAAAGGGACAGCTGTGGAGGACATGGTGGCAAGCAGAGGATAAAGGAGGGAACCGCTTCCTCGGGGAGAGAGGGCCTAGCGGATGGTGGGAAGGAATGGACAGTAGAGGAATTGTGATGAAGTTGTGTTCTTACAATTCTATTACAGTAACATGTGCTCCAACAGCGAAGCTGTCGAGCAATTCTCTTGTATTTCTGTGTAAAATTAGCAGCTTGTGTGTGCAGGGACCCCTCAGCATAAGGATAGATCCAAGCAGGTACAACAAACCAGTTGTTGCCCTTGAAGAGTTTGGTCTTTAGGAAGACCAGCAGGAAAGAGAACTGCTAAGTTACTGGAGGAAGCCATTAACCGTGTGAGTAAGGTAGGAGGTGATGTTTGGAACAGGACCTAACTGGGGAGTTTTCCCAGAGAAAGAGGGAAGAACTTTTCAGTAAAACAAAACAAAACAAAACCTAGGCAAGCAATTTAAACTGTAGAAGAGCATGCTGGCTGGGGGAAGGGGAGACACTGAGTTCAGCAGGTAGAATTCATGCGGTGTGCGGGGAAAATGACATGAACTTGTCTGGAAACATATGTTGGGGCAATTCGTGTTTTTCCACCAATGTATTTGGAATCACTTTTAATGTGCCATGTTAAGCACTGGGAATATAAAAATCAGAAAGACAGTAAGTATGGTCTTTACCCTCAAAGACCTTCTAATGTAGTATAGGGAAATAGGCAAACATGGGCAAAGAAGTTTTAAAAGTATTTGAGAAAGGTGTTTTAGAGGCAGAAAATAATGCTCAGTCCCATGGGCAAGAGGGAGGTCATACCAATCCTGGTGCAGTTTGCAAAGGAGTTCCAATTTCATCCAGTTGGCACCAAAGGTGGCAGGTTGGTATTTAAGCAGAGGTGGTGTGATCAAAGTACCTTTAAAAAAAACTGTTACTATGAAAATTGTACACTTATACCAGAGGAGACAGAATAGGATAATGAATCGCTCCAGACTCATCACCCACATTCCCCCACTCCTGTATTTATGTCAAGAAGAATGTGAGTGGGTTTTGATGGGGCAGCGTCTAGACAGGAACCAGACGTGCTATGGCCTCTCATAGCTCAAGAAAGGGCGTTTCAAGACCCTGAGCAGTAAATGTCAAAAGACCAAGGTTCTGCTTTTCTGTTACAGACTCATCAAAAGGCCCAGTAACACCGTCAAGCACCAGCAATTCAAAATCAGTTTGCCTCTTTTTCAGCATAACTTGGAACTTGCATGTAATTTGACTAATAATTTCCCCTTCTGTTCTAGTATCTTCCTGACACCTTACAGACACCCTCTAAATACTCACTTAGTTTAGGAGAGGACATGTTCAGAATATTTGTAAAATCTATATACCCATATGTCTCAAGGAGATAGGAAAGATTAACAGGTAATATATATACATAAAGCTTAATTGAGAGGGGAGGGATCAATACTTGTTGACTAGCCCCAAACATTCTGCTCCGTAGTTTGCTAATTAGTGAACACTAAGAACTTTTTGGACTTCGGTAGGCATTTAGAGTTTTAAGGCCTGTCGGAACAGAGGGGCATGATGAGCCAGTAGAAGCATCCGATGGCTCTGGGGTCTCTGGCAAGTAGGCATTTGTGATGATGACACTGAGACCAGGGCGATCAGAGAAGGGATGAGACCAGAGGGCAGGAGAAGGGATGAGCTTCCCTCCGACCTGTGGGTTGGTAGAGAGGTAAAGAAAAGCCCGAAGATGTAGAAGCTGCAAAACTCAGGGTAAGAGAACCAGGAGCCGAAAAATAATCCAGATGATGGGTTGGAACAGAAGAAATGAATAGTAGACATTCTCGCCCTGGGGAAAACCCAGCCAGAATGTTAGCAGTGGATGACATGAAAGAATGTGATAGCTGTACGTGCAGTTGTACTCTTTCTATATCCAAGGTCAGAGGAAGGACAGAACATGGTCATTCATTTATTCACGAAATAAGCATTGATGCCTACAGTGACGCTGCTGTGTGACCAGAGATAAATGATGAGCTCTTGTGCTTAGAAAAATTCTCAGCCTAGTGAGAGACGGTGTTTAGTGACAGGCACAGGATGCAATGGACATGCAGGTGGGACTATCTCCTTGAGAGAGAAGGCCAGGCAGGTTACGTGGGAGGAGATGGCACTTGAGCTGAATTGTGACCGGTGAATAGGATTGGACTGGCCAAGATGCCTGAGGGAAAGGGTCACTCAGGCAGGACAGAAAGCATGTGCAGAGAAATGTTAGGAAGCCTGGGGAGGACCCCAAATGTAAGCTACATAGGGCAGGGGTCTGCCTTGTCTCTCCTCTTCTCTGTGCCTCATATATATTAGGCATTTTAAAAAGGGGCTCAACATATGAATACACATTTTATTTTATTAATTTTTCCACTATTCAATAAATACATATCCATGTATTAAAGTGGCTACAAAATTAGTGATTTGATGTGTCTGGGCTACAGCATAGAAGCCTGGGAATGGTGAAGGGAGCCTGGGTTAGTGGGTGGGGGTCAGTCGCGATACCGCACAAAGGAATTGGGACTTGCTTTGGGATGAGCTGCAAGATTCCCTGAAGGAGATTTTTAGCAGCTTTTTACAAAATGTTTTTTTCTATTTGTTTTTTTGTTGTTTCAGCTTTGTTGAGCATAACTGACAAAAAAATTGTAAGATATTGAAAAGGGTACATTGTGGTGATTTGATGTACATATACTTTGTGAAAGGCTTCCCTTCTAGTTAATTAACACATCATCACCTCTCATATTTCCGTTTTTACTTTTAGTGACAGCGTTTAAATTCTACTCTCTTAGCAGATTTCAGTCTACAACACAGTGTCATCCACTGTAGTCACCATGTGTTACATTAGATCCTCAGACCTCATTTATCTTACATCTGGAAGGTTATATACTTTTACCAACTTCTTCCCTAAAAATGTCCCTTGTTCCTGGCAACTACTTTTCTACTCTGTTTCTATGAGTGACTTTTTGTTTTTCAGTTTCCACATAAAAGTGATACTATATAGTATTTGTATTTCTCTGGCTTATTTCACTTAGCATAAGGCCTTCAAGGTCCATCCATGTTGTCCCAAATGACAGGATTTCCTTTTTTTCTCAAGACTGAGTGATACTCCATTGTGCATATGTGTATATATACCACATCTTTATATATTCATCTATTGATGGACATTTCGGTTGCTTCCATATCTTGGCTATTGCAAATAATGCTGCAGTAAACATAGGGGTGCATATATCCTTTGAATTAATGTTTTTGTTTTCTTTGGGTAGATACCCAGAAGTGGATATTAACCCTTCATCAGTATATGATTTGCAGATATTTTCTCCTGTTTTGTAGATTGCTTTTCCATTTTGTTGATTCCTTGACTGTGCAGAAGCTTTTTAGTTTGATGCAGTCCCACTTGTTTATTTTTGCTTTTGTTGCCTCTGCCTTTCGTGTCAAATCTAAAAGATCATTGCCAAAACCCACATTGCTTACCTCCTATGTTTTCTTCTAGGAGTTTTATGGTTTCAGGACTTAAATCTTTAATCCATTTTGAGTTGATTTTCGTGTATGCTGTAAAACGGTGGTCCAGTTTCATTCTTGTGCACGTGGCTGTCCAGTTTTCCCAAAACCATTTAGTGAAAAGACTATCATTTCTTCACTGTGCATTTTTTTGCTCCTTTGCCATAAATTAATTGACCATATATGCATGGTACACTCTTCTGCTCCATTGACCTATGTTTTTATGCCAGTCCCATCTTGTTTTGATTACTATAGCTTTGCAATATAGTTTGAAACCAGGGAGTGTGATGCCTCCTGCTTTGTTCTTTCTCAATATGATTTTGGCTATGTGATACATTTTGTGATTCCATACAAATTTTAGGTTTGTTTCTTCTGTTTCTGTGACAAATGTCTTTGGGATTTTAGTTGCTTCGTTGAGGTACAATTCACATACTGTACAATTCACCCATTTACAATGTACAATTCAATAGGTTTTAGTGTATTCACAGAGTTGGACATAATCACCACAATGTTAGGATATTTTTATTACCACCAAAAGAGATCCTACTCCCCTTAGCCTATCCCTCCATCCTTCTATAGTCCCTTGTCCTAGGCAACCATTAATCTACTCTTTGTTTCTAGACATTCCTATTCTGGACATTTCATATAAATGCAGTAATGCAATATATGGCCCTACACCTGTCTTCTTTCACATAGCATTATGTTCTCAAGGTTCATTCATGCTGTAGCAGGTATCCACATTTCATTTCTTTTACTTCCTAAAGCATTGTGTGAATAGGGCACATTTTTCTTATCCATTCATCAGTTGATGGACATTTGCTGGTTCCCACTTTTTGGCTATTATGAATAATACTGCTCTGCGCATTCGTGTACAAGTTTTAGTGTGGATGTATGTTTTCATTTCTCTTGAGTGTATACCTAGAAGTAGGCTTGCTGGATCATATGGAAACTGTATGTTTCACCATTTGAGAAACTGCCGGACTCTTTTGCAAAGTGGCTGCACCATTGTACATTCCCACCATCCATGAATATATGGAAGTCCCATTTCTCTCCATACTTTCCATACTTGCTATTATCTGTGTTTTGGGTTGTAACCAGCCTGGAGATTTTTAAAGAAAGTGAGAAGGTCCTGAGTTGGTGATCAAGAAAAGAGTTAATTCAGCCCATTTAAGAAAGCCAGTAAGTTTTGAAAACCTAGACACCTTACCTAAGTATATTTATATTACACTTTATGTAATTTGCAGTGTTATTCCCTTGTCCTCATTAGAACAGCCTTGAGGTTGGAATCACGATTGTGCCCATTTTAGAGAAGCGGGAACAGAATCAGAGGGTCATGGTTCTTGCCCATCACTGATGATGGTGCTCTACCTGCTGTACACAGCCAATCTGCTTCCGTCTCCACCAGCCACAGTTGGCTGCCTCAGAGAAGTGAACCTTTAAGAAGAGATTAATTATTGTGGCCAATGAGATTTTGCTTCTTAAAGTGATTAATTAAATGGAAAGGTAATTTTGTCAGAAATATTTGGGGAGAAATGAACTCCCAAAGTAAACTCTCAATTCATTAAAAAGCGAGAGAGGAAGTCATGAGATGGAGCGTGTGTTTAGTTGGAATTAGGAAGCCTTGGGGACTGCTGATGGCCTCTGCCCTGCTCATGAGTCATCTTTGTACTGAATTTCTTCCACTTATAAAATGAATTTACTTCTCTTCCCTGAAGAGCTTGCTGAGGTACCTAAAACCCAGATAGGGGTTGGTAAGGTATGGCCCATGAGCCCTCTGCCTGTTTCTGTTGGTTAAGATTATTGTGGGTTTTTTTTTACAATTTCAAATGGTTGACCAAAATCAAACGAAGGGAGAATATTTAATGATACAAGGTACTTAATGTGAAATTCAGATGCCAGTGTTCATAAATTTTTATTGGCATGTGGGCACACACGATCATTTACGCACTACCCATGGTGGCTTTTGGACTACAACTGCGAGCTGAATAGTTTCAACAGAGACTTCAAAGTCTAAAATATTTACTCTCTGGCCCTTTCTCAGAAAAAGTCTGCTGGCCCCTGACTGCATCAAAGTTCTTGTGATGAGAAGATACCTCTCCTAACCACCCTAGCACCATATCTGATCTTACAATTGAAACAGACCCAGTTGTGTCCATATCGTTCACCTGAACTGCAATTTTGGACTTTTTTAAAGGCTACTTGACATCCTAGTGCATTCAGAGGGGCAGGTTTAAAGTGAAACAACTCATCTGAACTGGATTTGTGGAGTATCTTTGCTCTGCCCATCCCCCACCCTCTGACCTTTATCAAGCTTCAGGCTGGCACATTTTACAAAAGGGATGGATTTCTAATCCCCACCTAAGAGCTAACCATCTTCACTCTGTTATTGTTTCAGCATGAACTTTAAAATAATTGTCTCTGCTATTTTGGCACATGGAGATTTGCCTCCACAGTAATTATTTTGCAACCCACAAAAGTAATTATAAAATCAAATAATTATCTTCTAAACAAGCTGTAACCCTGACAGTGGCTCTTGGGGGAAAAAGAAAAAGTCCCCGTCCTTTAATTTTCATATTTAGGCCTGTGACATTTGCTTCCCTTCCCCTGCTTACCTCGTTCTTGCCTTGTGTCGTGTACAAAAGCAATCTGTAGTGAAGCATCATTTTCTCTTGATGCTACTTCATGAAAACAGTAGCTCAGCTACAAATTTATGAGCAGAAAGATGGGCACAAGCAAGAAAGCGAAGAGCAAATGTCTTTCTTAATTTTAAGATTTTTAATAATTTTTTCATAATTAAGACTTAATTCCTTTAGTAATCAGAAACAAGACTTAACAAGGGAATAGCAGCCTGCCAGACTGAGTTACTGAGGCCTCCAGAGCTGAAGGTGTCCTCAGTACGAGCTGGCACCACGGTTTCCTGGCACAAAGGGAGGAATGAAATCTGCCACACAGTTAGCAACCATCCGTCTCTGGCAGGCTGGGCACACACCAGAATTAGGTTATTTCTTGAGAGTCCTAAAGTCTGTTTATGGGTGAGCATTTGTCTGACATGTGCAACAGATACTGTGGGTAACATTTATTTATATGTTTGGAAACTGTTACTTGTCCGATAAGCTGGGCTACTGCACACAATGAAAGGGGGCACAGAAAAGCAGGTCTTGAAGGCAAGGGACCATGGTGGATCTGCTACACATTCGAGAATCACTCTCTCCAGATTTCAGTAACGCACTGATTGGCGAGTCCCTTCACCAGCCCACTAAAGAAGTCAACACAGCACAGCCAAGAGTTCGTCATTCCCAAAATGGACACACAGTGAACATTTTTGCTTGCCCAAAGTCCTAATGTTTTCCCAATATCCAGGATGAATTGCAGGCTGCAGTTTCCTACTAGCCATAGTTTGAATTATTCATGCATTATTAAGCAACCTGTGGTCAGAACACCACCACACAAGGTGCAATTGAATACAAAAGAGGAGATTTAGGTATTGGGAGCTGTTGAAAGAGCCCTGTGCAGTAGAAGCAGCAGTGTTGCCTTACTGGACCCCTCGCACCCTTGCCCCAGGTCTCTGAGGTTGAACCAGGAAAGTGAATGTTGATTTCTCAAGGTGAGACAGCAGAAGTAGCTTGGAATACCTGGTGAGTGTAATGGTCATTGGGCTGCATGCCTGGGTTAATTCTTCAGGCATTTCTGGAAGGCAAGAAAGGGAACACACACGAAAAGGAAGACCTGTGTTCGTGAAGTAAAAGTAAAGGCAAGAAACATATAACCAAAGAGAGGAGCTATTCTGTAGAAGAAAAAACTTCCAAGTGTCTTAGAAGATCCCCACTATATTAAGCAGAGAAAAGGGGAATTGCCCCCCATCCCCCACACTCCAAGACGCAGATTTCTAGAGCTTTTTAGAACCACAGTTTATGAGTTGTTCTCTGCTCTGTTCCACGTAGGTGAGATTTACTGTACTGTGGAGAGATTATTGTATTTCTGGAATATAAACATCACCTCAAAACAGGAGATTATACCCCAAATTTCAATTCTGTGAAGATGATGAAACATCTAATAGAGCAGCTATGCCGTAAATGAAGTATATCCAAATAAGTTATAAGTTACTGTGTGTGCCTGGATGGTACACCCTCATGTAGAGCTAGTTATCAGAAAATGTATATATTAACTGAAGAATTACATCATAGGCAAATGAGTAGGAATACAACATTTTTTATTCAAATTATTCCAATGGGGCAATGTTTAATCTCAAGCCAACATTTATAATCACCTCTTTTAAAAAAGCAACTACTTAAAATAAAGTTAGATCAGGCATACTGTCCCTTTTGCTCCCTTCTAAACATTGTTGATGGTTCTGAAATTCAGCACTGGATTTCTAAGCAAGTGTTGAAGAGCAAACAGGAATAATATTGAGCATTTAAACCATAAGTATGACAGGTCAGTGTGTGCGACTAGCTCAGAATATGAAACTCACCATGAATGAAGTGGCACAAATTTACTTTGAAAATATCGTAGCCTAAATTTTCCACCATGATTTTAGAAAGCAAACACAGCTTATTTTTATTGCCAAATCCTAAGAGGACAATTCCTGGCAGTGTTTACCAGAGAGAAGGAATTAGCAGCCTCAAGGGGAGGGTTAGGAAAACAGAGCACCTTCTGGGAACCAGGCCCTCAGTCTCAGTTTCAGGAGCCTTACCACAAACTGGCCTCAGACAAGTCATTGAGTCTCGACCTCTAATTTCCTTCTTGCAAAAGGGGGTGAAGGATAGGACGACCGTGCTTGTTTTCCAGAGGGTCTTGAGAATAGGCATCTGGAGCATTTTCAGAAATAAACACGGGCGCTACGCTTTTATATCCATGGTGCGGGCATGCATGTTCCAAAGGAAGGAAGAGAATGAGTTTCTCTTTTCTCCTATATTCTGCTCTGTGCTCATGGTGAACAGAGGACTGAACAGGCTGTGGACCTGTAGGTCTAGGAAAATCGTAGTCGTTTTATCTCAAGGAGACAGAACAGAGGGATCCCCTGAGCGAAGTGAACAGATGGCAGAATCATTGCTGCTACACTGCTTCTGGCCGTGAGTGTCCTCACCCCGCTGCCCGTCAGCAGGGGGGCCGCAGAGCCCTGGCGAACCCTGAAGGGCAATCTCCGGAAGGAACTCCTAGAGACCAGAGTACCTTGCTGAGGGCCATTCCTCCTGCGCAGAAGACAAAGGCTGCATGCTCTTCAGCAAGGGTGGCTGGGCTGAGGTCCTCTAGGAAGTACAGATCCTCTTCACAATTCACAACCCTATGCTAATCAACAAAATCCGTAGATACCACAGAGTTTTAAAAAATGAACAAATATATCTATGACTTAGGGATAAAATATGTTAGAGCAGATTAGACACTAGTCAGGGAGTGGATAGGGAAATTCGAATACTTTGCATCTTTACTTTGGGTCTCGATTTGCTCCTTCACTTGGCTTCTTTATGATTAATCAGGCTCATGATTTGTTGGGTTCACCTGAGGCACAAAAGTTTAAATGACCCTCCTTGCACCTAAGAAAATAATTTTCTGCCTGGTGTCTAAATATATATTGAGGTCTGTACTGCTCTAGCCAGTCCAAGGTATTCAAGCCAAGAAGGCAGAAAAGACAAGTTCTTCCAAGTTTGGAAATAAGGTCTGCCCAAACTCTAGGGTCTGCACCATTCCAACAGAGACCCGAAGAAGCACTGCGGTTTCTGCAAAGGCTCTGATGGTAGGGAGCTTGTGTCATGCTTCTCTGCCATTTCATGTCCCAAAGCAGCTCTGATTACAAGCTTTGAAAATATCGTAATTTTTCAAAGTGAGAAACTTTATCATTCAAGTTCTAAAATTCAGTGTTGAGATTTTTGTCACTCTTAATGAGATGTTTTCAAAAATGCGTTCCACATTTTGCTCTATAGGATGATAATAGACAGTGTGGGAAAATTTTCAAGCTCAAACTAATTTGAAAACAAAGCTAAACGAAGTTCCGTAGATTGTTTTTATCGCTCTCTCTTGGGAATTGTAAGTAATAAACTCTTCTTTCAAATGCAGTCATCTCTGTGTCTGTCCCTTACTGTACTGAACTAAAACAAATTCCTAGGCCTATGTGCTCTTGGTACACCTGTGTACATTGTGAAACTTCCAAAAACAGAGTGTATAGGTGTCTTTACCTAAATTTATTTGGTCACACCCAGTGTTTTTCTGTTTTTGGTGTGGGTCACAAATGACAAATGCCCTAGAGGAAAATTAATGTGCTGTTTCAGAATCCTCCCATAGAAAATAGTGTATTGATTGAATGTTTCTCGCCTGTGAGGGAGAATCACACAGGACAAGGAGGTTTGTTCATGAATTTTTCTTTCCATCCTAGAGCTACTAGCACTGAACTTTCCATAGTAACTGAGAAGAAATACTGTCATTTTTGTTGAGCATATTTATTCAGTGATTTTTGGTCAAAAGAGCTATGAATGCCAATTAAACTATTATGTTGACTGTTTCTATTTTTCCTAGTCAGGCTGTACCGAGAACCATATGGGTCGGCTGGGGTTTCCAGAGACCTTGTGATCTTAGTGTGTGAAACATTTTAAGTCAGTGTCTCTCAACTTCAGGGCTATTGACATTTTGGACGGGATAATTCTTTGTTGTGGGGGAATGTGTTTTGTGCCTGGCAGGATATGTTGCAGTGTTCCTGGCCCTACCCACTAGGTGCTAACAGCATCCGCTGTCTTCAGGTGTACTTGGAATTTGTTTTAGTTAAGTACGTTGAGGGACACAGAGCCAACTGCCTTTGAAAGAGTTTATTGCTTACCATTCCCAAGAGGAGAGGGCACACCTTGCCACATGACCAAGGGCAGAGCATAGCCCAGAGTCTTCATTGTGTTTTTTTATTGGAATACAGTCAGTAGACAATAATATGATTTCAGATGTGCAACATAGTGACTGGATAACATACATTACTAAATGCTCACCACAGTAGAGTTCCCTGTTACCATACCAAGATATTACAGTATTGCTTATGTTCTCTATGTTTTATTTCCATTCCTATGATTATTTTATAATTTGAAGTTTGTACCTCTTTATCCCCTTTGCCTATTTTACCCATCCCCCACCCCCTTGCCTATAGTGACCAACCGTCTGTTGTCAGTATTTATGGGCCTATTTCTTTGTTGTTGGTTTGTTCATTTTAGATTACATACCAAGTGAAGTAAGTCAGAGAAAGACAAATACCATATGACTTCACTTACATGTGGAATCTTTATTGTGTTTTCTGAAGGGAAGGAATGGCACGAGTCAGGGTAGATAAGTTTGAGCAAGTGTGGGACTGGATAGCTTGAATAAATCTGACTAGCTCAGGGCTATAGAGGCGGGCGGTCTCTACTGTCAGGAGCCGGCCCTGGGGTTATTTAGGGCTGAGGAAATACTGGCTTGGTGTGTGAGCTTTAGATAAAGGAGGTGGTTATGGGGATGGGCTTCAGAGTGACTGGTTTGCATGTGAAAGGCTGAAAGGCGAGCTGGCGGGCAAGTTGTTGAGCCCGTCTGGGAATTAGCCAGCCCTGGGAGGGGTAGGCTCTCAGGCTCTAGCACCACAGAGCATCAGCAAATACAAAAAACATAAAAAGCATGATTAATACAGCCACCTCCCAGTTGTGGCAATGAAAAATGTCTCCAGACACTGTCAAATGTCCCCTGGGGGACAAAACTCATCCCTGGGTTAAGAACCACTGATTAAGAGCCCATGTGGGCAGTGCTAGCCCTGAGTGAGTTCACCAAAGACAGAGGTCAGTGTGGACTGAAGTCCCAGGGGAAGGCTTTGTGTGCAGATGCTGATCCGGATTGGCAGAGGTCAGGAAGGAAGAAACCCTAAGGGGGAGGAGTCACGTGAACATGGACAAAGGCGTGGTGGGGGTTGCTGGGAACAATAAGTGTTATTGCTTTTAAGTTAACAACATTAACGTTTCTGATTCACCTACTCTGTGTGAAGCCCCGTGTCAGTGATGGGAATTATGCACCTAATCTTCCCATGAGCCCCTGGACATAGGTACTGTTTATCTTGGCTTGGCAGAAAAGGAAACTGAGCCTCAGGGATTAAGCGACTTGCTGGGTCTCACCAGTGGTATGTGTTGGAAGTGAGGATTTTCAGTCCAGTCTCTTAGTACAAGACTGTGTTAATATGATTAGAAATAATGCCAGATAATGTTAGAGGATGTTAAGTTACAGACCCAAGTGTCTGGGCTTCAGGGATGTGCTACACGGAAGGATGGCAGGTCTGCCAGCAGGAGAGACATGTGGTGAAGGCTACTTCAGGTAATCTCACAGCATCAGCTCTGCGGCAGGCACTGGGAACTGGCTGCGGGGGGGCTGGGGTGTTGGGGAGCTGTGCAAGATCAAGTAACACAGGTGTGATAAACAGCGTTCGGCCAAGGGTGTTAACAGTAGGACTCAAGCAGAATGGGGCATCAGGGAGATGCTTCACAGGATGCAACAGGAAATAAAGGCAGAAAAAGTGAAGAATACAAGGTTACTCCATTGCATAAAAGACAAAAGCCTAGAAGAATGATAACACCTGCTCTGTTTCCTGAGTTGCCAATGGGTTTCAGCCCAGGGCAAGTTTGCTATGGATTCAATGTGACCAAAGAAAATGACAGCAAACGGTCTTTGGGGTGAAAGGGTTTATTACCCCGCTTGTTCTTGGGCGGTAGGTGGAGCGCTAGCTTCTCTGTCTCTGCCCAGAGCATTGCCGAGCTCTCTATATAGCGTAATAATAGCTTACTGCCTAAAGGTGTGGAAGCGGCAGCCCAGCAACAGGCCAGTTACATCATCAGGTGGTTTAAGTTCAGTGAGGATCCTGGCCATAGGAACCCCAACTTCCCCACACTCCACCCCTCCAGGATTCTCACCTTACAATCTACATGCTTTCAATCTTCTTAAATGGTCTCTGTGTGAGAAAGCTGGAGCACTGTAATCAGATCCCACAACAGCAACAGAGGCTAACAACTTAGAGATAATAACAAAAATTAAGATACAGGTAACAAAAATTATAATAATCCTCAAGCCAGAGGAAGTTCCCAATCCACAAAGACATTAGGGGTGATAAGACACATGTTTTAATGACACCAACATAGGCAAATCTTGTCTATCAGGTAGGATGGACATAAGCAAGAGAGTGGTGCTGTGATAGGACTGTAGCAGGAAGGGGGTCCCTTCCAGGTCTAGTATACTATACTTGTACTCCTTTCCCTGTGGGGATTCCTGAAGGGTCTATATATAGTGCTACTGGAGGTGCATGCACTGGCCACAGTGATAAAACAAAACTCCCCAGTAAGATGCTCCTACATTCTGGCCATTCAGGATATACTACTGTGACCTTTGGGGGCCACTCTGCTGTTATTCCAGGAATACACAGGAGGCCAGCTCCCAGGTCTTGTCCCCAAGGTGACAGGAGAGCCAGCCATTGGTGGTCCATGTGTCAAAAGGTCCAGGGCCACGTCCACTCAATGGAGTCTCCAGGGTTCAGTGCAGCTGGTGTTGGTGTTGGCAGCAAGATATTATTCTGGTGGCCGAACCTCAGCTACAGTGATACTTCCTTGCTTTGTACTTGCAGCTGTATAGAGGAGGCAGCTATATGTGTTAACATGTCTTTGGGGCTCAGGGCTCCCTTTTGGGGTCTCTCGTTCAAACGCCGTAGCACAGTCCATAAGCAGACTGACTATCCCTGCAGACTATTGGTATCTGACTTTAGTCCTGATTTTTAAAAGCCACTGTGCCTCTCTATCATGCCTGCCACAGTAGGATTTTATGGCACATGAAACTTCCATTTGATTCCCAGCTACTGCACCCATTCTTGCATTGTATGTCCAGTAAAATGGGTGCCCTGATCATTCTCAATTACCTGTGGTTGGCCATAGTGGCAAAGAGATGCTCCAGGCCTCTTTTGGTCATCTGCTGGTCTGCACAATGGGTAGGAAAAGTGACCAGAAGTTCAGTACAGTAGCTGTGTCCACAGAAGCCATGGCATACCGATTTCCTTCTGACACAGGTAGAGGCCCAATATACTCTATCTGTCACCTGACGAGGGGTATAAGCCCCTTAGCTATTGTCCCATGTTGCTGTGGAACTCGGTGTAAGTCCCTATTTGAGCACACAACACATGCCTGCCAGACTCTACTAACTTCTTCAAAGGTCAAAGGCAAGCCCCACCAAAAGGCTATAGCCCACATTGTCTTTTGCCCCACATGCAACAAATGTTGATATAACCATTGAGCTACATCAGAGCTAGGCTTTCCTTCTAGCCAAAGTATCTGGGCCAATTTATCTGCCTCACCATTTCCTGGGGATGCCAGTGGCAAATGACCTGTCACATGGTATACTGTAATTATTTTGGTCTGACCACAGGCCCATAAGTCTTGCCACAATTCTTGCCCCAAAGGGGTTGGTGACCAGCCAGCCAGTTGGCATGGTACCAGTTTGGTAGCCACAGGGTCAAGCCCCAGTATACAGCCCAGCTGTCAGTGCAGACAACTATAAGGGAGGGCTCCTGGCTGATCACAAGCTACACAGACGATAACTCTGTCTATTGGCTGCTCTTCCCCTCACCATCTTCCATCCATATTGTCTCAGTCTTGGAATAGAAAGCTATGGCCCTCCATTTTGGGGCTGCCATGGCTGGAGCCATCTGTGTACCATGCATCTTTGGGTATAGGGGCTCTTCCCTCCTGATATGGACACTCTACTACTAATAGTTCAAAAGCAAGTTCTTCCTGCTGTTCACTAGTATACATCATCAGCCCCAATAAGTGTTGGAGTTCTTCACTCAAGGGACTACTAGAGAGGGCACTACACTGCTGTAGGTAAGTACCCCACTTGGCTAGTGTGGGCATTTGTGCCACACCACTCCTTGGCTTTTGGGTCCAGCCTTGTACCCACCCCAAGATGGGATAGGTGGTTATTACCTTTATTGGGGCTGTTCCAGTGATGGGTTCTGTAGCCAGCAAGGTATGATACACGGCAGCCAGTTGTTTTTCTATCAAGGTGTATCATACCTCTGCTCCTTTCCAGAGTTGTGACCAGAATCCAGTAGGTTAGCAAGTTTGTTCAAGCCACTGCCAGAGACACCAACCATGTCACATGAACATCCAGCTCACAGGGCCTTGATGGGTCTATCACACTCAAGGCCTGCATGGCCTTGACTGCCCATTTTGCTATAGTAAAGGCAGATGCACATGTCTCATCCCAGTCCCTCCTGATGCCCTTTCATTCCAACCAGTATAAGGCCTTCAGCATTTGTGCCAAGTGCAGGATAAACACTCTCCAGTAGCATAGAATACCCCAAAACTCCTGTAGCAATGCTACAGTTGTAAGGGTAGGAAAGGCCTGGACTTTATAACTGCTTCTGGTATAACTTTGGTCTTACCTGACCAGATGACCCCCAAGAATTTGACAGACAAACCAGGTCCCTGAACCTTGGTGCTGTTCACAGCCCACCCTTTCTCCTGTAAATGCTGCAGCAGTCTAGGTACTGCACCTTCTAGATCTGAAAGAGAATCGGATGTGAGCATGACATCAATATAATGGTACAGCCGCACTGTTGGTGGTTTCTCCCATGTAGCCAAGTCCTGGGCTACAAGTCCATGACAGATGGTGGGGCTGTGGAGGTATCCCTGTGGAAGGATGGTGAAAGTCCATTGCCATCTTTCCCACGTGAAAGCAAACTATTCCTGACGTTTCTGCTCCATGTCAATGGAAAAGAAGGCATTAGCAAGATCTACCACATAATGGTATGTTCCTAGTTCATGGCTGAGGGTATCCATCAGGCCTGCAATAGAGGGAACAGCAGCATGCATAGGAGGTATGACTTTATTCAATTCTCTGTAATCCACAGTCATACGCCAGGAGCCATCTGGCTTTTTTACTAGCCACACTGGGGAATTGAAAGGACTATGGGTGGCCTTTATAATACCCACCTTTTCCAGCTCCTGGAGAGTTTCTCCAATCTCTCTGTGCCCTCCAGGCAGTTTGTATTGTTTGGTATTAGCCACCGAGGCACAAGCAAAGCTATGGACGGGTGCCTAGCATGTCCCCTCAGAACTGCCTTCACCACATGTACTCTCAGTCTGAACTCACCTACAGTGGTCTGCAGCCATAGACCCTGCAGTATGTCAATCCCCAAAATATACTCAAGGATAGGAGATATATACACAGTATACTCTTTTGAATGTAGATGCCCTATTCTCAAAGGGATTTGGACTTGTTTCACTCTGATAGCCTTACCCCCGTATCCATCTATGATAGTGGGGGTTCCAGGGACCTGCTCAGGGTTACCGTGAATCAGTCTACATTCAGCGCCTGTGTCCACCAGAGCCAGGACACATTCACTGGGGACCAATGGATAGCTATTTCAACATGTGGCCTCTGGTCCACCCCTGGTCCCTCAGGGCAGATACCTCTACCTTCCCTTCAGTCAAACCGTGTTCCCAAATCATCTTCCTGTGTGGGTTCAAGTGAGGTTGGCTCGCTCTCCAGCAGGAAGTCTTGCAAACACACAGGCTGGACTTGTGGCTCTGTCTCTGGCCTCTTTGGTTTTAATGGCTGGAACTGCTGCTCTGTTTCAGTTGTTACCATAGCTCTAGTAAGATCCTATTTGACTTCCCAACTAATTTCCTTCCATCTGCACCCACCCATACTAAATCAGCCCACATCTGGGTCCTCATAACCTTCATGGGGCCCTGTAAATTCTTCTTGTGAATAGAAAACCTTATTTCTTTCCATGTTCTCATTGCCTCAGTCTCTCCTAAGTCTGCTACTGTACATGTCACCTCGCTTATGGGCTGCCCTAAGTGAGGGGAAAGAATGGTCAATAGAGACCCAAAGAGGGATGTGGGAGCCATTTGAAACAAAATATTTCTCATCCTAGTAGTGAAAATCTCTTCATCTGGGCCATAATTCTCAGGACTATAGATGGCATTTCTTATGCCTAGCTCTCGTGACACCTGTTGGAGCTCAGCATATGTCTGCCATCTAACAGGAGAGGATGGCAGATCACCCGGATTGGGCCACACAGCACGAAGTGCAGCCATAAGCCAATCGAGGAGGGAGCGATTCCCTGGGGTCTGATGTGCATTTTGTAATCACTGCCGCAAGGTGGGCTGCACTGTCAGGGAAGCCAGCTTTCCCATCTCTGATCCCGACAGAACAATTCCATCCACCCCTAAGTCCCCCAGACACAGGAGCCAAGCTGATATTGACTCTGAGGGCTTGTGCGTAAACCGGGAGCCCCAATCCACCGGCTCAGCCTGAGTATAGGGGCAGACCATAGAGTGCTCCACGACCTGGGGAGGGGGAATGCTCCTCTCCTTGGGGAACTTTCAGCTGCTGGGTCTTTATTTTCTTTACAACCACTGGGCGCGCTTTCAATACAGGAGGCGTCAGTGCCTCCAGCACCACCCCTTCATCCTTCCCCAGCACCTCTTATTTCCTGGGCTGATGGCACCTTTCTCTCCCCTCCCCCAAGTGCCTCTTCTGCTACAATGTTTACCTTTTGTACTGTGCCTCGCAGCAATGCTACCTCAGTGTTCGGCAGCTCTCTTACCTTCAGCTCAATGCTTTGCAGCTGGTGTTCTTGTACCACCTCCACCTGTGCTTCCCTCAGGAGTTCGCTTTTGCCTGATGGCCTTTTCCTCCTTCAGAGCACCTGGCAGCGCCGCCGTCTCATTCTGTAAGGAATCCTTTACCTCTTCAACGGCACCTTGCTGCCGGCGCTCTCACACCTCCTCCTCCCCCGTCAGGGCCACTTCCTCAGGGAATCCACAGAAGTTTGCAGCTCGCGTTCTCGTGCCGCCATTTCTTGGGTCTTTTTCAGGAACGTGTCCTTCTCCTCTGTAGACCTTTTCAACACTGTGAGAAGCAGCCAACCCACAGTCCCCGCTGCCTCACAGGCACTCTGACTCTCAAAAGACCTACTTACTATGCCAAGGGCCACCCCTACAGCCTCAGGTGTCACCTCCCCTTGCCTCCAGTCCTGGGGTGGGGCCCAGTCCTCTAGGAGGCAAGCCACCTCCGACCACATACCCACTGGGGGATGATCCACTGTCTCCCCATTCACAGGGGCAGCCCGCTGAAGCACCCCTCCCATCAGGGCAGCCTTTTTCCTTGGTCAACAATGAACCCTGCCAACTTTGCCAATTGTCTTGCCAATAGGTTTCAGCCCCAGGTAAGTTCGCTATGGATTCAATATGACCAAAGAAAATGACAGCAAACGTTCTTTGGGGTGAAAAGGTCTATTACCTAGCTTGTTCTCCAGCGGTAGGTCGAGCAATAGCGTCTCTGCCTCCGCCCAGAGCACCGGGCCGAGCTCTCTATACAGCGCAATAGCTCATTGCCTACAGGTGTGGAAGCGGCAGCCCAGCAACAGGCCAGTTACACCATCAGGTGGTTTAAGTTCAGGGAGGATCCTGGCCGTAGGAACCCCAGCTTCCCCACGGACACACACCCACGGGGAGGACATGGGTGTAATAGGGAGGCAGCTGTGATATCAGGAGCATGGTGGAATCTGGGCTCACCCAAAGAGTTGAGTTTTAGTCCATTTCCAGGTGTTGTTTTTAATTTTCATAATAGAACACATACTATGAGCATATGATATATGACACTGCTCTTTGCACATTTTATATGTGAACTCACTTAGTTCTCACAGTGACTTCCAAATATGCTGTCCATTTCGCAGGCAAGAAAACCAGGCTCAGAGAGGTTGGGTAGCTGGCTGCAAATCTGGTTGAGTCGTGCCCTTTTTAGCACCCAGCTCTGCAGCCCTGGGGGCACGTATTAATGCTCAGCTGGTGGGCACTTAGAATAACTTTCTCTCTTATCATTGCTGGGTACACTTACACATCTTTTGGGTTTTCCATCTATGAAATGAAGGGCCTGAGCTTGTCTATCCTTTTAGCTCTAACATGGTATGTCTATAAATAGTTAACTATGACACATCAGACATAATTCTGTCATTTAATTCAATATAATGGAGATTTTTTTCTTAAAAAGAGAAATGAATTTTCCAATCTTTTTTTTTTTTTTTTTTTTGAGGCCTTGGCTGGCTTGGGAAAAGATACTCCTCTGGAATCCTAGCCTCTGAGAATAGCTTATAGAAAGCCATTGCTGAGTGTGTACCTCAGTTTCCCCTGATCATCTGTGAACTCCATGAAGGCAAGATTATGTTTTATTCATTTTTGTATTCGTGGCACAAAATTTGTTCCCAGTGGAAGATCAGTAATGTTTTTGTATTTTGTTTTTGCTTTTTAATGATTTCAGACTGTGAGGAAATCAGATTTAATAAGCTTCACTTGTATAACATTACCATCATTTAGGTAAACTGAAGGAAAGGATAGTGTCAGCCCTCAGGATGGCTGCAGAAATAGAAGCAGGGAGTCATATTGAAAGGAAATGAAGCTTCTTAGCTAGGAGGTTGAGAGCAGAAGACTTCCAGTGACAGGGAAAAATTTACAAGGACAGCAGTCTAGTCCAGGTGGCCCCTTCCTGCTTCTCAGCAAAAACAACGGAATGCTCCCTTAATTCCCCCCTCTGCCAGGCACTCACTCCCTAAGCTCACTCCCTGAACTTACTCCCCCTTCCTTGCTTGCTGTGCATGTAGAAATGTTGCAGATAAGGAAGCAGGAAGATATATATTGCTCCCCTTGCCTTTGTTCGGGGCTAGACCTTGGGAGATTACTCCCCTCTGATCCTGCTGGTGTAAAATTAAAACCTGAACACTCCAAGACCTCCAAGTGCTGCTTGGTTCTTCCATCAGGAATCCAGTCCAGGTTTTTCCGTAACACCAGCACCTCATAGAAAGGAAGAAGAGGCCGAGAAGATATTACTCGGCATTGAAGAGTTTAGGCAGAGGTTGGCACATTTTTTCTGTCAAGGGCCAGATGGAAACATTTTAGACTTTCACCATATGATGTCTGTTTGAGCTACTCAGTTCTGCTGCTGTAGCTCGAAAGCAGGCAATACATAAATGAAGGAATTTAGCCGCGTTCCAATAAAATTTTATTTACAAAGAGAGGCAAGAAGTCAGATTTGAACTGAGGGTCATAGTGTGCCAGCCCCTCGTGTTGACTGTCACGTGTGACAGAACAGGGCACAGATCCCAACTGTGCCGCATCCTCACTGTGGCCTCCATCAGGTTAATCCACAGCCTCTACACCTGGAAGACGGGGCCTCTAACAGCATCGACACCTAGGGCTGGTGGCAGGAGTGAATGAGAGAATGTGTGTGGCACTGACCATCACATCTAGTAAGCACTCCATGGTTCATGGCTGCTATTGTTGTTATTGTAAGTATTTATCTCTTTTCTTTCCCCCTTTTCATTGTATGAAGTGAATTCACATTGAATTCATGCTTGTTAGTGCTAAGGTCACATGTGTTATTTGCTTGTGATCCTCTTTTTCTATCTCCAGACTTCTTGAGTTTGAAGAATAGTAATAAAATAACATCTGTAGTTCCTACCAGCTAGGACTGTTGTGTGTATAACATTCACGTGCTGTAATCTGTAATTCATACTGCCTGGGACATAGCACTCAATATATTGTAGCTAACAGGAGGAGGAAAAGAAAATTGAAAAGTGTAAGTTTTTAAAATGAAGAGTGTGAAGAAATTCGCTGAACTTAGAAATCTTCTGGAATTTCAATTAAATAGGAATTTTATTGGAGAGATTTTAGCACTCAGAGTACATAAATGACTTAGTTTCTTACATTTGTATTCAATTAATTGTTTGGCTGTGTTAATCAATGATTTCCTAAAGTGGAATCCTTTGCTCATAAACCAGGAACCTCAAAACCCATCAAGGCATCTGTTTTTCCAAATGATCTGTTTATATTATAGCTGACACAAGATAAATCACACATGCAAAACAGCTGTCTGTTGGTCATGAAGAAGAGCCTCTGTTCTACATATTGAGAACACTCATTATGAACAGTCACATAGGTGCTGAGCCAATGATGTACCGTAATGCATACAGTAGGTGAAAGCGGAACTCACCCAGCAGGGCCCGGCTTCTTCCAAATCCTGTGTTTTAAGGATTGGAGAACAGGGTTTCTCAGCCTTGACACTGTTGACATTTTGAGTCAGAAAATGCTTCATGATGGGAGGCTGTGCTGTACATTGTAGGGTAGGGCAGCATCCTGGCCTCTGCCTACGAGAAACCAGGAATGACCCCACCTTACCTCACCCCAATTGTGAGAAACAGAAATATCTGCAGATATTGCCAAATGTCGTCAGCTGCTTGAGAACCCTCTGAGGTAGATGGGTGATTAAATGGTGCCTGGAGATGCCATGTATCAATGTATCCAAACAATAATAACTTAATAAAAAAAACACATGCCAGATTTCTCAAGCTAGTCTTAGTTTCAGATCTCCTGTCCCACCGCCCCAGCAGGTATGTGCTAATTTGGAAACCCACATGGGCTGATTTTCTTAAATTCGAAAATGTGATGACTCTCCCTATCCAGAGTTTGTCTTATTTAGGCCCTTAAGCTTGAACATATTTTCTGTGCCACCTTTCCCTTTCAGTCTTTATGAACTTTGCTTGTACAAATAGTTGATGCACTTCATTCTGGTTAACAGCATTATATATTATTGCCTAAGAGTGATATCAGCCCATCATTCATTTAATTGAAACGAATTTCATTTAAAACTTTAGCATAAGCAGAGCAGTACAATTGTTTGGTCTGATTTTTCCCATATTGGTGCTAAGGCAAAGCTTTCTGGTGGTTTCACGTGTTGCATGACCACTGATTTAGTGACGGGTCACATTATTTTTCGCTGGGAAAGGAAGGTCCCTTGGTGCGCACGAGGAGAGTATTGTCTACTGTCAAGGTACCTTTCTGGGTAAATTCTTGGATATTAGCTATATTACTTGAAATAAGTATATTTATCCTTAGGGTACATTTTATTTGTAAAGTAAGGTTGATATTTAGTCATGTCTTTAAAACAAGTATCAAAAATTACCAATTTTCTTTTTAACCCACCTTGCCTAGGGAATACCATGGTAACAAGAAAAATGAAAATGAAGTTTGTACTTTCTAGTAGATCTTGTACCAGGTCCTATATGGAAATGTGGGTGAATATTAAACCTGTAATAAGATGATAAATTATAGGGGGTATTGAGAAGGGTGTCAATATGTAAATTGTGTCATGAATATATTCATGGAAGAACATGTATACAGCTTTCCATATCACTATTCTGAGATTTATGGAATTTCCCAGTCTAATACCAAATTTTCAACATTAGGTAGAAAAATTTAGGAACATAAATATTTTACCTAAAGCTGTAAAATAATTACCCATGGAAATATTTTTCTGATATTACATAATCTGGGAATAATTTTGCTAAATTATTCATTGCCTATTTGATATTTACCACTCATTAAAGAGATATTTTATATTGAAAATGATTACCTTGAAAAATAATTGTGGTGCATAGTATATGTATATTTTTTAAATATTGGCTTTTCCTAAATATAGTTACTTTAAGCTCAGCTTATTTATTTTGCCCTCAATTTGTGTATATGTAAAAATGTGTTTTTATTCCCCCCACTTTATAGCATTTGTTTATACAAGAGGAACTGTGTAAATACATGACAAAGTATGTCTGTTAATTTTGAGCTCTGGATCCTTGTGAGGTCATGGCTATACAGCAGAATAAACCCTGTTGTTACCGTGTGTACAACAGTGTTTTATCGATTATTCTTATTAGTGGGTCCAGACTATCCTCTGTGCCTTATATGTTTATGTGATATTTGCTCTGTTTGAGAATAGAAGATGATATGAGAGATTTTGTGGTGGTGGCTGTTATATTGGGATTGTGGCCAAAATTTCCAGTTAGAGAAAGTCTCAATTTTGGAAACTTGCTTTTATTCTTGAATATCATGAAAATGGAACTGACTCCTCCCATGCCTCCTTCTCTTTCTCTGTACTTTCATTTTTCTTTAGAATGCAAAGGTTTTAATCCTAACCTACAGCTACATTTTTAAGGAGAAAAATCTGTGGAGAACAGCATCTGATTAACATCCAAATTAGTTAAAGATTCTGCACAGTAGTATAAATATAGCACTGGTGCATATTCTTGTCAAGCAATGGCCTGTTTCTCAGTGCTCTTTACTCCTTCCCCCAGACAGACACCCCCCTGCAAACTAGAAATAATCATTTTCCAACTCTTAAACATTAGATTTTTAATGTCAGTAAAAATATTTACCGTTGCTTTTTGACTTGGAACTGATTTGGAAGAATGAAGTGAGGATATTCTTCCCCCTTTCGAGCCCCAACTAATTTGTAGACATGTAACTCTTGGAGGCTGTTTTTCATTTTCAGGATGCAATAGCTGCATACATTTGACCTGTTCTAGTTACTGTTATGATAATACTATACAAAAATGTATTATTGCCAGTTTCATGGACAAGTTGTCTTGTATGGGCATACTCTATTAAAATGTACCATTATATCATTGGTTCTTTCAATGAACAGCCACATACAACAGTTACTGGCAATTAGACCCCAAAAAAGAAGATGTTAAGGTCACCATAAAATGCTGTTTGTTTCCAGCTGTTTATCCTACTTGGTTGGCCTCAGAACCAGAAAGGAAAATGAAGTATATGGTATCGATTCAATCTGTCAGAATTTTGAAGCTTAATTCACGCAAACCTGACTATGGGCATAAAAGTTGCTTCAGCTTTTACAGCATGAATTGTTCATAAAAATAACTTTCTTGCTGCTATAAAGATAGAGCTGACTTGCATTCTTCCTGTCCCACAGAGTTCCCTAAATAAAGTGCTAGTTTGTGGTTTTTAATAAAATTGTCTATACCCTATAGTGAATATAGTAGAGCAAAACAGTCCTAAGAAATATTTCTGCTGAAATGTCTGCACCGTTTTATCTTCAGGAAAATCTGAAAAATTGCTTTTTCCATATCTTGTCTAAGCCATTAGATGATTGTGTGTGTGTGTGTGTGTGTGTGTATCCCACAATATTGTATTTCAGAAGAGCAGAGACTCATCTTAGTCTAATTCACAAATTTGCACACAGAGCTAGTGCTCCATAAATGTTCGTTGAATTCATAAAAGGCAGTTTGTTGGGGAAACAATTTCATTAAAGTACTTAATATAAAGTTTTTCCCCTCCCAAGCATTTCCCCTCATATTTTATCTTAGCAGTCCAGTTACTGCTCAGTGAGTTGAGAAAGAGCTCAAAATGAACAGCTACTGTTTTTCCCCACAAAGGATATGTGGCTGGGTTCCAGAGATAATATTTTTAATGTCCTGTTATTGGCTGTGGGGTTGTGAATGTGAGTATCTGAGTGTCAAAGAGAGGAGTCATTTGTCAGACTTAAATTTTCTGACCATGTCTTCTCCATTGGCAAATAAGGATTCCCTTAATGTGGCCGTCCTCCTGAGTTGAATCTTTCTGGAATCCAGTCAATTCTGTAACTGCATCTAATTTTTAAGTAAGCATCAAAGGGGACAGTTATGTTTGCATTTGAGCCAGTGCAAATGGCAAAAATTTACTTTTCTGGGCAGCAAAAAAAATTACTTTCACTGTTTCTTGAAGGGTAGTTCAGCAGATATCAAATGCTGTGTTAGAAAACCTATGAAAATATTGACTTAATGGTGTCTAATTTCTTTCTGCTTAGCGGATCTACTCTAGATCTCAGGCAATTCTCATTTAAATACATGCCCCCAAAGCCTTCAGAATGTTCACAGAGTGTTTGCTTTGTGCACTGCATGATAACATTGTGAGTATATTTGAATTATTTTCGCTTGTTTAGTCAATTTAGCTATAAGATTAAAATCCAAATTATTTTTCCCAAGACAAAAATAAATTGTAGTTATATCTTATTAGACCAGCTAGTGGGCTCTGTTGTTTTTATTAGTCTATAAAATACTATACTTCCATTTTTCATTGGAATAAATGCCATTTTCATGTAAATAAAAAAATTCTATAGGATAAATATAATTTTGGCATTCAGCTGAATTTGAACTTACATACCCTTCTCTCATACAGAGCCTCCCTGCTTCCCCCCTTCACTTTTTAGATAGTTTGTCTACTTTCAAAATGCAAGTATTCCAGAAAAGTTGTGGTTGATTTTTTTTTTTTTAACCCAGCAAACCATTTTAGTGCACTGTTCCTATCTTTGTTTAAATAATTCCTACAACTCCATTTTTCAAAGCAGGAAGGTTGATAAGTGAAACTTATAAATAGTGGACTATCAAGGCAATATTTAAAATATAATTTTATGATGAACTTATAATAGTTATAATTTGGGGGCTCCTAACCATGCCCAGGAGCTATCGTAACCGTTTAAGTAACCGTTTAAGTATATTATCCTATGTAATACAACAACCCTATAAAAAAGATACTATTATTCTCATTTTAAAGTGAAAAAATTTGCCTTAGGACATGAGACTCCTGTCTGCCCACCCCAAGGCCATGCTTTTAAATGCTGCATCACTCATACCCCAGTGATAACCTCTGGGAAGAGAGGTAACATTTAAAGTTATCAGTAATTCCTCTATTCCCTGTATATTCAACCACAGCTCCACTAAGTACCATTTGTAGATTTCTGTTAGACTTAATACACAAATGCAATGTTCATATTACAATAATGACTATATACTTTTCATAATATAATAATCACAATAGCTGATAATAATATGCTGTACTAAATGCTTTACATATATTCATTTTTCATAACAATTTAAGAGATGTTTTATTTCCCCTGTTGTGCAAAGGTAGATACTGACACTTTGCACAAGGCTTGTAGATAGCAAAGTTGGGATTAGCTTCAGTATTCTTACCCCTACAGTCAGAAAATAAAATTACAGAGAAATTTAACTCCAGGGCATTATGACCCAAATAGAATCACTATTTAGTTGAGTTCCTTCTTCCAGATCCTATGCCTATTCATAGATAGACAGATAGGTAAGTAAACCTCTTTTAGAAAAATTGAATTATACTATGCATACTATTTGGCAAGTTATTTTCCACTGAAAAGAAACCATGGCAATTTTTCTTGTCAGTAATTAGAGATGTCTATCATCATTTTTAATGACCACATAGTCATGTATTCGGTGGTTGTCCCTTAATTTAGTCAATCTAATAGTTGGACATTGAGTTACTGTCTTTATATGCTATTAAAATACAAGTGAAGTTTAGTTTGTGATGTCACTCTTCAATAATATGTCAAACTTGACCCAAGTCAGCAAATCTCTTGTGGTATATGGGACAAATTTTTGCAAGAAGCCAGTGCTCAGATAAGGAATAATGCTTTTAATCAAGACAGCTCTTTCTAGAAACATGAAAGTCTCTCATCTTTCCCTTGCATGTGAGAAAATTCCCTCTGTGTCATCTCTTACCTAGGGCTTGGAGGAAGACAGTATCTGCTATTCCATAGCCCCCCTACAGCCATGGCTCTGCCTAGAAGTAAATAAAGGATGAATCTTAACTACAGTTATTTGTCCTAACCAGGAACATTCCAAGAGATGGGAGATATTATACACCTAGACCAGAGCCTGTCTTGTCTCTTCCTAAGAAACATTCATTCATTCAAAAATATTCAGTGATCATTTCTTATGTACCATAAATGGTCCTGGTGAGACTCCAGAGTAACCAATCTAATAGAGGCATGTCCTTAGGATGCTTTTAGCTGTGCTAAGAGAAGACCCTGTGCATCTTGACCTTAAACAATGAGGTCATTTATTGTCTGTCATAAATTTGTAAGTGGGGGAGGCTCCAAGCCTGATTCCATTACCGTATGATTCTCTGCCTTCTTTTGCTTCAGGACTTCATCAGACTGGTTGCAAGATGGTGCAACATTTCAGACCTTGCATCCTGACACCGCAGTATCCAGAGCCAGAAATGAGACTGTCTCTTGTTGTCTATCTCCTAAGAACAAGGAAGCTGCTTAGAACCGGGCAGATCTGGGCAGCCTACCCACCCTCTAATCAATCTCTGACCAGAGAGCCACCCTCTAGTGCTAGAGGTGGGGTCAATCTCTTGGAAGCTTATGGTCTTGTGGTGAAGGAAGAAATGGCTGAGCACAATCTGGACTCTGTTAGGAAAGAAGATGGGCAGAAAGGGGGACAACATCCTCTGTTGAAGAGGAGACTGGCGTTCGGAAGGTGTGCAAATAATCATCCAGGTAGAGGGAGGGGCAGGAGTAAAGCCTTAAGGCAAAAAAAGACGAACAGGGTTGGAACCAATGAGTAGGCAGGTCAAGTCCCTCTGGGTCCTTATCCCAAGAGCAGGATGACTCCTGGGGGGTCTCGAGCAGAGCAATGGTATGTGTTAATTCATGGTGTGAGGGAGGCCAGGCCGCTGTGTGTAGAGCCTGGAGGTGAGTAGCAAGAGTGAAAACACAGGAATTGAGAGTGTGGATGACTCGTCTAACAAGGAGAGACAAGTGGAGAGGGTGGAAGAATAGTTAAGAATTAGTTTTGATGAGTCTCAGTGATGAACTGGACCTGGGGGAGGTGAGGGAAAAAGTGGCATCAAAGACGCTGTATGGATTTCTCTCTGAGCAGTTAGACAGCTGGCAATACCATTACTGAAGAATGATCTCATTGAGGGTAAAATAATTCACTTTGACAAAGTAAATTTAAGGTGCCTGTGAAATAATATTTGGAGATGAAGAGTAGCAGTAGTTCAGACACTATTCCAAATCTTTCATTTGTATAAAATAATCAGAATTTCACAATGACCCAATAAAGCAGATGCTGTTGTCACGTCACTTTACAGATGTGATGACAGACCCAGAGAAGTTAAGTAACTTGGCCAGAGTTACACAGCTAATAAGTGTTCTGTACCAGTTAGAAGAGCCTTCTAGGCAGGAAGTATACATTTAGAAATATTCAGCTTATTGAGGCTAATTAAAGCCATGGGAACAGATGAAATTGTCTAGGGACAGCTGAGCTTTGGGAAATTCTGAGATTTAAATCCAAGAGGTACAGATATACTATAGAGGAGAGAGGAAAGGAGGAAGTGAGGAAGAAAGTCTTCCTAAGGTTAGCGTTTGAAAAAATAAAAAAGTTTTAAAATAGAAGACATCAAAAGTATTTGGCTCATTTACAGGCTAATAAATAGGTTCTAAAAGGTTCTGAAATTCTGCCAGAGAGTTTGTGGAGTAGAGACATGTATGTCTGCACGTAATGTTCTGCCAATAGCTTATTGCTCCTTCATTCCTATGAGGGGGCCCTTGTCCTCACTGTGGCTGCCAAGTTCCAGCCATCACATCTCTGCTTTAGAAAACTGGGTGAAAGAGAAGTGAACCAAGGTAATGGCACATCCCTTCCCTTTAAGGAGACTTCATGGAAGTCACTCACAAACTTCAGCTTATAGCTCAATGGTCAAAATTTGGTAAGCTGGCCACCCCTACTTTCACAGGAGGCTAGGAAAGTCTTTTAGCAGAAAGCCAAAAAGTTTTCACTAAAGAGGAAGGGAAGAATGGACATTGGCAGGCAACCAGCCATCTCTGACTATCAATTTTACCTTTTTGTAAAATAGGGATTAACATCTACGCCTTTCCTCTTGTTGGTTTGTTGTAGGGATCAAATGATTATAATAACCTGTCAAGTGCTTGATTAATGATGAATGCTATTTAAGTAATTTCTGTGAGAGTGACTAGTGACCCTTCTTGCACACAGTAAGCATTTAATTTTGAGTGAGAAAATCTTCAAAAAAAGATTTTCCTCCAATTTGTAGGTTCAAAAGCAGGAAATGTGAATTGGGAAGAGACTGTTTTTCTACAAATCTTGCATGGTGATAACAAAACCTTCCTTTATTTTCAGAATCCATTTCTGAACAGCCAAGATTGATATTTGATTAACTCTGCAGTAAATGTCCATCGATATTGTCTGGTCTCTGCTGAACCTGGGCACTGTCCATGGAATATTTTCTGGTAGATAAAGCAAGAGAGTATCTGGGGGGACAGCACCTCATGTCATTAAACCACCTGGTCCTCACCATTTGGACTTATTAGGGATGTAATGAGGATTCCAGACCCAAGTCCCTTGTGGTGGTTGCATTTAAGGGAATGGCTGTCTTTGGGAAATAGTTGCAGTGATCATAAGAAAGTGACTACAAAGATAGCAGGGCTTTGTAGATGCTGTAGCTACTTAATGTGCCTGGAGCTTCTCAGGCAGGTAAAAGCAAATGAAGTTATTTTCCTGTTAAAATAAATCTATGGTAGTCAGGAATCACCTGTGAATATTAATATTCTTTTTAAGTTTGGCTCAACAAGATGATGCTTTTGTCTTAAGTAATGACCTTTAAGATTATTCCATCACACAGAGGAAAGAATTTATGTTATCTTTCATTATATATGTACTTTCTGTCCATATCAATTTCAGATTCCTCTAAAAAAAGGAATAGTGTTTGCTTCTGTGTGGTATTTTCATTTTAGGGTTTTAAAAAGTAGGAACTTCATCTCCTTTTTCCTCAAACCTGAGTTGTATGATAATTGTGTAACAGATGTTTGATGAGTTAATGTGTCATAACCTCATGTGTTCATGGGCTTTGGTACTTCCCAAAGGTGCTTTGAAAAGACAGACGGGAGTTTGGAGGCCTGAACTTACCCTATTCCTTTTATGGCATCCCTTTTTCCCTTTCCTTGACCTGATACCTTATCATTTGATGCCTGGAAACTTTGGCAAGAGAAGAGGGCCTAGCACAATTAGAGCTAAGTTCGCTACAACAAGTCTTATTATGTAACCTCAAAGAAAAACTAAAAAGATGCTTTTTTAATAAAAATACTGTATTGCCAAGTAAAATGGGAAAAACTGGTGGGCACATGTAAGCCCAAATTATAACAATTCATCTTCAGCACTTGGGGGTTTCCCAGCTGAACCTGATACTGTTCAGTCAGGTTCTTAAATGGTCGGGAGCATGAGTCCTATTTGATAGTAAGTAGCTGTGCTGTCTGATGCCCCCCAGCGAAGCCAGCAGCCCTCCACCCTTCCCCACCTTCCTCTGAGATTAAGTGAAACTGAGAGTGAATTTAGATGAAGAGTAACAGGCAAAGTCAATCAGCAGCCTAGATTTGGAGCCAGGAGATATTTAATGAGCACATACTAAGTGCCAGTTATTAGTCTAGAGTTTTCTTGTATTAATAAATGATTGTACAGAAAAGTAGACATTATTATTTGTACTTTACTGTTTAGGAAATGCAGTTGAGAGGTTAATTAATGTGCCCATGGTCACAGAGATAACTGATGATTGGCACTTAAGCCTTGGTGTTCAGAGTTCAAACCTAGGCTTTGAGGTCAATATATTCAGTTTGTAGAAAAGAATAGACAAATTTAAAAATAAACTCCGAATTCAGTGTGGGTTCAGAACTTCTTATGGGGAAGAATTAACCAGTGACTTTCTCTGCTGAGATCTCTTTAAAAATTGAACATCTTTCAAGCAGAAGAATAATAAAATGTCCCCAAGGAAATTTTTGACAGAACAAAAGAATAGGGTATTTGCCTCTGAAAAAAGACTAGTGGAGCTCAGTTTTTGTGCTGTGAAGATGGAGAAATGAAAAATCTCTCGTGAAAGCCTCAAAAAAATCTCTAAGGGGATCCTCTTACTCTGAGTAATGGTCAAAATGTTGCCGGGTAGCTTCGTCTGGGGAGTTCTCTCTCTGCACGCAAGGTGAAGCACTAGGAGAAACTTTGGGTTGGATGAGAGAGGGTTCTTGACTCATTAAATGAGAAATAATTCTCGAGCAGATTGATCTAGTGTAGGTACGGAGGGAATTCTAACGTGAGAGGAGCAGGGAATGGCAGGGGCCCTGCAGGCAGCAGAGAGCAGGAAGAGCAGCGGGAGGGAAGGGCAGCTCATTGAACTCCTGCTCAGCATGGGGCAAATTGTTTGCCAGTTCCTAAAGCCAGGGTCACTTGGCATCTAGTGTTTGACGGAATCTGCACAGCATGGGAACTAAGTCCCTACCACCCCAGGATTTGGGGGAGCTGCAGAGCACTGGACGGAGTGAGATTATGTTCTAAGAACTTCCCAAAGGCAAAGAAAGGAGACTTTCAAGCAGGCTACTAACGAGCCTGAACATACAGCTGCAGGCCTGTCCAGGACGCCCAGGCAACAGGAACTTGCCAGCCCAAATCAGAGATCTCAGGAGCCCTTCTCTACTTATTTGAAATAGGACCGAGAGAGCTAAGACTTGTGCTCAAGTTTAGAAAATAGGATGAAATAGCAAAGTAACAAAGATGCTTACCACTGGACAACTGCAGAGACAAACACAATAAGTTGAGCAGGGAGAAGGCTTTGTTTAAAAAGTACACACTCGAAGAAAGGGGAGTATGGGCAACTTCAGAGAGGAGACACACTTAATGGCTTATAATTCTGTCTTTTAAGACTTTCAAGAATGGGGCAAAGGACAGCATTGATGGTGGGGGGTTGTTGGGCATAGTCTTGACTGTGGTCGCATGATGTCTCTCTGGTGAGTCTTCCAGAAAATTCTGTAAGATAAACTTAATACAAGGAATTTATTGATTCTGCCCTTTTCCATGATAGTGGTTTCTCTTAAGCACTAGGAATATATCAGTTAGGGCTGCCTTCTCTGCCTTAAGGTAGGGTGGGTTATTGTCTGATTACCGAAGAATGTGTTAGGAAACTTTCTTCCTAACTCTTTGGTTTTTAAAATGGAATCTTAGCCTTCAGATGGAGTCTCTCCTGCTCTTACATCTTGGCGTTTTTCATCACAGGCAGAAGAGTTCATCATGATGCTTGTCCCCTGTTCCTCCCCTACTTGAAAGGCAGGCCCAAGTTAGAGCTACTGAGAGCAATTATGCACACACATGGAAATGACATACTCAAGGGAAAGAAAACAGGATGTTTTCCTCAAGGACCAGCATTCTTGCTAAAATATTTTTTCTAGGAGTACTATTTAGATTTCACAGAGTCACTACACAAAAGATAAATGGCCCTGAGAAACAGGTCTGTGAACTGATGAGAGGTAAATAAGGGAACTGTGTAATGTCATCAGAGACAGAAATGAGAAATCTGAGCTTAAAAGGAAGTATCGAGAAAGGATTCTTCAGTGGAATGTGAGGTTTTCTGAGGTTTTCTGTCATCCTGTGTTCAGGGGGTAACTGAGTGGCCATTATTATGTGATCTTGGAATGAGCTCATTGGAGGAAAAATGCTGAGTGTATTAACCTTGACAGTATAATGGAGAGAAAGACTGAAAAGAGTTGAATCAAAAAGCTTACACTCCCTGGTCTTGAGCATTCTCAAACCATCTGTAATATAGATGTGAGTAGTAATTGACTAATTGCTAGAGTCAGGAGCCCTGGGCCACTGCACCTACCTGGGGTTAGTTGATGCATTCTAAGTGAGTCAGTTGAGTCTAATTTCCTGCAACCGTAGAAGGGGACAAAAAAGACGCTGCCCTGGCATTTCGCAAATAGTGTTCCACAGAATATTAGTCTCCTCTGAGACCTCAGTGGTGTCCACTGGGAAACCCCAACTGGCCATATTTGTGATTAAATGTGTTGAACAAAGTTTAAAAGGTTGATTCTCAGAGCCTTAAGAAGCTAAATTTTTATGCGATTCTTTGAGAAAATTGTATGTTCATCATGCTTGGAGAGAAACAAAGTTAGGAAATTTGATGCTCTACCTATATAACAGGAATATTAGAAAGATCTAATGAGATAATAGATGTAAAGAAGGGAGTAGGATTCTAGGCTTTTGTAGGAATGCTGTGATGTGTTTCTCCAAGTGTGATTCTCGGAAGGCTCATGTCAAAATTACCTGGGCTGCTTATGTGATCGCATTCCTGGTTCACATTCCTCCACGTTAAGGTGGAGACCAAGGATCAAAATTTATAGCAGATACTTCATTATTTTTTATCTACACTACAAGTTGAGATCCACCGTCCAGAGGGTTTTGGCACAGTTCAGATCCTCTAAAACTTAAGACTTTGTGTATCCTCCTAAGGGACCTCCTGGTCATGAAGTGGTAAGGAAACTTAATCCACATAGGAACCCTTATTGGCCAGTTGGTCTGCCTGGTGCCAAAGGAGACTTTTCATTTTTAGATAACTTTTATTGAGCCACGGTTCTATGTGCCAAAGTGTGCTTTTAGTACATACCTGTTAATCCTTACAAGTTGGTGTTATACCCATTTCACAGGAGGGCAAGCTGACAGGCTTTTCCTAAGATCACATAGGAATTTGTTAGGACACTTTTTGTTGCAAGTGAAGAGAATGCACTTGCTTTTTACTTAACTGGCTTAAGTGAAAAAACATAATTTATTGGTTCATATAAAGAAAATATCCAGTGTGAGAATGGTTTCAGGGAGGGCTGGATCCAGGAGACCAAATGATATAAGGAAGTCACAGTCTCACTAGAGCCATCCTTCCCTTAGCTTTTTTCCTTCTCTGTTCACTCAGTTCTCAAGCAGGCTGTCCCCTCATGGTGGCAGAAAGTTTACCAGCAGCTCCATGTTATAGGACAGGGGCTGGCAAACTGCAGTCTCAAGAGCTGGCTGCCTGTTCTTGTAATTAAAATTGTATTGAACGCAGCCATGCGCATGTGTGCACATATGTCTGTGGCTGCTTTCATGGGGAGCAGCAGAACTGAGTTGTTTGCAACAGAGCTGTAGGGCCCATAAAGGCTAAATAATTTAATATTTGGCTTTACAGAAAGTTTGCTGACCCCTTCAGGAAAAACCAACTTTGTTGAGGTTTCATTTACGTCTGTGAGAGGCACTATTTATTTTCTTCAAGAATGTCAGACCCTAGAGTCTGAGGTTTTAGGATGAACAAAGAAAACCTACATTATTTAAAGATTGTTACTTTGGATTAAAACACACTTGGGAGTTGATTTTGAATTTAAATAAGTCTCATGCCCAACACAAATATATTCACTGGATTAAGTGAACAAGAGAATGTTTTCTAAGTTTTTGCCGTCATTACAGGCAGACCTTATTTCCTTGTGCTTCGCAGATAGTGCATCTTGTGGCAGCCCTACACTGAGCAAGTCTATTATTTTTCCTATAGTATTTGCTTATTTCATGTCTCCGGGTCACTTTGGCAATACTCACAATATTTCAAACTTTTTCATTATTACTATATTTCCGAGGGTGATTGTGATCGGTGATCTTTGATGTTACTATTGTCATTGTTTTGGGGCACCATTAACCATGACCATATAAGATGGTAAACTTGGTCAATAGTTGTTGTGTCCGACTGCTCTCCTGACTGCTGTTCCCCCATCTCTCCCCCTATTCTCGGGCCTCCCTGTCCCCTGAGACACAGCAATCTTGAAATCTGATCAGTTACCCTACAATGACCTTTAAGTATTCAAGTGAAAGGAAAAGTCACACGTACCTCATTTTAAATCAAAAGTTACAAAGCACTCAATTTAGGAAGGCACATCAGAAGCTGAGATAGGCCAAAAGCTAGGCCTCTTCAGCCAAACCATTAGCTAACTTGCGAATGCAAGGGAAAGTTCTTGAAGGAATTAGACATGCTCCTCCAGTGAACACATGAATAAGAAAGTGCAGCAATCTTATTGCTGAAATGGAGAAAGTTGTAGTGGTCTGAATAGAAGATCAAGCCAGCCACGACATTCCCTTAAGCCAAAGGCTAATGTAGAGCACGACCCTAACTCTCTTCAATTCTGTGAAGGCTGAGAGAGATGTGGAAGCTACAGAAGAAAACTTTGAAGCTAGCAGATGATGGTTCATGAGATTTAAGGAAAAAATCCGTCTCTGTAACACAAAAGTGCAGGTGAAGCAGCAAGTGCTGATGGAGAAGCTGCAGCAAGTAATCCAGAAGATCTAGCTCAGGTCATTTATGAAGGTGGCTTCACTAAACAGATTTTGAATGTAGATAGAACAGCCTCCTATTAGAAGAGGATGCCATCTAGGACTTGCATGACTAGAGAGAAGTCAATGCCTGGCTTCAAAGTTGAAAGGACAGGCTGATTCTCTTGTTAGGGGCTAATGCAGCTGGTGACTTCAAGTTGAAGCCAATGCTCATTGAGCATTCTGCAAATTCTAGGGCCCTTAAGAATTATGCTGAATCTACTTTGTGCTCTATAAATGGAACAACAAAGCTTGGATGATAACACATCTGTTTACAACATGGTTTAATGATTATTTTAAGCCCACTATTAAGAAAGACTGCACAGAAAAAAAGATTCTTCTCAAAATATTACTGCTGGTTGACAATGCATGTGGTCCCGCAAGAGCTCTGATGGAGAGGGACAGTATTGTTTCCAGGCCTGCTATCGCAGCGTCCATTCTGCAGCCCATGGATCAAGGGGTAATTTTGACTTTCAGATATTACTATTTAAGAAATACATTTCATAAAACTATTGCTGCCTTAATGATTCCTCTGGTGGACCTGAGCAAAGTAACTTGATGTTCATGTAGAATATTCACCATTCTAGATGCCATTTACAACATTCGTGATTCATGGGAAGAGGTCAGAATATCAGCATTAGCAGGAGTCTGGAAGACGCTGATGCCCATCCTCATGGATGACTTTGAGGAGTTCAAGACTTCAGTGGAGGAAGGAACTGCAGGTGTGGTGGAAACAGCAAGAGGACTAGAATGAGAAGTGGAGTCTGAAGATGGGACTGAATTGCTGCGATCACATGATGAAACTTTAACAGACAAGGAGTTGCTACTTACGGATGTGCAAAGAAAGTGGTTTCTTGAGATGGACTCTACACCTAGTGAAGATGCTGTGAAGATTGTTGAAATGACAAGGAAGTATTTAGAATATTACATAAACTTAGTAGATAAAGCAACTACTGATGGACACTTAGGTTGCTTCCATTTCTTGGCTATTATAAATAGTGCAGCAATAAACATAGGGGTGCATCTGTCTTTTTCAAACTGGAGTGCTGCCTTCTTAGGCTAAATTCCTAGAAGTGGAATTCCTGGGTCAAATGGTATTTCTATTTTGAGCATTCTAAGGAACCTCCATACTGCTTTCCACAATGATTGAACTAATTTACATTCCCACCAGCAGTGTTGGAGGGTTCCCCTTTGTCCACACCCTTGCCAACATTTGTTGTTTGTCTTTAAAATGATGGCGATCCTTACTGGTGTGAGGTGGTATCTCATTGTGGTTTTAATTTGCATTTCTCTGATGATTAGAGATGTGGAGCATCTTTTCATGTGCCTATTGGCCATCTGGATTTCTTCTTTAGAGAACTGTCTATTCAGCTCCTCTGCCCATTTTTTAACTGGATTATTTGCTTTTTGTTTGTTAAGGTGTGTGAGCTCTTTATGTATTTTGGATGTCAGTCCTTTATCGGATCTATCATTTATGAATATATTCTCCCATACTGTAGGGTACCTTTTTGTTCTATTGATGGTGTCCTTTGCTGTACAGAAGCTTTTTAGCTTGACATAGTCCCACTTGTTCATTTTTGCCTTTGTTTCCCTTGCCCGGGGAGATATGTTCATGAAGAAGTCACTCATGTTTATGTCCATGAGATTTTTGCCTATGTTTTTTTCTAAGAGTTTTATGGTTTCATGACTTACATTCAGGACTTTGATCCATTTCAAATTTACTTTTGTGTATGGGGTTAGACAGTGATCCAGTTTCATTCTCTTACATGTAGCTGTCCAGTTTTGCCAGCACCATCTGTTGAAGAGACTGTCCTTTCCCCATTGTATGTCCATGGCTCCTTTATCATATATTAGTTGGCCATATATGTTTGGGTTATGTCTGGAGTCTCTATTCTGTTCTACTGGTCTGTGGCTCTGTTCTTGTGCCAGTACCAAATTGTCTTGATTACTGTGGCTTTGTAGTAGAGCTTGAAGTTGGGGAGCGAGATCCCCCCCACTTTATTCTTCCTTCTCAGGATTGCTTTGGCTATTCGGGGTCTTTGGCAGTTCCATATGAATTTTTGAACTGTTTGTTCCAGTTCATTAAAGAATGCTGTTGGTAATTTGATAGGGATTACATCGAATCTGTATATTGTTTTGGGCAGGATGGCCATTTTGATGATATTGATTCTTCCCAGCCAGGAGCATACTATGAGTTTCCATTTGTTAGTGAACTCTTTCATTTCTCTTAAGAGTGTCTTGTAGTTTTCAGGGTATAGGTCTTTCACTTCCTTGGTTAAGTTTATTCCTAGGTATTTTATTCTTTTTGATGCTATTGTGAATGGAATTCTTTTCCTGATTTCTCTTTCTATTAGTTCATTGTTAGTGTATAGGAAAGCTACAGATTTCTGTGTGTTAATTTTGTATCCTGCAACTTTGCTGAATTCCGATACTAGTTCTAGTAGTTTTGCAGTGGAGTCTTTAGGGTTTTTAATGTACAATATCATGTCATCTGCAAATAGTGACAGTTTGACTTCTTTACCAATCTGGATTCCTTGTATTTCTTTGTTTTGTCTGATTGCCGTGGCTGGGACCTCCAGTACTATGTTGAATAACAGTGGGGAGAGTGGGCATCCCTGTCTTGTTCCCGATCTTAGAGGAAAAGCTTTCAGCCTCTCGCTGTTCAGTATGATGTTAGCTGTGGGTTTATCATATATGGCCTTTATTATTGTTGAGGTACTTGCCCTCTATGCCCATTTTGTTGAGTTTTTATCATGAACAGATGTTGAATTTTGTCGAATGCTTTTTCAGCTTCTATGGAGATGATCATATGGTTTTTGTCCTTCTTTTTGTTGATGTGGTGGATGATGTTGATGGATTTTCGAATGTTGTACCATCCTTGCATCCCTGGGATGAATCCCACATGGTCATGGTGTATGATCCTCTTGATGTATTTTTGAATTCGGTTTGCTAATATTTTGAGTATTTTTGCATCTATGTTCATCAGGGATATTGGTCTGTAGTTTTCTTTTTTGGTGGGGTCCTTGCCTGGTTTTGGTATTAGGGTGATGTTGGCTTCATAGAATGAGTTTGGGAGTATTCCCTCCTCTTCTATTTTTTGGAAAACTTTAAGGAGAATGGGTATTATGTCTTCTCTGTATGTCTGATAAAATTCCGAGGTAAATCCATCTGGTCCGGGGGTTTTGTTCTTGGGTAGTTTTTTGATTACCGCTTCAATTTCGTTGCTGGTAATTGGTCTGTTTAGATTTTCTGTTTCTTTCTGGGTCCGTCTTAGAAGGTTGTATTTTTCTAGGAAGTTGTCCATTTCTCCTAGGTTTTCCAGCTTGTTAGCATATAGGTTTTCATAGTATTCTCTAATAATTCTTTGTATTTCTCTGGGGTTCATTGTGATTTTTCCTTTCTCATTTCCGATTCTGTTGATGTGTGTTGACTCTCTTTTTCTCTTAATAAGTCTGGCTAGAGGCTTATCTATTTTGTTTATTTTCTCAAAGAACCAGCTCTTGGTTTCATTGATTTTTTTTCTATTGTTTTATTCTACTCAATTTTATTTATTTCTTCTCTGATCTTTATTATGTCCCTCCATCTGCTGACCTTAGGCTTCATTTGTTCTTCTTTTTCCAATTTCGATAATTGTAACATTAGACTATTCATTTGGGATTGTTCTTCCTTCTTTAAATATGCCTGGATTGCTATATACTTTCCTCTTAAGACTGCTTTTGCTGCATCCCACAGAAGTTGGGGCTTTGTGTTGTTGTTGTCATTTGTTTCCATATATTGCTGGATCTCCATTTTAATTTGGTTGTTGATCCATTGACTATTTAGGAGCATGTTGTTAAGCCTCCATGTGTTTGTGAGCCTTTTTGCTTTCTTTGTACAATTTATTTCTAGTTTTATACCTTTGTGGTCTGAAAAGTTGGTTGGTAGGATTTCAATCTTTTGGAATTTACTGAGGCTCTTTTTGTGTCCTAGTATGTGGTCTATTCTGGAGAATGTTCCATGTGCACTTGAGAAGAATCTGTATCCTGTTGCTTTGGGATGTAGAGTTCTATAGATGTCTATTAGGTCTATCTGTTCTAGTGTGTTGTTCAGTGCCTCTGTGTCCTTACTTATTTTCTGTGTGTTGGATCTGTCCTTTGGAGTGAGTGGTGTGTTAAAGTCTCCCAAAATGAATGCATTGCATTCTATTTCCTCCTTTAATTCTGTTAGTATTTGTTTCACATATATTGGTGCTCCTGTATTGGGTGCATATATGTTTATAATGGTTATATCCTCTTGTTGGACTGAGACTTTTATCATTATGTATTATCCTTCTTTATCTCTTGTTACTTTCTTTGTTTTGAAGTCTATTCTGTCTGATACAAGTATTGCAACACCTGCTTTTTTCTCTCTGTTGTTTGCATGGAATGTCTTTCTCCATCCCTTGACTTTTAATCTGTGCATTTTGAGGTGAGTCTCTTGTTTGAGGTGAGTCTCTTGTAAGTAGCATATAGATGGGTCTTGCTTTTTTATCCATTCTATTACTCTGTGTCTTTTGATTGGTGCATTCAGTTCATTTACATTTAGGGTGACTATTGAAAGATAGGTACTTATTGCCATTGCAGGCTTTAGATTCGTGGTTACCAAAGGTTCAAGGTTAGCTTGTTTACTACCTTACTGTCTGACTTAACTCACTTATTGAGCTGTTATAAACACAGTTTGATGATTATTTCTTTCCCTTCTTTTTCCTCCTCCTCCATTCTTCATATGTTGGGTGTTTTGTTCTGTGCTCTTTTTAGGAGTGCTCCCATCTAGAGCAGTCCCTCTAAAATACCCTGTAGAGGTGGTTTGTGGGAAGCAAATTCCCTCAACTTTTGCTTGTCTGGGAATTGTTTAATCCCTCCTTCATATTTAAATGATAATCGTGCTGGATACAGTATCCTTGGTTCACGGCCCTTCTGTTTCATTGCAGTAAATATATCATGCCATTCTCTTCTGGCCTGTAAGGTTTCTGTTGAGAAGTCTGATGATAGCCTGATGGGTTTTCCTTTGTAGGTGACCTTTTTTCTCTCTCTGGCTGCCTTTAATACTCTGTCCTTGTCCTTGATCTTTGCCATTTTAATTATTATGTGTCTTGGTGTTGTCCTCTTTGGGTCCTGTCTCTCAGGAGTTCTGTGTGCCTCTGTAGTCTGAGCAACTATTTCCCCCCCCAGTTTGGGGAGGTTCTCAGCAATTATTTCTTCTAAGACACTTTCTATCCCTTTTTCTCTCTCTTCTTCTTCTGGTACCCCTATAATGCGGATATTGTTCCTTTTTGATTGGTCACAAGGTTCTCTTAATATTGTTTCATTCCTGGAGATCCTTTTCTCTCTCTCTGCATCAGCTTCTATGCGTTCCTGTTCTGTGGTTTCTATTCCATCAGTGGCCTCTTGCATCTTATCCATTCTGCTAATAAATCCTTCCAGAGTTTGTTTCACTTCTGTAATCTCCTTCCGGATGTCTGTACTCTCCCTCCGGACTTCATCCCTTAGCTCTTGCATATTTCTCTGCAGCTCTGTCAGCATGTTTATGATTTTTATTTTGAATTCTTTTTTAGGGAGACTGGTTAGGTCTGCCTCTGCAGATCCTTTCTCAGGTGTTGTTTGAACTGTCTTGGACTGGACTAAATTTTTTTGCCTTTTCATGGTGATAGCAGTGGCTGTAGGCAGGTTGTGGGTGTGTCAGCTGGGAGAAGAAAGTCCTTTCCTGCTTGCTGGATGCCTTGCCCTTCTCCGCTGCCTGTGACGGTTACCTGCACTTCTGGAGCAGCCACTGGGTTAGTCCCCTAAGCTGCTGTGGGCAGGGTCTCCATCAGAGCAGCGCGGAGCCCTGCGGGGAGTGGCAGGCATGCCAGGTGCACTCCTCCATGCTAGCAGCACCCCTGGCAGGCAGCTGTGTGACAGCAGCAGCCTTTGGGGCTGGCCAGGGTGGCTGTGTATTGGGCTGGGATTCCGGTCGGCTGCTGGGTGTGCGCCTGCTTCCTCTGGCTCCACTGCAGGTGTGCGTGGAGCTCTCCCACGCGGGCCTCTACTGGGCTCCCCTGGCTTCACTGCCGCCGGTGCGCGCAAGCCGCGCCCGGGCTGTTCAGTCGCGCCACTGCAGGCTCACACAAGCCTCTCTTGGTCCCGTCTGGTGCTGCTGGTGCATGGATCTGCTCCCGGTCCCGTCCAGCGCTGCCGTCCCCTGCACGCGCTGCCACTCTCCCACTACTGGGCTGGTGTGTCGGGGTCCGCGCCAGTTGGAGGAACGACTGGCAGGCTGCTTAGTGCCGTGAGGGGCTTCAGAGCTGCACTGCCTCCCCGGGGTTTAGGGCGCCTAAGTTTCCCCAGGATTCCCAGCTGCTGGCTATGTGTGCCGCGACAACTTCATCCAGCTATGAGGTCCCTGTCTCTTTAAGACTTGCGGAAAGCACTTGCTTTTCTTTTGTCTCAGGGACGCAGGTTGCAGGGACCTGCCCACAGGTTTTGCTTTTCCGTTTCTCTAATATCCAGCACCCCATGCACCTTGTGTCTGCGTTCCGGGTGCGGATTTCTAGAGGTGGTTGTTTAGCAGTCCTGGGCTTTCACTCCCTCCCCGTTCCAACTCCTTTCTTCCCGCCGGGTTTTGGGGTGGGGGAGCATTTGGGTCCCGCCTGGCCACAGCTTGTATCTTACCCCCTTCGTGTGATGCTGAGTTCTCACAGATGTAGATGTATCCTGGCTGTTGTACTGCATCCACTGGTGTCTCTTTTAGGAATAGTTGTATTTGTTTTATTTTCATAAATATATATGTTTTGGGGAGGAGATTTCCTCTGAACTACTCACGCCGCCATCTTCCCCTGATCCCCCAGCAATAAGGTATTTTTAATGAAGGTATATATGTTGTTTTTTTAGATATAATGCTATTGTAAACTTAATAGACTACAGAATAATGTAAACATAAGTTTTATATGCAGTGGGAAACCAAAAAATTCATTTTTTTCACTTTGTTGGGATATTCACTTCATTGCAAGGTCTGGAACAAAACCTGTGATGTCTCTGAGACTTGCCTGCACCTGCATTAATGCTTAAAGTGTAGATTCCTGGGAGATGAAGCAGGAATTTTGTCTTGAATATCTCAGGAAGAACTTTGTTAAGAGCATCTGTTATCTCAATAAACATAAGAATGCAGACCTGTATAAATTTAAATTTAAATAAGATGTTTCTCCCACCTGTCTGGTTTATTCACAATGCTCTTTGTTCATTGACTGCCTGTGGTCATGGATTATAAATATCGTCTCAGCACTGTAGTAGTAGAAAATAGGAAATATTTGACATAATAGGATTGCTTCTTCTCAAAGCATTTGAATTGCCATTGTGACCTAGAGATTCTAATATTTAACAAATTGAAGTGAAGGTTTTTAAGTTTATGGCCCCTCCTTTGTCTAGGATTAAGATAAAGCCTGTATAATATACAGTTCCAGTTGAAAGAGCATGTCTGTCAATAGCCCTATCCAGAATTGAGTATCATTGCCTTGTTAGGCTCAGTTGCTTAGCCCTGAATGAATTACTAGGTGTGGCAGGCAGAGAACGCATTGTCCTGATTGGCCTGCCCTGGGTCATGTGCCCACCTCTGAGTGAATTACTAGGGGTGGAGGCCAGAGAAGGCAATGTCCTGATTGGCCTGCCCTGGGTTACATGCCTACCTCTGGCTTCAGGAGTGAGAGCATCATTTCCTGAACCCCTGGCCTGGAAATGGAGATGGGGTGATTCTCCAGGGGAAAAACAGGAAGCTGTGCCACCTACAGGGAGGTCAGAGAGAACTCATATCCATCAACAGCAGTAAATTCTGGATACCAACCCACACCCTCCTGGATTCAAAACTAACATTCTTCCCACTATACACAATCACAATGTATAGCATTTTCTAAATGAAGCAGGTCCCATCCTATTTCAGGCCAAACTTATTGGCTGAGTTAGTAATTGTAGCCTGTGGTGTGGGTGCTAGTAGAGAATGTTCTGTGGTCCCACGTGTCCTGTGACCTAGGGTGGGTAGCCTTGAGGGCACCCACATTCAGGTGCATTTTATGACATCTAGGAAAAGGCAGATAAAAATCCCTTTTCTCCAGGTAGAATTGGATTTGTATCAGTTTATATTGACATTTGCTTTGTAGTCTTTTCAAAAAGAAGCTTATTTCCTTCCTCATCCCTGAAGCCCTATTACTTTAGTCAGTCATACAGAGATTTGCAAAGCCAGGCTTTCAGAGAATAGGAAGATATTCATAAAAATCGGCAAGTCTTAATTAATAGCCCCGTTTCTTCTCAGAATCATGTCTTCCTATTCATTAACCCCTCATTTATATTTTCCAAAATGTGAAATGGGGATGATAACATTTCCTCAAAAGATGAATGCAAGCATTTGGCCAGTGCCTGGCTCTGAAAATCATACTGTCACAGTCGTCATCCACATTGGTGCTTAAGGGGGCCCTGTCCTGTTTGGAATCTCTCTTCCTGTTATGAGGAAGCTGGAAACCCTGCCAGTAGTGTGCAGGGGGACCCCATTAGTCATATAGCCTATTTCTGATACAATGACCTACAATTCCAAAACCAGTAGAACTACTCTCTTTGCATATCAGTAGATCTTAGGGCACAGGGTTTAGGGGTATTGTCATATTCTTCTTGGGTTTATTTACTGCTTTAAGACGAGATAAACAGAAGTATGACTTGGGCTGTCTTTGGTCCCAGAGGAGACATGAATTCCCCTTCTCTCCTCCACTGCATGCTGGCATAGTGTCCTTGGTGACCTCTTGCCAGGGGGCCAGCAAATGGTGGTCTTAGCCCATTCATAGAGCCAAAGGCTCATCAAGCCAGAAAGTATCCTTTGGGACTTGCTCCTGGGGGTGGGTGGAACTGCCTTTTACCAGGCAGAAACCTCTGGAGCCAGAAAGGAGGAAAATGGCCAAGTGCCTGAGAAAATACACTGAGAAGTCTGGGCCCAGGTATAAGCAGCCTCACTCTCTTCTCCCACCATCTCCCAACCTGAGGGACCAAGTCGCGCACGACACACACGATAGGTTCTTCTGCATGAGGAATACCCTTTGCAGCAAAAGGGCTAACTAGTGATTCTCTCAACATGAACATTAACGTGCCCCTCCAGAAAGACAGTGAGCAAGACTCGAGTGTCATGATGGTGCATGGTGGCTGTTTCTGGAGTGTGAGGAGTGTGAGTGTGGTTTTGTGTGGCATGTAATTGGTATTTCCCCTGGAGGCTCCCAGGTAGAGAAGGCAGCCTCCTGTGTGTCCAGAAGACTGAGGGACACCAGAGCCTCCCCCCATTCTCAGTGGGGCCTGCAGTACTCACGTTAAGCAGACTTGGATAAACCCTTTGTGAAAATCAGCTGTATTCTCATTAACACCATGCTAGGCCAGTATCTGCATCTGTGCCTTGGTTATACAGATTGGATCCATCTTTGACTTGCTGGTAAGGGATGGGGACAAAGAGGGGTACCTGGAGGGTGGAAGACTGGGGAAGGGTGGTGAAGGTCAAGGAAAGGACAGGTCCTCGCACTCAGTGGCACTGACATCAGTGTGTTCTCGGTATCTTGTCTGTTTGCTCTGAACCCTTGAATAGCTCCATGGTCAACGTGGCAGAGCTCCTTATATAGGCTTGTCTGAAACATAACCCCTTCTAACAGAATTAGGAGGCAAGGTGAATGCTATAAGATCCTGGTATATAAGCATTCTATTTTTGAGTAAGCAAGTATCTAATTTGTGAGAATCAGATCCTCCAAAAATCCTAGGGCCTCCTGGCACGTGGAGAGATCTACAGGCGGGGCCCAGATGTCCTGGCCTTTCAGCCTGTTTTGTTGACTAGACATCAGATAGCAGACACCGTGGCTTCCTTCTTTCCAAACTCCTCGGGGGGACATTGGATGACTCACACTTTCTAGACCAGCAGGACACCACAGTTGGTGCTTTCTTTGGATAAGTGTTTTGAAAACCAAGCCATCATGAGAAGTATAATGGTGAGGGTACCAGCAGAAAAGCCCCTTGCCCACCCGCCCCATTGCCTCTAAAAGTCTACTCGGGGCAAACCCGGCCTACTCCAGGGCCTAAGGGGTGGGCTCCCAAGCAGGCTACTGCAGGGCCTAAGGGGTCGGCTCCCAAACTCACCCAGACATAGGTACTTGGGTGTTCGATAATTAAAGTCACCCATAAATCAAGTCTTGTCTCCCTGCTTCCCTAAAGGAAAAAGAAAAATCACCTCCCAACTGTTTTTGTCCTTATGGATTAAACAAATTGCCATCATGTCACAGAAGGAGGCCCAGACTATGCAGCCTCTTAGAGGAGTGTTTTCTGGGATGGCGGCACAGGAAAGCCCCAGAGATCATCTGGCACGGGCCTCCCTGCCTCTCCCAGCTCTCTGAATTAGCTCAGCTGCCCAGCTTTGTACCTTTGATTCATCATTCCCAATCCTGGCAGTGGACATTTGAGCTGATTCAAGTCTAAGTGCGCATTTTCTCCAGACAGCCGTCTCCTCTCTTTGTAGCGTGAGGAGCCCACCTCGGAGAGCAGCAGGCTTGGGCAAAGCAGCCTTTCCATGATCTGGTTCAAAAGAAGTCTGTTTTATAAGCACGCCTGGCCCGTGTGCCTTTGCTCTCCTACTTGTCTCCATCCCCTTCTCTCTCAGGTCCCTGCGGTCCATCAGAGACCACTTTGTTTCTTTCTCTTTAAGCTGCCTTCACAACTGGCCTCCTTCCTCACTCTTGAGCTTTCCAGTTTCATTATCTGGTGGCAGAGCAGGTTGAGAGCTAACCCCCATCGTCAGATGAATTGGAAAGAAAAGTAATGTGGATGATTAGAATATAAATCAATTAAAGTAATCCAGTCTGCTCAATAATATACTGTACTTAAGGGCTAAACATCTTGAATTTAATAATACGCTTATTAAGAATTCGTGTAACTATGGAGTTATAATTATGCTTTTATAATGCTCTGTCAGCTCCTTGCCAGTCTAAGACTTTTCAAAGGCACTCCTAATGTCTTATAATTATTTTAATGTGGTAATTTCAGGATAGATTTTATTCATTTCTTAAGGATGTGATTATGAAACAGCTTTTGATCCTAATGGTACATTTTTCTTAAGACAAGTAGTAGTACTAATTTTCATACCCCTCAGGATGTGTGTGAATGAGCTGAATCAAATGCCCTCATTCATTTACTTGGTTAACAACTTATTACTGAGTGCCAGCTACGAGAGTGAACTCCATATCAATCCTGAATCACTCGTCTCTTGATTTTGATTTTGATTTTTTAGAATTCAATAGACAGTTGACTCTTGAGCAACACAGGGCTTAGGGGCACCAATCCCCCAGGCAGAGAAAAAACTTTTCACTCCCCAAAACTTAACTACTAATAGCCTACTGGTGACCAGAAATTTTACCAATAACATAAACAGCCAATGAACACATATTTTGTAAGTTATATGTACATACTGTATTCTTACAATAAAGGAAGCTAAAGAAAAGAATGTTTTTTCAAACTGTCACAAATCTCCACAAATTTTTCCAACATATTTGTTGAAAAAAATCTGTGTATAAGTGCAGTTATAAACCCAGGTTGTTCAGGATTTAACTGTATAGTCTATCACTTTAACCTTTAGCAGAAGGCATTTCAGTTTGGCTAATTTCAGACCTGAAAATTGTGGACATTTTGTGTCAGACTAGAGAATTGAAGGATGGAAATCTTCCAACCAAATGCAGATGCCTAAGTATACATGAAATTGTGCATCAATTTTCAGGGCTTCAATGGCCCCTGGGAGCCTACTGGAATCTATGTAGATCCCAGGACGAGACTGCTGCTCCAAGATGCAGTTGATTTTGGCTGTAGTGTGTGTTTGGAGAGATCCTAGAAGATAATTCTGGGCAGGCCACTCAGGTGGAGGTTCCTGAAGGCCAGAACAGGAAATGAGAACTTCCTATTGAAAGTTGTGGGAAACCATTGAAAGTTTCTGAGAAAAGCAGCTTCTGGCAGAGTAATCTAGCAGCACGGAGAGGTTTGAAGGTAGGAGGCTGGGGATGAATATGTAGGTTTGGAGACTTGCAAAATCTGGACAAGCAACAATAAGATTATAAACTAAGAAATGAGAAAGGAAAAGATGATGGACATGAAAGAGACAGTGACCTTGTAGGAATCAGATCACTAAACTATCCTGACTTTGCTTCCATCCTGGACTCAAACCTTGACACAGTTTCCCGAGTTGCCGTGACCTATGTAGCTACCCAGCTGCTGGGCATTGTTGAAGTGGCACCAGCCTAAGCAGCTGATGATTGTTGAGAGAAATTTATTTGCCTTCGGTGTCTAGAAGCCGTTTACTTGCTGCATTTGGCTTCCTTCTCATTCCTCACTGTAGCTGACTTTGTAGAACTGCTCTCCCCAGCCGTTCTGTAAACCAAGTTTAAAGTCTCTTCAGTCTTTATCCTCTCCCTTTCATCCCCCAATAATCCATTTTACCCACTGCTGCTGGATTAATCTCCCCAAGATCCACATCTGATCAGAGACCTCAGTTCAGACTTTCAGTAACTCAGAGCAGAGTCATCTCATGCTAACACTTCGGCATGTACTTTTGATCCCACCTCCTCTTCTCCTCCCTACAAATCCTGTTTCATAAATTCCTCAGCCTCCTCAGTCCCTTACTCTCCACTGGCCCTTGCAGCTCAGCCTAGTGACCGGATCCAGTCTGCCCATCCCCATTCTGGCAACTTCCCTGTCAGTAATTCTCTATCACCTTAAGAGATAAAATCCAAACCCCTAAGAAGACGGTGCAAAAAACTCCGTGATTTGGCTCCAAAGCCCTTGTCTTGGAGCTGCCACCCTATTCTGCTTCTTTTATGAGCAGAGTTCTTCTAAAAATATCAAGTCTTTACTCTCTACCCAGCCATGAAAAGCAAAGACTTCGGCCATTCTTGCTTTCTTGCCCTTCATGTTCATCCAGAAAGTTCCCAAGATCTGCTGATCCTACCACCTGGCTGAATTTCATTTTTTCACTGTGTCCCTTCTGTCACTGCCCTACTTGGATTCTGGGCACTATCCCTCAAAGACTATTGTGGTGACCTCCCTATTTATTAGTGTGTCTGCTACCTATTTCTTCACACTCTAGTTCAGGTTCCTATTGCTGTTACAAATTATTCCTAGAAATAAATCTGACCGTGTCCTGATCGTCCACCTTCTCAATCAGCCTAATTAAAACGGAACCCCTCCCCACCTAGACATGCTTAATCTCCTTTACACATTCCTTTTTCTTTCCTTCCCCCCCCAACAAAGCACATATCTCATAACATAGTGTACAGTGTGCTCATTTTGAATATGTATCATCTGCTCCCCACCCTATCTCCCAGTGTAAGCTCCACGAGTTGGCATTTTCATCTGTTTTGCTTACTGACAGCCTAAGTGCCTGGTCCATAGTGAGCACTCAATATATATATTTTCAATGTAATAGTGTCAGTTTCCATTTTCAATTCTCATCCTTTCCCTCTGCTTACAGGACAAAACCCAAGTGCCTAATCCATACTTTGAGGAGCTCCCATGACCTGGCCCCCACTCCCCCAGCGCTCACCTCTCACACCGGCTCTCCATCTCACCGAGCTCCCAGTGCCCTGGTTTCTTGCAGTTCTAGACATGCCATGTTTTTTCAGCCCTCTATGTCCCTTTTGGGTCTGTTCTCTCTTTAGGGACCCACTTCTCCCTCTTCCCCATGAGTAGAGAAAGGCTTCTCCTCTTTCAAAATCTTAACAAAAATTACATCCCCTGGGGTCTTCTCCAGCACTGTGAAGCAGAATTAGTCACTCTCTTCTCTTTGCCTCCATTGATTTTTTCATGGTTGCCTGTTGCTGCATAGTTTTACATGTTGATCCATTTTTTTTTCCTCCACTAGACCCTGTACTCAACCATGTCCATTTCTGCTGTGCATCTGCCTCAGAAATGATCATAGTATCTGGCAGAGTAGTAAGTGGTCAATCGCCATCACCATAGGACATGTCTAAACTATTGCTGCCCTCACCCCCAAATCTATACTGCTCCCCCCTATGTTTCCTGTTTCCATGAATGAAGGGTGCCCCTCTGCTGATGAGAACCCAGGTGTCAAGGAGGATCTATCTCCTTGCCCTCAGACCACCCAACCAGTCACTAAGTCCTGTTGACTTTGCTTCCCAGACAGCTCTCAAATCCACCCACCTCCTCTCTTGCTGCCAGGAACCTGTTACCCACCTGTCATCACCTGGCGCCATAGCACCCTCCCTGGCACATGGCAGAGGCTCCATATGTATTTGTTGAATGAATGAATCTCTCCTGAGTTAAAACCATTTCAGGTGACAGTAGGCAGACTATCAGGCTGCAAGGTTGAGCTTCCAAGGGCAGTCTGTGTTGTAAAGGTCCTGGTGACTTTTCTGAAGGACAGAGTTAGAGGCCCAGGTTTTGGATTGGCCACAGCTCTAGATATCCTTTGACTTCCTGGAAAACCAAGCCCCTCCTATGCCCTTGATTTTACCAAGAAGGTTATTTTCTCAGATTATCCCTGTCTTTAAAATTCAAGTCAGGGTATATATACTTCACTAGGGTATATAAATTGTCATGCAATTTTGAAAAGAGTTTGTTTATTCCAAATGATAAAAGAGGCCAGGGTGGCTGTGATCTTTAAAGGGTCCCCTAGGCTAACTTATTAGTTAGAAGGTTCTAATGTCCTCAAGTGTAAGGTTATTGGCATTATTCCAGATATTCCCTAAAGTCACTCTTGGCTCTCATTTCTAAGAATCTTTTTATTATCATTAAAGCAAATACCAGGAATAAGAAGATCTAGAGGAATGAAGGCATTTGTCAAGTCTAAGGGAGGGTGAGGGATGCTCTACTCAGTGACCCTGAGGTGGAACCATGCACTCCACAGAATCCAGTGCCTCTGCGGGCCTCGGGAAAGCCAAGGAGGAGGAAGGCGAGCCGTGGGTGGTGGAGACACTGGGTTGGACGGTTGGTGCGTGTTCTCTCCCTCTGTTCTCAGCAGGCGGTGTTACAGTGATCGCTCTGTCAGGTCTTACTTGAGATTCTGCTGGACGACCACTTAGGCCGACTGTCACTTGACTCTTCTGCTGCCCTTCCCCTGCCTCCTGGGGGAGTCTTTGATGTGTTAAGAGGTCTCTGTTCCTCCTCCTTCCCAAGTCTAAAGTTAAGGTTGGGTAAATTTGGTTGGCCTGCTCCAAACCCCTAGGGTTTGGCTAGCTGTCTTGGCCTCTAGAACACATTGGTATGACTTCCATTCCAAAAGGCAAAAAGAGAAACGGAACTTTAGTCGTGTGGTTTCTGTTACCTGTAACCGTGGAAAACATTGGCCATCTGTGAGGCTCCCATTTTAACACTCTTTTTTTTTTTCAATCTCTGTATTTCCATCTCTTTCTCTGGAAAAACAAGCCGAGGAAGTGGAGAGGCTGGCGGCAATGCGTTCTGACTCCCTCGTCCCAGGCACCCACACGCCACCCATCCGGAGAAGAAGTAAGTTTGCCAACCTGGGAAGGATTTTCAAGCCTTGGAAATGGAGAAAGAAGAAAAGCGAGAAGTTCAAACACACATCTGCAGGTAAGATGATTTTTTCTCTTCATGTGTCATTGAGAATTTGTTGACTTCACCTCTTTATGTCCGTTAGTAGAATTTATATATTGTAGGCTGTCTGAACCAGAAGAAGAAAAATCAGGCCTTAGTATTTAAGAGCTTGTATTTAAGAGCTATTCAGTATGATTGAGAATGGCTTTTAGATTATGTGTGTTTTCTCAAGTCTCAGGGTTTTCTTTTTTTGTTGAAGAACTACCACTTTTATTTGATCTATAAATATCAGAACCTAGAACTCAACCTTTTCTGTAACTGAATGCTTCTGTGCTAGCATGGACAGTCCATTTCTTTGCATCTTTATTTTCACTGCTCCAGTAAAAATCAACACACAGCAGAAAATAAGTTGTATATGGTCTTTGGCAGATAAGAACAGTTGTTTCATGGAGGAAAAATCTTTAACAAATGACTCTTGGACATAGCAGAAAAATACAAGAGAATGGAAACGAAGCCTCATTGTAATAACAAAGACAGCTATACAGTTGACAGCCTAGTGGGCAGCTAAGGATCTAGAGGAAAGTCAGTAGCCCATGGGTGATGAGCACAGACTCTGGACTCAAACTATCCGGGTCCAAGTCCCAGCTCTGAAGGTTGGCAGTGACACGACTTTGCTCAATTTATTTAACTCTGTATCTCAGTTTCCCCGTCTATAAAATAAGGGTAAAAATAGTACCTTACATGACTTAGAATTCTGGAGAGTTTAGTATGTCACGCTATGTGGATATTTTTCAAATGAGTAAGGGTGTGCAGAGGGCAACCCAGAGGGAAACAGTTCTGTCTCTTGGGTGTGCTGTGAAATAATGGAATTGCTGGGCTGGTTCTTTTTGTTTGTTTCTTTCTGATTTGCTGACTATGTGCCCAGGTCCTTCTAGGCATCCTCCTGGGCTTTCATTTCCTTCTTTCTCTACATCCTCAGAAACCCAACCTGCTCTGTCTCCTTCCCAGAATCATTACCCCTTCTATTTCTTGGTCCCCACCCCCTTTCCTCACCCCCAAGCTAACTGTGAAATAGGCAGGGATCTGCTTCTTGTGCCTGATCACTGGTCCACAGATCTGAGAATTTTAATGCTGATTGCTTTGGGAAATGAAAGACAATAACAAACTGGGGAAAGTTGCAAAAAGTCTGGATCTCTTAAACAGGTCTCATAGTAGACATCTCCATGTTTGCTAACTCTTTCTTAGATGGAAGCCCCAGGGACCTGTTGCTATAATCTGTTAATTCCTGAGACTTGAAGGAACCTCAGAATAAACACCATGAATCTCCAATTGTCACCCCTCTGACTGAGTCCCTTCACCCAACTGCATTCTCCACCCTCTTGGTCATTGTTCAGATCTGTTAAGGTGTAAAAAAGTGTGTCTGTCATTCATACATTCCTAAACACTACTGAGAGATTTACATGCAAGTGAAACTCTTAATGGATGAGTTCTCTGTACCCACCCCCCTTGTGGGTAAAACAGAAAAGAGAACTTAGATGATTACCTCGGAGAAGAGAAATCACAGTGAAATATATTCTTTAAGCAAAGTGAGGTGTAAGATGTGCAAACAAGAAAGAAAAGGGAAGTTTTCTGTAAGCACTGGAAAAAATAAAGATTCCACAAGATCCCTTGCAAATGGTCTTCCTAACTTTGCAATGAGAAATGGTATATAGTAACAAAAACATACATTTAAATAATTGCCATTTATCAGCATGAGTCCCTGACTGATGGTGTGGTAGATACATTTCCTCCTGGCAAATCACAAGCTTTGTTTAGTCCATTTGGCAAAGCCACAGGCAAAGTTCTGATGCTTCTCACATGTAAAGGCACCTGACCAATTATGCTGACTTCGTAAAGATGTTGGAGGACTTGTCCTTTAATAGATTCGTATAGTGGTATCAAACTCCTCATTAACCATTAAAAGCCTGAAAATTTTTTCACTTAAAACTCTTTGCAGAGAAAGAATTAAAATGTGTGACAGGCAAAGTTGCAACTTGATTCATTCTTATCATTAACTATTCTTAGCAAGTTCTTGTGATCGATATGGCCAAACTGATTAATTTAGCAGCTGAATGAGATAATTTGCATGTGTTTCTTTTTCTTAAAGAGGCATTCAGCTCCTGAATGAGAGAAGGTAGATGATATTCGATGGAATATCATTATATCATCATGGATGGGTACTTGATATAACTGAAGCTATTCCAGTATTTTAAAAGTCAGCCGTTTACACTCTAGTATCCTTTGTAATTGGAAAGGAGAGTCTTTCTGTTTTAGTTCTTGGCCCAAAGGAGAAAAAAAAATAGCAGCATGAGAATTTTTAATGGATAAATTGTATGTATGTTCGAGTAATACTGTGAAGTACAAAGTTTCTGTGCATAGGTAAGAGTCAAAGACTAAATATACAAGAGGATTGATTGGCTGTAAGAATGTTAATTGGTTAGCTGGCATGCTTACGTTTGTCTCATGTGCATGTATGGAATGTCCTTTCATATGTACAATATTGCCCACAATTTTAAATACAAAGAATAAGTCCATATGTTGAATTTACCTTGTGCATTTCTATTTAAAATTGTGTACTTTTTTGAATACACAAAAGAATACTAACAGTGTATACTTCACCTGTTGTTATTTCCATGGTGAGTTACATTTATAATTTGCCATAATTAGCTATACTGTAGTTTTACTGTAACTCTGGTAATGGGACGTGTGTGTCTGTATATACAACATCTTCAAAGGGACACCTAGAAATATTGTAAGTTGTATAGCAATAAGAACACCACATTGGAAGACTGTGATCTCAACATTTTCCTCAATTTTGACATCAACACTTATACGGATTTTTCAAAGATAGATCTCCATATCTCTTGCTGCTCATACATCCTTCCTATTCCAAGCTGAAGGCCAGTGACCTCAAAAGGCCTTCTGCAGGAAGACCCAGACACTGAGTTCCGGATGGTGGTGGAAGCACTGTAAGACAAAGAGCCCCCTCAGAAGCTACCCTGCATCATATGACAGTAGGAAGAAAACCATAACAGATAGAATGTAAAGCAACGGATCCTCAGGGAAGTGATCTCTACATGCTTTTCCTCCTGTCCTCAAAAGCCATGCCCAGGGTCTGCAAAGCAATTAGCTGACACACCTGACTTCCTACAGGAAATCAACAGTGGGTGTCCATCACATACTCTCATGCCTACCCCAGAAACAAAGAGAAATGATAACATCCCCTTCAAAACAGAACTGGCAGTGCCTTCCCAACACAGTCAACTGCAGCCATCTTATTCAAATTCCTTGAACATGAGAACTACATTTATAGAAAAGCAGAACTGGCAGGAATAAACTGTGAAGGTGCCACCGAGTTATGCTTTTATTTCCTCTTACCAGAAAATCATAAGCTACAGGGCCTGGCCCTAGAAATTTATAATGTGCCAAAATTCCTTTTGTGCTGCTAAGCTTTTCTGCATACCTAGTGTCTTAAGCAAAAATAAAAAACTTACTGAGTACTTACCACATGCTAAAACTGTATGTGGTGCTGGGACCATAACTGTGAGCAAAACTAGACCTTGTCCATGACCTTGTGGCTGGACAGTGTAGCAGGAGAGGCAGACAATCAGATCACAAGAATGGAAGGTAAGCTCACAGATATGACAAGGACAGTGAAGGAAGGGTGCTTGGGAGAAGGAGAGGGGGATATGACTCAGTCTGAGGGATCAGAGATGCTTTCCTGAGGAAGAGAAGTTTAGGGTGGGAACTGAGGGAAGAATGAGAACTTAGAAAATGAGTACTCTACGTAGCAGAACAGTGTATGCAAAGGCCCTGTGGTAGAAGAAACAGGGATGAGCAGTCTGGGAAAACAAGAAAGACCAGTAGCTGGAGAATGGGCAGCTTGGAATGTGGTGTGCATGGGCTGAGGCTAGAGAGGTAACCAAAGACTAGACCCTCACTGGGCCTGCATCCTGTATGCAAATTAGACAAAAGTGTGAGTGGCTACAGAAAGACCAGGCCATTCTGCAGATGATAGTAACTTAGACTAACATTTAGTGGTAGAAATGGATGGATTTGGGAGATGTTATAAGGAAAAAGTGTTAGGACTTAATGACAAGTTAGATGTAGGAGGGAGAGAGAGAAATGTCAGGACTGACATTCGGGTGTTGCTTTAGGGTTTCTGGTGGTGGCCTTACCTGAGATGAGTACTTTGGAAGAGTGGCAGATTTGAGGCATGGGGGTGGGGTGGAGTATAGGGCTATGATTCCAATTTTAAGTATCTTGAGTTGACTTTGTGCATCCAAAGTTGGCAATTGGATGTTTGGAATGCAAAGAAGAGGTCTAGGCTTGATATGTAAATTTTGGGTCATTTGCAAATACATGTTAGAGAAATGACTGTGTATGAGATTGGCTAGGGAACAAGTATAGAATGGAAAGGAAAGAGGGCCAAAGGCTGTCTTACAGACAAAAGACGAGTATCATCACTAGAGGCTGGGTGGAGGAGGAGGAGGAACCTACAAAGGAGATGGAAAGGCAGTGGCTAGGGAGGTAGGAGGACACCAGGAGGATGTGCTGTGATAGGATCCAGGAGCAGAGAATGTTTCTAGGAGGATGTGATTAACCATTTTCATTGCCATAAAGAGGTCAAGAGAATTACAGAAAAATGTCCATTGACTTTAGTGATTCTGATCCACTAGCTGTCATTGATGACTTAACAAAAGCTGTCTAGGTGGATTCACTGGGGATAGATGAGGGAAAATAGGAATAATTTTTTGAGAAGTGAGGCTGTATAATGGGGAAAAGAGATAGGACCAGATTGGATGATGGAGGAACTGTGCGTGTGACTGCAGGGGCCTGCGCGTGCGTGTTCTGATCGGGAAGGGGCTGTCTGGGAGTCCTCTGCTTTGGAAGTGACGTTAAGTGTGAAAAGCCAATTGGAGGGTCCACTAGAAAGAGAAGATATATGGGACAAACCGAGAGGGTCTGGGTGCTGAGAAGTTAGGAGTAGGTGGGATGTAAAGCACAGATGGAAGGGTTAGTATCGGAAAAGGAATAAAGACCCCTTCTGCTGGAATAGGAAGCGAGCAGGTAGACTGGCTGCAAAGGTAGTTGGGCGGGTAGGAAGTTGGGAGTGACACTGCAGCTACACTTCTCTAGGTACTAAGTGAGGTGATCTCGCATGGGGAGGGGGTGTAGAGGGAAGCCATTTTCAGGTTGACGAGTATGAAGCTACATGGCACTGGTGACCTTTTTCAGGGGCTTTGGCTGTCCGAGTACAGCTATAGGTAAAGCAGAGAGTTGGGTCCATCCAGGGCTGGAATTTTTCCAGATGAGTAAAAATAAAAGGAGGGGCAGAGGGGATTAGGGTGTTTGTATGAGTTTCCTAGGGCTGCTGAAACAAATCACTGCATGCTCACTGGCTCAGGACAATAGAAGTTGATTCTCCCACGGTCCTGGAGGCCGGAAGTTCAAAATCAAGATGTTGGCAGGGTTGGTTTCTCCTGGAAGATGAAGGAGAATCTGTTCCATGTCTCTGCCCTAGCTTCTGGGGGCTGCTGGGAAATCCTTAGCATCCCATGGTTTAACTACATATCTCAAAGCTCTGCCTCAGTTTTCTCATGGCCTTCCTTCTGTGTCTCCTATCTCCCTCTCCTTTCTCGTATAAGGATTCCAGACATTGGGTTTAGGATTTACCTTATGTCCAGGATAATCTCATTCAGAAGTATTCGATTTAGGTCTACCTGCAAAGACCTTTGTTCCAAATAAGATCACATGTACAATTACTGGGTGTGAGGACTTGGTTATGCCTTCTGGGAGGGATGCAGTTTAACCCACTACAGTATTGAACTTTAGATTGGAAAAGAAAGGAGAGGTCCAGTGGGTTGAGAGGAATTAGAAAAATCAATAGACTTTAAGTTCCAAGAAGTCAAAGAATTTTAAAACAGCAATTGGGAGCAGCTGCCAGAAGCAAGGTAGAAGGCAGGGACTTGTGGGTACAGGGCTGCGTTCTTGAATTAGGCATTTTCAAATTGATGACAAAACACAGACTAAAACCATGGAACTGAGGTGGCTGAGGCAGAGGAACAAGTCAGAAAATGTTAAAATGTGATCATGAGCCCATCTACTAATAAACAGACACCCGTATATCTTATCTGCAAAATTTTGTGTTGATTTAATTTGCCATTTTCAATCAAGAAACAAAAGGAACCTTTCTCTTTGGTTTTAGCATTCATCTGATTGGGAATTCCTGCCTACTAGGTATTTCTAGCATGCCTGTGATTGGAGGAGTGCATTCACAGCCCTTGGAGAAGAGAGATAAACCTTGAAGTTTACATGGAGGCTCACCCCGACATCCTTCTGTAGTTTAGGATTGAAGATTGCAGTTAATAAATGGAATCATTGCCTCTGTATGTAGCATAAGACCAGCTGTGTCCTCTCCGATGGCCCTGTGAGCCATCACTGCATAGCCTCTGAGCTGGAAATTATCTTCTTCCCACTCAGGCAAAGAGATGAGATCGATAGATTGGAAACAGTGGTGATCATGAACAGGCATGTGTGTGCTTGAAAGAGATGAACCTCTGCCCCCCTAACTTTAATGTCTCCTTTTTCAAGCTAACAAAGTGATGTTACCTACTTGGTCAGAGCTTATGTTTTCAAACTGCTGTAAACCATTGGTAGTTCAGAAAGGGTACCAGCTAGCATGTTGCATTTATTTTTGTGCCCAGCACTGCAATTATCCCTACAAATGCAACAATGAGAATAGTCATGGATCCTTCTGCCCTATGGTGGTGGTCTTGATGAAAGACAGATAATTAAGCCATCAATTACAGTAAAGTACATGTGATACAGGAGATGCATAGGGCTCCAAGAACTCCAAGGAAATAAACCCAACTGAGTTATAGGTTACCAGAAAAGGTTTCCTAGAGATTTAGATGTTCAACCAAGGACTTAGGCAATAAAGGTGAGGGAGTCTCTTCTCTTGGTGGAAAGAACAGAACATAAGAGCATGGAAAAGATGGCAGAGATTGGCAATCTACAGTTTACCAGGGGTTATAGTTTGAAAAGGATTGCTGGGGGAAGAGGCAGTGAGTAGGAGAGAGGAGGGTGAAGAGATGGAGAAGGGTCTGCTCCCAAATTGTCTTAGGAGGTAAGTTACGGACTGTGGACTTTATCCTAATGCAGTATCCTAATGAAGCTATCAGAGGACTTCCCTTTGAGAAATAAAATTATGGGAAAAGTTTGGAGTGGAAACAAGTGTGGTTTTCAAGTTTCTAATATAATTAATTTATGTATTTGTTTCTGTCATGAGAGAAAATTTACTTGTGATAGAATTAAGAAAGCACCTCATTGCTCTCATGGACTCAAATGGAATATTAAGTGTTCCTATTGATTCCAGGAACAAGGAAGCTGCTTAGCAGGTGGTTGATTGTAATTTTGGGAAGAGATGAAGATAACCTAGACTGAAATAGTGGTGTTAAGAACTGGAGACTATGAACAGATAAGAGATGTTTAGGAGACGGAATGAGCAAGACATGATTAGAGATTGGATGGGGAGGATGAGGCAGGAATGAAGAACCACTCTGCTCCCTCGCTGAGCGGTGGGAGATGGGTGGAGATACCGCTCACTCTGTCAGGGCTACTGAAGAGGAGCCGGTTTGTGGTGAAAAATGCCAGCTCCTGAGATGTCCAAGATGGAGGGATACTGGATGTAGAGAAGTAGGATCAGGAGACTGGCTGGAAAGGTAGATCTGGATGTCTTGGGTGCCTGGATATGCATTGAAGCCCTGGAATGAAAACTCCAGGGAAAGAGTGTGAAGTGGGAAAAAAGAATGGGTACAGCTGATGGGTGTATCTGAGCACCTCTGATGCATGAGTCATGAGGAGGTGCAGCAGAGCCTCCAGAGAAGAGCCCACTGGAGAGTTAGGAGGAAAACCAGGAGGGGCTGGCGGCGACAACTACGTAAAGCAGGAGAGCATTCCAGAAAGGAGGAGGCTTCACTCAGCCAGGTCCTGATGAGACGATACGGACAGAAAAGTGCGTCCCGTGTATTTAGTGACAATGCATCATTGGTGTCCTTGGGGAGAACAGTGTCAGGGAAGCCATGTAGCTGGGATTTAGATACCATACGGTTGACGTGTGAAGGACAGGAGAGGAAGTGGGCTTCTCTTAAGAAGTTTGGCTGATGGGAGAGAATGGAAATAGATAGTAATCACCAAAAGGGGACATGAACTTGAGGGAGGTGTTTTTTAAGATTGGTTCAATTGTGTCAAGATGCAAAATTTGCCTTAACAAGGCTCTGGCCTTTCGAGGGAAATAGAAACATCAGCACAGTGACTGTTAAAACCAAATAAATATATTTCAGCACATTTTTGAGTGATGACAGTTCTCATGACTAGGGAAAACAAACATGTGAATAACTAGAGCCCTATTTAGCAACTGATTTTAATAAATCCTCAAACCAAGTTGTATAACCTTCAGCATCTGGCTTGATCATACATTCTCTTGGGTGATGGGAGCATTCAGTTTCTTTAAAGAAGTCGAGCATGGACCATGAATATTCTTACCTGTGTATCCATCTGACCCACAAAGGGAACATCTAGGGGTCAGAAGGCAAAGTAGACTTAATGGCCCTGTTTTGTTTTTAATCTCTAATAGGTACAGGCTAAAAACTATGGAAATCAATACCTTCCCACAACTGGGATTGTAAATACCATTGTTTCCTCTCAACATGAACTTTGTCTATTATTCTTATACGTCAAGACTATGAAATCTTTAATGGTAATGACCCTGCCTTTTCCCCTTTGTCACCCAGCATTGAGCAGAATGCCTGACCTAGTGGGTCCCTTTGGGAGGAGGCCAGCCAAATATATATTTGATTTCCTGTGTTTACTAAAATCTAAAAGAGGAGGTGAAGGCAGTTGTTGAAGCACATAACAGAAGGTCCCAGCCTTTGGAGAACTTGCCATCACTCATGATTTTCAGTGTACCAGAGTTGTACACTATTTACATGATAGCATGTGTTGGATCTCAGGATATTTGGACAGCACTGTTGTTTGGATAACAGCTGTGTAACAAAACTGTGTTAACAAAACACCTCAAAACATAGCAGCTTAAAACTACAACCCACTGTACTATCTCTTGTGACCTGGGGATTGACAGGGCTCAGCTGGGAGGTTCTTCTGCTGGTTTCTCTTGAGATCTCATGCATCTGCATGTAGATGGCCTGGGGTCATCTGGAGGCTCACCCAGAGGTGGGGAGAGCTGGGCCCCTCTCCTTTTCCATGTATTCCCAGGGCCATTCCATATGACATCTTCTCCTGGTCTCTCCAGGGCCCCCAAGACTGTAAAAGTAGAAGCTGCCAGGCTTCTTAAGATTCCAGTCCAGAACTGGCCCAGTATCACACTCACAGGATTCTACTGGTTAAAACAAGCCACAGGACCAACCCAGACTAATGTTGGAGCAGACTGAACAAGGGTGTCAAGCTAGGAGCATGGCTCATGGGTGCCCTCTTTGGAAGCTGGCTAACACCCTTGTTCAAGGTGTAACCAAACTACAATCGCTGTTTATTCCCTTCTTTCCAGGTAGAATGCACTTCAGTAATTTTACTTAGATGACAAAAGCTGTCACTCATCATCTTTTATGTTTTCTGTATATGTGAAATATGCATGCCCTATTGACTTTAATCTCATAACAGACTTATATTAGAAGCTCCATTTGACAGGGGAAGAAACTGAGACTCAGAGAGGCTAAATAATTTCCAGTTAGAAATGGCAGAACTAGAATTTGAACTTAGCCTGAAGTCTTATCACTTGTGCTGCATTTCAGATCCATGAGAACGGGGACTCATAATTCAGATTCCTTAAAACACATAATTCATCTACACTTAACACTAATGTTATAGGATACTCTCCTGATTTCCATATCTTTATAAAGTGGAAATATGAAGGAACAGAAGCTCTCCAATAAAAACTGACACTGGAAGTGATAATGTGAGTTTTTCTTGAATGCCCATAAAGGCAGTGGTTAACATCTTATGCATGTTTGTATCTCACAGTATCTAGTTTGATGCCGTGTACATGGCAGATGCTTTGTTTGTTGAATGACTAAGAAAGAGTAAACTGAACTCGGCTCCAAACAAATACCATTCAAAACCAATGCATTTATGTTTTCAATGGAACACGACATCTTTCTGCTCTACAACATATAGGAAAACATGCATAGAGCAGATAGGCAGGCAGTGATCACACAGGCCTCTAGAGCAGTTATAGATTTAGGGCTAAACACTTGCATAACTAACTCTGAAAGGACATAAACTTTGTATCATAAGGTTTATCATAAGCATGTATCAAAGATGTGTGCTTGGCCACTGACGTCTGAAATAAGCAGGAAGGAGTTCCCCATGAGGAGATGGTGTGGGCAGTGGGTTAGGGCCCTGCAGCCCAGCTGCTGAGTTACCTCGGGCAAGTTACTTGTAATGTCTGTGCTCAGTTCCCTCGTCTAAAATAGGAACAAAACTGGCGCCTCATACAGTTGTGGATTCAAAAAGAAGTAAATTTTGAAAAACTCTTAGAATAGTACCTTCTTTTTCTAGAAATGCAAGAAAAAATGAACACACATCCAACAGTAAGAAAAGATGTCTTAATTCACGATTTTCCTCTTTGGATTTTGCATATTAGGATGACAGCTTGATGAGCTCCTTAGAGTGAGGTAGTGTTTGTTTCTGTACTGCGTGTAGGAGCCTGTCTCTGGACATGTGCAAGTCTCCAAAGCTGGATTTCATCCCATGTTTTCCTAGGTACCAACAAACTAGTTCGCTAAAGTATTTCCTCCTCTCTATGAATTTGCAATTAAGTGAACCAGCACAATGGCCTCTGAGGAAGTGCTTTATCCTGTTGCCCCTTTGCAAAAAAATGTGTGATCTATGAGGTGTTCTGGGAGGGGGGAACAATGGTGGGTGTAGTCTCCTTTTGAAAATAGAGACCTATGGCAAGTCGCAAAAATAGAGAAAGATGTTAACAGGATGTTAATTTCCCAAACCTGGACAACTTTGACAGTAGAATGAGATGCTGTTACTTCCTGAGCCAGGACAACAAGCACCTAACAGGCCTGAGTCGAGCCAGGCACGGCAGGAATATGTCACTCTGTCCAGGACCCCCCGGGACTGCAGCCACAGCGCCTGAGGCCAGCCTGTTTCACAAACAGGGAGGAAGTGCCGGGTAACTTGCAAGAGGCACTAGAAGGGCCTTTTACGTGAACATTAGAGCGGCCTCAGCCGGTGGCCATTCCAGAGAAATTTATTAGTGGTAGCTGCATCCCTTAGCATCTTCACAGAATTAAATTTCTTTGTTCTCAGCCCTCAAACTGTGCTTCTGCCCCTTCTCCCACACGTGGCCTGCTCAATGTCTTGATCGGATATTCTGTCCCAGTGCCAGTTCCTTCCACCACTGATTTGTTCTGTCTTCCTCCAACATTGCTCTTGCTCCGCAAAGTTCTTGACTGTGTCCATCACCAGCTCCCACGCAGGCTGGACCCAGGCCTTTCCTGCTTCCCGGTGTGCACGGTACAGTCCACCGCTGCCCCTCGTGGATCAGGCCTGGAAGGCACGTGCCACTCGCCCGGGCACTTCCCGTCTAGGCTCAATTTTTCTTTCTTTCTCTTCCGCAGCTCTAGCTCCTTTCTCATTCTGTCCCTCTGCTCTCCTCCCTGGAGCGCGCATCTGTCCTGCCCCGAGCGCTGATGTCTCCTGAGCTCTTTGAATCCTCAGACATTCGCTGGCTGCCTCTGTGTGGCAGCATCGCCCTCAGGCCGCACTTGTGGGTCCAGCCTCCACCCCGAGGCCAGCCCTCTGCAGGGACCCCAGGAAGTGTGGGTACACCCATTGCTTTGTTTCTGCCTTAGCACCCTCTCAAAGCACCCTAAGTCTACAAAACGAATCACTGCTCATGTTTGGGACACTTGAATCAAGCAAGGCTCTCTTTCCTGATCCAGTCCAATTACAGACGCGTGCCTCCCTTTCTCCACTATCACCTTAATATAGAGACATTCATCTGGGTCTCCTGTGTTTCCCCAGAATTCCTAGCCTTTTCCCTGACTATTCACAACATAATAATAACACATTGGCACTACTGCTAATGATGGTAGTGACTGAGAGCGGTGTGCCCACTCCGAGGCAAACACGGAAGCAGCGGCCATGAGGCAGTTACTCCTGATATCTGATTATAGGTGAGGATAATGAGGCTTGGGAGGGTCAGGACCTTCCCAGAATCACTCAGCTGGTTAATGGCAAAGCCCGAGAGGATCTGAACGCCAGCCCATCTTCCAGGTCTTCTGAGGCTTTGCTTGGAAATATCACCATCACACAGGACTTGAGGACCTAAAAAACGAGAAGGTTAAGATGTACGTACATGTAGGTAGATAGGTGTTAAGCACACTTGCGTTCAGAAAGCTGATTTCATTAGGAAAACAATATCATACTGGAAATGAGAGTTGGTGATTTCAAAGGCGAATGCTGGCGTTCCTGAGGCAGAGAAGGATACCTATGTTATGTATAGCAGAAAAAGGGTCTTGTCTCTTAAGATGATTTCTTTTGTGGGTAGGTTGGTTGATTTATTTTGTTGTTGGTTTCCTTATTAAGTTGCAGAAGATACGGAAATGATGTTAGGCAATGACTCCATTATGATTTTGGGCTTGTTTGACTAACAAATATCAAGTTACTGTAATAGAGAGAATAATAGACCGTGAGCCCGCACATGAACCAAATAGTTTTTGGAGGTCAGTTTTAAAGGTCTTCCTTCTTGTTTTGGTTAGCCCGAGGGAGAGTAGGGGCAGAGGCAATGTGTGAATATAAAATGTGTGAGATATTAATGAAATCGCATGAATGAAAGGAAGCATTGTGTATCAAGAACCTGCCTTGAGTGATAGTCTGATGTGGGGAAGGAGGATGTGGGTGATACCCTCAAATGCCTCAGATGACTTTCCTGTAAAATCACAGTGAGTTTTAATTAAGCGCTGCTGTGAGAGGTCTTTGTGGTGTGGAAGTCAGAGAGGAGGGTTAATGATGCTCAGATGCAGCAAGGATTTTTGGCATAGAAGACTATTGTAAACGTTTAGTCTATTTTTATCCTCAAATTAACCGAGTGTGAGTTTCTAAAGAGAATGAATGTCTCATATATGGCACAGAAACATCTCTGTGTCCTCTGAAAAGCTGTTCGGTTCGTTTCACATCTTGGATTTACATTCCCTGGCTTCTTGAGAGACTGAGGTGCTCTGTGATTGTAGGGAGCTGCTTGTACCATTGCACGGTGGTGTCAGAGGTGCCCAGGGAAGGGGCCCTTAAAGGCTGCCTGGCATAGAGGAGGGGGTTATTTAATGCAGTAGGTTGGGCACCATGCTAATTTCATTTCCACATGTTTCTATGAAGATTATATGAAGCCCCCGGGAACTGTAATTCCACATCGTTTTACAATAACAGCTTCCTATGTAAGAAAAAGAAAAAGTTACACAATTTATCCATCATAGCACAGAACTCTGTTTCATGCATGGACAACTAGAAAGATTCATTATCAGAAAATTTATCACTACAATAAGGATAATTCTCGCCTGCCTTATGAATGACTGAAACATCATTTGATAGATCTGGGCCAGGTAGGTAGTTTACAGAGATGTTCATAATAAATGCGCCTTCCCTGATGGCCATAGTCGCACCAGTTTCTGTTGTTTCTGTGAAGACCGGTGGGCTCTGTGATGTTGAATTCTCATCACAGATATAAAACTAAATATTTCTAAACAAGTCATTTAATGTTATCATGAAGTGCATCCCTACAGTAGGTAATTACTGTCATAATTTTGTATTTAGAATCTAAGTAGAAAATTTGAGGATTTTTTTTTCAATAAAAATAATGCATTCCATTAAAGTTTGAAAATAAAAAATCAACTCTTCATCCTGACAAATTATGATTATTTATACATATTTGTTTGCATTCTTTTATAATGATTTCACATACTTGAAATCAAAATATAAATATAGTTTTATCTCACTCACTTGTTTTAATTTTTTGACTCAGCATCACATCATAGTAGAACTTTTCCCGTAGTCAGTTGAGAACCTTCCTAATGACTGTAAAATACTCCCTGGGGTGTGTGCTAGTGTAAATACTGCCACAAACAGCTGTGTTGTAGCATTTCTTTCTTTCTTACTTTTTCCTTTAGGGTAGAGACCTGGTTCTGGGGCATACTGGGTGTGAATACTTTTTTGGCCCTTGCTTTCCAAAATTGTTGTGGTGTGATGTGGAGAGTAATGACTTCACACTCAGCAGGGGTGGAATATAGAGATGCCTCGTGGTGTGAAGTTGTAAGTGTGGTCAGTGAGAAATCAGGTGAGAAAGAGCCTCCTAGGATACTCCAACATGGGACAATCTGTCCAGAGTGGTCTCAGCGAAGCCCAGATCATTGGCCTTTAATATGGAGCTGATTTCTCTTTTTTGTAGCTGATTTTAAACTCGGGTGTGAATGTTGCAATCCATTTCTAGTTGAACGTTTTCCCCATCAGAGTAACTGAACTACAGTGAGAAATTCAGTAAGAACCAGCTGTAATATATCTGGATGTCATTACCAGTATAAACCAGCAGAAACTATAAAAGACATGTGATTTGCAAATGGTCTCTGGTAATAAGGTAAACAAGAAAAAATAAAATACTTGAGGAAATAGTTGAATGTTTCATAATAGTTCTTTATTTAAGGAGAATCATATGGAAATTGGAATTTCTTCAACCACTCACCAAATCTTTATTGACTCACTGTGAGGGCTGGAAACCACAAATAGCCCATTGTTACTGGACCATCAATTTTGAGGCAAGGGTAACAACCACATGAGAGAGGGGGCTTAGAAGAGACCAGGTCACAAGCCTCTTTTGTTATATTAGAGATTCCAGACTTTATCTTATAGGCAGTGGGTCACCATTAAAGGTTTTAAGGAGGGAATTGGCAGAGTTCATATATTCAATTCAAAACAAACTGTCTGGACAAAGGATATGAACTATCAAGTAAAGAAGAATACGGATATCCTGTAAATATAAAAAGATCTCACCCTCACTCCTAATTAAAAAAACACAGATTGAAACTAGTGAGATACTGTGTTCCCTTATGGATCTGGCAAAGATAAAAGAAATGGATAACTACACAGTGTCAGCTAGTGGAGTGGGAGACAGCCACTCTCATACGGTGCTTGGGGAGGGGTGCGTCAGTGCAAGCTTCTTAGAGGACAGTTTGGCAAGAGTAACCAAAAGTTTACATATACTTTCCCTTGACCTTGCAATTCGTCAACCTAGCAAAGAATGATAAGGCAAGGAAGAAGATTCCAGATATGGGAAAAGAAGGTGCTGTTGCAAAGTTACACATTTGAGGGAAAGTATGCCCAGGAGTTGTGCATTTTCAGGAAATTAATCCACATGTGTGCTCACAAAATTACACGGAGGAATGCACAAGATTGTTCATTACAGATTGTTTATAGTATCAGAAACCTGGAAACAGGACGAATGCTATCAATGGGGGTCTGGTTATGTAAATCACAGTCTTTCTACACAATGGAGTACCAGTGAGCCACAGAAGAGTTTAAGGTAAATTGACATCTTCAGATATGGAGAGAAATTTAAGATGTATAGTTAGGTGGCAAAAGCAAGGTGAGGCACAGACCAGTATGTATGTTAGGATCTTATGTCAATTTTCTTTATTTTTTAACAAAAACTGTATATGTTTAAGGTATGCAAGATGATGGCTTGATGTACTAGAGTGAAATAATCATTACAGTCAACCTAATTAACGTATCTCCTCTCAATTACCACTTTTGTGTGATGAGAGCACCTAAAATCTACCTTCTTAGCAGATTTCCAGTACTCAATGCCATGTATTAACTAAGGGATATTGTATACACACATGTTGGTTTCAGAATAAACTTCTTTTTCTGTAAAAATATGGAAGAAACATTTTAAGAGTATAGTGGTTTTGGGGGAGTAGGACTGGATATTGAGTTTAGACAAAGGAGGAGGGTTTGGCTTTTCATCATTTTCCTTTCTTTGCATTTGATGGATTGCCATAGGCATGTGTTACTTTTATACAAAGTAATTACAAAAGGTACATTGTCACTGAGTTTTAGCCACATATCATCTTTGCTTAATTTAATCTTAGTTCATCAACATATGTATTAGTTATGTGCCATTCATTCTTCCAAGCTGTTTACACTTAATTAATTCATGTTAATGATCACAAAACCAATATAAGACAAGAACTATTTTTATTCCCATTTTGCAGGTGAGGTTACAAAGGCACAGAGAAGTTAAGCCAGTTGCTCTGAGGTCACACAGCTGCAAAAAAGCAGAGTCAGGATTGGAACTCTAAGAAGGCTGACACCCCAGCCCACTATACCTTTGCTCAATATTTTAATTTGTCAACATTAAAACAGGAAGCTGGTTCCTAGAATAATAAGGGCTTGGTAATGACCCCTATACCTTTACTTGTTACCATCTGAAGTTCTTTTTGTTCAGTCTCTAAATAGCTTTATGTAGTAAGAGCCTAGTATGTTTTCTGGCTTCAGCTCCAACAGGTGTCTCTTTTTCAAATGCAGAATTTGTCCAGCCTTCCTCTGCCTACAATGAGACTATTACATAAAGGCAGGGACTGCCCCCTTGAAGCCCCCCTATCCCCCGCCGCTTCTATTAACCCTAGTTTTGCTTTCTCAAAGGGGAATCCACAGAGTTACTCCTTCCAGGCGTGCTGTGAGCCTCCACCAGCAGCCGGCCAGAACACATTCATATCTGTCTTCTATAATTCAAAGTTGCAGGCTCCCAGCCTAGGCTGCCTCACTACCCCATAGCAGAGTGCTGTGTAGCTCAAGGTCATATGCCAAGGGATCTTTGTGCCATATCAAGCTTGGGGAAGAAAATACTGCAAGTTAAGCTAAAAATCCAAGGCCAGGGTGATTAGATGAATGCAGCTAAGAATTTCACTCCTTCCAGAATTGTGGCATGGAAATAACATTGTACTTGGTCAGATATGCCTTCTTCACAACGGAGTATTTGAAAAACAATGCAAGGGAGCATCTGTATTTTGATGCTTCTGACTGTCTGATGCTAATTAATAGCTCAAAGTGCTCTATTGATATTTAGCTCAGGTTTCTCCTGCAAATTCTTTTGTTCAACAAACACTTACCCAAGATCTCCTAAATGTCAGGCTCAGAAAATTGAGAGCTAAATACGACAGTCTGCCCACACTGAGCACATGCTAATGGAAGAAACAGAGTTTGCAGCCAGTAATTACAAAGCTGCTGGATAAGGGATCATGAGGTACCCACAAAGTGTCGTGGAAGCACAAGTGATTCCTTGGTTGTCCTGATCTAGTCCTGACTGAGAACTGAGAACCACTGAACTGGAAAATGACCTGGGGGAATGACCTCGGGTCATTTCAGCCCTTCTCCTGTGCATGTGTACAGGCAACAAACACACAACAAATACTTAGAAACGCACACACTGGTGGTTGCGTGAAGGGAGTGTGACAGAGCTACTGCCCACTGGGGTGTCACCTTCTAGTGGTTCGACATCTCGTCATCTTGTTTTGTGAGTGTTTGTTTTGTACTTACTAAGTGTTAAGCACAAGGTCAGGTCCTTGCACACACACATGAAGAAATACAGTTCCTACCCTCAGAGACTTGGGTCTGGCCCAACTGGGGCAGGAGTAGATGCAGTAGAGCACCGAGGGGCAGAGAAGACAGATGAGGGTCTGAGAGGACTTCAGGTCTGGTGCTAAAGGTCAGTAAGAGAGAAGAGACATTCCAGATTAGGAAGAAATGCTGCAGTTATAGATTTAAGGAGGATCTTGTCCAAAAGAAATTATACAAGAAACTCAAGTGGCGTAAGAGTAGATTAGCAGCATGCTATGAAAGGTCAGGGAGAATGGCTCTTCCCTTCAGCTTCCACACAAGTCTTGTGAATAAGAATAATAGATGAAAGTCTGAATACTTAATATGCCAGGTACCATTCTAAATGTGGCTCATGCATTTCCTGGTTTAATACTTCTGTAGCCCTGTGAGGTATTATCGTCTTTCTTGTGTATTTGTAGAAACTGAAATGGAGGGCTGGGGGCAGGGGCTCTCTGTAGCCCCATGAGGTATTATCATCCTTCTTGTGCACTTGTAGGAACTGAAGCTGAAAGAGGCACTTCAGTGACTTACCAACATCATGCTCAGTGAGCAGGGAGCCAGGATCGAGCTGGGTCTTTGCAGTCTGTGGCCTGCAAACTTAACCACAGCACCACAGGTGTGGCCTTAAATAGTGGCTAGACATTTGACGGACAGAATTAGGCTGGAGGCTAACTCAGACAGAGCACATGGGTTAAACAAAGGAACAGGGGTGGGAAATAAGAAGTGTGCTTTAGAAGTCTGGCTTAGTGGGAACATGGGTTAACAGCAGGCAAGTGCTGGGAGATAAATTAGGATTAGATCATGCAAAGGTAAAGATGGCAGAGTTGGGCTTTTATTCCCTTAGGGACTTTTGAGCAAGGAGGTGACATAATCACAGCTGGCCTTTGGGTGACTCACTGGCAGTTACCGATATAACCAACTGGAACAGTAGAGAGCCTGGCAGGGGGAGGCCAGTTAGAAGGCTATTGTAACAGTCGGGGCGACAGATAATAGGAGCCTGCAGGGTGGCAGCATCAGGAATGAAAAGGAGAAGAAATGAGAGACGCAGAGGGGGTGGAAATGGCAGGACTTGGCAGACGAGATGTGGGGGTGGGGAGAAGGAGAAATCCAAGCTGACGCCAGGGTTCTGACGCTGGGGGACTCATGAGTGGCAGTGCTTTTTAAATAGGATTGGGGAAGAGTTGAATTTAGGAGATGAGAAGAGAAAGGGAATCTGTTTTTGTCAAGGAGTCCTCGTGGCCACAGAGAATCTAGAAGGCCCTGTCACACAGTGAAGGAGAGGCTGTCTGCAGGGGTGCGGGGTGCCTAGACTGGGTTCCATCATGTCTTGAAAAGAGAGGGAACAGTCTTAACCCCGTGAGGCAGTTGTATTCATTTTCTAGGACTGCAGTAACAATATAGCACAAACTGAGTGGTAAACTATAGAAATACATCTCGTCACAGTTCTGGGGGCTGGAAGACTGAGCTCAAGGTATCAAAGCAGCTGGCCCCTTCTGAGGGCTGGCGATCTGAGAATCCATTGCAGGCTTCTCCCCTAGCTTCTAGCGGTTTGCTCACAAACTTTGTTGCTCTGTGCCTTGTGGGTAAATCGCCCTGATCTCTGCCTTCATCTTCATATGACCTCTCCTTGTATTTGTCTCTGTGTTCAAATTTCCCCTTTTTCTAAGGCCTTCAGTCATGCTGGATTAGAGGCCGGTGCTGTCTCCAACATGACCTCATCTTAATCCACAGATTACATATCTAATGGGCTTATTTCCAAATTAGGCCACATTCTGAGATGTGTTGTGTGGGGGTTGCGACTTCAAATATGAATTTCAGAGAATACAGTTCAATCCATAATGAGAGTGAAAGAGATGGAGGCCTTCTTGTTCTCAAAATAACCAGATGTCTTTTCTCCTTAGGCGTCTTCCAGAGGTTTGTGAACAAGTCATTATTGGCTTAAAACATTTTATCAAGTCAGTAAGAGTGAAAGTCTCTTGACAACTTAGACCTGCAAGTGTCTTTATCCAGCAATAGAATGTTAGTACCTTAATGAGTCCCGTAATCAACATCCTCCTGTTTTCTCAGCTCTAGAGCACTTCTGAGGAATGATAATTCTTCTCCAAATATCATATTCCAGAAGAAGTAGCTCCATGGCCAGGAGCGCATGGCTCATTGGTCAAGTACTCGCATTTGGGAATAAGCAGCTTGACAGAAAGGCGAAGACTGGAGCCAGAGCTGGAAACACCCATGAGGTTCAGGTGCAAATAGAGTCCCACAGGCAGGAGCCGGGAGGAGCTGATTCGTGCCCATGTTCTGCTGTAGACATCAAGCTTTGTCCAAAGTAGTTTTTGGCTTATGGTTTTTTACTCAAACTGAATTTTTCTCCTTGGAATATGAATTGTATCACCTTGCTGAAAAGAAAAACAAAAATCCTCTCCCCCAAATTTGTGAAAGGTACCTGACTTTTTCAAATTAACCCTTATCCTCATAAGGCTATAGGCTCTTGTGCCCAAGCAGGATCAGAGAAAAACACACTTGGGTCAAGATGCCTGGTCCTTCCTCATGAAAAGCAGATGCAACTCAAGGACGTCGGGGCTGGTGATGCCCCATGGCTGCAGGTTTGGGCCCTGCCGGGGTGGAGGGACACCCATGAAGGAATCACAGCTCTACATTGGATGTTTATAATTCAGATCCAGTCCTACCCTAAATAGCTCTTTTGCTGGTTTTCCGTTTTTGTGTGCATATATTTACATTTACACTCCATTTACATGGTTTGCCAGAGCTTGAGGCTGATAGCTTAAACCTTTCCCTTCACTTCCCATTTTCATTGCCTTCCCAATCTCTAAAGCCCTGAAAATGAGTTTTTCTGAGCTTCTCATTAATGTTTCACTCCTCTCCCTGCAGGAGATGCACAAATCTGCAGCAGTGGAATTTCAGGCCAAGGAATGCTTGGCAGGCTACTGCTGTACCCTGCAATCGGTTTCAGAAACACACCTCTAGGGATTTTTGGCACGCGAAATGCCCAGTACAGCTTGCACTCAACTTACTGGGTTCCCATTAGACTTTGAGAAATTTGCACTATATCCCAGTATCAGGGTGTGCAGTCATTTTCTGTTTCTTTTTTTAACTGGGGAGTTTAATTAAGAGTAGCAGTGTGATATACTAGCAAGATCATTGGCCTAGCTATTTCCAGCTGCATGACCATGGATAAGTGAGTTCATCTCTGTGAACCTTACCTCTTCCTCTTCAAAATGTGAAGCTTAGACCATACCATCTCTAAGAGCCTGTTATAGCTAACCCTCCTCTTGTTTTGACAGCAGCCAAGGTGTCCTTCTCTATAAGTACAAAGAAAAGTCATTTAGCAAGTTTCCCTCAGTGTCACTGTTCCTCTAGCAAAGAACAGGATCTCTGTGTTGGAAGGCTACACATTTTGCCTGCACTCAGCTTTATATAAGAAACACGCCCTATGGAATTCTTCCCATTGGAACAGCTCCATTGCCAGCCGTCCGTCTTGACGTTAGATCCTATTTCCTGACCTTCGCTGCCGTCCTTCCCCCCTGACCCACACAACCATCACTCCTGATTTAGAAAATCGAATGGATTTCTTTAGGGACCTTTTAAAAAGTTACATCAAGTCCTGGTCCTGGAGTTTGGGGTTCTGTAGGATGAGAATGGTCCAGAGACCTCTCTAATGAGCCTGAAGTCTCAGTGAGCATGAACTTGCTTAGCTGGCAAAATTAACCCTATTGAAATTTTTACCCAGTTGGCTTAGTTGGAGCCGGGGTGTCTACAGGGTCCAAATAGATAATAGATAAGGCTTTCAGGATGCTAAACTCACTAAATCAGTGGTGCACATGATTTCCTCCTGCAAAGTCCTCTAAAATGAGATAACCTTACGAGTATATAGATGGTCTTCTAAGAACTAATAATTAAAATGCTCAATGAACAAAATAGGATGAAAGCTGGTTTTCATCACTATGCACTGCCCACGTTTGATGTCTAGAAGTAATTATCTTGGGAATACACTCTTTAATAAGGAGCCAAGAATATCTGTGAAAACTGAATTACTTTATAGAAGGAAACCTGGTGGAAAAGAAAATAAAGAGGTGTTAGGGATTAAATAGTGATGTTAGAACTTTCTCCACCTAAATTTTATATCATCCTAGATTAGAACTTTTTCCAAAAGAAAAAAGTTTTGAAGGGCTTCCTTCCCTAATAGAAAAACAGGAGTTTTCAGGCTTAGCTTAAAATGAGAATATTTTTAGAAAAATACAGCAAGCACTTAGCAGACAATTTGTTACATCAACATTAAATCGAATGTGTTGAACAGTCAATGGATTATTTCTTCATATGAGCAGAGAATAGTGAAGAATACAGTATTTAAAATACTGGGTAAGAAAACCCAAAGAGTAACACTTTTTTCTTTGTACCCAGAAAACTCTGAGAAAATAAAATAGAGGCTTAGAGCAATGGTCATTACGAGGGAAGCTCTGACAGTATTTAAAGTCCTAGGCATGACCCATTTTCCTTCCCGAATTGAGTTATACTCCTAGATTAACTCCCCTAGAGCTCTGCTTCTCATGGATAAAGTGAAGGGTTCAAAATAGATGGTCTCTAAGGCCCCTGCCAGCCCTAATATTCTTTGGTTCTAAATCAACACATGCAGGCAAAACATGTCAAATTTTATTAAGTTTTCAGTTGCATTCAAATATAGTAACAGTGGAAATGATAGAAACAGTATTTACCATTCTGTTAGCAAAATGTCTCTCTTTGCACAACACCCTCCCCAACCACTGCTCCAGGTTATAAGTATTTGGAAAGACTGTAGGATGTTATCTGAAAGCTTATTTCAATTAGAAGCCAAAAAGAGGTACGTTTTACCCCTTTAAATGTACAGCAGTAGGCTTCTCTTACAGGGAATTTAGGAATACAATAAACAAATGACAGCCCTCTTGTCATTGCTAGTTCCTTTCTTAGTTTGACTATTCACAGAGAATTATAGGTAAGATAAATCTTGCTACCCTTTTTTTTGAGCCAGAGTAGATGTTAATACTTAAAGAGAAAGAACACTTTATAGACCAAGAAGGGATAGTTAGGTGTAGGCATAAACTTTGAGTATACCACTGATGGCCCTCTGTCATCCACCCCACATCATTCTACCTTCTATCTGTTTATCATATCTCCATCCTTTTTCTTCTTCACATAGGACTATCTGCTGCCCTCTCCATGCTTTCCTTCTCCTCCACTGAGTCATTAATGGCTCTCATAGGCGTCACTTTGCTCAAAGTCAGCACACTGGAGATGACTAAGCATGAAAATTATACCTTCAAAGTGCTGAGGGGAAATACTATTAGCAAACAGTTTTGTGCCCAGGCAAACCATCATTCTGATGAAATAAAATTAGTTTTAGCAATAAAAATCTAAAAGCATTTAAATGAAACTCCCAAAAGGAAATGAAAAAGAATATAATTCAAGAAGAAACTAAAACCCACACTAAAAGCATAGAATATAGGAAACAATGAAGAGCAAAAATAAATTGGTGAAATTATAAATATGAATAACTGCAGACTGTTTAGAAATAATTCTAATAAACAATTGGTGGGTGGATGGGGGGTTAATTAAATAGAGGCAGAACCAGTATACTAAGTTAAAACATATGAGACAGGAGGGGATGATCTGAGTAAAAGTGCTTCAAGTTCATTATTAGGAAGGTAGGGATGAAAATTTGTTTTGAACTTTCCAAGTCAAGTAAGCATATTGAATATTTAAGGCCAACTACTAAAATAATGAAAGGAGAATGTATAATTTAAACCAATGAAGAGGAAAAATGAGGAAGAAAAGAAACCTCACCACTCTAAAAAAAAGGTGATAAGGTAGAAAAAATAAAGGAAAATCATAATTAGCATAGAATAAGAATAAAGTAAGTCCATATAGATCAGTGATTACAATAAATATAAGTGGTCTATATAGACCAATTAAAAGATTGAGATTGCTAAAAACTATATAACAAAATCTAGAGATAAGCTATTTATGAAATATACCTAAAACATTAGGCTATAGAAAATTTAAAATAAAGGGCATAAAAAGATACATCAACCAATATTTTGTTAAAAAAAACTAGTTTATCTACATCAGTACCAGGAAAAATCTATTTTAAGTCAAGAAATATTTATGAAGTTGGGTCATTATGAATTGATACATAAAAATAAGGAGTAATTCATAAAGAATTCAATAACAAGTCAAAATATGTATGTCTCTAACCTTGTAGTCTCAATATATATATACAGCAAAAGTTGGTAGACTGCAAGGATAAATGAACAAATCTATTAGTGCATGTCTTTCAGTAATTGATAGGCTAGTCACACAAAAAGAAATAAGGATATAGAAAACAAAAATACACATATTTTTATATAAGACAGCCAGAGTCCATCATAAGTTTAGAAACTTGAAAATGCACATCTAAATATTTAATAGATTAAAGAATAAATTATACTTTATTAAAAAAATTAAATATTTAAAACTGAAAACATATTATGTGAAATATAGCTAAAGCAGTAAATAGAGGAAAATTTATAACCTTAAGTGCATACTTTAGAAAAGAAGAAAGCTTTAAAAGGGCCAAAATTAATCAGAAAACAATGAAACAATAAATAAGATCCATAAAACCTAAAAGCTTTTCTTTTGAGATCTCTAAAATAAATAAAAGTCTAGCCAAAGTAATTATATAAAAATAAAGGCACAAATTTAAAAAAATACTAGAAATGGAAAGGGCATAGCTACAGATAGAGTGCAGTTTTTTTAAATCCAAAGAAAATAAATGAACAATTTATGCCAAAATGAAAAAACATGGTTTAAAAAGACAACTTCCTAAAAAATAATATGCATTGCCAAATGGGCACAAAATAGTAGAAAGAGAAAAACTTGAAGAAACTATAACAATTATCAAAATCAGTAGTTCAAAAATCTTCCTTCTTTTCTAAAATATTTTTGAGGTATAATTTATATACAGTAAAATTCACTTTTTCATGTATAGTCCTATGAGTTTTGATAACCATGTACAGACATGTAATTCCCATCACAATTAAGGTATAGAGCAGTTTTATTTTAAAAATTCTCTCATGTCCTTTTCTTTTTATTGAAGTGTCATTGATGTACAATCTTACATTGGTTTCAAATATACAATACAGTGGCCCAGCAGTTACCGATATTATTAAAATCCTCACCCCCACTAGTGCAGTTAATATCTGTCAACATAGGAAGATGTTACACAATCATTGGCTGTATTCTCCATGCTGTACTACCATCCCGGTGACCAACTTATATCATGATTGAGAATTTCTGTCCCTTTTTATCCCCCACTCCCATTGTAACCACCAGTCACTTCTCAGTGTCCATTAGTCTACTGCTCTTTTGTTCATTTCATTTTGCTTTGTTTTGTTTTTATATTCCACAAATAAGTGAAATCATATGGTACTTGTCTTTCCCCAGCTGGCTCATTTCACTTAGCATAATACTCTCTAGATCCATCTATGTGGTTGAAAATGGCAGGATTTTTTTTATTTTATGGCTGAATAATATTCCATTGTGTGTATGTACCACATCTTTATCCATTCATTGTTTGATGGACACTTTGGTTGCTTCCATATCTTGGCTCTTGTAAATAATGCAGTAATAAACATGGGGGGTGCATATATCTTTTCAAATCAGGGATTTTGTTTTCTTCAGGTAAATTCCTAGAAGTGAAATTACTGGGTTGTGTGGTATTTCTATTTCTAGTTTTTTCAGGAAGCTCCATATTGCTTTTCACAGGAGTGCACCACTTTACATTCCCACCAACAGTGTAGGAAGGTTCCCTTTTCTCCATGTCTTCACCAACACTTGTTATTTCTTGTCTTTTGGATGGTGGCCATCCTAACTGGTGTGAGGTGGTGCCTCACTGTGGTTTTGATCGGCATTTCCCGGATGCTCAGCGATGTGGGGCCCCTCGTGTCCTTTTGGAGATAGCTCTTTCTCTCACCTCAGGCCAAAAAACAATTGATCTGTTTTCTGTTCCTATAGTTTCATGTTTTCCAGAAGGGTAAGTAGAATCCTTTTGTGAATGCATTTCTGATTCATCCATCTTACAATGTGTATCAGTAATTCATTCATTTTTCTTGTGAGTAGTATTCCATTGCATGGATATACCATAGTTTATTCATTGGACCAGTTGAAGAGATTTTGGGTTGTTTCTAGTTTCTGGCAATTATGCATAAATATATTTTTGTTTCACTTGGGTATACTGGGAATGAGATTGCTGAGTCATGTGGTAAGGGTATATGTAACTTCATAAAAAATTACTACTGTTTTCCAAAGTGGTGTGCCATTTTGCATTCCCTTCAGCAATATACATTGAGTTGTAGTCATTTTACTTTCTCATCAGCACTTGGTATTATCCATTCTTTTAGTCATTCTAATAAGTATGAATGGTATGTTATTGTGGTTTAAATTTTTCATTTCCCTAATGATTAATGTTGAGCACATGTTGTCTCTTGTTCATTTTTTGCCATATTGTTGTCTTTGTTCAAATCCTTGACTGTTTAAAAAAAAAACTGGTTTGTTCATTTTCCTGTTAGAAGATGCTAAGCAAGCAAATCCACAAAGGCCACAGATGGAAATTTATCTTAGAGCACAGAACAAGGACCCAGCATCATAGCAAAGGCATTGAATAGGGGCTTTGACATCAGAATATGGTTCAGAACCCATCTGACATTAATTAGCTGTGACTTATAACATTCAGGTTTTCCCTTATGGAACATATGGTCTTTCTGTGTGATTCATCCTCATAATGGCACAGTTAATACATTTATTGATTTATTTTGTGAACTTATCAACCTTATAAAAATTTTTATATAACAAATAAAAAATACATACCTTTGAAAAGAAGAAAGATTGAAAAGAGCAAAAGCCAGGTGTTTATTTAGCCAAATTTTACCACACTGTCAAGGAACAGCTACAAATTATTCCAGAACCTAGAAAATGAGAGAAAGCTCCCCAATCATTTTATGATATAATCACAATACAAAAAGACATGAGAAAGGCAAATTGTAGATTAATTTCACTTGCAAGCATAGATTAAATATCATTTAATTTTTAATTAATTAAGAATCAGGAAGAAAATCATGTCCATGCAGGGTTTATCAATCCAAGAGTGTGTTATCATTAGAAACTGTATTAATATAATTTACCACATGACCATATTAAGGAGAATATCCTATAATTATCTCAGGAGAAAAAGAAAAAGCAGTTGATAAAATTTAGCATTCATTCATATTAAAGAAAAAAATGTAGCAAATTACAAATAAAAGCAGATATCTTCAACTGGGTAAAGTGTACCTACAAAACCCCATTTTGAATAGTGAAGCATTGGAAACGTTCTTTGTGATGATAGCTAAAAAAGGAGACTGCTCATTCTAGTCACTTCTATTTAACATCACCTGGAAGTCCTACCCAGAAAAAGGAGATTCGATAATTTCTTCATGAAGACAAGAGGATCCATAGAGAATTTGAAACTAATATGGAAGACTTGGTGAGATTGCTGAACACAAGATTAGTAGATAGATAGATAGATAGACGGATAGATAGATAGATAGATAGATAGACAGACAGACAGATAGATAGACAGACAGATCAGTAGAAGTCATATATAACAGCTACAAGTAGTAAGAAAAAAAAAAGGAAAGATTCTATTCTTGACAGACTCCCAAAAACACTCAGAACTATGCCTCTGGTTTCTATGCTTGATTCTCCATTTCACCGCTATAGGAATTGATTCTTTATATTGGTTTTGTCTCCCCATACCTTCTGACTTCTTTATAAATATCTATTCCCTGTGGTTCTGTCCTCTGTATGTGTATATATTGATCCATTTAATTTTATTCCCAAGTCTTTATAAAGTGACCATTGACCATTGTTTCAGGCACTTACTTTTTATCCAGCACCTACTTTAGTAAGTTTCCTTTATTAGACCTGGAAAAATTCCTCTCTACAGCTGCTCTCTATAGCCCTCCAAACACAGATCAAATAGTCTTTGTTTTGACCCCCATTTCTTTTTTCTCTAACTTTGTCCACTTTTGATTCTGATCCTTTTGGGTATCACAAAATTGTCCCCATACTAATCCTGTAAAATGCCTTCTAACAGTCAACTTTAACACTTAAATGACTCTCTTGTCTGGAAGAACGGAGGATACAATGTAATACACAATAAAATATTTCCTCTTTTGCTCTGAAGAGCAGGGACAGCCTGCTATTCAACTTTGTATCCTCTGAGCCTAACAAGAGTGTCTTGCCAAAAGAGGGTGCCAATTATATTTTTAAATGGATTATACAAAACCCCAAAGATTCAGAAAATAAAACAATTTATTTTAGATTTTCCACAAGCTAGTAGGAAGATGCTACTTCATCCCCTCTATCTCCTTTACTTTCTATCACTGTGTAATCACAAAGAGACCTCTGATAGGCCCTCCACTAACATTTGTCGGGCCTGGACAAAAATGCAAATGTAGTCCTTCCCTTGGCCCTTGGCTTGACCCCTTCTTTTCCTAACCTAGGTGCATCTCCCCACCACGTGATTTGCTCATACTGTGAATGATAAATGGGCAGTCCCTCAGGTTCAATCCAAGCTTTATTTGCCTTTCTGTCATTGAGAGAATGCTCAGTGATATAGGGCAATGTGTATCCACTTTGTTGTTTAGAAACTGGCATCACAATATCTTTAATAATGATGTTAGGTTTCATGAACTGTGGGTGAGATAAAAGTAAGTCGTGAACTATGGATAAGATAAAAGTAAGTCAAAAACACTTAGTTTTTATCACACTTACTTTTTAGTGGATTAATATTGCATTAAAAAGAAGAGGCATCTTCTGGGCCAGCCAGAAGAATGTGTCTTTTTTTGTGGTAACTTAAAAATATGTTAGCAATCAGCTATCTTTAGTCAGAAGAATATCAAATGCATCCAAATCCATAAATTGATAGTTAAGCCAAAATTTCTGTAAGAATTATCTTTCCTGTTATCAGAAACAATAACAATAAGTCAATTGTTGTCATCATCAGTGCCTTATCACTGTTACTGTTATTCCAATGAGCTTGCCACACTAAGCACTATGACAGGAAAATAAGTCATGTTGTATGTTTTAGGCCAATTTAGTTAGTAGCTATACCTTCAGCACCAATTTATCTGATGTAGTGCAAACTAAGGTAACAGACTGTTAACAGAGGCCTCCATGCCCCAAATTAATTCATTTAGGCTGTGACTAAAATGTGTCCCAATGTCTGTATCATCTATATTGGGCTTCAGTTAGATTCCTCTGTTAACATTATGTTTGTGAAGAGCACTTCTGTTAGGCAAAGACAAAAAATACCAAGCATGGACTAAAAGCTAGAATGAATGTTAAAATAGTCCAGTAAATAGATAGACATGGGTGCAGAAAAAGAATCTCTTTCTATAGTCATTCTTTGAACAGAGTCAGCTATTTTTATATTAGGTTAAAGTGAGCTAAGCAAATTTTCAATTGTTTAATTGCTTGAATGTTAATTTTAATATGTTAATTTAAAATTAAAATACATTACATGCATCATACTTTTTTTCCATAGATGTATTATTTTTTTCAGATGGCAATATATCTTTATTGAGCAGGATATACGTAAGAAGCCCATGAAAAAGGCTGACAATGTCAGAGATGGAAGCATAAAATTGATAGGTATATTTGGTAACACAAATACACTACAAAGCGACCCAGATAGGTGTGTGAAATTATGTAGAGTTGGTTATTAATAAACTACAAAGTTATGAAGAAAAAATGCAACAGTATTTCTTCATTCACCCCTCTTTCTCCCTGTCATGGACTGAATGTTTGTGTCCCCCCAAAATCCTTATGTTGAAGTGTGACTAAACTTGGAGATGAAATTAATTCCTTTGAGGAATTAATTAAGGATAAGTGAGGTCATAATGGTGAGGCCTGATCCGATAGGATTGGTGTTCTTAAAAGAGACATCAGAGAGCTCACTTTCTCTGCACATAGAGGTCATATGAACAGATAGTGAGAAGGGAGCCACCTAGAAGCTCACAATGGAACCTACTTCGCCACACCTTGATCTTGGACTTCCAAGCTCCAGAACTATGAGGAATCAATTTTAGTTGTTGAAGCCATGGGTCTGTGTTCAGGCAGCCTGAGCAGGCTACATCCTCCCCATTTCCAATATCACTCCTGAAAAAGGAAGCCCAGGTGAGGATGTGGCTACATCAGTGACCTATTGATTTATAACAATAAGCAAATAAAGAACAACACGTTATCTTTCAATGCAAGTGATTTGAATCACGTGTCAGTGATGACCTTGGGCTGTGTCCTCTGTACCTCCCTTTGGCTCCCTTGATGCTCTGCTAGGCCTTCAGGGTGCAAGTAAAACACTCATGGTTTTTTCTCCTGCCTTCCAGGGTTTTTGACAATTTCAGTCATTTAATAAAGAAAATGTAAGTTGTAGGATGTCCACAATATCCTACTTCACTGTGGCATTCCTATGCCAGAATAGGGAGACTGAAAAAATAAACTTATCCACAACTTAGAAGGCCACTCAGATTTCAGTGCATGGAGAATGAAGGCAAAGAGTGGAGGAAGGGATATGACTTTGACCTTACTTTGTAAATGTAATTGATACTAAATTTTAATGACTAAAGTGGATTATTTTGAAGTTTTCTTTTAGATCAAACACTCATCACACTAACTGGTAACTTATCAAGAGGAAGAACTGGGTTTTGGTCCATTGGCATTTTATGTCTATATGTTGCATCATTTTAAGTACAAGAAATCAAGCAAATAGGAACAATTTCAGTTTTTGAAACCCAAAAGGTAAAAGGGAGGTCTTCTTTGGTCTATGTGTCACTTCTTTTAACAAAGTGCTTTCCAATAGCTAGAGTCTGAAATAATCACAACTGCGGGGGACATTCTCCTCTTTAATGCTCCCTATTGGTTTTAAACCTCTTCCCCATAAATGATGTTAACTTTCACCATTGTATTCACGGCATAAAGAGACTAAAATGAGAGTCTTTCCAACCCACACTCACCAACCCCCTGCCCCACTTTTTACCAATGTGCTTTCCTGGATAGAAACCAAATTGATAAGCTAAAGAAATAAATTGGGCATTTCTTTTCCACTCCTATGGCATTAATTCTGTTACCCTAGGATCACACAAGTGATTGTCTCCCTCATAAGACTCCTTAAAGGTGAAAGAGAAATTTATCCTCTGATTAGAGATTAAGCTAATGCTTCAGATCCTTCATATGCAGAGGCTAACTAGAAATAGCTGGATGGCTCATAGAGGGCAGAGAGCCTTGCCAGGGAGGGCTGCATTACATGTCATCTTATTTACTGTTTAAATGTGGGGAAACTGTTCTTGGGAAGCTCCTTAGGAGCAGAAATCAAACCTTGGTGACACTGTGGGTGCAGGTTATTGTAAGTAATTAGACTTACCAGGCTGTGGACATTATTTTGTGCACTGCAGGGAAAAGGACAAGTACAAAGACTGAGCACCGAACAAAACGCAGGAGATTGAAGCTTGAGCAGAAGCTCCAGTGGTCTTGGTTTTTCACCCGTTTCTAGAATTTTCTGATTTGGGATGTAAGTCAGTATTGTGACAAATTTGTTTATCAAGCTTTTGTGATTATTACTTTTAAGGAAGGTCTCCATATATACAGGTGCCAGGAAAAACAACAAATGAAGATTGGATCTATTCTATGAATAGTTTAAAGAGGCGTGTAGCTTCTTCCTGCTATCATGCATGACCTTCTAGAATACTGAGAAGGTCTTTTATGGCATCTGTGCTCAAAAGGAAAAAACAAAGATGGTATAGAAAGTCAGGATAGCAAAAGTTTTAGATGCATAGGGAAGAACTAATCTTGCTATTTAAAAAGGAAAAAGACTCAGCCTCTTGTTTACCATAAGCATTTATATGGTAGAGGAAGAATTGGAAGCTGTTTCCCATAATGGCAACTTTAGACAAACTGGCAGACATTGTTTTTCCAGAAAAAAGTTAACTCCTTGCAACCCACAAGATTGCAAGTAGGATCGGTTTGAGCTCCCCTGAACTCTGCTGGTATCTAGCTGAGGAATACTGTTTCTAAATCTCAAATGATCTATCAGAATTCTTTATGTGCTCCTCTATAGAGAATGGAAAGCATTGCACCTCTTAAAGATGGATTTATTTCTAAGAAAATATTATCCCAGTTGATGCAAATTAGTCTGTGCCGTGTCCTCCTGAATCCCCTCTCCCTGTCCCCACCCCCAGCCCTCCAGCTAACCCCTGCCCCAACTACCACCAGCCGTGGTTAATAAGGACTGATTATACTCTAAAATAACTCACTGTGGGTCGTGTATTAATTTTTACACACTTAATCATGACTTATTTGTAGTAATAGTCTGGGATTTTATTTTCTGGATTGTTAGAGCAAAGTTATTTTACTTTGGAACCTTACGAAACCCTGCGCCTTTCTTCATGGAAACTGGTGTAAAGTTGGAGGAGGTCCTTTTGTCCTGGTTACCTGGCTACAAGGGGTACTGAGGAGTCCATACCAGACTCACACCCAGCCCTCCAGCCCTCCAGCCCTCCAGCCGTGGCCGACTGCCCTCCTGTAAGCCCAGCAGCCTCCACTGGGGCCCTGACACCCCCCAGCAACCCTGCTACAGACCCCAGGGTGTTCACGTACCCCCTGTCCTCAGTGACTCGTGCTTCTCCAGTATCTCAGTACCTCTCTCCTCTTCTCCTCAATCCCTTACTCCCATCCTCGGGACTGATTTTACCGTATGAGCCTAATAGAGGAAACAGCAGTCCTCAGACAAGCACGCTGTCAGCTCCTGGTGTCTCCTCAGCCAGCCCTCTCTGTCCTCAGGGCTGGTGGGAGAGACTTCTCTCCCTCTTCCTTTTAAAGAGCCACCTCGATCTTATTCGCCACCCTGTCAGAATCTCACCTCCTTCCTCTCCTTTCTCTCCTGGAATCCAGTTTTCATTTATTACTAGATTTTTCGCCTCCCCAAAGGTGCTGCGGCGCCACCCGAGAGCTCCCCCTTGGCCCCGTTGCCCAGGACCTCCTCAGGCTGCTCACTGCTTCGCGGAAGCTTCTCCCCGAAGGCCCCATGCCCTCCACGACGCGACTTCCTCTTCTCTCCTCTTCCTTAACATCCCAGGCACTGGTGCCCAGTCGACCAGCCTCTCCTTTTGAACACCCTCTTCTCTTGGCATCTGTTTCAGCACACCGGCCGCCTCCTGCTCCCTCCCTGGCCGCCCCTCTGCCTGCCCCCAGTCCCTGACCCGCAGGGACTGCCCCCCAGCCCCTTCTCTCCTGCACCCCTTCTCTCGCAGGTTCTCAGGTATCATCCACTTGCTGACAAAACCCCAGCGGATGTTTCCATCCAGAGCTTCTTCGAAGCTCCAGGCTCCTACTCGGTGTCTCCACTCTGTCTGTCAAGGTGTTCAAATTCAGCACGGCCAGTCAAGCTCACCACCTACCTCCCCAACCCCAGCCTGCTCTGTTTCCTCCATCTACTCTCTGGCTCAGGCAAGACATGGTGAATGAATCTGAACGTCACTGTCTGTGGGCGTTCTAGCTAAGGAATACTGTTTCTCAGTCTCCAGATGGTCTACCGGATTTCCTTATAGACCCACCACCTTTCACGTGCAGTCAGTCTCTAAACCCTGTTGATTTGTGGGACACGTTCCTTGATTCGTATGACTCTAATTCCATGACTTACTAGGCCAGCCTCTGTTCTCTTGGCAGGACTATCCCAATGGCCTGCTCTGGTCTCCTGAGATCCACCTGTGCCCCCTGCCATCAAGTCTCTGCCCTGTAACAACAGTGATGGTATAAAAGTGAAAACATGGTCATATTCCCTCTTTAAGACATTTCAGTGCTTCCAACACACTTATAATAGAGTCCAGAAACTTTGACATAGTCTACAAGGCCCCGTTTGAGCTAGCCCTGCCTGCAAGCCTTCTGCATCCCTGCCACCCCCCTCCCCCCGGCTCAGGTGCTCCAGCCAGGCGGCCTTCTCTGTGCTCATCATTCCCACTCTATGGCTCTGGCACCTGTCCTCTCAGTCTCCACCTTGATAAACTCTTACTTACTCCTCCAGTCTTGTCTGTATATCACTCACACAGATTATGCTCCAATTTAAGTCATGTAATAAGTCATGCAGCTCTACCACCGATGTTCATCATCCCTTTTTGTTCCCATAGAACTTTCCCCAGTTCACAGTCATGTCTTCTCTTCTGATGATCTAATTTGTCACCCACAGGAGACTGCCAGCTATGGGCCCTCTGTCTGTTCACGCCTAAATGCTCCTGGCTCATGGTAGATGCCTAAGGATAGTTGTTGAATGAATCCATGAATGAGAGATGAATAGAAACATCCTCCTGGAGCTGACCTAGAACTCTGCAGGCTCAGAAAGGCTCCTTTCGTCCTGCTAGCAAAGGGACAGGCCCCCTTCCACCGTGTGCAGCTGCTTCTGAGGTGCAATAATGCGTGTTCCTGCTTCCCAGCAAAAATCACTCCTAATGGAGACACTGTTCTGTTAATGCATATGTGAGCCTTTACCTTCTGCCTCTGAAGAGTGTTTAATCTTTGAGAATTTCTAAATTGACATGAAAGATAACTGCTAAACATAGTTATATTGACCCAGTAAAACAGCAGTAAGTTGGAATGTTTCAACAAGAGCTTTTCATGCTTAAGAATATTTTCAGCTTTCACTTTACCATGATAGTTTATAGCTGGGTGTTTTTGTGTGTGTTTTTGAGAAAGGAACAAAGTACACATGTGAAAATTAGCACCTGCCCACTGAAAGTCCTCCTTAATTTCTAAGTGTCATGGATGATGGTAAATCAGGAAAGGTGGCTGATTTAATATCACAATGAGGGTTAGTTATACTTTGCTTGACTGTGTAACAATCAGTTCAAACAAGCAAACATTGTGCTGTGAAACTCTGGTAGTGAGGGAAGGCATAACAGAAATAAAATTAAGAAAAGGAAGCTATATACTACTGCAAGAGACCAAGGCCCAAGCAATACTGTCATACCCAGGTGACCAAGCAGCAGAATGTGTCATTTTTGTTTTTCTTGATTAACGAAGGAAGGTTGTGAAAATTGCACATTGTTGTGAATCTTCTTTCTGCCTGCCTCATAGGAATACAGGCAGTTGAGCCAAGATACATCTTGAAACCTCTGAGCAGTCACATTAGACATCTTAAGCTCTCAGAATAAAATATTTTTTCTAGAATTTGCAAAAGAGAACTAGTAGCCTTGTTGATCAAAGATCTGGCCAATGGTTTAATTCCCCACACTGAAAACTGATGAATTGCCTGCCTGTGTTATATCACCAAAGTATGGAAATACATCATTCTATAAATGAGTGCAGAAAAAAATTCTTTTTTCAGCTCCTGTCTTGCCAGTGGGTTTCAGCCCCAGGCAAGTTCACTGAGCAAGCCGGTCTCTGCTGCTGGGCCTCTCTACCTGCGCAGCCGTCTCGGTCTCTGTCCTGGGCGCTGCTGTCACTCCAGTCTTGTCTCTGCTCTCCTGCAGCCTTGCAGCCATGCCACTGTGCCACCATGCCACTGTGTCACTCAGAGTACTGGGCGCAGCTCTTTATATAGAGTCAATAACGACATATTGCCCACCCATGTGTAGTGAGCTAGCTGACCACAGCCAGGAGAGAATCCTGGCCACAGGAACCTTCACTTCATCCACAAGCTCCTAACCCAGTGGAAGCCCACATATCCTTGGAGGGGCCTCCTTGGCACCAGTAGGGGATGCTTGTCAGAACTGGGCTAACTGGGGAAACATTTGCATTGCTCAATGACACAGAGTCGCGCCTCTGCAATTACAATAGTACTGTTCTGTATTTTCCCTGAGGGTGAAACAGTTGCCAAGGATTTAACAATCAGCTTCTAACAAGCCCCATGGAAGGAGCTATCGATTGGGCTGGAGGAGAAATAAGTACAATTAAGGCTAATCAGAATTCAATGACTGAATTATTCCAGAGATTCCTTAAAACCCCTCTCCTTGGCTTGGAGTAGGGGACTTTCTGGGTTGGTTGGAGAGGGTCATCGGCACTGTGAAAAACCATGGTTTAGCAATTTGGAATATTTTCTTAGTCTCAAGGGATCAGTAACGAAATGAATAAAAATTGTAAATCTCTACAGTAGATCCTGGAATTGGAAATGAAAAGCAGAGAGAATTTTAGTATTTAACACTATAGCTTTTTCATTCACAGCCATTACACTGTGCATTAGGTTTTGTTTGTTTGTTTTGACTTGGGAACATTGCAGAGCAACCAAGTCTGTTGCCGCATCTGTTGGAGGTGCCAAGTAGACTGTGTGTAATCTCAAGGATGTACTGGATTGTGTTGGGAGAAAAAAAAATTGTTCCATGTGTATATCCACATTTAGCATGAAAAACTGCTCTTATTTTGAAAAGCTCACAAAACACCCTGGTGTAAAAGCAGCGGATCCTACCTTGAAAATGTAACACATAATGATGTTGCATTATATGTTATTCATATGCAAGTCACACTTTTTAAATAATCTTTAAAGTGACAGAATTGCCTTTCTGTTGGCCTGTCTACTCTATCCAAGAAGTTGCTCATTAAAGTTGTTCATGACCTTTACCTTACTCTTTGCAGTGCAATGCAGTCTAAAGTGTGCTGTTGTATTTCTTTAAGGAGAGGCTCCGCCTGCCCAGGCTCCAAAAGTGATTGGAATTGGTTTTATGATACCGTAATAACAAAAGGGATAAATTTCTACTTACTCCCACCGATGAAGGTTTGTCACAAATATGGCTTGGAAGCATTATAAATAAAATACTTTGCTCTGTTAGAAAAAGTGCCATGCTGTTAATTTTATTGCTTTTCTGGCAAACATATTAGTGTTAAGCAGCAGATATAATTGGAGTCATAATATCAAGTAGACATGACCACTGCTGAACTTGAACTCTATTCCAGCTTTAGATACAGAATAGCATCTGAATTCTTTTCCAAGGAAAAACAAGAAAGATGCTAAAAAAAAAATTTTTTAACCTAGCGGAGGTTTATTAATTGTGAAAATTTACAAATACTTTCCATGTTTGGTGATTGTATTACATTTATGTAAGAAATTATAGCAAATATCAATTTTTTTGTGACAATTTGCAGGACTTCCATTATTTTGCCAACACTCAGTAACTGCAGTAGCTTCTTGAAATGAACTGTTCCAATACAACTATGTATATACTTTTTAAACAATGTGAAAATGTTAATGTGGGGTAGAGCTATTCTTTGGTGTGAGCTTCTAATTTTAACTAATTTTAGACTTAAGAAAAATGGCAAAAATGGCATAGTTTCCTTGTACCCTGTACCTCGCTTCCTCAATGTTGGAATCTTATACAACATAGTGCTTGAGCCAAGGTCAGGATATTAACAATGGTAGCATATTATCAACTAAACTGCAGACGTTATTCAAATTTCACCCATTTTTTTCTTTTGTAGATCCTTTCTAGTACCTCAAGTTGAGTTGATATTTTTCTTTCATTTCCTGTAGTCTAACAATTCAGAGTCTTTCTTTCTCTTTTGTAAAAATGTTTCTTAAAGCAAATGTTTTGTGTATTTGGTAAAATATATATGTTAAGATAATGTGTGTATTTAGGGAGTTGGGTATGAAGAACACTTGAACTTGTGTGCTTGAAGAAAAGTATTACAGAGGCCTTTCCAATACATTGTGATACATGACAGGTTACTAATTCAGACTAACAGAAAAAAGCTACCAAATTTGGTTAAAAACAAAGGCTTAATTTTAATTTAAAAATCTAATATGTTTTAAATAGATTGAGTTTTAGTCCATTAGTTTTCGTAAAACTCTAAATTCATATGGATTTTTCATACTAATTATTGTCTAGGGGATCTTATTGACTACATAAGGTAAATTTATCATTATAAGTATACTTGTATGTGGTAGATTATTTCACTTTCAAAAAACAATTTTGTTCCTTAAATATTCTCCCCAGGAAGGATCTAATTATTCCTTCCCACCCCCCTTTTTTTTTTTGATGCTTTAAAGTCATTGTCTAAACAAAGATACACTGCGGCCAGAATCTGGCCTACATTCTACAAATTTCAAATTGTATGATTCCAATTATTAATAGGTTTTTATTGTATGAGAACTTAAAGTTGTTACTAAAATATGTTTTTGGAGAGCAGTAGAACCATTTACAAAGTACTCTAATCCTTTTAGTGTCCCTCTTTTTTCTCCCACCACAGCAACATGTGTACATGAGGATTATGGATAGTCGAACTGTTACAGAGTCAGGTCCTTGGTCTCATTGCAAGAAAGAATTCAAGAATGGATACAAAAATTCTGTAAAACATTAAGAGTTCATTTGGAAAATAAGACTAGAGAGAAAGGCAAGAGTAGGGGTCTGGGGCAGACTCATAGAGACTTGGGCCAAAGAAAAAACAGGGAGCCTTTTTTGAGTAAAAGGAGATGAATGTTCACTAAATGGGGTGAGGTTTCAAAGGGAACAAGAGGAGTTTTACTGGAGTTCAGGCTTGCTCCACCTTCCTGTAGGGCAGAGGATGGTTTTTTTACTATATTTGGTTCCCACTGGAACTGTCATGGGAGGTGTGATTTTTTTCTATGTTAAGGACAGAGGTGTGGCTCCTGGAGGAAGGGGGTTCCTCGCCCTAGGCAAGTTCATTATGAATCCCATGAGACCAAAGGAAGACAGAGAAAGGATAGGTGGAGATTAAAGCTTTATCTATCATGGCTCAGTCTTTCTCTCCTCCAAACCCCAGCTGCTAGGTGCTGTCTCTCTCCTAGAGCATTCCCAAGCCCTCCCTCTCCAGCCACAGTGTGCTCTCCTTCCCCCCCCCACCCCGCCCCTTCTGGGAGGATCTTTGTGGGTGGGTCCCTGGTGACTGGCAGGTGCCTGACCAATTACATACCAGTAGTGGAGGGTTGGAGAGAATGGCTAGTACTCTCCCCTCCTTCTCATCTACCGGCAATCCTATGATGGTCAGTAGGCTCTGCCCTGGTAAACATCACACTGTTGTACAAACAGAACTTTACATGTATATCACTCTCAAGGCCAGGCAGGGATTCTCATTGAAAACTTCCATTTACTCAACAGAGGGATGTGATTTTTACTATGTTAATGTATTTTGAGGTGAAGTTTGGATCAATTTCTTCTCTATTTTGGAACTAGCCAGTTTAAGCCAGTCTATTATCTATACCTTCACTCCACATGCTATAGAACAGCTCACCTGGAATGTATAGAATGTAAACAACCAGTTGGTGAAGTTCCCCTACCCCAGGTCTCACTATGTACCTACTCTAACATAATGGGTAAAAATGGCAAGAATTCTCCATGCCTCACCTCTGTTTACAAATGACTATTGAATGGAGATACATACACATGCCGCAGCTCCACAAACACTGGTGGTTTTTTTCCCCCCTTTTCTTCTATTCTCTTTCAGCTGTTTTGAACCACCCATAGTTAAGAGCTCAGACCCTCAAGTTAAAGGGCACAGTTGACAATGAGGCCACACTTGCTTCAGATGCCAGCAACAAGTACACCTACCCTTTTGAACTAAATGCCTACAAATTGGGGGGTTCCCATCTCCAGGTCAGTAATCCCCTGAAAGGACTCATAGAACTCAGGAAAGCACTTATACCTATGACCACGGTCTTATTAGAAAGGATGCAGATCAGGAACAGCCAAATGAAGAGAACCATGGAGGGTCCTGCAGGTAGAGCTCCCATGCCTTCTCATGGAATCAGTAAGTCACCCTGCCACCACGTCAATGGGTTCACCAATGAGAAAGCTCCATTGAGTGGCATTTATTAGGGTTTCATTATGACTGAACATTGACTACTTGGTTAAACTCAATCTCCATACCCCTCTTCCCTATCCAGAGGTTGGAAGTCCGAGCTGGCTTTAGGTGGCTCAGAACCATAACCCTCTAATCACTTGTCTTTCCAGCAGGATCTTCTGAAGTATCTCATGACCTACCCTGAGTCACCACATTAGCAAAAACTCTCAGGGTCAGCCATGAATAACAAAGACACTCTTACCACTCAGGAAATTGCAAGGACTAAGATCCTTCCTCCAAGATAAGGGCCAAATTCTTCATTTTTTCTTTTTCTAATAACAAAAAACATGACATTGCATACTGTTTAGAAAACAGGAAAAGTATTAAAATAAAAAGTATCTATACTCCTACATAGTGATAACACCAATATGAATATTCTGGTATACATAAATTTTAACAATATTTTTTCTTTTCATTTTAAGTGATATTGGAGCATAATTTATAGGATTTTTTTTAACAGTTTATTAAATTTATCCTTAAGTATTTAATGTTTTGATGCTGTAGTAAATAATATTTTAAAAAATTCGTTTCCCCACTATTTTTAGTATATAGATACACAAATAATTTCTGTATTTTGACACAGTCCTTAAGATACTCCAAATATATGATCATGTAGCCTGCAAATAAAGTTTTATGTCTTTCTTTCAGTCTGCATTCCTTCTTCTTGCTTCTTTGTGCCAGCTACCTGAGATAATTTTTAGAGCATTTCATGATACAGTACAATGTTAAGAAATGTGAGAATGTATGTCCTTGCCTTTTTCTAGATCTTAGAGGAGTTATATCCAGTCTTTCACCATTAAGTATGATGTTAGCTGTAGGTATTCATAGACTTCCTTTACTAAGGAAGAAAGTTTCCTTCTATTCCTAGTTTTCTACAGATTTTTAAAAATCATAAATGGGTGTTATACATTATCACTTTCATCTTTTAAGATGGCTATTTTTCTACTTTACTAATATGATGGATCACAATTGGATAACTTGAATGTTTCACCAACTTTGGATTTCTGAGATAAACTTAATTTGATCATGCTATACTATGCTTTGTATATATATTGCTGGATATCTTAAGATATATTCACAAGAGATAATTTGGTCTGTAATTTTCCTATAATATCTTTGGTTTTATCAGGGTAAAGCTGACTTGAAAATGAGTTGAAAAGATTTCTTTCTCCTCTGTTTTTTTGAATTAAAATATCATTGATATACAATCTTATGATGGTTTCACATAAACAACACAGTAGTTTCAACATCCACCCATATTATCAAGTCCTCACCCCCTCTATTGCAGTCACTGTCTATCAGCATAGATGTTATAGAGTCATTAATAGTCTTCTCTGTGCTATACTACCTTCCCTGTGACCTACCTATATTGTAATTGAGAATTATAGTGCCTCTTAATCCCCTTCTCCCTCCCCAACCCCTCCCCTTTGGTAACCACAAGTCCCTTCTTGGTGTCTGTGAGTCCACTGTTTTGTTCCTTCTGTTTTGCTTTATTTTTATACTCCACAAATAAGTGAAATCATTTGGTATTTGTCTTTCTCTGCCTGGCTTATTTTACTGAGCATAATAACCTCTAGATCTGTCCATATTGTTGCAAATGGGAGGATTTCTTTTCTTTTTATGGCTGAATAATATCCGATTGTGCATAAGTACCACATCCTCTTTATCCATTCATCTATTGATGGATACCTATGTTGCTTACATATCTTGGCTATTGTAAACAGTGCAGTGATAAACATAGGGGTGTATTTGTCTTTTCAAATCACGGATCTTGTTTTCTTCCAGTAAATTCCTAGGAGTGGAATTACTGAGTCAAATGGTATTTCTGTTTTTAGTATTTGAGGAACGTCCATATTGCTTTCCACAATGGTTGAACCAACTTACATACCCACCAACAGTGTAGGAGGGTTCCCCTTTCTCCACATCCACACCAGCATTTGTTGTTTCTTGTCTTTTGGATAGTGCCCATCCTAATTGGTGTGAAGTGATATCTCATTGTGGTTTTTTTTTTTTTTTTTTATTGAAGGGTAGTTGACGAACACTATTACATTACATTAGTTTCAAGTGTACAACACAGTGATAAAACATTTATATACATAATTCTAGGTTCCAGCTATCACCCTACCAAGCTGTTACAATATCTTGACTATATTCCTTATGCTATACATTACATCCCGGTTACTTATTTATTTTACCATTGGAACTCTGTCCTTTTTTTTTTTTTTTTTTTTTGTGAGGGCATCTCTCATATTTATTGATCAAATGGTTGTTAACGACAATAAAATTCTGTATAGGGGAGTCAATGCTCAATGCACAATCATTAGTCCAACCCAAGCCTAATTTTCGTCAGTCTCCAATCTTCTGAGGCATAACAAACAAGTTCTTACATGGAGAACAAATTCTTACATAATGAATAAGTTACATAGTGAACAGTACAAGGGCAGTCATCACAGAAACTTTCGGTTTTGCTCATGCATTATGAACTCTAAACAGTCAGTTCAAATATGAATACTCATTTGGTTTTTATACTTGATTTATATGTGGATACCACATTTCTCTCTTTATTATTATTATTTTTAATAAAATGCTGAAGTGGTAGGTAGATACAAGATAAAGGTAGAAAACATAGTTTAGTGTTGTAAGAGAGCAAATGTAGATGTTCAGGTGTGTGCCTGTAGACTATGTGTTAATCCAAGCTAGACAAGGGCAATAAAACATCCACGTATGCAGAAGATTTCTCTCAGAACGGGGGGGTGAGGTTCTAAGCCTCACCTCTGTTGATCCCCAATTTCTCACCTGATGACCCCCCTGCGACTGTGCCTGTCTTAGGTTGTTCCTCCCTTGAGGAATCTTACCCGTCTCTGGCTAACCAGTCATCTTCCTGGGCCATACAGGGAAATGTAAAGTTGGTAAGTGAGAGAGAAGCCTTATTGTTTGAAATGGTTAGCTTTTTATTTCTTTGCATATTTATGCCCTGTAGCTTCTATGCCCAGCATTTGTCTTGAGGTATCTTTACCACTTGGAAGAATTATGATACTCGGTAAATTTGATATGAGGCACGAATTCTATTTAAGGGTTGTAATTAGGAAGGAAGAAGAAAAGCTATAGAAGTAGCAGGCGGAAGAAAACATGGGAAGATTGATTATTTCTTTGACATATCTTCTTGTAGAGTAACTTCAGCATGTATAGGTTTTAAGCTACTACTTAAATTGTGCACACACATTAACATAATAGGAGTATAGTTACATAACCAAAGCACACCTGTAATTACCAGCCATCTCCAGTGAAACCAAGAAAACCAGTTAGGCACCTTAGGCATTTGTGAAAACTTATCTATGATATGGTGGATATTGTCCAACTGAACTTGAACAGTCTGAGAGAAATCAGACAAATTAAAACAACCCATTTCTGGGGAATGTTCACATCCCTTATGTTCTTTTAACAGTAAATAGTCTGTAGTTGTAAGATTTTGGAGCGCTACAATTTGCACTTCTCCTAATTCTTGGTTGAGTTCCAACAGTATAGATCCAGTCAAATTTGTTGTTTTACTGTATGCACAGGCCAGCTTAGATATCTCCTTCATTCCCATGGCAAGTCCAGGAGCTGGTGGGATGAGAGTATCTACAGCTGTAGCAGTGCGTGGATCTTTGTTGGGGTTTTTTGATGATCATCTTCTGGCATGAGTCTTCCAGAGAGTGCTGATGTTGGAAGTTCTCTTTCATATTGTATCTTAGTTCATTTTCGAGGTAGCCCAATTAGGCTTTGATCTTCTGTATAAACTCAAACAGACCCTTTGCCTACACTTTTATATGCCCTTTATACCCTTGTGTAGAACTCATTGGAGGTCACCACAAAGGAACTGCCTTTTTTTTGTTGTTGTTGGTATCATTAATCTACACTTACATGATGAATATTATGTTTACTAGGCTCTCCCCTATACCAGGTCTCCCCTATAAACCCCTTTACAGTCACTGTCCATCAGCATAGCAAAATGTTGTAGAATCACTACTTGCCTTCTCTGTGTTGTGCAGCCCTCCCTTTTCTCCTACCCCCCCATGCATGTTAATCTTAATATCCCCCTACTTCTCCCCTCCCCTTATCCCTCCCTACCCACCCATCCTCCCCAGTCCCTTTCCCTTTGGTACCTGTTAGTCCATTCTTGAGTTCTGTGATTCTGGTGCTGTTTTGATCCTTCAGTTTTTCCTTTGTTCTTATATTCCACAGATAAGTGAAATCATTTGGTATTTCTCTTTCTCCACTTGGCTTGTTTCACTGAGCATAATACCCTCCAGCTCCATCCATGTTGCTGCAAATGGTTGGATTTGCCCTTTTCTTATGGCTGAGTAGTATTCCATTGTGTATATGTACCACATCTTCTTTATCCATTCATCTATCAATGGACATTTAGGTTGCTTCCAATTCTTGGCTATTGTAAATAGTGCTGCAATAAACATAGGGGTGCACTGATCTTTCTCATACTTGATTGCTGCATTCTTAGGGTAAATTCCTAGGAGTGCAATTCCTGGGTCAAATGGTAAGTCTGTTTTGAGCATTTTGATGTACCTCCATACTGCTTTCCACAATGGTTGAACTAACTTACATTCCCACCAGCAGTGTAGGAGGTTTCCCCTTTCTCCACAGCCTCGCCAACATTTGTTGTTCTCTGTCTTTTGGATGGCAGCCATCCTTACTGGTGTGAGGTGATACCTCATTGTAGTTTTAATTTGCATTTCTCTGATAATTAGTGATGTGGAGCATCTTTTCATGTGTCTGTTGGCCATCTGTATTTCTTTTTTGGAGAACTGTCTGTTCAGTTCCTCTGCCCATTTTTTAATTGGGTTATTTGTTTTTTGTTTGTTGAGGCGTGTGAGCTCTTTATATATTCTGGACGTCAAGCCTTTATCGGATGTGTCATTTTCAAATATATTCTCCCATACTGTAGGGATCCTTTTTGTTCTATTGATGGTGTCTTTTGCTGTACAGAAGCTTTTCAGCTTTATATAGTGCCACTTACTCATTTTTGCTGTTGTTTTCCTTGCCCGGGGAGGTATGTTCAAGAAGAGGTCACTCATGTTTATGGCTAAGAGGTTTTTGCCTATGTTTTCTTCCAAGAGTTTAATGGTTCCATGACTTACATTCAGGTCTTTAATCCATTTGGAGTTTACTTTTGTATCTGGGGTTAGACAATGGTCCAGTTTCATTCTCCTACATGTAGCTGTCCAGTTTTGCCAGCACCATCTGTTGAAGAGACTGTCATTTCGCCATTGTATGTCCATGGCTCCTTTATCAAATATTAATTGACCATATATGTCTGGGTTAATGTCTGGATTCTCTAGTCTGTTCCATTGGACTGTGGCTCTGCTCTTGTGCCAGTACCAAATTGTCTTGATTACTATGGCTTTATAGTAGAGCTTGAAGTTGGGGAGTGAGATCCCCCCTACTTTATTCTTCTTTCTCAGGATTGCTTTGGCTATTCGGGGTCTTTGGTGTTTCCATATGAATTTTTGAATTATTTGTTCCAGTTCATTGAAGAATGTTGCTGGTAGTTTCATAGGGATTGCATCAAATCTGTATATTGCTTTGGGCAGGATGGCCATTTTGACGATATTAATTCTTCCTAGCCACGAGCATGGGATGAGTTTCCATCTGTTAGTGTCCCCTTTAATTTCTCTTAAGAGTGACTTTTAGTTTTCAGAGTATAAGTCTTTCACTTCTTTGGTTAGGTTTATTCCTAGGTATTTTATTTTTTTTGATGCAATTGTGAATGGAGTTGTTTTCCTGATTTCTCTTTCTGTTGGTTCATTGTTAGTATATAGGAAAGCCACAGATTTCTGTGTGTTTTGGGGTGGAGTCTTTAGGGTTTTTTATGTACAGTATCATGTCATCTGCAAATAGTGACAGTTTAACTTCTTCTTTACCAATCTGGATTCCTTGTATTTCTTTGTTTTGTCTGATTGCCATGGCTAGGACCTCCAGTACTATGTTAAATAACAGTGGAGAGAGTGGGCATCCCTGTCTAGTTCCCGATCTCAGAGGAAATGCTTTCAGCTTCTCGCTGTTCAATATAATGTTGGCTGTGGGTTTATCATAGATGGCCTTTATTATGTTGAGGTACTTGCCCTCTATTCCCATTTTGCTGAGAGTTTTTATCATGAATGGATGTTGAACTTTGTCAAATGCTTTTTCAGCATCTATGGAGATGATCATGTGGTTTTTGTCTTTCTTTTTGTTGATGTGGTGGATGATGTTGATGGACTTTCGAATGTTGTACCATCCTTGCATCCCTGGGATGAATCCCACTTGGTCATGGTGTATGATCCTTTTGATGTATTTTTGAATTCGGTTTGCTAATATTTTGTTGAGTATTTTTGCATCTACGTTCATCAGGGATATTGGTCTGTAGTTTTCTTTTTTGGTGGTGTCTTTGCCTGGTTTTGGTATTAGGGTGATGTTAGCTTCATAGAATGAGTTTGGGAGTATCCCCTCCTCCTCTATTTTTTGGAAAACTTTAAGGAGAATGGGTATTATGTCTTCTCTGTATGTCTGATAAAATTCCGAGGTAAATCCATCTGGTCCGGGGGTTTTGTTCTTTGGTAGTTTTTTGATTACCGCTTCAATTTCGTTGCTGGTAATTGGTCTGTTTAGATTTTCTGTTTCTTCCTGGGTCAATCTTGGAAGGTTATATTTTTCTAGGAAGTTGTCCATTTCTCCTAGGTTTCCCAGCTTGTTAGCATATAGGTTTTGATAGTAGTCTCTAATAATTATTTGTATTTCTGTGGGGTCCGTCGTGATTTTTCCTTTCTCGTTTCTGATACTGTTGATTTGTGTTGACTCTCTTTTCTTCTTAATAAGTCTGGCTAGAGGCTTATCTATTTTGTTTATTTTCTCGAAGAACCAGCTCTTGGTTTCATTGATTTTTGCTATTGTTTTATTCTTCTCAATTTTATTTATTTCTTCTCTGATCTTTATTATGTCCCTCCTTCTGCTGACCTTAGGCCTCATCTGTTCTTCTTTTTCCAATTTCGATAATTGTGACATTAGACCATTCATTTGGGATTGCTCTTCCTTTTTTAAATATGCTTGGATTGCTATATACTTCCCTCTTAAGACTGCTTTTGCTGTGTCCCACAGAAGTTGGGGCTTAGTGTTGTTGTTGTCATTTGTTTCCATATATTGCTGGATCTCCATTTTGATTTGGTCATTGATCCATTGATTATTTAGGAGTGTGTTGTTAAGCCTCCATGTGTTTGTGAGCCTCTTTGCTTTCTTTGTACAGTTTGTTTCTAGTTTTATGCCTTTGTGGTCTGAAAAGTTGGTTGGCAGGATTTCAATCTTTTGGAATTTTCTGAGGCTCTTTTTGTGGCCTAGTATGTGGTCTATTCTGGAGAATGTTCCATGTGCACTTGAGAAGAATGTATATCCTGTTGCTTTTGGATGTAGAGTTCTATAGATGTCTATTAGGTCCATCTGCTCTACTGTGTTGTTCAGTGCTTCCGTGTCCTTACTTATTTTCTGCCCGCTGGATCTATCCTTTGGGGTGAGTGGTGTGTTGAAGTCTCCTAGAATGAATGCATTGCAGTCTATATCCCCCTTTAGTTCTGTTAGTATTTGTTTCACATATGCTGGTGCTCCTGTGTTGGGTGCATATATATTTAGAATGGTTATATCCTCTTGTTTGACTGAGCCCTTTATCATTATGTAGTGTCCTTCTGTATCTCTTGTTACTTTCTTTGTTTTGAAGTCTATTTTGTCTGATATTAGTACTGCAACCCCTGCTTTCTTCTCACTGTTGTTTGCTTGAAATATGTTTTTCCATCCCTTGACTTTTAGTCTGTACATGTCTTTGGGTTTGAGGTGAGTTTCTTGTAAGCAGCATATAGATGGGTCTTGCTTTTTTATCCATTCTGTTACTCTGTGTCTTTTGATTGGTACATTCAACCCATTAACATTTAGGGTGACTATTGAAAGATATGTACTTATTGCCATTGCAGGCTTTAAATTCGTGGTTACCAAAGGTTCAAGGTTAGCCTCTTTAGTATCTTACTGCCTAACTTAGCTCTCTGATTGAGCTGTTATATACACTGTCTGGAGATTCTTTTCTTCTCTCCCTTCTTGTTCCTCCTCCTCGATTCTTCATATGTTGGGTGTTTTGTGCTGTGCTCTTTCTAGGAGTGCTCCCATCTAGAGCAGTCCCTGTAAGATGTTCTGTAGAGGTGGTTTGTGGAAAGCAAATTCCCTCAGCTTTTGTTTGTCTGGGAATTGTTTAATCCCACCATCATATTTTAATGATAGTCGTGCTGGATACAGTATCCTTGGTTCACGGCCCTTCTGTTTCATTTTATTAAATATATCATGCCATTCTCTTCTGGCCTGTAGGGTTTCTGTTGAGAAATCTGACGTTAGCCTGATGGGTTTCCCTTTATAGGTGACCTTTTTCTCTCTAGCTGCCTTTAACACTCTTTCCTTGTCCTTGATCTTTGCCATTTTAATTATTATGTGTCTTGGTGTTGTCCTTCTTGGATCCTTTCTGTTGGGGGTTCTGTGTATTTCCATGGTCTGTTCGATTACTTCCTCCCCCAGTGTGGGGAAGTTTTCAGCATTTATTTCTTCTAAGATACTTTCCATCTCTTTTCCTCTCTCTTCTTCATCTGGGACCCCTATAATACGGATATTGTTTCTTTTGGATTGGTCACACAGTTCTCTTAATATTGTTTCATTCCTGGAGATCCTTTTATCTCTCTCTATGTCAGCTTCTATGCGTTCCTGTTCTCTGGTTTCAGTTCCATCAATGGCCTCTTGCATTCTATCCATTCTGCTTATAAATCCTTCCAGAGTTTGTTTCATTTCTGTGATCTCCTTTCTGGCATCTGTGATCTCCCTCCGGACTTCATCCCATTTCTCTTGCGTATTTCTCTGCATCCCTGTCAGCATGTTTATGATTCTTATTTTGAATTCTTTTTCAGGAAGACTGGTTAGGTCTGTCTCCTTCTCTGGTGTTGTCTCTGTGATCTTTGTCTGCCTGTAGCTTTGCCTTTTCATGGTGATAGGAATAGTTTGCAGAGCTGGGACGAGTGATGGCTGGAAGGACTTCCTTTCTTGTTGGTTTGTGGCCCTCCTCTCCTGGGAGAACAGCGGCCTCTAGTGGCTTGTGCTGCGCAGCTGCGCGCAGACAGGGTTTCTGCTTCCTGCCCGGCTGCTATGGAGTTAATCTCCGGTGTTGCTGTGGGCGTGGCCTGGCTCGGGCAGCTACTCCAAAATGGTGGAGTCGCGTTGGAGCAGGAGCTGCTGGGAGGCTATTTATCCCCATAAGGGGCCTCCCTGCTCCCTGCAGCCCAGAGGTTAGGGTGCCCAGAGATCCCGGATTCCCTACCTCTGGATTAAGTGACCCGCCCTGCCCCTTTAAGACTTCCAAAAAGCACCTGCCAAAACAAAACAATGACCACCAAAAAAAGAAAAAAATTTTTAAATTAAAAAAAAAAAAATGGCCACTCGTTTTTCTTTATTCTCCGGCGCCAGCCTCAGGCCTCTGCTCACCGGTCTTGCTGCCCTGTTTCCCTAGTATTGGGGTCCCTATCCCTTTAAGACTACCAAAAATCGCTTGCCAAAACAAAACAGCAAAAAAAAAAAAAAATTAAAAAAAAATGTGGGCGCTCGCTTTTCTGGTGTCCTCCTGTGCCAGGCTACCAGTGCCCGCTCACTGTTCTTGTTGCCCTGTTTCCCTAGTATTCGGGTACCTATCCCTTTAAGACTTCCAAAAAGCGCTCGCCAAAACAAAACAGCAAAAAAGCAACAACAACAACAACAAAAATGGTCGCGCGTTTTTCTTTTTTGTCCTCCAGCACCCGGCCTCCAGTGCCCGCTCACTGTTCTTGCTGCCCTGTTTTCCTAGCATCCAGGGCCCTGCACTCTGGCCCGGATGGCTGGGGCTGGGTGTTCGGCAGTCCTGGGCTCCGTCTCCCTCCCGCTCTGCCTGCTCTTCTCCCGCCGGGAGCTGGGGGGAGGGGCGCTCGGCTCCCGCGGGGCCGGGGCTTGTATCTTACCCCCTTCGCGAGGCGCTGTGTTCTCTCAGGTGCGGATGTGGTCTGGTTATTGTCCTGTGTCCTCTGGTCTCTATTCTAGGAAGGGTTGTCTTTGTTATATTTTCATAGATATATGTTGTTTTGGGAGGAGATTTCCGCTGCTCTACTCACGCCGCCATCTTCCACCCCTCTTCCTCATTGTGGTTTTAATTTGCATTTCCCTGATGATTGACAATGTGGAGCATCTTTCGTGTGCCTGTTGGCCATCTGTATTTCTTCTCTGGAGAAGTGTTTGTTCAGTTCCTCTACCCATTTTTTAATTGGGTTATTTGTTTTTTGGGAGTTAAGGCATATGAGTTCTTTATATATTTAGGATATTAACCCCTTATCGGATCTGTCATTTATGAATATATTTTCCCATACTGTAGGATACCTTTTTGTTCTGCTGAGGTGTCTTTTGCTGTACAGAGCTTTTTAGTTTAATGTAGTCCCCCTTTTTCATTTTTTGTTTCCATTGCCTGAGGAAATGTGTTCAGGAAAAAGTTGCTCATGTTTATATTCGAGAGATTTTTGCCCATGTTTTCTTCTAAGAATTTTATGGTTTCAATGACTTACATTCAGGTCTTTAATCCATTTCAAGTATACTTTTGTATATGGAGTTAGACAGTAACCCAATTTCATTCTCTTAGATGTAGCTATCCAGTTTTCCCAGCACCAGTTGTTGAAGAGCTGCTTTTTTCCATTGTATATTCGTGGCTCCTTTGTCATTTATTTATTGGCCATATTTGTGTGGGTTTGTATCTGGGCCCTTTACTCTGTTCCATTAATTTATGGGTCTGTTCTTGTGCCAGTACCAAAGTGTTTTGATTACTGTGGCTTTGTAGTACAGCTTGTCCTTCTCTTTTTCAATGAGTTTGTATAAAATTATTATTATTTCCTTCTACAAATGTCTTACAGTGTTATGGATTGAGTTTGTTCTTCTCAGTTCTTGTGTCTACTGCAACAAAGAATTGAAAGGCAGAGACACAGAACTGAAAAGCAGAGGGAAAGTTTTATCTGAATACACTCCAAGGGAAGAGTAGGCCAGAGTCAAGATAGACAAAGGCACTGAACTTTTAGAGGAGGGTATATTTATCACTTCCTAGCTGGGAGGCACTTCTTTTGATTGACAGGGTGAAGTCATTTGATTGACAGCTCTAGTCATACACCAATTCCTCTTGGTGCATATGTCTTTTCCCAAAATGTACACAGAAAAGCTGATGGAGGTAGGGGAGCAAAACAGCAATTTTATTTTAATGAGATTATGAGGATATGTGGTTTGGGTGGCTCTTAGTTTTGTTCAGTTGTGCCCATGTTGGGACCTGGTTGGAACCAGTTTGGCTTGGTTCCAATAGGCAAGAAGTTATCTTCCTGCAAAGTGTTAGTTTTCTTTACATGGGACCTCCTACCTGGACATTTTGGGCAGTTTTTTCCTTGAACCTTATCTTCCCCTTCCCTGGCTGCTCATATCTGTCTTTCTACCTAACATCAGAATTAGGCAGTAAAGGCGAATCAGTTAAAGTTTGTCTCCCAAGCAATCGACTGGTTTCATTTGTTGAATTTATTGACTTAATGTTCAGAATATTCCGTTATTATTTTTAATGTCTGTAGTATCTGCAATAATGTCCCTTAGTTCTTTTGTTCCTGGTATTGATAATTTTAAAAATTGTGTTTTATTCTGGATCAGTTTTGCTAAGGAGTAATAAATTTTACTGATCTTAAAGAATCAACTTTTACTTTTATCTGTTTTTATCTATTATTTGTTCATTTTCTTTCACAGTGATTTCTATCTTTATTACTTCTTTCCTCTACATACTTTGAATTCAGTTTAATTTTGCTTCTCCATGTCCTTTAAAGTGGGAAGTTTATATAGCTGATTTTTTTCTGTATCAATCATTTAAAGTTTTGTAATTTTCCCTTTTAAGTACTGTGTCAGCTGCATCCCACAAATATGATAGGCTATATTTTCATCCTTATCCAGTTCAAAATATTTTCTAATTTCCCTTATGAGTTCTTCTGGAACCCATTGGTTACATATTGGTTTTGTTTAATTTTATAATACATATTTTAAAAGTACTGTTGCTTTTGATTTCTAACTTAATATCATTGTAGTCACAGATCATATTCAATATGATTTCAGCTGTTTTACATTATCAAGATTTATATATAGTCCAGCATATAAATATCTTTTATTTATTTATTTATTTTTAATTTTTTTTTTTTCAGCATATAAATATCTTGGTCAGGGTTTCATGTGCCTTAAAAAGAATGTGTACTTCGCAGAAAGGAGGAAAGCATCCTATAAATGACAGTTTGGTCAAGCTGCTTGATAATTTCTTCAAGTTTTGTATACTCTTACTGTGTTTTTGTATACTTTTCTAGCAAATACTGCAAAAACAACTTTGAAATTTCCAGGCATAATTATGGATTTGTCTATTTCTCCTTTCCATACTTTGAGTTTTTGATGAATGTATTTTGAAATTCTGTTGTTTAGGATTTCTCTTCTTCAAAAATTGACTCATATCATAATGCAATGGCATTCTTTATATTTGGTACTATCCCTTGGCATGAAGGTTATTGTGTCTGATGTCAGTGTAGCTATTCCAGCTTCCTAATATAGTGTCTGAATAGTGTGTTTTTCTCCCATCCTTTTACTTTTAGCCAATCTGTATCTTTATATTTAAAGTGTGTTTTATTTGTAGTAGACAGTGCATAATGGGTCTGCATTTTAATTAGGACATTATTTTGATGTAATTATCAGTACCGTTGGATTTAATCTACCTTACTTGCTACTTGTTTCCCACTTGTCCTATCTATTCTGTGTTCTGTTTTCTTACCTTTCATGCCTTCTTTTGGATTGAGTGGTTTCTTTTTAATATTTCATTTGCTTTCTAGCATATTCCCTTGTTTTAGTATTTTTTTAATTCCTCTAGGATTTACTATATCCATCTTTATTCTATCACAGTCTATCTCTACATAATATTTTGCTACTTTATGTATTAGGGAGAACCTTTAAGAATAAACTTCCTCCTATAAGAAAATAGTAATTTATCCTCCATTTGCCCCATGGTCCCAAGCACATAAGCCAGTGAGAATTATGCCTGGGCTTGCCTGGGGCTTGACTGGGCTTACCCCGCTTTATCTCTAAACATCCCAACCCTCCCCCAAGGCAACAGACCGAGCGAGCGGATCCACCACAATAAAAGGCACCACGCTGCTGCCCTCTCTCTCTTTGTCTCTGTCTGTCTGTCCCCCTGCTCTCCCTGCTCGCTCTCACTCTCTCTCTCTCTCACTCTTTCTCTCTCTTTCTCTATCCCTCTGGGGGCAGCCACTTTCCCTTTCAGATAATAAAATCTCTTGCATGGGCCCGTGTCTCCTGAGTCATTCTGGGTAAGGAGGGTCGGGGGAGATACCCTTTCACCTCCTTCCTCAGTCCTTGTGCTACTGTTAAAATGACTTTTATTTCTACATATATTATAAACCCCACAATGCATTTTTGCATAGTTATCTTTTAAATAAATTAAAACAGAGATTAAGATATCTTTCCCATTTTGCTACTCTCTATTCTTTTGTGTGAATCTGAGTTTTATCTGATAAAATTTTCTTCAGCCAAAAGAACTATAGTATGTCTCATAGTGCAGGCCTGCTAGAAATGAATTCATACAACTCTTATTTAAATGAAAATATCTTTATTTTACCTTCAATTTTTTGGATATTTTCTCTGGGTATAGAATTATAGGTGATGAGTTTATTTTTCTTTTGGCAATTTAAAGATATCCCATTATCTCTTGGATCACATTATTTCTAATGAGAAATCAGAGATTATCCTTATTTTTGTTCCTCTATATATAATACATATTATTGGCTGGATACTATTTGAAGACTTTCTCCTTATCATTAAATTGAATGATTGGATTATGATGTGTCTGGTATCACATTTTTAATATTTTGCTTAGGGTTTGTTGAACATTTTGGGCCTCTGGTTTTATACTTTTATAGTTTTATCAAATTTGGAAGAAATTTTAGCACCTTCCCCCTTCTCCCATCTTTTGGAACTCAACTTATATGTGTATTTGACATTTCATAGTATTCCATAGGCTGCTCTGTTCATGTACTTCAGCCCTTTTCCTTCCTGTTTTTCAGTTTACATAGTTGCTATTGTTGTGTCTTCAAGTTCACTGTTCTTTTCTTCTGCATTGTCTAATCTGTTAATCCCATCTTGTGAAACTTTTAAGTCAGATATACTATTTTTCACCTCTACAAATCTTTGTTAGTTCTTTTTTTATATTTTAAATTTCTCTCCATTTCTCTCATGTTTATGTTTACTTTTCAATCCTTGGCCATAAATACAATGAATTTTTTTAAGGCCTTGTTTGCAAATTTATTATTTGTTATTTCTGGGTCTGTTTCTATTGATTGATTTTCATCCTGAATGTAGTTTGCAGTTTCCTGCTTTTTCATTTGCCTCGTGATTTTTGATTGAATGTTGAGTCTCACACTGTTGACTCTCTGGATTTTGTTTTACTCCCTTATAGAGGATTGAGGTTTTTTTCTGGCTAGCAATTATTTGCATGATCCTACAACTTGTTTTTAAGTTTGTTTTGGATGGGTCTAGGGTATGTTTTCTTCTAGGACTGTTTGAGCCATTTTACTAAGGTCTTCTGGGGTCTGTACAGAATACTTCAGGTGGTACTGAACTTTTCCCACTCACAAGGCTCAGAATTTAAATGAATCCAGCTTTCTGGTAGGCTTTCTTTTTCCAGAAGTTGTAGTTTACTCAAAAGCTATGAATCTCAGCTAAAAACTCAAGAGGATTTCTGCTTTCATATTTCAGTTGCCTCACCGTCCCTGTGAACTCCAATCTGTCTCTTCAACTCAACAGGACCACTAAACTTTATTTGATATCCACATCTCTGTACCACAGTCTTGAAAGTGCCTCCAGACAGAAAGCTTGGAAGATCATAGGGCTCACATCATTTGTATTACTTTTCTCATAAATCACAGTCTTGTTCTGCCTGTCCGAACTGTCTGGAATCAGTTGTTTTCTGATTTGTCCAGATCTTTTACCATGAAAAGTCTATTCTGGTTTCTCTGTCATGTCTAGAAGCTGAAATTCTGCCCTCCCTTAAGAATTTAGTACCTTGTTGTTCTCTCTTTTTTATATTTGAAGTGTTTTTCATGCTCTTCAGAAATTTGCCTTTGAGTGACTGGAGAACAGTCCTTTGGATATACCATCAGTTACATAAGAATCCCCCATAATTTACAAAACATAGAGACTCCAGTTATGTGTATTGATATTAATGTACATTTCTTAAATTATTTCTGTAGGATAAAATGAAATTGCTGTGTCAAAGGAGGTGGACATTTGCATTACTCTTTGTATAAATTAAGTTGCCATCCAGAAAGATTGTTTTAGTTTTAACTCAGCATCACTCAATGAGAGTGTGCATATCACCATGACCTTGTTAATCTTTGGTATTCAAATATGTTTCAAAGTATGCAGTTTAACAAAAAATTGCTTTCTTATTGTTGGAATGTCATTTATTTTGAGGTTCATTTATTGCTAAGCTTGAATTTGCATAACACTTGATGGCCATTTATATTGGTTATTTAAACCCATCAAGTTAAAATGTTTTAAAATACCAAATAGTAGAAAAGTTCTTACAATGAAAACAGCCATCTCTTGTCCTATTTCTCATCTTTCCAGTCCTATTACTCAAAGGAAATAAGTTTTAACTCTTTACGTTTCTAAATTAGATCTTATAATGCTACTGCTTCAGATACTAATTGAAGGCTTATTCTTTATTTCTACTTGTTTAGGTTAGCCTCTTATTCCAGTCCTCTACCTTCCTTTACTTAGCCCTTCAGTATGGTCATATGGTTAAATCAGTACACAGTATTTACATTATTGTCTCTGTGTAATGATCTCTGTGCAGCTGATACTGTGTTACTACAATTCTCATTTCCTTCCTTGAGTGTTTGTTAGTTTTTTTTCTTCCTGTAATATCTTCTTTAAAAGAATTTTATCCTCTATTTCCAACATATTTACATTTATTGAATGACCCCCTTTTTCTGTGAGACCACCTCACTTTCATCTTCCTGTGTAATATGGGCCACTGCTTCTCTAGATGAGCACCTTGGCCATCAGGAGACTTTGTTAGCTATTCTTTGCATGCCACTCATTTTTTTCTAGATCCCACATCATTTCTCTTTGTGTGGTTTGCTGCATCATATTCTCAAGTAATTCTAAAGAATTTCACACTTTGTTTGATTAAACATGGAATGCCAAGTTTAAATTTTAATTAAAATTTGAGAGTATTGCCTTGTAGCATTGAGTGGTTTTAAGAAGTTGAATGCATTCTAACTCTTACTTTTTTACATGTGACCTTTTAGTCTTTAGATTATCTGGGGATATTCTCTTTATCCTTGATGATCTCAGATCTCCTAATTGTGCAGCTTGACATTCGTTGTTTGGCCTTTTCAATATAAACACCCTTGCCCTTCAGGTCTGGGAAATTTTCTTACACCATTTCTATTAAAAGTTTACTCCCTTTGGTTTTCTCAACTCTCACAATCTAAAAATTTTATCTGTCTGATGCTAGATTTCATTGAAAGATTCTATCTTTTCATCCTCTTATTTTCTTTCATCTTTTCTTCCTAATTTCTGAGATATTTTCTTGACTTTGTATTCTAACTCACATTCATATGACTTCATTTATTTTGTTAATAATTTTTTATTTTCAAGAGCACCGTGTTTTGTATTCCTTTTTTATAGCATATAGTTTATCTTTACTCAAATTTGTATGGTATTCTTTCTTGTTGGTTTTTGTATTGCCTATTTCTAAGGCCAATTATTTAAAAATTTGACTGACGTCACAGTATCCCTCTTTCATAGAGGCATTTCCCCTCAGATTCCAAGTGTTCATGGCTCTGAGTTCATATTTAAGAGTAAGGCCTTGAGATTTCCATTTCCAGCTATATTTTGAATTTGATTCTCTAATGGGCTCTACTGCAAAAAAACAATTAGATTTTTAATAAGTCACATTAAAATGCATTGCTAAGTTTGCAGAAAGTAACAAAATTTTCAAGCTCCCCTCCCACCATAAAGCAACCACTGCAATAAAAAGGAAAAACCAAAAGCCTTATGCTTACACCCGAGTGGGATTTGTTGAGCGGAATGAAAAAAATTAAAGTAGGGTTATCAAGAAAGCAAATACTTGATCACAGGCAGCAACAAAAAGATAAATGTAAAAATTTCTGTTAAATGTGGAACTTAAAAACAAACATCTAAACACCTCATGGACAAAAGAATAAATTACAGTGGAAATTTAAAACATTTAGGACAAAAGATGATTAAAAAACTACATGTTAAAATTGGTGGAATACAGGGAAATTCATAGACTTAAGTGTTCATAGAAAGAAAGGATCAAAGATTAAAATATCCAACTTAAGAAAATAAAGAGTTAAAGAATACATCTAAAGGAAGTAGAAGGAAGGAGATTACAAAAATACAGTGACAGAAGTTAATAAAATAGAAAAAATATACAATACATGGATCAACAAATAGAATCACCTGGTGAAGAGATCAAGGGAAAAAGCAAAAAGGTATATAAATGATAATAGAAATAAAAAAGAGGGCAAAGTTTAAAAAGGTAACAAGAGACTATATTTCACAACTTTAGGTACATTTTAAAATTTAGATGAAATAAATTCTTAGAAAAATAACTAATCAAAACTGATCCAAGAAGAAATAGAAAGGTGAATAGGTCTTATAACTCTGGGGAGAGAAAATCCCAGGGCAAGATACCTCTAAAACCAAAATCAGTCAAAGGGAGAAATAAAGTTTAAAACCCGTTTATTGCTTACAAACGGTGGTCCGGGGGCCATCTCTCTCCTGCTCCCGCAGAAGCAAGCAAAACTTCCCCCCAACCTTTCAGATTCAGATAAACCCTAGGTTGCCCAGGTAATTACCCATTGATATGGAGATGAACTACTTCTCACCATGCCTTAGAACTGCCTGTTCATATGGAGATACACTAAAGCCAGGGGAGAGATTCTGGAAATAGTGCAATTTTACCCACAGTCTGTAACTATTTAAATAAATTGAATCAATACATAAAATCTTTCAACAAAAAAAATACATCAAAGTTTCTAAAGCAAGTTTTACCAGACTTTCAAGAAATAGATTATTACGAACTTAACCAATGTCTTGCAAAGAAAGGAAAAAGGAAGGGATACACCCTCTCATTGTAATGGACTCAGTTCATAATTCCCATTAACAAATTACAGGAGAAAATACATATGATCATTTCAGTCAACACAGAAAAATTCTGTCAGAAAATTTAGCACCTACTCATGATTAATGACAAGAAAAACACTAGAAATAGAAAGGGAGCTTCCTTACATTCATAAAACATACTAACAGCAACAAAAAACAGGAGTAAGCATCATTTTTCAATGCCACAATGTTAAAAAGCATTTAAAATGCAGGACAAAACAGGAATGCCCACTAGTCAGGCTTTTATTTCACCATTGCACCAGTGGCCCCAGCCGGTATATAAGTCAAAAAAATTCTATTAAAATAATGAGGATATATGCTTAGATACTACTATCATATGCCCCCTGACCAGTGTGGAACTTTGAGCCAGTGATTTCTCTCCTGAGGTGCTACTGGTTCACCATTAGGAGTTCAATAAATGCTTGCTTGATGAATGGTTTTTTTTTTAATTACAAGGATTAGAAGGCATCAACCTGAAAATAAAGAGCCACAATGAGAGGCAAATGAACATGTATTTGGGATTAAAGAATTACAATTTGAGGAGCACAGATTCAAGAAGAAACCTAAATAGTGTTTCTGCTTGTAGGGTGAAAGCAGAGGGTTTTTATGCGGAAAAGGAAGGGGGGCAATTACATGAATAAAGAAGAGAAGAAAAATGTTTTCTATGGGTGTTTTAACTAAGCTACTCTGGGTGGTACATTGGTTGACTACCAATTTTATCTTTAGAAAGTCCACAACCTTCAGTCTTGTGATCAAGATGTCCATTCTCCTGCCAGTTGCTTAAAACAGTCACTGTTTTGCCCAGTCCAGAGGTTTTGGCCCAGTTTAAACAAAAACAGTTTCTCTGCATGGTCACTCCAGCTCTATTGTAAAATGGCTCCAGGCATGTCAGTTGTTCGCAAAGGGAAGAAACTGTCTTTGTTTGCAGATTATATAGTTTAGCTGAAACAAAGCAAAACAAAAAAACACAACACAAAAAGCTCTAAGACTGGTTATTAGAAATAATAAAAGTATTGAATAAGATAAGCTACATTAAGTAGACTCACAGACACTGGGAAGGGACTATTGGTTACCAGAGGAAAGGGGTTGGGGTGGTGGTGGAAGGGAGAAGGGGATTGAGGGGCAGTATAATTGGCAGTCGCAATGTAGATAAGTCACAGGGAAGGCAGTACAGCATGGAGAAAGCAAATAATGACTCTGCAGCATCTTACTACATTGATGGACAGCGACTGCAATGGGGTGGGGGGTGAGGACTTGATAATATGGGTGAATGCTGAAACCACAATGTTATTTATGTGAAACCATCATAAGATTGTATATCAATGATACTTTAATAAAAATAAATAAATAAAAAGTTAATCTTCATACTGTACCTCAATAAAGCTATTTAAAAAAAATTTTTTTAAAGATAAACTACATTAGCCAAGTTCCAACTGGATAAAAAGCAATTATAAACTGTATTAATTTTGGAGAAACAAAAATACTAGGAAAAAATAAAGAAGACCTGCAAAAACATTTCACTAAGAGCCATGCACAGGCAGATTCCTGACCGTAAAGGTAACTAGTACTGGGTGCAGGTGTCTGTTGCCCTCAGGCTTGGCTTCCATGCCCTGCCGCTCCCAGCCTCCCAGAGCAGGGTCCCCCAGATGACTCCACTTCTCCTTCTCCCCTCTGCCAGGAGCTGTTCCAGCTGCTCTCATGGGCTGGCTCCAGAAGAGAGAAGACTACAGTTCTTTTCTTTGCAAAAACTCTGTGTTCCCCTTGAGACCTTCTCTGAGTTGAAGTCTCTAGAGTGGGGAGAGCATCTGCTCTGAGCTCATCCCTCCCTAGAGCTCATTGTCAGTACATTCCCAGGAGTACCTGGTTGGTCTGTCCAGGGGCAGGTGCTCCTTTCTGGCCTGATCTGGGGCATCTAGTTAAGCCTCCTTTCCTCCAGGAAGTGTTATCCTAGTAGAGGATGAGAGTCCCAAGATACCAGAAGTAGTAGGAAATAAACTACACCAATACAGCAGGAAAACATTTTGTCTCATGATAAATTACATTTCAGAATGATTAATCCACAGGTTAAGAGTTAGAGCCTGATTTTTTTAGCTCAGTGGTGCTCACCCGGGGTATTTCTGTTGCCAGGCAACATTCAGCAGTGTTGTCACAGCTTGAGGAGGTAGCAGGCAGGTGGAGATGCTACCAGCACTCAGTGGATAGAGGCCAGGGATCTTGCTAAACACTCTACATACAATACAGAGCCCCCAACCAAGAGTGATCTGCCTCAAAATGTCAGTAATGCTGAAGTCGAGAAACTGGACTCTGGTAACAAATGTAAACAGTCATCAGTACAACAACAATAAACATTTATTGAGCACTTAGTGTATCCCGATGTGGTGCTAAATAAACTCATACATATTCTTATGGATCCTTTATTGCTACTTCCATGAAGAAGGTACTGTTCTTATACCTGGTTCACATAATAGAAAACTGAGGCTTAAAAAGGTTAAAATAATTATGTAAGATTGAGAAATGATTAAGGGATTAATTACAAGTGGAGCCCTTCCCCCCAGTGTACACTGTGTTATACACACTCATAAAACTGGAATTCAAACTGGGCTCGCCGACTCCAGGACTAGAACTTCCCACTAAGCTAAACTGCCTCCCAAGTTAGGGCCAGTCCTCATTTTATATGTGAGAGAACTATATGGGCTCATGTTCCTCTTTCTTACAGTTAAATGCTCTAATGACATGGGGCAGCTTTAGCCCAGAATTGTTTTTATACTGTCAGAGAACTGTCCAGTTGAAGACTTACATGTCTCTTGTCTTACTACTACTCAACTCAACACTAAGTGACCTCCCTAAGGCCATACAGCTGGTTAAATGTGGAACCAAAAAGAGTACCCCCATTCTATTACACACATTTCCAGGTATCAGCCTTTATGGCATTTGATTCTGCACCTCCCCAAATGAATGGCTTTTTGAAGCTACACCGTCTTCTCTCTTCTGCTCATGTTTTAGTTTGGGTTAGCCTGAAAGCAGAGCCTGAGACAAGGGTTTAGGTTCAGGTTCTTTATTTGGGGGGTGATCCCAGGAAGCAAGAATGAGGCAGAGTCAGTCAGGAAGAAAGGAAAGCCAGTGTAAGGTGTGTTATTCAGGTTGCCACCCAGAGCAGTGGCAGCTCCTGTCCCCATTGCTTTAAGTCCATACATTTCCTGCTGCACTTGGGTTTAGCATAAAAGGGCAGAATGTGGGAAGATGCAGATGAGCGCTGTATGCTGAGAAGTGACAATTTCAGTGAAGTCATGTGTGATTGACATGGAACTGTCCTCTGCAGCTATAGCAGAATTCAGTTAGGCTGAAGGGGTATGAACCCATTTCTTCTGCAAGGTTCACCAAGTGCAGTGACAAACACCAGGTGCATAGCAATTTCTCAGCGAAGTGTTGACTATTCTGCTTCAGATAAATAGGAAAAGATCTGGCGTAATGTGGAGCAGTGATGGTATGTGATTGGATGAGCCCCACTGTGGTTGGCGTGCTGCAGCCAGACTTTCTCGACACAGTAGCCCTTCTCTTTCTCTTTCAAAATGGTGCCTCTGTAAAAGTCCTGAACAAGTCCAATCAACAAGAGGTAATCATTAAGGCTCAAGTTCCTCATTGCTGCCCTTGAGGAAGCTAATGATAGCAGTTAACTAGACTGAAATTGGAAGGATGTGCATTGAATTAATACCATTTTACAAATCCAACACGCTGTGAAGTCTGACAACCAGGTTCAGAATGACAAATGCCTGCTGGCTATGCCCTGAGACAAGCTAGAGTAAGAGGCATTACATACAAGTGCAATTATGAAGTGAGATTAATGTGATAGAAGGAAGCAGAAAACTGCTTGGGTGTACCTTTTATTTTCTTTAAAAAAAAATAGTAGCCAGCATTTATAGAGCACTTAAACCTTTTAAGGCCACCATAAGGAATATTAAGTATTTCAGAAGACAGAATAGTGCTTACTTGTAGGTAGACTGGAGGGAACTGGAGTGGGGAGGGCCTTGGGAGGGTCTCTGTGGAGCTGGCATGATTCTATTTCTTATTTCCAAGTGGTGGGTACAGAGATGTGTTCTTCATAATGAACGATGCATTCATGCTTTATGTATTTTTTTGTAAGTGTATCTTTTTCCAATTTGAAGAAGGTGAAAATATTAAAAGTGTGTTTAATGGCTAGACAAACTACCACTCCTGAAGAGAGAATAGTGAGAAACATTTTAAGCCTTCTCTATGCATTCTCTCATTTCATCCTCTTAACGCCGTAAGGAATAGATGACACTGTTGTTATCCCCATTGTCACATGAGGAAACTGAGGCACACAGAGGTTAAATTACTCGTCCCAGGGCACACTGCAGGTAAGTGGTAAATTTTGTTAACTACACATAATGCTTTCACTTTAAAATGTCAGAGCTGGCCCATTGGCATGGGGTGCTCAGGAGCGTGTTAGTTTATTCAAAGCTTGAGCAAGCCTGTGCCCACTCACTGTGAGCCTGTGAGTCGCTGACTGAGCCTCGGACCCTAAGAGAACCTCGAAGCCCAACACAACTTGAAGCAAAGTGCACCATGGGAAGAAGTCAGCCAGTGTGTTGTTTCAGAGCAGCTGACATTTTTCTGTAGAACTATGTCACTTTCCTTGGTCTCTGGGATTTCTCTTTAAATTAAGAGTCCCTGGTTAATTGTAGCAGAAAAGACAAGAGACCACCTATTCTAGTTTCTGCCAACTTGACCTCGGCAAGGTGCCATGTTCACTGGGTGTGGTCTCAGTTGATGGCCTTTCCGTTCTGTCAGTTCTGGTCATTTTCAACACTTGGGCTCTTCGCTTCAGTCATGATGTCATGTGGATGTGTCTGTGAAAGGGATGTCTGCGAATAATCTGGAAAGATTGTAAATAAAGGGAGGTAAATACCAAATCAACATACATCCTAAGCTCTTCAACGGCTAAAATTTGAATCCCAGTCTGCATCTGACATGCTTCATTCAATCAAGCCAGTATTTATTTGGCATCTGTTTTGTGACTAGTTAGTACCTGTTGTTTCACAAAAATGTGGTCCTTGGTCAGGAAGATAGGATACATGCAAATGTGTGCATATTTGAAATCCTACTGGGCTAGGCTTTAAAATAGGCAGAACCTCATTTTCAGTAATTCACCTTGTAATCTCAGCCCACACACATCACATCCCTGTCTTTCTGTCGTATTTATTAGTGATCGGAGCACTGTGTCCTTCTGCCCTGCTCCTGCTATTGCAGTCTCCTTTCTTAGCCACCTTCCTTCCTAACTTTGTTACTTACCTTACAGCAACTAGCACAGCTCTGCACCTGGTAAGCACTCAGCAGACGTCTCAAGTAAAGTAATGCACACCATAGCCTATCCACTCAACTCTATAGATATTTATAAGCAGGAGGATAATTTTAAATATTCATGTTGTGTGTAGAATCTCATATTACTCTCTTCCTTAAATCAACATGTAGTCCTCAGCACTGATCCTAGGCGCTAAATGGAATCAAACAAAAATATTCAGGCAGTTTCTACCAATGAATTAAAACTTCAGAGAAATATTTTACACTTTTCCAAAATGAGGAAAGAAAGGGAACTGAATGTGTTAGGTTTTCTGCTTCAGCCATTTTCACTGCCTGGAAGCAGCTAGGCTTTGTAGATGTGTTTTAAGAATTGCACACAGTCTCCTGCTGACGCCCAGTTACGTGCTCTCTTCAAGAGAGAGGCAAGAACGGAGGCCCTGGCCTCAGAGAAGCAAGGAATCAAGAAGCCACTTGCCTGAGTTTTACCCAAGTCCTAGTGGCTCATTAAATCGCATCCTTTTTCAGCCCCTCCATAAGGTCACTGCTCTGATGTATGCCCGCCCCACCGGGGCCCTTTCTAAGGGGGACAGTGTGGTGCAGGGGAAGGAGCCCATCACTCAAGCTAGACCTCCTCCCTGCCGCGTTTTAGACTCATTATTTTGGCCCTTTGCCTGAAGCACAGAGCCTTAGTTGCTTTATCTGTAAACTGGTAATTAGAGTACTCAGAATTATGAGAGTCTCTATGAATTGAAAGCACCTAGCACATAAAATTTCTCCTACCCTTATTGAAAAGTTTCTATGAAACCTTTCTCTGTCTTCCTTTTTCAGGGCCTCTCTTTACTTTTCCTAACTGACAAGGATCAGAGTGAGGTATTTTTTTTAACATCACTTTTTTTTCTTCCCAAGCATGTTTTTCAGATGGCTGAAGATAGCAAATTAGGCTCTGTGCATGGGGAGAAAGGCATCTTCTTCCGGAGAAGTCCCAGTGGCATGCAATGTGTTTGTGAAACCCCAATGAGACTAATTGCAGCTTGTAACACTTGTTGGAAAACACCAGTTGACTTCAGAATAGACTGGAGATTTTTCAGTTACGAAGAGGACCAACTTTCATGACAGTTGGTCACTTTTCTCATAACACGGGAAGGCTACTCTGGAGTTGTGCACGCACTGGCTTATTCAGCGCTAAAATGAAATGTTCCCCAAATTAGAGGAAGTTGGTGCTGAATGATGCAAGGGAGTGCCCAGGGCTCCCCCGCGCCCCCTGGAGGCCTGTCGGGGCCCTTGAGTCCCGACAGGTGCTGGAGGAAGAGGGCCCGCGCCCAGCCCCCGCAGCTCCCGCCTGCGGCACAAGGCTGCTTGTGTCTCCGCTTCCTGAGAGAAGTTTCAGACCCCCGCGTGTGCTGGAGATTAGCCCATTGGATCTCAAGCACACATTTAGCCACGGGAACACTTCCGGCAGCATAGACATTTCCATGAAAATCTGGCACTTTTCTTCGCCCCACCCACTCTTCCCTGTGTCATCTCCGAGGAATCTAAACTTGTAACTCTGAGTGGCGCCAAAGGTTTTTTTCCCTTACACGGAGGCACGCAAGGCAAGCCCTCTCCTCTCCTTGGTTTTGGAGCTGCTTACTGACAAGCACTCTGTCAACATCAGCTTGCTCCGTGAAATAAATACTTGGCAAAGGGGCCCGTGGTCACATGACCCATTTCTGGTTCGTCCCATCTTCTGGTTCGTCGGGATCTGGAAGTGCCTACCTCCCCATTCCCTGTGGGGAAAACGCTTCCCCTTGGCAGTGTCTTAAGGGTTTACAAATCTTTTTGACGTGTTACCACGTATGAAGGGTAAATGCAGAAATACAGTAAAGGGCTTCTCTCCTGGTCTGCACCTAGTTTTCTAAAGCAGCCTCTCCTTCCCTCCCTCTTTGCCTCCATAAAAGGGAAACAATCCATTTAAACAAACTCGGAAAAGAGAATACCCCATAAAACTCAGAGGTGACGTGCCCTGCTGTGGCCTCCTAAACCCTCGCTGCTGAGTCATGGCTTCTTGGCGTGGAGGAGCTCAGTGCAGAGTCAGGAAGATCTTGCTGGCTGGCCTCTGTCCTCACTGGTGCCAGGAGGAGGTGGCGTGAGAGTGGGTGGGAGAGCAGGGATTTGAAGGGGGCATGTGGCAAGGAAGGTTGGCTTTCTTTCTTTGTCATGCTACCCATGGAGTGTGGGGCCTCATTTCTTCTTCCATAGACTGCTGGGCCGTCACTCTCATTTAATTCTGCAGGACAAGGAGGGTGGTGGTGGCCAAGGACGTGCCACGCTTCAGCTCCTTCATTACACCACCCAATCACCTCTGGGAAAATCGGGGTTTGAGGAAAGACAAGTCATAGTGTGTCAGGACTCCTGCAGGCCTTGCTATTGATGCCATTTTAAAGTATGTGTCTGCCTCTTTCGGGAAAAACTTTCACCCAGCGTGGTGGCGTCTGCGGCCACAGTGTTCCTTCGCATTTGTGTCATTCGAGTTAGTGGCCAGAAGTTGAATATTCTCGTGCCAGCACTTGGTGATGAACAAGTCGTGCTCCCTAATCTAATCTAAAGAACTTGAGGGCTGTGGGGGATTCAGGCACGCAGCGAGCTGACAGCAGCACAGGGCAGAGCCAGGTCAGTATGTCAAGGAGGCATGGGCACCTTGCCTGGGGAGCGGATGACAGAGACTGAGGCTTCAGGCATTCAGGAGGAAGACTTTCTACTGATTCAAGGTGTTGTTTTCCAGGTGGGAGAAGCAGTGGGCTTAGAGGGAATAACTCGAGTTCTGGAGGGTTTAGGGGTGAAGGGAGAGAGTGGGGGGGTCTGGCAGGGGAGACAGTATAACATAATGGTTAGGGGCACCAAGTCCAGAGCCAGACTCTCTAGGCTCAACTCCTGGTTCTGTAACTTAATGGCTGGGTGACCTTGGGAAAGTTACTTAACCACTCTGTGCTTCAGTTCTCCCATCAGTAAAATGAAATTAATAGTACCTCCTTCATAGGATTGTTGTACAGTAAGCCCTATTATGTTATATATCTTACATTATTGATCATGTAATATGTGATTATTATATAATTATATATAATACTATATATAGTATAATAGCTATTATAATTTGAGGTTCAGTAGCATAGGGCTGATATGCTAAGTTAATGAATGCCAATTTATTTTGTAAGCAATGGTGAGACTCAAATGTACTTGAGGTACATTTTATACAGTCTATGTGGTTTCTAGAAAATAACTCTTGCAGCAGTGTAAAGGATAGGTGGGAACAGGTGAGACAGCAACAGCAAGACATGTTAGACGCCTCTTTGAATCAAGACAGGATGTAAAAAGGGCCACCACCAGGGCTGCAGCAGCCCACCTGGGAAGCAGGGCTGTCTGAAATGATGGAGATCATAAGAACAAGATTTCGCAGTGACTTGATGAGGGAACTGGGAGGAGGGGGCCTTAGTGTATTCAGATATATATCATGCAACACGAAGTCCAGGGCTACTGCGGGCTTTAAATACATATGTTTATGTGCGTATATACTTTGTATCCATGTCCATAATTACCCACCTATGTAGAGTCTTATAGGGAAAAACCATAGGCAGTATTGTGACATGCCATGTGTCTATGGTGTGACTGTGCATTTGCCTGTGTGTCATGTAGGAGCAGTCTGTCCCTAAGTCCTAAGGCCACCGTTCTTCAGTAGGGGCTCGTCTCCCTGATGGAATATGTGCCCTTACTTTCTGAGTAAGCAGTCCAATAACAATTCAAGTCACTTAAAAAAATCACTTCTAAGAATTTCAATACCTAAGGATTTCATGTTTTATACATAGGTATCTTGTGCTTTCAAGAGTTATTTCTAATTAGGCTTACTGATTGAACCCACAAATACATATTGGGCTATGTCTGTAATTAAATGAAGTGTATGTATGTAACTCTCCTGAAGGACGACAAAGTGTAATGAGCTTCCACCACACCTGATCTGAGAAGAGCTGTTATACAAAATAAGGCTGAAAATATGCGTGTACATCAGCATGGCCCTTGTAGGTTAAGACAGCCTGACAATGTCAAACTGTCTAAATATTGTTCTACCCAGACACGGGACTTTTACTCTAGAGAGGGGCTAACTTATTTATTAAAGTTGTGAAGAATTAAAGTGGCAATTGTTGAAAATGGGATATGAGTAGATGGGGCTTCATTGTCCTAATACCTCTATTTTTCAATACCTAAAGTCTTTCTTACTGTTTTCTTTAATTTTAAGGAGAATTAAACTTTTGGAAATTGGAAGCTACTGTTAGAACAATTCTATAGGGAGTTTGTGGCACGATTTTAGAGCCACTGAAAGGACCACTTATCCTACCTAGCCTGATGTTTCTACTGTTAGATTGACTCTATCCATAAAGGTCATTGTTTTTAGTTCTTTTAATAATGAACAAGGGTTATTACCTGTGAGTTTACACCATGCCCTACAAATATTCATCAGATGGTAGCACACAGTGTCTTTGGCTTGGTTATTAGCTGCCTTGTTAAGAGCCAGAGACAAAATTTGGGTGCCTCAGAAAATGGCTCATGAGATACATTTTGAAGAAGCAACATAAAGGAAAACCAAGAACTTAGCAAAATTCCCAATGAGTATGCCTTCCAGAACTTGGAAGGAGAAAATGGATCCTAAAAAAAAGTACAAGAATAGGTAGTTTAGATGCTAAAGACAAATGTTTTTTATTTAATTTCAAAGCCAGCTCAGCCTGCATCTAATTCCTGGATGTAGATAATGATTTAGAAGAGAATTTTACTGCTTTTCTCCTCTCTGGCCAGATTACAGTTAAGCTCCCAAGGGATCAGATTTAGTAGTGGGAACAATTTGAAGATATTGGGGGAATCCAAATCTGCACATTCTTGCAGTTGAGAGAGTCGTGCACACCGATAGGGGTTCATCACAGGAATACAAGTGAAGGACAAGGAGAAGGGAGAGAGGATTAACCACTTGGTCCATCTCTCACCCAGGTGGAAAGCATTAAACATTTAAAAGCTCATAATGGGTGTGTGTCTCTTAAAATGAGAACTGCAAGACCGCTTAAATTTAGATCCTACAGCCAGCTCTGATGGGGGAAAATGAGAGTCATTACTGTCCTCCATCAAATCGGCAGGTATCCGTTCTTGCTGATATGGTTGGAGGCGGGAGGGTGGCAGGGGAGTGACTAGAGATGGGACAAATGGATAAGGGTGGGGTGTTGTGTTGCTAATCCCTGCAATTTTGAAAAGCATGCCAGTGCCCATAACCATTCCTCTAAAACAGATAAAACAATACCAATTAAAGTTAAAGCTATTACAGATTGCCTTTGTGTGCATTGCTAGAAATGCTGGCCCCCATCCCATCACTTTTTCTCATATCCTACACCAGGTAGATGGCACTTGCATTAACACTGTCAGAGTGGCATGTTGTGGTCTGATGGCAGAGGCTGGGGGCTCAGACTGTCCTGAGGGACCGTGGTTCAAATTGCTAGTTTGCATGTAAAGGCACAAAATTCTGACCCAATGTGAACAGCCCAAGTCTCAAATGGGCAAGAGAGCCTGCCTTCTGAAGTTCAGGATGGTGACAGGGCTTCCTGGATTCAAGCAACCCAAGAAAACAGAATGCCCAATATCCAAAATCTGAGTAAGACCCTCATCAAAAATTTCCAGGAGGCCTGGGGGTGTGGAGCCCCAGGGACTCATTCACGAGCAGTCGTTCTGACACCTCTGCAGGGCTCCCTCTCCCCAGGGTTAAAGCAGAAGAGCACTGCTCTTCTCGAGGTGACCTCAAGGTGCAGACACCGGGGCAGGGCTGCATCTCCAGCCAACTTGGAAGAACCACAGAGCATGGCTTCCTGGACCATGGGGTTCTCCAACAGTGATGTTCCCTGGGGTTCAGGTCATTAAAGCATTTGTAACATCTGTTCCAGTTATTTTCTAAAATCAGTGAAATAACTATGTTCCCTATTGAATGAAACCACCTGAGAGCATTCAGTGCGCACGGAGCGGCCAGTGGTAACCCAGTGTACAATCCCATCATGACTTACCCCACTTAGTTTACTGTTCCGCAGTACCCTGCTTGCTGTGGGCATTGTGGCTGTTGATATAGTTCAATATTGTATTTATTCTTAGCCACATACTGTTTCATTTATATCTGTAAAGGCCTTTTGACTAAAGACAAGAATCTGTGTTAGTCTGGTCAGGCTGCCACAACAAAATTCCATAAACTGGATGGGTGGGGGGTGGGGGCTTAAGCCACAGACATTTATTTGTATTTTCTCACAGTTCTGGAGGCTGGAAGTTCAAGATCAGGGCGCCAGCGTGGTTGGACTCTGGTGAGAGCCTCTTCCAGGCTTGCAGACAGCTGCCTTCTCGGTGTGTCCTCACATGGTGGAAAGGGGGCGAGCTTAGTGCCTCTTCTTACAAGGACAGTGGGGACCCCACCCTCATGACCTCACCTAAACCTAATCACCTCCCAGAGGCTCCACCTACACCTGCTACCACCATCACATTGGGGGTCCGGACTTCAACATACGAATTTGGGGAAATATGTTCCGTCCATGACTAGACCTCAATCTTGAAATGCAAGTTAAGTGCATCCAGGTAACATGGTGGATGGAATACATGACTGTCCTCAAATGCTCCTGAAATACCAGGAGATGATATTAAAGGGAAATAGAGGTATGGATCTACTAGGATGAAGAGAACAGCAAAGAGACAATAGCAGAGATAAAATCCAACAAACATTAAAAGCTGGAAAGCCAATGCATGGACAACATTAAAAGCTGGAAAGCCAATGCATGGACTGAGCAGAGCAGGGAAAGGTGAGAACCGCCTGCTGGTGGGGGAAAGTCACAGGCCAGCCCATCCGTGCTGCACTTCCCCAGAGAGCTTCAGGGACTGGAAGCTTCAGGTAGCTCTCACGATGGATTCCTTGCAAGATCACGTAAGGAGCAATTCAACCCCTAGATCCCCTCACTCACCCAATAGAGAAAAACAACAGCCCCACTCCAACACTGGCAAAAGAAATGGGATATAATCTTTGTGGAGGCTGACCCAAAGTGGTCCTGGCCACGTGGACCTGGCTCATCAAGGCGCAGGGCCTGCCCGGAATGGGGACGACTACACCCTGACCTGTGGTGGGACCCCTCCGTTCACCCCCCAGGTTCTGGGAATGCCGGCAGGCTAGAGCACCTTTCACTAGGGAGTGTGTTCAAGCCGCGGCAAAGAAGTCCAGAGACAGGTGGTCTGCGATCCTGCCCCAGACAGAGGGGTCCCTGCCAGAGACACCTCACCTGACAACCTGCCACTCACCCTGCGCCGTCTGGTACGGGGGCCCTTGAGCTACGTGTGACTGCTGAGCACCTGACATGTTAAGGAGCTGAATTTTTATTTCTGTTTTGTTTGAATTTAACTTAAATTCGAATAGCCACATGTGGGTAGGGGCTCCCACACTGGACAGCATGGTCATAGATAACTGAGAGTTTGTTTTTCTAGAGTCTCTGCCCTCAGTTTTTATTGAAACAATGATACTAAGTTTTATACCCGCCAAACAATTCATGAGGAATTACCCCTCTGCCAGGGGAACATACTTACTGTGGAAGTCATTGATTCTGTTCTGATTCCTCCTTTTCAAATCCTTTCTGCCACCGCAGGACTTGGTATTTCTGCATAAGTGTAAGATTTTCTATTTATGAGCAAGTAACTCTGTGTCTGCCTTGGAGATTCAATGTGTTAGTGTTTTCCTGGGTGTGGATTTGGGCTTTATCTTGTAAAAATAGCAGGATTCCTTCCAAATCCTATTCCTGTAATTCTCTGTATTTAAGGTAGTAGGGCAGTTTGATTGGCATCCCTTGTGAGTTCGCTTGTAATGAGAATAGAGTTGGTCATTATTCACAGGTATCATATTTTGTATTCGCCTACTAGCTAGAATTTATTTGTAGTTGCCAAATTAACACTTGTGATGTTTTTGTGATCATTTGCAGTCATAGGCAGAGCAGCGAAAAGTTTTAGTCTCTCAATGTGCACATTCCCAGCTGAGGTCAACACAAGGCAAAAATCTGCCTTCTCATTTCAGCTCTTATGTGGTAAAGAAGTGTCCTTTTTGCAGTCTATTTAGTGCCACATTTTTTGTAATTTAGTGCTTTTTTTTAAGTGATCTCTCTAAAGTGACCCCTAACATAGTGCAAACATGCTCTCTAGTATTCCTAAGTGCAGGAAGGCTGTGATGTGCCTTATGAAAGAAATACCTGTGTTTGATAAGCTTCGTTTAGGCATGAGTAACAGGGCCCACTGGCAGTGAGTTCAAAGTTAATGAACAATAACATATATTCATTAAATATGTGAGGATGTGCTAATTAGCATGGTGGCAAGTATCCTTTCATTCACATAAATCAAATCATTATATTGTACACTTTATCTTACAATTTAATTTGTCAGTTATACCTTGATAAAACTGGAAAAAAAAAACAAAAAACACAATTATGTTGATCAGTTGGCAAAAATGTTGTGACCAGAGGCTAGAAGGAGCCTAGCCCTCTATTTCCCCTGAGAGTCATGGGTCAGTATTTGCTAATCCAGGGTTGGTACCAACATTATAGACCGTAACTACCACAAGTAATGGGAACTGATTTACTTCCTCCTTAAGTTTCAGTTTCAGGTGGTTTTAGGAGGAATCTTCTAGAAAATTCTTATGTATTTGCTCTGCTCTAGTTTTTATTTGTAATTCTTAGATTGTAACTAGTAAACCCAGTGGCAGTCTTTCTTTTCTGATTACTTTTGTGACTGGACTTCATCTTGTTTTCAAGGCCAGCAGCTTCTTGAGGTTGTTCTAGTTCACCTTTCAGTCATTTTTAATGTTACCTTCAGTGGAAGAAATCCAGTGAACGATAATTTATAATTGCTACTCCTATGACTTTGTCTTCTGTCTCCCTCCAACAGAGGAAGAAATATATCATTCTTAAAAATGCATAAAAACTTGGCTCTGTGGTAAAGGATTTAAATGAGAAACCCCCAGTATTTAGAGGCATAGTTCTTGTGCTTTAAAAATATTATGGTGAATACGGTCCAGGTTAAATAAATACCTTTTGTATGAAGATATTTGCACATGGAAGATGTCTAGGTTGTGCATCTGTGCGCAGTTAATATTTAATTTTAATAATTTAATAATATTTATAAGCATTTCTCTTATTCAAGGAAGCTTTCCTTCTTGGGATTCAGACCACTGGATAACCATGCCAGAAGAAAAAAACACAAGTAGTTCAAATGATAGGACTGAATTAGCTGTGTGTGTGTGTGTGTGTGAATTAGAAATCATTTCAGTTAATGTACCTGTTTGTGAAGATAATTCATCACACTATGCTTAAGTAACAATAAATACCAGTGTATCTGGAATCTAGTAAGTGCCAAATAAGGGTTTTGGGGGGAAGGAAGAAAGGGAAAGGGAGAGAATGAAGGAAAAGCAATTTGCTGCTTAGTTCTTCAAATGTGCAAGAAAGAAAGTAACCATAGATGCCCATAAAAGACTACTTGCTAATGGAAGTGTGCTAAATGCTGGAGAGATCTCTTCAAATTGGGAAAATGGGTGACTGGTTTACACCAGGAGACAGAGGCCTTCCCACTAAACATTGGAATGGACTTGAATAAGCCTCTTAGGCCTAGAACCAAAGAGTGTGACCCCCCCCTGCAAGAGTATCCAAGCTAAATGTCCACCACGTGTTGAGTGTCTGTCTGGGCTCATTTAAACATCAAAGCCGACTTATGTGGCCACCATCATTGTTTCTAATCTACAAACAAGGAAACCAAGGCCCAGAGAGGTTCAGTAACTTAGCAATGGTCACACACCTAGTAAATGGTGGAAATGGAATTTGAGCTCAGGTCTTTCGGGCTCCGAAATCTGTGCCCCTAACCAAATGTGGAAGCTTTACCATATACCTCAACTCATTTTTCTGGATGCCTGTTTGATTTGTGGGAGATATGCTTCAATATTCTTATTTGCCCTTTCTTTCTGTAGTAGGTGCTATAGTAAGGGGCATGAAGTAATGTGTTCTGTATTTTTAAAAGACTCTACAATGTGAGCAATTGACACTGTCTAGAGAATCATGGAGGTTGGCTGTAGAAGTAAATCATCCAACTAGAAGTTTTTAAAAATGTGACAGATATTAACTACCTGGAGAAAATTTATCTATTAACCATTGGAAATTTCCCTCAGCCTTTCCCATTTCTCCACCTGATGCCTCGATATTAGATCTGGAAGGTTATTTTGAAGGAATTAGAAGACCTGAAGAATGAAGATGCCTAAGAGAGTTTTGTGTATGACATGTTTGTATGCATCTGACCTTTCTGAGATTGATTCTTGGTGTTGAAAGTGTCCTAGAGTTCAGCTTTCCGTCTTAGTTTCTGTGTTAATTAACTTTGTGCACATACATTATTGGAACCTCTCTCAGCCTCTGTTTCTTAGAAGTTTGAAATAGAAAACACTTGACTTCTCCTCCATTCAAAAAATAGTTTGATTCCATAGCTCTTTGACATTTACCATATGTACACCGTATTTGTGACATAGAGGTTAAAGTTACTTATTTGTAAAATATAAACACACATGTATCTCTGATGTCATTATGTAGAGATGGTTCATTATGCTTCAAGGCCATAGTATTTTTTTCTGTGCTAGATTTTGCTCCATCTTTGGGTTGAGTAGTTGATACAGATTATGACTTATTTGGAGCTGTATTTGCATTCTTTCATTTTGGACCAAAGAAGATATTGCTCAGAGTTAGAGACCAGTGGGACCTCCAAGTTATCTTCTTACTTTCTAAATGGTAGATGGCTTTAGTGACAGCTGTCAGGAACTTTAACTGCCACTGCCTTTAGGAATCTAGATTTAAATAAACTAGGCTTAATGGGAATTACGTCGTGGGATTAGAACAGTGTTCTGGCTTCATCACTTTGAAAGTTATTCTGAACTTCAAACATACATGTTAAGCTTGCTGAAGTGCTTAGAAAACAGTAACATCAATATACTTTCATTACATTGTTAATTTCTTTGATATTTTTAATGAAGCACAGGCATGCAGTATTACTCTATCTATAATCATGTCTCCGTGTGATGTATGTCAATTTATATCATTGTGGAAATATAATGCTTCCTTAAGCATTAAGAAATTAGGTGTTCTGCATGAGTGATTTTACCAAAGATTGTCTCTTTTAAACGCCCTAAGAATTTTAAAAATCAATCTTCAATAAAAGTCTTTAAAAATACGTACTTTCCCATTTATCCTTAAAGTAAGCCAAATTTTATGTTTTCTTGATGCTTCAGGGTCCTTATGAAAACATTTCTTACTATGCTATGCCCTGATTAATGATACTAATAACCAGTGTAGGACCATTGATGAGTCTTTTTTTGCTTTTAAATCCCTTCCCCCATCTCAATTTCTATAAGCGGCCACTTCTATCAGCCTGCTTCCTCTTACTTTCTAATTTATGTTTCTAATCTGTTACAGGTTAGGAACCAGACTGCGAAGCCTGTTTAAATGGTAACTAAAATTAAAGTAAACTAGCTAGGAGTGGGAGCTTGGGGAGTTCTCAAAATGATTTAACTGTCTCAATTTGAATGCATGGATTTGTGCCATCCGTTCTGCTGGCTGCGTTGCTTTTCAGCTTCTTGATAGCTAGAAACTTGACTGTGATCTAGATAAGGTGAATGCTGTGGTAACTTAAAACTCTGGGAAGTATTTTAAAGTAATTCTTGGATTCATGTAGAGAAAGACAGTTTGTTAACTCTTACAAATCATTAATATAGGTGAAATTCCTCTAATTGTAAATACATCAATATAAAGAAAAAATATTGACTCAGCTTCTGAATCATACTCAAATTTAATTGGATCACCTGCTCTTCTGGTGGTTTCTCTGAATTGAGGGAAAAAAAATGATACAGAATGGAAGATTTTCTTCCTTCAGCTCAGTCTGAAGGACTTACTCACTTTATTTTTTTTTTTTTGCACATTTTTGCTAAGCAAGCATGAGCCCACTATAAATCTTGCAATTCCATTGAGGCAAATTAAAATTTTAACTGAACCTTTTCATAAATCAACAATGTGTAACTTGAAAATAGTTTACTAACTTCATTAGAAATTTCATCCAGCCTGTGATTTTAGACAGGTGGCTTTAAAAATAACCTTTCAGGTTCTTTCTAACTTAACAAAGCCTGGTACAGGTTTCCCCCTCTAGCCAAAAGTGGAGCATTCCTATGACACTTTTTGTAAACTGAAATGGTGTGAACCAAAGAGGCAATTACTATTAGTTTATATGGAAACACTTTTGAGCATTCCCAGAACCACAAAATAACTTTTCTTAAGCTTTTCTGATACCTTAGGACTCATCTTGCTAGCGGATGCTCCAGTTCAAGTGCCGACCCAGCTTACAGCTCTGGTGGTTTGAGGCTGAGCCTGCTGAGTGTAGTTTCTGGGAAGGAGCTTGGCCGTGCCCCTCTGGCTCCCTCCAAGGCAGCTCCCTGCACAACAGAGTAGAAACCCTAAAATCTTTAGCAGAAACAGGTACTAATGTAGAAGTGCGCTAAAAGCGCAGTGGCATAATGCAAACTTTGGAAAAGCCAAGGGGGTACCTGTACGCTTTAAATGAAGGCGACTCTATAAAATGCCCACCTCAAATTTGTCAGCTGAGACTTATATATTTTTCTAACCCTGTTTTTCCTTAGAAAATCTGTTTCTTTGGGGTCTTTGTGGTAGAATAAAATTCTGGATTTTCTCTATATCTGAGTAGTCAATTGTAGGCAATGATCATAAACGGAGTATCCATAGAAGTTTTGAATGTGTAATTTCCTTATTTGAAATATTAAACTGCATGCAAGCTAGGAAATGACAGTAACTTTAAAGTGAACATTTAAAAAGGTAAAAATGATACTTGGAATACAAATTACATAGTAAATCCCACTGCAGATGTTGTTCACACATTAGTCACGCAACCCTTGCATGAAGAAGAGTGCCTCTAGGAGCTGGAGCAGTAGTACTCCGTGCATATAATATTCAGAATACCTGGAAGTTGTTAGAGCTTCGTTTCCTGCAGCTTTGTTTTTCTCTCTAACTTCTGGTAAGGATTTTCCCTCCAGCCTCATCACTGTGGTCATCTCTAAGACTTGGTGTCCCACTTCTGTTGTTTCTCATCTGATTTCATTTTCCTTAGAAGCCCCTTCTTCCCTTGATTTTCTGCTGAACTCTGGTTGTCTCTTTGCTTCTGATTTGTTTCTGTTTCTGTTAGTTCTCCTATTATACATATTCGATTGACCATAAGACATTTTCATTTAGCTATCCCAGCTCATTCAAAAGATAATACCACCTCCTCTCTCCCACCCCAGCGCAATGCAGACCCCTTCCCAGCCTCTCCATCATGGTTGGAGTCAAGCCAGCTCAAAAAAGGATTTAGTATAGAAAATTAGGTGTAAGCATCACTGGAGATGTAATGAAAAGTTATCTGAATACACATAGGTGGGTGGGTAATCAGAGTTAGGAAGGTACAGAGCAGAAACTCAGAGGCCTGAAGGTTCAAGTGCATGATTGCATCCCCTGGCAAAAATCCTCAGGGGAAAGAAATCTGTAGCAAAAGTAAAAGAAACAGGAGACTCTTATTCTCGAAGAACAGAGAGTTCATCGATGAAACTGAGAAAAAGACTAAATTCCTGGAACTGGAGTTCCAGAGTCACAATGCTCAGACAGAGCAGGCGTTGCCCTGAGTTCTCGTTCCAGATCGGGTGTCTGGTTCTGTCCACTTGGTCTCCAGTGCCTAGCTGTGTGCCTGGAATAGTGGATGGGCTAAAACCAATACATACACAAAATTGTTGGCAGATCTTTATACTTTATTTAGTCTCTATTTCCTTAATTTTTGCTCTGATCTTTACTATTTCCTTCCTTCTGCTAACTTTTTTATCTTTATGAACGAAATCCACAGATAAAATATTTAAAATTTGGTCATTGATTTGAGCGGAGCAGACAGTTGAGGTCTAGTTGTATTGTGAAATCCTGTATGAAGATGGCACGGGAGCCTGGGGAAAACCAGCCTCTGGTCAGGATGAACCTTCTCTTGAGCTAGGGCACATCTGGTGTGCTTCTTCCCTGGTGTGTCTCTAGAAACTTGACTCACAAGAGATGTAGATGCTACACGCTTAATTCCTACAACTCAGTAAGTGAAGTGCAAGGTTAATTTTTAAGTTTCTTTGTATTTCCTGTTTCAAAAGCCTTTTTAAATTTTTGAGAAATTTTATATTCATTTAATTTGATAACCTGTGGTGTTCTGTTTTTACAATAATAAAAATTTTATTTTATTTTAAAATATTTTAAAAGCCACCTCAGGTTGTTAGACCTGCAGGGTAGACCTGTTTAATATTTTTAAGGATTCATCTCAATGATTTGCCTGAACCTCAGACACAAACATAAAATCTTCCCCTGTTCTTTTAATAATGTAGGAAGGAATTTTCACAAAACCAGAAGTTTAAAAAGAGAGGCTTGAATCCAGAGGTCATTCAAAATTTGACCTTCTTTATATTTCCTAATCTCCTTTCTTCCCAACCCTTTTTAAGAACAATTGTGAGTGAAATAGTGCACTATGCCCCTTCAAGGAAAAGAAAGTCAAAAGCCCCTTTGCCACATGATGGAAACAGGCATGAAACTTTGAAGACTGACTCACCTCCAATGCATCAACTTCTTCTATTAAATCGAAGTTCATTTGCCAACCCTGTCAAAAGAACTTTTCAGAATTTTAATAACTCAGAAAGGGTTGTAATCACTTGGTGGGAGAATTGGTTAAGGCCTTTGTTGTAGTTTTGATTAACTAGCGGAACTTCCTGGCTGGGGTTATTACAGAGCTGAGCTCTGCCTTCCCTTCCAGTCCCAGCCCAAGTCCCACCTAGCTGCACCTGCCAGGTAACCCCCCACTCCTCTGAACCCACAGCAGTCCCTGCTCTCTCTCCCCATCCCTTGGCCCTTAGCTAATTAGCCTTCTTCAGACCTGAGACCTATGGCCTTGTTTAGTCCCCACTTTCTGCAAACACCACAGCTTCCCACCATTCTCCAAACCCACACATAGCAGATCCTTAGCATGTGTCTCTTCATGACCTGTGGTCCGTGATATAGTGATGACTACCACGATTTTATTATGGGAGAGTAGCTGTCTTTGGGAAGCACAAGGGGGAAATTAGCAATTAAGGCTTCTGAGTTAATCAGTGCACAATCGTTTGTGCCCAGGATATGCAAGCTTAAGCTGAGAAATATGAAGCGTTAGATTTTGGTCTGGTTGTGTTCAGTTCTGTTTTTGTTTAGTAAATACTGAAGATAAAAAGTAATTTTTCAAGGTGTACCTAGCAATCAAGTTAATGGAATGTGCTTACTACCTAAAACTAGTCCAGTGTCTTAACTGTAAAGATACTTAGTATTCCATGACTGAGTAAATGAATGGGTGAGTGAACTATTTGGACACAGCCTTCTGACTTCAGAGATTAGACCCAAAATGGTACTTTCCAAACTTGCCTTACTGGTAGGTCTAAACTATTTGGAGTAAACCATCCACATATTTTTCCCTCCCTTTTTTGCCCAAAATAAAAATAAAACAATAGTCAGGCTTCTGTATGTGGTGATTCCTGTGGTTTGACTCCTTAGTACTTGTGTCCTAAGACATGGCTCTACTGTACAAGCGGCCCATGCACTTCTGGATCGGGAATGGGAATGGGTGCCCGGGTCCCAGTGTCATTCACCTAGACAAAGAGGCCTACCTGCCCAGAATCTGAAACTGAGAGGCAGGCTGTGGGTGGCAGGACAGGAAAATACATCTCTTGGATTTATTTGTGAAGCACCAGTCAGAAAGTCTGCATGGGTCTTCTGGGATTGCAAGGGGTGACATGTCTTGAGACATGCTAAGGAAACTAAAAGGAGAGGATTTTGTCCCTTTGGGGGCTTGAACATTAAAGATGGAGCCGTGTCCCCTGAAGGCAATGTGGAGCAGTAACCTGTTGAAGAGAAACAAAGCTGGCCGCTAGTTAAAGGCAGTAAAGGCAGATTTTATTCCTTACTATTTCAGTACAGAAGAGACCCCAGTGCGACCTGAGAAACGAAAGGCAGGAGGCCTTTAAACCCTGGGCTGTGCTAAAGGAAAATTAACAAAGGGCATGTAAGGGGTGTGAATAGGCTATGGGGTCAGCTAACTGGCCCTGCTGAAGTCAGGCTCCTGTGCTCTTATAGAGACTGGGCAACAGGGGCTCTGTCTTCCTGATGATTACACTTCAAAGGAATGGCTTCCAGTCCTTAAGAAGGTTATAGAAATACATATACATCTCAAAGGAACAGAGAAAAGATTTATCACTGCGTTTTCTCAAGTAAATGCCCTAAGAAAAGAATGCTCAGAGGCCTGTGTCAGTTGTTGGTTAGAAAAAACAGTAAATTCTTTTGGCAGCCTTGAGCTTCCTCAGACAGGCTTTTCAGTGGAGTAGACTCATCATCACCCTGGGGACATGGCCTTGAGCTGCCTGAAAGTATCCTCATGTTTCTTCGCATTTTTTGGTATTGGAGTGAACAAAATCATTTGTATTGAAAGTGGTTACAGGCCAAGGCTGAGACCTCATCAGGGAGGGGGTCAGAGGGGCCTGACCACGTTTGGTCACAGAGTCTTTGTCACCCCTTAGGAGAAACTACAGGGGGGAAATGAGACAGGATGTCAGAGGACACCAGCCTGCCTGCCCACTGAAGGGGAGCATCTCCTTCTAGGGGCTACCTTGACATGGCACCTCCAGTTCCATTTCAGTGAGGAAAATGTCATTTCCTTGTATTGATGACAAGGATTTGTTAAGTGACTTGTGGTTAAAGGTGTGATTTCTCTGAGATTTTCTTCTCTGTAAAGTCGAACTGTAGCTTTTAGGAGTTATGATTTCAAGGTTTCATATCCAGGGTTATGTTGATTTTCATCTATTTTAAGCCTTTATAGATTAGGGATCAAAAGTTTGAACATGACAGGGAATCATGAAATGCATTTTTTTTTACATGAAAGCCACAGTTTTATACTTATTTTTTAAAGAAATCACATCAGAAGGGTTTACTTTGTCATTTATTTTGTTTTTTTTTTTAAGGTTTTTCCTCTTCTAGTAACTTACAAGGAACTTCTAAATTTTAAAGTTCTTTCCATTGAGTCTTCTGTAATAGGGGTTAGCAAACTATGACCCATGGGCCAAATCAGCCTGTTTTGCAAACAAAGTTTTACTGGGACACAGCTATGTTCATTCATTTGCACACTACCTATAGCTGTGATGGTAGAGTGAGTAGTTTCCAGACTGTGGCTATATGCTTTCCAGAAAAAGTGTGCTAACACCTGCTGTACACATACACAAATTATTTTTTTTCCCATTATAAGTACATTTTCTATCTATTTGAAACATGGAACTGGAAGGCTTACAGAATCCATACTGATACCTTGGGACTTCATTGTCTTTCCCTCAAAATTTTCATTTGAGGAATCCATCTTGGATGGACAGCATTGTTTCAGGCCCCAGGGTGGCTTCAGGGACAGAGACCGGGTGTGTGACAGGCAGACAGGTTGCCTCATAAACTACAAACTTTGGCTCACATGATTAAGATGCTCATCATTCACAATGGAGGGAGATTCAAATATTCTCAGTGAAGCTACTGTCCTTCCTCAATATGAAGAAATGTATGGGTAAGTTATTTTGAAAATAAAATAAAATCAACAATAACAAAACCATTTTTGTATTTCTTTCCTTGAAAAATGTAACTTTTCCCCTTTACTTATTTGTCCTTTCCATAAAATCCATCCCCACTTTTTCTCTATAAAGAAATCAACTCTTAGAATCCCAAAGCGTCAGAGGAGGACTTTCATTTTTTATATTGCTTCTTTAACCTCAGTGAAGAAATGGCGACTCTTAAAAGCGTTTAAGCTCACAGCCAAATGTTATTACTCTAGATGCTCAAAAGCTCCCTCTCCTTGAGTCTTAATGTCTTAAAACTTAGCTCATCACCTCATGCATGTTAGGATGGCTGTTACAAAAACATGAATAATAGCACCAGCAACCCAGATAACAAATGTTAGGAGATTGTGGACAAATCAGAGCCCATGTCAACTGTCGGTGGGAATGTCAAATGGTGCAGCTGCTGTGGAAAATGCTATAGCAGTTCCTCAAAAAATTAAAAATAAAATTAACACATGATTCAGTGATTCCACTTCTGGTGTATAGACAAAAGAACCGAAGCAGGATTTTGAGGAGATATTTGCACACCCATGTTCACAGCAGCCAAGATGTGGAAGCAACCCAAGTATCCAGTGACAGATGAATGGATAAAGAAAATGCAGCATGTCCGTACAGTGGAATGTTATGCAGCCTTAAAAAGGAAGGAAATTCTGACATGGGCTGCAACATAGATGAACCTTGAGGAAATTATGCTGAGTGAAATAAGCCAGTCACAAAAGAAGACAAATACTGTGTGATTCCACTTAAATGAGACACCTGGAATTGACAAATTCATGGAGACGAAAAGTATGATGATGATTGCCAGGGGCTGGGGGAAGGGAGGGATGGGCAGTTGTTTAATGGGTATATAATTCCAGTTTTGCAAGATGAAAACATTCTAAAGCTTGATTGCTCAATAATGTATTTAACATTACTAAACTCTACACTTAGAAGTGGTCACAAAGGTAAATTTTATGTAAAGGGTAGTGTACCACAGTTTAAAAAAATACTGAGCTGATGGCATCACTGAACTAATAACGTCAGCAGAGTGCATGACAGAGTCCAGGCAGCTTAGGCTCTGTCTTCATGGTTTCACAGCAACTGGCTGATTTAGTTAGCTCCGTCAGGTGACAGGATGTTTTCTTAAAGGAGAGAAATCAAATCAAGTTGATTGATCTCTTTTCATCACTTGTTCCTGTAATATTGTGTAGGTACCACCTTGGGCAAGATTTTCTATTAACCTGAAGATGAGGCCAGCACAGCCCTTTTTTTATAGAAGTGCCAGGAAGGAAGAAAATGGGTTGATGGTTTATATTTGCCTTTGAACACCCCTGAGTTCAACCGGGTTCCCATCAGTACCAAGGCCACTGAGTATTTCATCCTGCCACTCACTCAAGTGAAGATAGTACAAGAATCAGAATCTGCATTGTACATTGCTACCTTGGCCCAAACCTTTATGTAAATCAACCCATAACTGGGAGTCAATCCCTGGAAACAGGAAACTGCTGGACAATATTATGGAACAAAGTTCCATTCATGATGTCATAAAGAATCTGTCTCGAGCAAATGAAAGAAATTATTGGTGAGACAACAATCGCCCGTTTGTCAGCTTCCACTAGACAGGCTGTAGTTGCTTCAAAAGAGATGCAAAAATACCCATCAGAAACAAAACTCAGAAGTCGTGGTCGCAAGAGACTGGTGGACAAGGCCGAACGTTCATTTAAAGGAGCCACTTGCTGCTTGTCAGGTCTCCCTACCCGGTCATGACCGTGAGGACCAGTGCCATCTGTACGAACAAGCAGAGCCTCAAGAAAAGCTGATTCTCACTGTGCTTCTAGACCTTTCTTCTTGATTCCATATGTCATAGGTTCCTTGTTTTTGTGGATATTAGGTTTTTCAGTTTTTCCACTTTCTGCCGTGAAAGTAAACGTTTGACTCCTTACCCTGCTGTTCAGATATTCTGGGCTTTTTTTTTTTTTTCAAGGATAATATCCAGGCACTAAAGGTGGTTTTTTTTCCCCGAATACAGATCAGTAATTCATGTCTCCTCATTTGAAGATAATGGATATTTGGCCACATTGTTTTTATCATTAGCTGGAAAATGCTTGAATGAAGTACAGCCAAACCCAGTAGTCCCTGTTTCTGGGTGAAGCATACTATTATGCAAGAGGAGAAGATTGAGATAGAAATGAAAAAAATGGGTCTGGCATGCAGACTATGAAAGGACATTTCTAAATTATTTGGATTTTTTTTTTAGATTTGGAAGGTTTTGTTATTCAATTACAAACAATGAGTATTTCTTCAGGGGCATTTCTGTTTTGCTTTGGTGTGAAAGTCTTGCTGTAACTCAGTATTTCAGGGATAGGCATAAAAATCTGTAGCATCTGCACGTTCCCCTCCTGTGTCATTCTTTCCACGTGGAGTAACTGATGGGAAGTAACCCAACAGATACTCACCTTCCTAAACATGGATGTTACTTATATACATGTAACAGAAGAGAGTGAAGTTGTAAATTTGTGTGTCACTCTGTATTTCCTTGGGGAAAAGCTTAACTTTTCCCTAAAGTGAAGAGTGGTGATAATGACACAGTTTATTGAGTCTTAAGTACAAGGCGGTTTGCTTAGTCTGCATATGTGAAACCTCACTCATTTGACAAATAAATAAATCCTAAACTTAATAAAATGATTTAAGAAATGATCAGAGTTTACAAATGACAAAATTCTATCTAGGAAATAGCAAAATTTGTATCTGTAGCTCTTCTACATATACACTATACCTATGGGTACAAGTTTGTTCATTCACAGGTAGGCTGGACAAATTGTGAGGCACAGATGGATGGTATAATGTCACATTTACAGATTCATGCATTGGAATCACGTTGGCTTGAGTTCCAGTCCAACTTTGCACCATTGGGCGAGTTATTGGACGTTTTCCTTATCTGTGAAACAGAGGTTATAGTACCAACCTTGTAGAGGTGTTTTGAGACTTAAGTACTATGTGGAAAACTTATTTAGAGTAGCTCCTGGTACAGAGTAAATGTCATAATGGCCATGGAAGGGAGAAATCAAAATTACCTACATTTCAGGCAACTGTCTCTGTCTGAGTAGACATCTGACCTGAGGCATGGTTCTGACTTTTTAAATTTGTGTTCGATATTAGCTGATTTTAGTCTTGACTGTAGATACTAAGAACAAATAAAAATCCTCAATCTAATGCTGCCGTCTTTCTCAGCTTTATAAAGTTGTCAGGTAAGATTTTAACGCCTACATGTCTTAACACTGCCTTCTGAAAACTGCAGTGTAGTCGGGTTGATATGACGAGGAGTAGGAAAAACAAGCAGTGAAGCAGGCAAGCTTATTTCCATTCACTTGGCACCACAAAACACTTTGAACAAGGGCCCTATTATCTTTTTAGGTAACAGTTGGTAGCTGGGGTGTTAAGCTGTTCTGGGCAGGATTTCAGATTTCCATTCTTCGGTGCCTCAGGCAGTACATTTCAATCACAAAGCGATCAATAATAATTAGGTGTCTGGAATGAAATACAGGACAGCATTATGCTTCCTGCATCTGGAAGTGAAACTCACTTAACTAGCTCTAAATCAATGCATTTTCTTTTTATTCCTGGGGGGAGGGGCGGGGGTGTTAGAGGCAGCAGAGAACACAGTGGAAATGTGAATGTGTGACACTCACCAAAAAATGAGATGTTATGACACACTTTCCTACAAGAAATAGTAGCAAGCCCCAAAGCATTGAACTTTCATTTCTAACATAAACACTTCCATCACGCTGCATTCTCTGTCACTGGAGGTGCACCCATTTCACATTGAATGGAAATATCTGTCATAATAGGTGATATAGAGATGAAAGGACAAAGGGAAGGTTGTAAACTGGGCTTAACGTAAATTATTTTTAAGATCTTGGTTCACTAAATCATGTTCTACCATGTTCTCATAATGGGGAGCCAGTGAATGGAGAAGGAATTATTTATTTTGTGTGTCATAGATCTCAGAAGGGAAAACTGACACTTACTGTGTTAGAATTTGATTTGAAGTTTCCTGTGCAGTTTGGAGTAGAAATACAAAATGGGATCTGCAAATGGTAACGTCAGTTTCCTCCATGCACTCCCGAGAGTGTTGAGCCTGACCCTCGAAAAATTACTTCCCCTTGTTTGCTTTCCCTTGTCCCTTCAAAAATGGACTCCAAGAACAGTGCATCCTATTTTCAAAATTCAGAATCCTGACTTCTGCAAAATTACCTCTAAAACTTGGCCTGCTTTCTCCCCACAAAGCTTCAAGTCTCTGTCCTGCTTACCTAGAGATTCAGCAAGCATTGTCTTGTTTAACCTGTTCGAAGAAATGACCAGGAAAAGACTTAATGGCTTTTACTGCCTTATAATCATCCAGTCTTTCGTGGAGTTAGTCTGCTAGCCAACTGCATAGTTTCATGATATGGTGGCTGAGATTTTTACTCAATCTCAATTATTACAGAGACAATTACAATAGTACAAAAAGAAGCAGAGTTAGTAAGCATGTTCTTTTCATGTTTTTATTTTGAAAAATAAAACACAATGAGAAAATGCTTGAAGCATTAACGTACAGTTTAACAGATGGGTATAAAGTAAACGCTGTGTTACCACTGCCCAAGTCAAAACAGAAAACACTGACAGCACCTGGAAGCTCCTTTGCTCGCCTTTCTGACTGCAGTTCCCCTCCCCATCAAAGGTAGCCACAGACCTGATTTTTATTGTGATTAGAGCCTTGCTCTACTTTGTAGTTTTAAAGCTTAGAGATATGCATCTCTAAACTATATTTAGTTTTGCCAGCTTTGAACTTTGTATGAATGGAATCAATAGGATGCCTGTTCTTCTGTCTTGCTCCTCTTACTCAATATTACTTGTCACATTCCTTCATTTCATGTTTACTTTTTATTTTGAAAATGTTTAGTTATAAGAGAAGTTGAGAGAATTGTATAATTATATTATTGTATCACTGTATAGTCATATAGCCAACAGTTACTAAGGTCTGGCCTTATTTGTTGCCTTTTTTTGCCAAAGTGTAAATTACAGACATCTCTCAACATGCATCTCTATCAAATAAGGAAAATGTCCTGTATAGCCACAGGACCATGATCGTACGTAGCAAAATGGATAATAATTCCCTAATATCATTTAATGCCCAGTCAATAGACACATTTTCCCAAATGACCCCAAATGCTTTTACAGCTGGTCTGTTCAAACCAGGATCCAGTTAAGATCCATGAGGAATGACAGTTAACAGCACAACTTACCACTTAAAACGAGCCTGTGGGCCTTCCTTTTTCCCTTACACCCACAGCAAGAGGGAAACAAACATCACATCCATGCTAATGATAAGGCCCTGCTCTCCTGCTCTGTGACTCCAGAGGAAACTATACTGCCTGAATTGCTGTCAGAAAGAAGCACCTAATGTCAATTCTGTCGAAGCGAAAATTGTTACTTTGGGCAGGTGCTATGTGATATTTACCTGATCAAGGCTAATCAAGTTTATTCCTTAACTCTGTGGGGAATGCATGGGGCCCCAGCCCATCCTAGGAGCTCATCAGAAGGCAGAACTCTCTGCTAACTGAAGTTTCCACCAAGGCCACGGGAGGCCAGGTAGGTAGACGGCTGGTCACTTTACTGCATTGGTATCTCCCAGGTCAGGCATGCCTGCTTGTCTGATACTGTAGGACCTTGGGTTTGGGGCTTAGTTTGATTCAAACATTTATCCAGGGGCTCTTTATGAAAGAGCTTGGCCCCTGTATGTCCCTGCAGAATTAGACAGGCTGACCCCCCAGTTCATTTTTACAATAGAATACCACGTTTGCTTCCCTGCAAACTGACACGTAGATCAGCATTTCCCAATTTTCCTCAAAGTGAAGTCTCAAAGTACTCCCCAAAAGGGTCATATTGTCAACTGAATTTGGGAGAAACACTGGGTAAGCTGAGTTAAATTGGTTTCTTTACTGTGGGTCCTCTCGTGCTAATGAACACCGATTCTCCAGTGGTACATGGCATTTCCCCAAATTACTGTCTTCGGAAGCCCTTCTTCAGACCATCTCTGGTGGTTACTGTTCTGCAGAACGGACTTTAGAAAATGCCAATCTGGATGACTTGGATGTTTTCACAAACAACAGTAAATAAACAGTCTCATCTCCTACCACATGGGCCATGAAGTGTTCATCTGGGTTAGCTATACACCATTATGATGTGTACAGTCTCTTACAAACCAGCTCAAGGATAGGTGTGTTTGAAAATGCAGGTTGTATTATTATCCAGGAATGATGAGGCCAACAGATCAGGAGACAGCTTGTTGAGAAGACAGTTTGTTATAGTCACAGATCCCAGGAGAAAGGCCCACACTGTGCCATGGAGGGCCACATGGGGAAGCACCAGGGTGGGTCAGTCAGGGGGCAGAATGGGCAGGAGATGTGGGTGAGAGCCTTTACTGTGGCTTCCACTATTCCACAGCAGGACAGTATAAGCAGGCTTAGCCGGCTAGTTTGAATCATTTTAGCAGCTTCTGGGGCACAGGGACTATCTCTGGTTGTCTGGTACCTGGCCTTGGGCTGGTATAGGCAGGGGGAAATGGCCTGTAGTGTACGAGCCCCATAAAGGAGGTGGTGGCTCTAGAATGGTGGGTTTGCATATGGAAGGAGAGTACACAGACTAGTCATTTATGATCTGTAGCAACTGGCTGGCCCTGGGAGGGACAGTCTCACCATGACCAATAAGATCCCAAGATTCCAATGCATCAAAAATACTGAAAGTAAAAAGGCATGATTGATAGATGGTGATAAAGATTCAGGTATAACCATGCCCTTCAAGGTTTTCTGCAGTTCTTACATTAAGGCAGTTTGATGGCAGGCTTAGAGAATCTTCCTTGGATAACCTTTGCATATGGTTTTTTGGGACTGTTTTGGGCTATTTTGGGTATGGTAATGAGAAATCCCTCTCCCACTCCCTTCAGGCAAGAGGGGTATTTGAAGCTTCTTTTTATGTTTGCATATACTCAGCTAATTCTTTGTCGGTCTACGAAAGCAGATCGGTAATTTTTTTCCCCTTCTCCTCATCACACTATCTCATATGTTGGCATAAGATTTTAGACTCTATGTCCCTGAGATAGTCTTTGTACGTTTGCTGGATTGTGTGGTCTTGTTTTGATGTTTCAGCTGCCCCAGGACCATCTTGAAACCCTATTACAGCATTCTGCATTTCCTGCAGCCTGGAAATTTGGTTCTCTTCTAAAGATCAAGGTGTTACACAGTTGCTTCCTGAGCTGTTATTTTCATTTTAGGGGGACATCAGATTCCTGCTTTTCCTACTTTGATTCTACTATGCTAGAGGATAAAAAATTATTTTTAGAAATTTATCTTTATATGCTGTATTTCTAATCCTTTCATTTTAATGCTGTCCCCTTTCTTATTGTGGCCTCTATTTTATTATTATAATTGGCTGCTTAGATTTACTATTTTTGTTTTTAAATGATGTTTTTGCCTTTATGGGAATTTTCCCTTGTGATGACTACTTTTTTTAAATTTCCTAACAGCTTTATTGAGGTATAATTTACATACCATAAAATTAACTCATTGTGAGTAGGCAAATCAGTGATCCAACCATCACCACAATCCAGTTTTATAACCAACAAGTTTAGACCAGCGTAATTTACCACATGTGCTCACTCAGACTTTATGCTGCCCTGTGCTTTAGTAACTGAATAACGTTAAAGTGAGTGGTCCTTGTATTTTCAGTAGATTTTCTTGTTTGCAAATTAGTCTTTACTGATTTTTTCTTTAAAATAAAAATATGACCTATTTGCATGCTTTTTGCTGCATGTCTAATGAGAAAGCTTTTCAGTTTCCTTTTCTTACAAGCGATGGATGGTTCTGTGCTGGAAATTAACTTGAATTTCTCACCTCCCAAAGACGAAACATTCTCCAATTAGTCAGCTCACCGCCCTTTACCTGACTTGCTCCTGCTGTCTCTTTGACAGGTGTAGCCCGCTTTCCACCTGCTCTCTTCCCCGATGTATTTGCTCCTCTTCCTCTGACTTCTTTAACATTTCATAATTTCTTCTCGTTCCTTCTTTGTTCATCTTTTTTCTACCCAAACCCAAAATTGTTGGAGGTGGAGACTGAACCTAGCCTTGTTAGTGAAAAGGAAACCCAAATAAACTAATGATAAAATCGCCTTCCGTTTTCAGAGCCATATATATGAGATTATATTTAGAGCCTATATACAGTAAATAAATGATCTTCACAGCATTGTGGTGTCATGGGGGGAAAACAGGCATTAAAATATAATTCTCCTTCCGCTCTCCTACTTACTGCAGTGGGACTCTGGGCAAGTGAATTTTGCTGGCCCTAAGGTGCCCCTCTATAAAATGCGAATGCGATTCTTCATAGGATTATGGTAAGGATTAAGCTAAATAACCTGATGTCTCATCCTTCTCAACCCGATCTGTGTACCCTTGAGAGCACAGAGTTCCATACTAGGAAATGGACAACACCAAAGGATAAATAAACCATCTCTTCCCAGATTGTCAATTAAACTTGGAGATTGTGGGGGGTGAATATTTTCTTATTTAAGTAGGAGCAGATATATTATGTGAGGTCAACCTTAGTTCTTCAAGAAAAACTCAATGCATTAAAGAAATGACATGCTTGGGGCAGGCAACTCCAGCCATACCCTGGGAGCCCCTAGAAGTGTTTCCATGGGAAAGTTTGAGAAGCATAGGTACATGAAAAAGTCTAGCATAGTCTGTGCCACATAGCACAGTCTCATTTAACTGCCCATCCTTTTTTTATGAAGTATTCAACTACATTTCCCTAGTGCATACTTGACCTCTCCTCTTAGGCTTGGTGACACGGAGCTCGCCATCATCCCTTCAGACCTGATTCTCGTCCTGCATTCCCGACCTTGGTAATGGACACCACCGTCCATTCAGCTATGCAAGTCGGGAACCAAAGAATTGCCTTGACCCCTCTATTGCCTTCACATCCCACGCCTAATCCCTAATTTCGAATCATGGCAACATTGCCTCCCTCACCCGTCTCGAATGCATCCTTCATCTCCGTCTCCATCGCCAGCTGCCATCATCTCCTGCCTAGACGCTATAACCACCTAGTAACTTGGCCTCTCTGCCTCCCATTCTCCACGCTGAAGTGGACATTGATCTTTTGAATCCTCGGTCTGATCACCTGTTCCCTTTGTCCTCAGAGTGACAGGGTCCAAGAGTCCTTGTGTGGCCCAGCCCCCTGCCCCTCTGGCCACATCTCAAACCGTGTTTTCTGTGGTGGTGGCGGCCGCAGGCGCACCAGTTTGCTGCTCTCTGTCCACGGCGCCAGGATTCCTCCTCCAGGAGCCATTCCCCGGCTTGCTGGGCCTGGAGTGTTTCCCTCAGCCGCTACTTCACTGAACTTCCCTGAAATAACGTGTTTTCATCTTTCAAACTCAGGCATGGGGAGGTCTCTTCCTCAGAAAAGCATCTTCTAACTCCCCTGTATGGGAGGTTATTTATCATAAGTTCTGGTAGAACCATGTCCCTTTCTTTTAAGAGGTCTTACCTCCATTTGTAATCACACCTGAGGCAATGGCACTTTTTGATAACTGTCTAAATCGCACATTAGTCTGTAAACTCTGTGCAGGGAGGGGCTGTCCCTTCGGTCACCACCACCTGCAGCCCCTAGCAGACCGCCTTTCACCATGGCAGTGGATCCATTACTGAATGTGGCGGGACAGCTGAGGTCTAGAGGTTGACCTGAGGGCATCCTCAATCTCCTGATAACTTCGATCTCAGCCCTCATGCCCGGGCTTTTGTGCCTGTGGCAATAACTTCCAGCTGCCCACTGCTCTGCTGTGCATCGCATCCATCCACTTCTATCTGTGGCTTAGAAAAGCCCCTGGGAAACCTCATTTTGTTTGAGAGAAATCTGTTAATTTATGTGGTTCGATGCAGGATGGCAAAGCACTTCTTTATGCGTCCTTTTTGGGTGGCCTTATGTCACTCAAAAGATCTGTTAACAAACTCATTGCTTAAAAACCCCTGTTTCATCTTGCCCATCCAGTCTTTCCCCACTGTGCTGCTAAGCAACTCTTTTTAAAGATTGGCAGGACTTTCTAAACTACCTGCATGCAATTCTTTCCACTTCTGCGTAAAGAACATCCTTCTGCTCTCCTGCCACCATATCACGTGATACGGGACATAAAACTCCTTCACCCCCCAAAACAGCCACCACTCCAGTGGTTCCTGCATCCACCTTCAATGCTTGTCCTTCTGTACAAGCCTCCTACCCTCACTTCTGTGGGTAGGTATTTATGTGTATCATTTATTATTAATATATTCTCAGTAAGCTATATGCCAGTGCAACTCAACATGTATTTTTCTGTCTCATGCCACTTATTTCTTATAATGTGAGAGAGGAGAATACAACATTTTTAAAATACTGTGTCCCAAAGAAAATAATCAGTGTTTTCAGCCTCAATATCACTGAGATTAACCCAAAGAGCTTTTTATTACAATGTAGATGCCCAGGTCCCACCCCGGTCCTGTTATATTGGCAACACTGGGTCTAAGGCATTGATATTTCCCCACACTGGCAAAGTCACCTGACTGAGGTCACACAGCCAGTGGGCAGTGCAGTTAGAATCACAACTGCTGTTTCATTGCTGCTTTTCTGGTTTTCAAATCGTATTCTTTGGACTGAATTCTGAGCATGTGTGTGTGTGTGTGTGTGTGTACTTTGTATCTGCCTAAAATAGCTTCCTTATTTTGTAACTGGATTTTCTCCCCGAATAACTGTGTATCCAAAGAATGTGCAGATTCTCCAGCTGACAAAATCAATCCTAATAATCTCTCCCCTTCTTTGCCCAGTATTTACCCAGAAGCGGAAATATCAGCTGCTGGAGTAGCATGCCTGCTTCTGTGGGCTCTGCCAGTTTCCTCCTCCCTACCTTAAGCCACAGGCCTGCCCTTTTGTGCCTGCCGCTCATTCCTGGGCTCTGTTTCCACTGGAGTTGCCCTCCATCGTGCCCACTGATCCGAGAGGAAATGCCCCGTCTTCCCTCCTCCAGCCCCCGCCTGCCTGAGCATCGGCAGAGGGGGAGGTGTATCTGGTGACTGCACAGGTCATTCCTCATGCTGCTGCTGAGACTTGGAGCCCGAGAGGCAAAGGCGGGGGGTGGGCTGTCCGTGGAGGTCCCCTACCACTTCCTGTCTCTCAGTCCAGAGAAGAGTTGGGAAGCATCAGAATCCTCAGTGTGACGTGGTTTGTATGAACTAGATAACTAAAAAAGGTATCCCACCTTTGAGGAAATGCCACACTCAGGAAAATGCGCCAGGACGCAGAGGTTAAGCCAAGATTGGAGGTAGTGTTTCTAACTTTGAATCCTGGTCCCTCTTCTCAATAGCCTTGGGCCTCTGGGAAGTTGTACTTCTCTGTGCTACTGTTTCCTCAACCATAAATCGGGGTTAAATAAGGTGAAATAAAAATGCCACTTTATAGGTAATTTTGAAGATAGTTTTGATGATTAAATGAACAATGTAACTAGAATGTTTATCATAGTATCCAAAAATGTGAACTGGTATCACTACCTTACATTAGTAAAGCTTAATTTACAGGAGCTTTCCTATATGCATTACATTTTGATACATATGAAAGTATGATTCCTTTAAACAACATCTTTGTTACCTACTCACGCCTGCTTCTCTGTGTTCTGCTTGTAGCCCTGGAGAGGAAAATATCGATGAGGCAAAGCAGAGAGGAGCTGATAAAGCGAGGGGTCTTGAAGGAAATCTATGATAAAGGTAAGGGGTCTAGTCTCCCTACTGTCCATGGTCCAGAAAGCTGTGCATGGAGTGTGTATGCCTACCTCTGAGTGTTGGATTCCATTTCCTGAATGTTTACAACTCCAGACAATTCTGGAGAGAAAAGAGAATGTAGCAGACAGAGCCAGCACTGTCACTGTTATGTTAGAGGAAGGAAATAAAACTCCCTTGCTCTGAGCATTGCAGTCAAACCACAGGACACTAAGAAGAATGATGAGGCCCCAGCAAGGATGTAGGTACTTGGTTGTGAGCCTGGTGGCGTTCGAATACACACAGCTGGGTGAATTTAATTGCTTAGGCTCTTTGGGCACTAGGGGTTCCCAAGACAAATGTTGAAAATCCACAGGCATCTAGAATTTCCTTAACAGATTTTTTAATTGGCAGTTTGTCGTCCCACAATAGAAGAAATAGAAGTAGAGAAAATTATAAAATGTAACTGTACATATCAGATATTTTGAGTGATAACATTTACAGTGACTCAAGTGCTCTGTATGTCCATAGGTATTTGCCAAGAAATACCACTGTCTTTTGCTTATTAAATTACCGCCTTTAAATATGAATGTAAGCAGTGGCTTACACAATATAATAAATATTCTTCACCACCAGTCCTCTTCTAAGAGCCGTTCTATTTTAAATTATACCCTCTCTCCTGGCCCATATCCTTCCCTCCCCCTCCCCCTTTCCCCTTTTCTCCTCCCCCCCATCCCCTTCTCTCCCTGTTAAGGCTTTAAGTGAAATGACACTGGTTGCTCCCAATCTACACGGTCATCAGGAGTAATTGCCTATTCTAGGTCATCGTATTGCTGCGGACTGGTGTTCTTTGGTGGGCCAGATTATTAAATCGCATATCCTCCTTGAAACGCCCATACTGACAGTCAATGGGATCCTATAATTCTGAGTTTGCCGTGTTTTTGTAAGTCTCCTACAGGCCTAGTTCGCGTTCTCATACACACGGGCGGGTCAAGTTTCTAACTCGGGTGCTTCTCTCTGCGTCCGCTGTCTTCACTGAGTTGTTTCTTATTCCTCTGGGGCATTTCACCTTACCCATTCCTGTTCTGGGGCTTCCTGGAGGCACTTTCCAAGTATTTTTCTCCCGACACAAGCTGCCACCCTGAAATGCTGCAAGCAGGCACCACTCTTGCCTGGCCCGGTTGCAAGGGATGCTGGAGGTAGGAGTAAAGCTGTACTCTCTCAAACTAGCTCCTGTAATTATCAGAGCCTTCCAGGGCCAGGGAATCCCTATGGTGAGCCACTTTATCCTTCTACTTCAGGGCAAAGCCATGCACCAAAACACAACTTCCTTGGTTGACTAAGACCTGCAGGAGGAAAAGAAGCCATAATTTTGTGACTTTTCTCCAGCAGCTTGCTTTATGTACAAACCCCCATACCCTCCCTTGTGTCAGCTTTCAGTCTGCACGCTTCATTTCAAGCTCCTTTCCTCATATTCACTCCCCAGGAGAGGCAGGAGCTATCCAACACAGGTATACGATTACATAACAAGCATCCAAGTGCTTAAATGTGAATTCCAGTCACAGCTGAAACTTCAGATCCAGTGAAGTGATCTTTGCTCCTCCCTCCTTTCTTTCTGGAACCTTTCTGTCTCTCACTCTAAAACTTCAGGAATATTCTAGAGAATACATTTTACCATAGCATTGATTATGTCCATTGCACACAACAACTGGGTTACAGTAACTGACTTCCTGACTTAAGTCATAGACAGAGAACAACAGCCTCATTTTGTAGAGGAAGAAATGGCAGCCATTGAGGCTGTGGCCCGACAGCGCCACGCCAGCAGTTAGGAGATCCCCAAGAGCCAGAGCCTGTTCTGACCACATTGTTTGACAGTGCATGAAATGACTGGCTGTGGAGGAAAGGACAGGCTCACCCCACTTGTCCCCTCAACTTTCTGTTTTATTTTTGTCTTAGCACTGTCTGCTTCTTGCCGTTTGGCTTCTGGCTGCCTTTCCTTACTAGCACATAAACTCCAGGAGAACATGACCCTCCTAGTCTTACTGCCAGATCTCCCAAGCATCAAATGCTTGCAATAGGTAAGGCTTACAAATAGGTTTATTGTTTGGGTGATGGTTTCCCATTGCCAAGAAGGGAGGGACTAAAAATAAAAGCCCATTCCACATAGTACCTATAAAAGTTTGTATTTGCTGTGGGTTTTCCTGATAAAAGCATCCATTTTGTATCACTGTGGATATTAATCACATTACTTTATGTTATATCACCTCAGCAGTTAAGAACATGGGCCTTAGAATCAGACTGTTTGGGTTCCATTCTGGGACCACTACTGACTAGCTGTGCAACTTTAGTCAAGTTGCTTAACTTCTCTGTGCTTCTGTTTCTTTATCTGAAAGTGTGGAGAACATTGTTGTAATGAAGATTACAGGAGATAATGCATGTGCATTAGTTCGCTAGAGCTGCCATAACAAAATGCCACAAAAGCCACTGGGTGGCTTAAACAGCAAAAATCTATTTCCTTGCAATTCTGGAGGCTGGAAGTCCAAGATCAGGGGACCAGCAGGACCAATATCTGGTGAGGCCTCTCTCTGTCTTGCAGATGGCCACCCTCTTGCCATGTCCTCACATGGTCTCCTCTCTTTGTACACACACTCCTGGTGTCTCTCTTCCTCTTCTTATAAGGACCTCAGTCCTGTTGGATTAGGGCCCACCCTTACGACCTCACTTAACCCGCATCACCTCCTCAAAGGCCCTTTCTCCAAATACACTGGGGCTTCAGTTACAACACAGGAATTTGAAGGGAAACACAATTCAGTCCATAACTACGTGTAAAGAGAACAGCGGATCATCCCCTAAATGCTCCACGTGCTGACCTAGTGTATGATTAGCAGTCTGGTGCAGGAGCAGCAGCATCGTTTTATGTTTTTGGATCCATTTATGTGCTGCACCCTAGGTCAGCAGGCCCAAGAGTTAGGGGACACTATCGGCCCCTTTCATCTGATGGCCTTACCAATGTGGGGCTCCGACAGGAGCCCAGCCCCCTGAGACCTGATTCCTGTGCCTTCTCACATCTCCAGCTGCCGTCTCTGAACCTCTGAAAGGGGCATTTTCTGGTCATTTTCTTCCCTTTCTACAATACCATTCACCTTGCTTTATCCAGGATTCTGGTGGGTAAAACAATTAAAATTTATTGCAACAACCTGAATGAACAACAAATGGCAAAGAGACTTTAATCGTTTTCTCAAGTTGTTTGTTTCAAGGATAAATTTCACAGATTTGGAGCAATCATTCCATACCTTCTGGCCGGTAATTCCTCATGCTGCACTGCCTCCTGTGTTAGCACACACGGCTCTAGTCACGTGGCAGCAAAATAGATTCCACTGGAGATCTGTGGCTCCTGACAGCTGCCCATTGATTTGTAATTACTGTCAGCCTCTCTGCCCGTCTGTCAGGACTGGCCCCTGTTTACACTGAAGTTACATTGTTTTGTGTATGATACTGCTAATGTGATAGAAAGCAGTTTATGTTTAAGTGGGTAAGCTTTCCTCTTCTGGCTTCTTTGTGTTACTGATTTTGCTTAATTTTACCCCACTAGCTCATGGAAAGCATCAAGATAAACTATAGTGAGAGGAGACTCATAAATATTTGAGCAAGGTGAACACAGAATTCATGTGGTTTTATTACTCAGACAGTTCTCCTCAAAAATTGTTTATATTTTTCATAGCTGGTTGAAAATCCCAAACTGGTCCATAAGTTCAAATTGGTAAAATGAAAGCTTGGGCCAAAGTGGGAAAAGTATCTCAGATGTCTATAAGAACTAGCTCAGGAATTTTTCACTTAATGGAATGCGTTAGAAGTAAACATAAGCTACCCAATGTCTTGGGTTTTTTTTTATTATTATTGTTTTCTACATAGAATCACAAAAGTTTAGAGTCCAGAAGGCAGTTCAGAAAAAAGTTTAAAATTCAGAGAAAATTTTTTGATCCCTGGATATACTGAGGCTATGTAAGGATGCAGCAAACTTTGAAAACTACATAAAATTTTTTACTTGTTAACCACGTAGGTTAACGTGTTAGGTTACTACTTGTTAACGTAGTAGGGACATAAAATTGTAAATTCTTTTTCTGCCATTTTCCACAATAAGGGTGTAGTAGTTTTAGGAATAAACACAGTGTAAACATTAAGATGAAACATCAAGATGAAACATCATCACTGTGAATAGTAAAAATGTTAAACCAATTAATGGTGGAAAATAATCTGTAATTTGGCAGCTTATTTTTAACTATTTGTTGCCCTATTTGTTTGAATTAGAACTTCAGGGTTTTCCAAGACTACTAGAACATCCATTATTCATTCACCAAATTGGTACTGAGTGCCCACTCTGTGCCAGGTTGTCTCCTAGGTATTGAGCTTCAGGGATAACCAAAAAGCAAAACCCTTGCCTTCTCAGAGTTTACATGCTATTAGAGGAAACAGAAAATAATTAAATAAGCATGTGATATATTTAATGAATGAAAAACACTATAAAGAAAAACAAAGCAGCAGGGTGAAGAGAGAAAGACAGAGAGGGATCCATGATTTTAGGTAAATGCAATCGTGGAGAGCCTCTGGAGGAGGTGATGTTTGCCCAGAGACCTACATGAAGTGATTGGTGGTTGAAACGGGGGCAGGCAGTAGTCCTTCTACTATTTTAATAGAACTTGAAACCTAATTCACGGGCTCATAAGTTCTTTAAGTTGACTCAGCATGTTTCTTTCAAATTAAAACTTCTGTATCACATTTGCCTCTCAATTCTTTGTAAATCAGAACACCTCACCTCCTGCTCAGAACCTGCAGTGGCTCCCCATTTCACTGAGAGAAATTCCGAGTTCCTGTGCCAGCCCACGAAGCCCTCAGTGATTTGCCCTGCAGCCCCTAAGCTTGCTTCGGCTCCCTGGCCATACTTCTGTGTGACCTTCTGTCAGCGGCGCTTCAGCAGCCCCTGGAGGTCAGCATTGGCCCCCTCCCCCTATCCCACCCCCCCAGAGAGCCATCCACATGGTTTATGCCTTTTTCAAGTCTTTGCTCAGATGTCACTCTCTCAAGGACGCCTGCCCTGGGACCACCAGATTTTTAGTCCTAGTCCCTAATCCTTAGGCCCATGACCCTGCTCTATTGTTTGTTCTTTTTTTCTCTCTCTCTCTTACCACCTTCAGACATGCTGTGCAATTAATTACTTACTTACTGTATTCTTTTTCTCATCTCTCTCTCCTCACTGAAACATAAGTTCCACCAGGTGGGGTGGGATATTCATCAGGTTTGTTCTCTGATGTAGCCTGAGTGCCTACAGTGATGCGTGGGACATAACTGATGCTCAGTCAATTATTTCCGAAAGACCATCAAATGCAAACCTGAGGCTGTGTGTGCATGTTCACACCACTGGATTTATTCGCCTGGGTTGGCAAAATCTAGGAACTCTGATCCCTCTTGTTTATTCAGTTTTATGATCTATTAAACTTTATGGCCAGTTATTAAAATAGGCAATATTGTATTATGGTATATTTATGTATGTGGATGCCAAACACTCTATTTTCAAGCAGTGGCTTTTAAGTGTTGCAGAGAAAAATATCCTGAAAACAAGGAACCATTTGGCTATTAGCAAAATAGCGATGATATTTCTCAGACTTAGCAAGGATCTCAAGAGGTCTCCTGGCCTAGTTGCTGTCATGTTGAAGCACCTGAAGCTGGCAAGGTTATACATAGTGACTTGGCTAAGGGTACATGGCTAGTTGTAGACTCTTAAAACCCCTGTTCAGACCACATGCCCTCTATTTGGAATTTATAGGAACACATGAAAACCTTGTAGTATGTTTCTCATCAGTAGCCAGAGGACCTTGGCCAACTTTGCTATTAGTGGCTATTGCAAATAATCTCTACAAAGAAACATAATGCTCTACTTAAAGAATATTAAAAGAGATAACGGTGGCAATTGCACTGAATTTTCATCACTGGGTTTTCCTGTGAAACCTCAATTCTATCACAATTCCACTTGCTTTGTATAGTTTGGGTGTTAAATTCACATGGATATGTATGTATATATATATCTTACCAGGAGGGGAGGAGAAGGGAAGGAGACCATCTCTCTGCCATGGACGATCAGCAGCACCCTTGCTTCATACCCATTTCCATGCCTTAACTGGGAGCGTGAAGCTAGAATGTGTGGCAGCCTGAAGAGATGTAGTTGAAACTGCTTCAGGTCACCTCATTGTTTCCACAGCAATCACACCAAGACCCAGGGCGGTGCGGGGAGATAATCCCATAGGAGGGGAGAGAAGAAAATCAGGGGGCACTGTAAGAATAGCACTGATTATGTGCCAGTGAGCAATTTATTTTTTGGATATCTCAGACTCAGTGTGGCCAAACCGTGGGAATTGGGAATTGCAGATAACATTTCACAGTAAATAATAAAGTTCATTGAGGTGTGCCTTTTTCTCTTAATCGAGTTAGAGCAACACTTTGGAAGGTGTTAGTTTTAATTATAAACACAAACAGAAGCTCCCTGAAGTGGACAACTCTCTTATGCAGAGCCTACGTTCTCCCCTCTCTGGCATTCAAGAGAAAAAAGTCTGATAATTAAAAGGTGATCATCTATTAAAAACAGAAACTCCCCCCTGTCTCAGAAGAGACAAAGGTAGTAGACATGAGCCTTTTTAAGTCCTATTGTTTATCTTGTATCTGAGGTGCATAGACTTTTAAAGGCTTGAAGTTTATGGGAAATGCTTTTCACAGCCTTTACCAGGCACTGTTCTTTTGTCACATTTTGAGCTGTACCTGATGGCTCGCCTAGGAATGGCATCTTCTGAGAGCTGTAATGAGGAGTAACTGTGTGCCAATCAAAAGCATGTTTATTTACAGCATTGGCAGCATATACTTATTAGCATAGCACCTAATACAATGATTGTGATAGTGGGTAAGTAAAAAGTGACTTGAACAACAAAAAGAATAAAGAGATATTATGAACAAAATTCTCTAAGCAACAGTGTTCTTTCAGAAAATCATTATCACAAGCCAAAAATTGAATTGAATTCTTATTATAGTTATGAGCCAGCATTCCCCAGTAAAAGTATGCATCTCTTGGATGTTTGTGGATGCCTGTGATATGGCAGGCACCATTCTGGGAATAAGAATGTCCTCCAGGAGGGACAAGCCAGGAGCCCCCGGCTGACGGAACTTTGAGTCCCGGGAATGGGTTCTGGCGCTCAGTGGTTACCACAGGATGTACACGGAAGTGTCACTCGCCCAGGCTGGGGACTTACAGAGGGATCCTCGGCAGAGTGGTGCTGTAGAGGAAGCCTGAAGTATGACAAGAATTATCCTAGAGAAGATGGATGGGCCAAGGGAGTGTTAGAAGCAGGACTAACACATGTGGAGGATCCGTGAGAGTGACAGCATCAGTGCATCCGTGTAGTCAGGGGCATGGGGGCAGATCATGAGGGCAGGAGAACTATACTGGCTGGTCCTTCTTTATTCTGCGAGCAGTAGGAGCTTTAGCAGGTTTTCTACGTGATCAGATTTGCAGCCACATCACTCTGTCTATGTGGAGAAGGCCTTGGAGGGAGACCAGTTAGCGGACCATTGCTGGGATTCAGATGATGTAGTGACAGGTAGTGGGAATGAGAGTCATAGGAACATGGGGTGGGGAGGAGAGGACAGACTGGAGAATTATAGGTGATGGGATCAAGAGGGCCCTGCGACTGTTTAGATTTGAGGAGTGAAGGGGAGGGTATAGGCAAGGCTGATACTCAGCATTCTAGCTTGGGCAACTGGGGGACAGATACAGGGGACGTTCACTGGACTGGGAACCCAAGAGAAGCGAAGTTAGGGCACAGAATATCATGGTGGTTTGGCCACACTGACTCTGAGACATCCGAATGTCTAAGCAGACCACTGCACATAGAGATACGAGGCTCAAGAGGGAATCCAGCATGCAGACACAGGCTTGGAATCGTCGTGTAAGTAGTCATGGAGTCATACACATTGATATTTCATAGAGAGGATGTAGAATGAGAAAATAAGTGGCTCTCATAGGAAATCCCATGGAACCCAGTCTGGGAGTTTAAAAAAAAAATGGTCTTGAAAGAAGACAAACACTCAAAGATTGAGAATTAGACAGAAAAATAGGAAGTAAACCGGAAATGCATGGCACTGTGGAAGCCCAGACAAGAGGTGGTGGTTCAGTGGAGGAAAATGGTCTGAACAGACAGGTCAGATAAGATAAGGACCAAGAACTGTCCTTTTGGTTATTTTTATGCTATTTAATTTGTAGGCTCTTAATTACCTGTGAAACCCATGTGTGGTCAGCAAGGCTAAAGTTTAAATACTTCTGGTTTCAGGTAACAAAAACCTTACGTCAAGGAGGCTGAAGCAAAAAGCAGATGTAGACCAATGATCTTCGTGTGTTTTGTCCTCTAAAGTATTCCAAACACCTTGAACATGTTTGGCGTTTGTCAGTGTTCGTTTAATATTTATTGCGTGAATGAGTAAATGAATCTCACATAATTAAATCGGTGGGTGGACAGTTCTAACCCCTCGTGGTAGCAAGATGGATGCAGTGGTTCCAGGAACACATACAAATGCAATATCCGGGGGAAAGAGAGGGCTCTCTCTTCTCAGTATCCTTTCCTAAAATAAAGAAAATCTTGCCCACGGGTTCTCCAGAATTACTCTTCATTTCTCATTCACCAGAATTTTTGGAGATAACCACTAGATTTTTTTCCCCTGATTTTGACAGACTGTTCCATAAATCAAAGTGTTCCAGGTACAGTCAGTTCCTGGGAGCTGCTGCCTAATATGAGCTATCCTTGGAAGACCCACCACATGCCATCCTTTCTAACTTCCTCTCTTGGACCCCACCTATGAAATCAAAGTAGGGAATTGTACCTCGGGCAAGGTGGGCACCACTGCCTCACTCACATGCCCCAGCCTTGTGTGGCTTGATCCCTCCACAGCCACTGACCTGCACTGATGTAATGAGAAGGCACATCAACCTTTGGAAGGCTTGTAGCTAATAGAAGGTCATACTTAGGAAAGCTTTCCAGAACTCATACTTTTGCCTAAGACTTGTGTAGAGTTAGACAAGTCAGGGGCCATTTAACTTTAGTCCTCACCTAAATATCTGTAAAATAATGGTGCTCTGGTTCTGATCCCACTTTGCTTGCCTTCTAGCTATACAAGGTACAGGGCAGCTTTTCATCTCCCTGGACGCTGTTCTGACTGAATGTAACCCCAGAATCCTAGGCTGCTGCAGCAGAGCCATGCTTTTCTTTAATGCTCTCTCACTACTCCCAGCTCCCAGCCTGCCTGATGAAAGCAGTCTGTCCCCAGCCGGCTGGCCCTCCTGCTGTCTCTGGGAATACCCACAGAATGGCGGTGTTCTCTTCCATTCTGTGCTGCCCCTACTTGCTCTCTCGAGGGACATAATCCAGTGTGGGCTTTTGAACCATAGCCTGTCCAGAGTAAAGTGCTCCATAAATGTCAATGATGGCCTCCACCAGACAGATGTATCTGGCCTGTACTGCAAGTCTGCTCTTCTTAGACGCCTACCTCCCCTCACCAGTTCCCCTTCCCATGAACAAGGGGAGCTGAGATTCCTTTGTGAGGCCTCAGGACTTCTCTGCAGGCCACGTCCACTATGTGGTTCCATGTTGCCGCTCTCAGGCTCCCACTATCCACACACCCTGGAGCACGTCCCCCTGTCCCATGCTCTCAGCTTCCCACTGCAGCAAATTTCTCTAAAGGAAAGATTAGCCACCAAACTGGCCACTCATTGTGATGTGGACCAGTTTAGCAACACCGAAGTAACCTCTCAGTTCCAGGAGTGGGGTCACTTTGCATATTCGTTAGGCCCAGTATTGTGATTCTCAAGTCCGTCCTGAGCTGTACCGGCCAGTAGAATTTTCAGCAGTCCCGGAGATGTTCACCATCTGTGCTGGCCAGTCCCCCAGGCCCTGGCCATGTGTGGTTGTTGAGCACTTCAAATGTGGTTAGTCTGAATGAGGAACTGCATTTTAAATTTTCTTTAACTTTAACTAACTCAAATAATAGCCACATGTGGCTCCAGGGTACCCCACTGGAGCTCTGCTAGAGAAACAGAGCTACTCAAACTTTGAAATGGGAAGCCCTTATCACTTTCCTCCCCCAGTCTAGCCATCGAGGATGTTTCACATCTTGGATATTCCAGTTACCCTCTTAACTGTGAAAGGTCCCCTTGCACACGATGTGATCTGTAAGGTTCACACTATCATACAGAAGTATAGGAGAGAAACGGAGCCACTCAGTCCATTTTATATTCAGTCTCTGCCCCAGTTAGATTTGTGATGTAAAGATGCCCAGCATCAGCAAGATGCTAAAACCCTCTTTCAGCAACCAACCTTACAGCCACAGTCACTATTGGAAACAGTGGCCAGAGCCATCATGTATCTTGAGGCTAGATCACGTAACAACCAGTGGCTGTGGTGTGAAGCTTGGCGCGGAGACATAGCTGCACCCGGACAGATGGGAGAAATAGCTCTGACAGACAGATGCCACAGCTTGATGCAGTGAGGTGTTTGTGGTCAGGGAAGCAGCTGAGAATCCACAGTATGTTGAACCATGGTTTGTTGACCATGAGGGCCAGTAAAAGGCAGAAAATGTTTGATAAATCCAACAGGAAACAGTGATAGGGAAGTGCAACTGAAACAAGTCACCCAAGGTCAATGCCACTTTTATGATGGGAAGTCATTGCTACTCACACATTTAATGTTTTAAGCAAAATCCTGTGAACAGAAGGAAAAAATTATTAACACAAAATAAGATATTAAGTCCAGAACAGTAGCAGCAATAAGAAAAGGCAAGGTGATTCTTCAAGCTCAAAAGCATGTAGATTCCATTCCATGTATGAAATCATTCAATCGGAGTACCACAGAATTGATTAAATCCTGAGATTGAAATACATCTTGCACAGATTTTCAAGATAGGTTGAGAAGAAATCTCTGAGTTATAAAGATGCCTGTATCAGACAGAAAGGAACCTCAGGGCTCTTGCACAGCTGTTCCTCTGTGTAAATTGGTCAGAATAATCCAGACTTCTGGCTGAAAGTAGAGATAAAACATAAACTGGAAGATTCTCTAACTTGTCGATCCAAAATAGAGCTTCCCTGATCTCACAGAATCCTGCAGTGTCTGCTTTAAATCTTATGATACACAAATACTTTTGAACACACACATATACACAATGAGAGACACACAGACACACTCGCAATGACTTTCCCTCACTGGGAAAGAAAATGTACCAGAAGAGGGAAAAAGAAGGACTATAGTTTTTCACTTTGCAAATAAGACTTGTAGTTCAAGTCTTTTTACATGCTCAAGAACAAATATACTAATTACTAAGTAGGCAGTGTTTAATAGGAGTGTATTGCTTTCTGTGTATGTTTAAAACTCTACAAAATGGTATCTGTAGCACCATTTAGTTTAATCACATCCATTCCCTGAGCTCGGGCAAACTGAAGAAATTATCTCCATCAAAAGTTGACAAATACCAGGGAGCCATTTCCAGCTTCATAGGTTTATAGCTTTTAATCCTTCAATGAAATCCTTAGATAAATTATTTCTTAGCTAACTGTTGCTTGGCACATCATTTTGCAGACTATGAGAGCAGCCAGTGGCTTTGATTGCAATGACTTAAAAGGTTATTGGATTAACAGAAGCTTTTTCAAAACTCTATGTACTGTTGCTAAATGACACCTTTGTGGGTTACAAAACAATAGTTATGTCCCCTTTATGGGAGGGTTTTTCCTACTTAATGGAAAAAGTTTATCAATGTCAAAACAAAACAAAGACATTGGATGAAGTCTGTTTCATGGCTCGTTAATAGTAGGGCCACTACCGAAGTCTCACTTCTCGAGAAAGCACCGTCAATCCTCTAGGTAATTCATCAGGCACTCAATGGACATGCCCTTTTTGGGCAAAGAGCATGTTTGAGAGGCTAAACTGAGAACATGGAACAGGCTGAACAGCAGCTCTTGTCCAAGGGGAAAAACAATTAGCAAATGCTCACGTTAGGCTCTTCTGACATGTCTTCACAAAGATAAACATTTGCTTTAACAGAGGTGGCTTCACTTTTTGATTTTGCTTGAATTATAGGTGTTGGTGAGCACCAGTAAATTAAAACGTGCTTGAATTTTCACAAGTGTGCATGTGTAAAGTCTACACATTTGCATTACCAAGAATAATGCAGTTCAGCTAACAAGGCCTCATGTTTTCAAGTCTAAAATTGCCGCATGATGCTTCACTTACATGATAATTTTTCTTATCTCATGATGTCCTTCATTATTCTTCTCTACAAGTACTAACAGAATTTGAGTTGCTACAAAACAACCGCATGCCTTATTTTTAAAGGATTGCTGTAGTGATCCTGTGCCAGCCATAAAGAATTAAAATTTCAACACAAGTCATTTTAAATGAGATCACACAACTCGCCGTCACCACATACCAGCTCAGAACCCACTATTTATCTGACATTACACAAGTTATTTAAACTATCTACTGTTCACTTGTCCTTATACAATTAGGAGAATTTTGGTGCCAGCTTCTTCAGATTGTCTTATATATTTATTTAATGAACAAGTGCCTGGCACATAATAAATTCCCAAAATATTGTTTAAGGGGTTGTTTATTATTACTATAATATATACAGTGTCCAGCATAGTGCTTGACACTGGACATGCCCCAGATGCTCTGAAAATGTTTCTTTCACCAGACTTTTCACCTTTTCTTTCTTCCTCCCTTTGAACATAGATATTTTTTTATGTAGAGCACATCCTCAAGGGCTATACCCAGACTTTACTTACCAGCTTTTAAAAATAAAAATATAAAAACTTGATTAGCTAGCAGGGAGGGGGGAGTGTCAAAAAGAAAAGAAAAACACTTTATTAGCTAACAATAAACGTGAAATCCATCATGCACTTCCCATTCATGCTGTCATGTATCCAAACTGAGCAAGATAATACAAGGGAAAGGAAACCGAAATGGAAAACGTTTGCTGTTTCAGCTTTTCTGTTATCTCAGACTTACTTGCAAGTTTCTGGGGGCCTCATTCTCAATCCTTCCGGCTGTCATACAGCTAACACTGCTCTCGAAGGAAGGTGGGCATTATCGCACATGGTCCTTTGTTTTCAAGGGACAGAAGCTGAAGTCCCAGAGGTTAAGTGACTTGTTGCAAGCTAGTGGTGGGAAAAACAAGAGCTGGCCCCACGCTCAGTCTGACTCTTTCCACTGCCTGCTGCTGCTCTCTTCCCCCAGCCCCCCTGAGAATGAGTTAAGGGTGCTCACCAGCCCACCTCCCAGGACGCAGGCCTCCCAGGGAGCATGGCTTAGGACATACCCTTTCTATCGTCTACCAGTGGGTCCTTTGATTTCTTTTTACGTGAAACGGAACAATCATTCTCTTCCCTTGAGTCTCAAGACTGTTAAGGATCTGAGGGGTCCCCTATTAGCACTCTCACTTCCTCTCTGAGTTTCTGAACCATTTGAGAGGTAAGACAAATGGGAGGTCAAAGTAGGGTATCCCCTTTATTACTGATAAAGGCTGGTCTGGGGGATAACTCTCTACTCTGTCCCACCTCACAAGCCTGGACCTCAGATCTGCCCACCCAGAGGGAAAGTCTGAGTCCTGAGTCAATGCTGGTCCAAGGGAAGGACACAGAATACACCCCCTGCTCACCATATGGATAGATTTGCCCCACCTGGTGGAGAAAGAGGAACCAGCGGTGACATCCCAGCCGTGAGGTGACTGGAGAGGGGCAAGACGCTGGGCAAAAAAGATAAGGAAGGCTTAAGGACAATGCCTCCTCAAGTAACCAGCAGAGGTGTGAGGAAGAAGTTTTCCCCTCCAACAAAAACTTTTTTTTTTTTTGCTTAGTTTAACAAAGCTGCATACAATTTTTTTGATTTTGTTTTTCTATAAATGTAAGCATCTGTACAGAAAAAAAGGTTAGTGGTTATTAAACCCTATTTGTATCCTGCCAAGTTTACTTCAGAACTTTGCCAACCTGCATACACATTTCATTTTGATGGCATCATAACCACCATGTACATATTGTTCTCCATTCCTGCCTCTGTACTTGACATTATTTCAAACATATTTTTATGTATCAGCATCACCCACATGGTTGTTTCATTTGCATTTCTTTTGTTCCTAGCAAGGCTCTGCATTTCACAAGTGGCACCTGGGACTTAATTATTATTTATTCGTACAAATACTCTTCGTACTTGAAATACTTATTTTATTAGCTATGTTTAGCTCATATTTTCCCATTATGCTCCTTTTTTTTCCTTTGTATTTGGTGTACAGCATTTTATTTTACAAATTAAAAATCAAAAAGTTTTGTGAGTGAGTCAGAACTACCCATCTGGCTTCCCTGTTATACAACCTGAATAAATAAGTGTGTGTATGTGTGTGTATACATTTATAACATTCTACTTTTAATGATTTGATATATAGATATAAAGTAACTCTTTGTACTCATAGTCAACTATTATTTATTAAATAAGTATTTCTTATTCAACTAGAAATATGGTTTTAAACATAGGTTTAAAAAATTATATAAACCATAATGCATAGCCTAGAAAATTAGGTCCAGTGGTGAGCCTAAGTTTAAAGTATTTTTTTTGAAATTAAAATTGATATTTTTATCTTAAATTCAAAGGGCCATATCTATCCTTCATATAATTTTTAATGTTATTTAATGTAACTGTTATTACATTGTATACAAAAGAACCTAACATAATTCCTGTTACCCATTCTCCATGGTGTCATTTATGTACTAAAAAACATGAGTTAGCCTTATGCTTTGACAAAATTTAATTGGTCAGAAGTTGATGCCAGTCACCCTAAAACCAGGGAATATTCCTAAAGCAAAACAATCAAAATAACAAAAACAACAAACCCCACCAAAAAAAAACAACAAAAACTACTTGGAATATTGTGACAAAGGTGACATCTTATTATAGGTGGGTACAATCAATTCCTAAACAAAACAAAACAAAACAAAATTTTCAATGTATCATTGAGCCAATTCTCTGGAATACAACTTTTACATAAATCATACTTTAGGAACATTATAAAACTTCTCTGAAAAACAAGATCCTCCTCTGATATGTGGTCTCCATCTACTCTGAACACATGTCTTCTGTTTTCCTTCACCTGCTTCTCAGGGCTTAACTTCTCACTCTTGCTTCTCTTTCCCAACCAGCCCGCCAGTAGAACTCACCCTGAGTCCCTCTGTATCTGCATTTCTGCATTTCTTCATCACAGGTGAACCAGCTCTTCTCCCCGACCCCCAGGCAAGCCTGTTTTCTCCTCTGCCGTTGGCACAATGCCTGGCTTAAGGGAGGTGAGGTGACGGGTCTGCTGACAGGGCCCTGGAGGCAGCTGACTGGGCAGTAGTTTCTACAAGAATCACCGGCACCTAAAAACACATGGCTCCCTTCCTCTCAAGGTCACTGTGAGAGTTGGTAGTTTCTCGTTTGGGATGCATGCTTTTCATTAGAAGCTGTCAAGGGGTGTTTGTCAGTGGAGTGAACTAATTCACTCTCACCTTCCGTTCCCTCTCCTTGATTTGGTGTTTACTTGACTCTACTAAGAATTTCATTTCTTGTGCCTCACAAGCTGAGGAGGAAAATAAGGCCAGTACAACTTCCTTGGCCAGTTCTCTATCTTAGATCCATTGCTTTCTCCATCTCACCGTTTAAATCCATGATGTTGAGCTGCCCTCTCTTCTGTGTTCTCTTCCCTGCTGCTCCCGTGACCTGACTTTACCTTGTCGCCTCTGTCTGCCTCTGGTTCATGTTTCACTTGTTGACCGCCCCCCTGCTGCTCTCTCTGGTTTGACAAGCCAGCCTGCTGCTTTCTGGTCCTCCCTGAGGCTTCAACCAGCTGTCGCTGTTCCATGTTCGCCACCAAACGGCATCTTCTGCCCTGACCCTCATCATGACCAGGCACTGTTGCCATTCCCGGTTCTCATGCCTACCTGGATTCCTTACCATCAGTCCAGTGGTTCTCAAAGTGTGGAACCCTGACCAGCGAAAGCAGCTTCCTCATCACCCAAAAACTTGTTAGACGTGCATATTCCGAGTCCCATCCCAGGGGGACTGAGTCAGAATCTCTGAGGGTAGGGCCCAGCGACCTGTGTTTTAATTTCTCTTCAGGGAATTGTGATGCTCTCTAAAGTTGAGAATCGCCACCTCAGCCCATCTCATCTCTTCTCCTGCCCTCGCCCTTCTCCTTATTCAGACTTTACTAATTTCGGTAGGAAACATTGGAGGCTATCGTGTGCCACTGTGAAAACCATTATTACAAATAGTTTTAGAAAATCATGTAAAACACCAAAATATTTTCTAATACTCAACAAACTCTTTCTCATCCACAATAATGAGTGATGGTGATGCTCTAGATAGAGAAAGGTACAAATAATCCATGAGATTCATCCAAATCAGGAGGGTTAAGAAAAGAAAAACAGTTTTTCTAATAATTCCTGCTCGTATTATTTTAAATGCTGGTAAGTTAATTTAAAATATGCTGGTAAAGATGCTGATAAAACAGTGCTGGTAAATAACAAGAAGACATGGAGAGTTGAATAATCTTTAAATTAACCAATCTTGGAATTACCAAGTGTTAGGAATTCCCAGCTAACCTCTTAGCTTGATTGGTTTATGGGGTCCATTACATTAATGTTTCTACATTAATGTTAGTGTATGTTTGAAATGTCATTAGGAATTTTAAAATAATAATTATTAACAGTGGCAGCATCATCTATCTCCATGTTATATGCAGCCAAATCAAATGATTTTCACTTGTCATTACCAATCTCAGTCATAAATGATATTAATAATGAATTTTTTGTACCTGTTGAATGGTTTTAATTGATTTCTATTAGGTGTGTGTGTGTGTGTGTAGCTAGATAGGTAGGTAGGTAGATAAAACATGGTTATCAGTGTTAGTGTTAAAGACATGATCAAAAGTTAAAAAATTTGTGTGGTCTTTACATTGCTGCTGGATAAATAGAAAAACCCTTTAAAATTTTTTTCACAAGGTCCAAGTGGGTGTCATCAGATATGAGAACATTAATGCAGATAAATTGCACTCTACCGGAAATTCCTTCTAAAGGCTCAGAATTCTAGTTGCAGAAAAGATTTCATACAGGAAGATGGATGATGGTCAGCAGAGCTTTTTTTTCCATAGTAGCGTAAACACTGGAAATCCCTTGGCAACCAACCACAGGGAGATAGCTAAATAGATGTCAGTTTATTGATCCAATACAACCATTAAGATGCTAATTGTTTTAAAAACACAAAATTTCATACATAGTGAGATTACAACTATGAAAACTATATGCAGAAAAGAAACTGTTCCGTATTTCTTCTTTTTTTCAATGTCTTATTTCTTTTTTTTTCTCTGTTTTTATTTTTTCAATGGAAATGTATATTTAGAAATTACAACAGTGGAATTCCCAAGACAGTTTCCTCTCCAAAGTGCTTTGGGCCTTTGTGACTTAGCAAAGGTAGTTTTACTCCATAGGGAGCTAAATAGAGAGTTAATCACATCCCAAGGAGGGCCTCTCTGTTACTAGGAAAGGCTCTACCACTAAGCCAGCTGCCTGAATGAAACCGAGATTCATGGAGAGAATCTAAAGTAATCCAGCTGCAGGCGTATCTTTTTTCCCAGTGTTGGATCTATGGTACTTTGAACTGTCAAAAAGTACAGCAGTCATTTGATTTCATCTTTGCCACGGAGAAGCAGAACCTGGCAAAGGCACTGAAGCCCCTTCTCCTCTGATTGTCTTACCCACGACTTCTATTACGCTTGCAACATCAAAAGTCAAAGTGGTTTCCTAGGGATGTGTTCAACTGAATGGCAGCTGCATCATTATTCCAGCGACTGTGAACTTTAAGCAGAGCTCCTTCCCACGGGGTCAGTCTGAGCGTGCTACATTAAAGCATGCCGCGAGGACTGGGGAGCATCCGTTACGGGATGGCGATGCATTAACATTCACAGCCGCAGCCCTTCCCAGTCTGAAGACTGTGTATTTTCCATAGCATTGGCCTTCTGCTCTGCTCTTCTTAATGAGGAGTAGCAATCATATTATTAATCACAGTCATAACTACTACTACTAACATTTGAGGCTTACAAAAAAGCCAAATGAAAAGAAGGGGGGAAAAAACCTCAGTCTTCAAGTGCCCGTGCTTTATATCATCTGCTTCAGATGATTTTTTTGATATTCATTGTATATTTTCTTCTATGGCTATGGAAGATTCAGGTCAAATATCATATGCCCTTGAGCCATGTGCTGACTAATGCCTGTCAGTTTGTAAATTACTCTGTTGAACATGCATTTCATTGGGCTGATTCTCGTGATGGGGGATGCAGGAGGGCGGGAGATCCTTTGCCACCACACAGCACTGTGTATAAAATTAAGGCGGTGGGAGGGGCACAGCGGAAGGAAAAGATTATTTATCCAAGATTAACCTTGGAGTCATTTCACTGTTTCATTTCCACAAGTAAATCATCTTTCTTCCAGCTTTACAACAGGTAATGCTTTACTGTTTCTGTGTTTCTGACTAAGCATAAGTCTTTCACCTGGATATTTATTCCTCTTAGTGAAACAACTTTCAGTCCTCTTTAAAAATTATTTTGACTTTAATGTTTAGTTATCTAGGACTCCGCTGGGCTAGGATGAAATCACACTGGGGGAATTTTGATTTGACAAATGGCCATTGTTCAGAAGCCTTTGATCCTTCCACCGTGGGATTAAACTAGCTGCCCCTTGTTTTGCTGAGCTTTAAGCAACATCAAAGTCTGCCAGTACTTCCCAGCATCCTTGAGCTTCTGTGTCCCTGCGACTGGAGTTTAGAGCCCTCCTAAACACTTACTACCTAGAGAAATTGGATGCTGGCAGTGGTCAAGAGAAAACAGCTGAGTTTTTTCCTGGAGCCTTTGAGTATCATACTTCTGGTGCTGGTTGAAAGATATGAAACCCTCTCCCTAAAGTGAGAATTCTAATCCTGGCTTTCCAGTCTCTGGGGCTTGCTCAATTTTCCCAAGTTTTCAAGAACTATGAAGAAAAGATCCATTTTAATTCACTTTCATTAAAAAATACACACAAAAAGTGGTAGGTTATGAATAGAAAGATGGAGAGAAAAGAGGCAGTTTGCTGAGATCATTGGAAATTGTTGCCCTGGGGGGTTATATGCCATATATCTAAAAAATAAATGTTTTAAAAGCAAAAGAACAAGTGTAGAATTTACATACTGACCTTGATAAAGAGTGTTCAAAACCATCTAGATTCAGTTAGCAGGGTGTAAGTGTCACCCTCCCCTGGAAGGCAGGCATTGTGTAACTCTGCAATCTCCTTCTCGCTCTGACAGACGGGGAGCTCTCCATCTCAAATGAAGACGATTCCCTGGAAAACGGACAGTCCCTGAGCTCCAGCCAGCTGTCCCTGCCTGCCCTGTCCGAAATGGAGCCAGTCCCAATGCCCAGGGATCCCTGCTCGTACGAGGTGCTCCAACCATCAGACATCATGGATGGGACAGGTAATGCCCCTGGCAGGTTGTACAGCATCCCCAGCACATGGCATTAGGGACCTTTAGCCAGGCTGGACTAGGAGTTCTATTTTGGACCACCGTGAGCATGAGAATCTCCTGGAAATGAAGACAAAACTGCCCAGTTAGTATATACTGAGTATAAAAATATAGAGGATATTTACAATTACTGTTTTATAGTTTATGAAAACATTTTTTGTAACCTTAATCTCTTTAAAGAAGATACACCCTATTTTTGTAATGTTGATGATTTAAAATGTCACTGTTAACTAACTCGTTTTTGTTAAGATCAAGCTAAAGAATCCTACACTTTTATCTGGTACTTACTGAATTCGCCTGTTCCTAAGGCCCTGCCCTGCCCTGGAATCCTAGCCCCAGTAAAACAGTTAATGGTTGTGTCGATTTACACTATACAATCAATTAATGTGTTCATTGGCTGTTAAGTTGTATACAATTTACCGGTTAACTTGTATCCTGCCAGCAGATGATCTTTGCGTCATCTGACTGTCACTCCCTCCTTGGTCCAAAGCCCTCTGAGTGGCCAATACTCATTCCCTCCGAAGGTTCTCACAGGGGTCCTCACTCACCTGAAGATGGGCCCCCCCCTCCACAGTGAGGACTGGGCCTGTTGTCAGGCCGAGCCTGGGGGAAGGGACCGCCTGGAAGCCCTGGAGTATGGGTAGACAGGCCATGTCCTTTGTCCACCCCATGTGCAAAGTCTATGTTGGCAGAGCTCAGATGGACGACGGGAGAGATGGTGTTTCCCAGAGTCAGATCCCTGGCTTCACTTGGGGGCCTGGTGAATCATGGCTCCATCAGTGTGTCTAACACTGATAATAATAGCATCCCTTGAGACAGAGGGAGGATTTAATGCCTGTGAGAATTATCTGCCGGGCTTTGGTGCTGCAGGGAACACTGCTTCCCAGATCAAAGAGGAAGAGGAGCCCAGGGAGGAGGCATTCTAGGCGTTCTTCTTGTAACAGTGTTAGCGGGAAGCGGGATATGCATCTGAATTTCACTGCCCCCAACCCAGCCCCCAAGCCAGGGAGTCTTTTCCAAATAAAGCAGTGAATCTAACCTTCCTTGTGACACTGGAATCAGGACGATTTGAATGTCATAGTGAGACCTGTCATCCCAGTGAAGGCACAGAGCTGTGGTCCATCATCAGCCAGGCTGCCAGCATGGTGGGAAGGCCTGTGCAGGCCCAAAGCAGAGCAAAGAGAAACAAAAGGAATCGATACAAGAAAACCCTAATTCTGGCGAGGGAGAGGAGGAGGGGGAACCACAGGAAGGCGTTGACTTGGAGCGTCTGGCGCCTCATCAGGGTTTATGGGAGCCAGCAGGGACAGGACGGTGCCCCAGAATGGCAGGACGCCTGCTTCAGGCTACTGGCCTGCTCAGCGCCCTGGGACCTGCAGGAGCAGTGTCCCCCTTGGTGCGGGGCAGCCCACCTGGGTCAGCCTCTGGGCTGTCTGCATTAACTGCATTAACCGGTGCCCCAGGCCTGGCGGACACAGAGACACCCACCAGGCAACAGCGAGACCCCAGAAGCCACTCCCTCTTCCTCCCCAGCGAAGGGCAAACAGGCCCACAGGCAGGCGCTGGCATTGGCACTGGTTCGGCTCAGAAGGGGCTCTTGTCCTTGGCCCACTGCGCCTGCCGTCTGTTGGTTGTGGCTGCGGTCCCATGAGTGACACTTTGGAGCAGCCGTACAATTGGTGTTATGAACGCTGAGGTGGAAGCAGTGAAGTGTAGGATGGTTTTGAGAAAATGTCCTCTTCCTTGCTCTCCCTCCTGCTCTTCCCACTGCCCCCCTTTCCGCCTCCCTGCCGTGTCCCCCCTCCCAGCTTTCCTGGATTTCTGCTGTGCTCATTACCTGTACGCACGCCCATGCCGTCCCGGGACAGCCGGCGCTCTGCTGTGTGGCCGACTCACGCCCGTGTCCTGTGTGCCCTGCCCGCTCCACCTGCACTGCGTTTGTGTAATGTCTCCTGTGTGTCGTGTGGTTGTCCCCTCAGTGTCTGAAGAGAGTCCCTGTGCCAGTGAGTCTGGGGTCCTCCTGTCCCAAGATCCTTCAGCCAAACCAGTCCTGCTACTGCCCCCCAAAAAACCTGCTGCTTTCTCTGGAGACCATGAAGAGACCCCAGTGAAGCAGCTGTCCCTTCTCAAGCAACCCCCTGCCCTGCCTCCCAAACCCACTGCCAGGATTGCCAACCATTTAACAGGTGAGTCAAGCTGTTTTCTGGGGGCTGCAGCCCTGCCTCTCCTTCAAGGAATAAGCTCTTGCTCTTTTTTCTTTTTCTTTGAGCCCGGATGAACCCCTGGCAAGCTTGCCCTTTAGGATGGTTGGTATTTCTGTGTGTGTCTTGGTGCGCACAGTCGTGACTTGGGTTTGTGTGTTTGTGCCAAGAAGTGATCGATATCCACCTGCCAGTCCCAGGCCCAGAGCTTTCAGTTGTGTGCATCTAACTATGCACATGGGTATTTAGGCACAGTGGTGTTCATGTGACTGACTCAAGATTATTTGCCCATCTAGGTGAATTAGATTCAATGTCACAGTCTTTGCAAAGATAAAGAGTGGTACCTTGTTCCCTTCCTAATGAGTTTGTCAAAGCTTTAAATTTTTTGTCTTTACATTATTGATCGGGAAGCCCAGTGGATCTCTTCTATAAAAATTCATGCCTGTGCTGTCTGTCCCTTAAAAAAACCAAAAAGCAAAAATAACAATCTGCAAAGTATTGTGGGAAATAGCTTTAAAAGAAGAATAAACTTAGGAATATTGTCCTAAAATGATGTTTACATTTGCACTTTTAAAGTGTTATTTAATGAATATCCCACAGATACTACATTGGGCATCTAGTGAAATTCGCTGCACATCAGCACATGAATTGGATGCAACTTTGTGATCTAAGACTGTGGTATAATCAGAGATTAAAGATTTCAGAGGGTGTTTCTCCAACCGTGGTAGTAATCCCACCTGATACTGAACTGCATTTTCTCAGTGAGTTGGGTATTTTTGTAAGTAGTTTCTAACTGGTCTGTGTACATTTTTGTACAATATAATGAAGATGAAGGTAGGTAAGGAGAGTCAACTATTTTATAGGAGAAAAACTGAAGTTCAAGAAAATGAATGACTTTTCCAGGCTGGTAGGAATTATACAGTAGAGCTATGATTAGACCCTGGATTTCCCAACTCCTACTTCTAAACAAACTGGACTGTTTCCATGATAGAAGGATGTCTCTCACCTGGTGCTGAGTTTTCTTAGAGCCCAACTTAAACACGGAGTTGTGTCAAACTATCAATGTATGCAGCCATCCAAATCAGGTATTTGGGCTTCAAAAGAGCAAATTTCCATCTAAAGGTTCAAGACATTCATAAGATTTTAGTTCAATACCACAAAATTTAAATGCATAGAAAACCACAAAGGAGAAAATGCCCTTATAAGCCTGCCTCTAAGAGAGAACCACTGTCCTGACTTTCTTTTCTTCCCTCCCTCCCTCCTTCCCTCCCTCCCTTCCTTCCTTCCTTCCTTTCTTTCTTTCTTTCTCTTTCTTTCTTTCTTTCTCTTTCTTTCCTTTCTTCTTTTTCTTTTTCTTTCTTTCTCTTTCTGTCTTTCCTATCTTTATTTATTTACTTATTTACTTGTCTTTCTCTTTCTTTTCCTTTCATTCATTCATTCGTGAGTATGTTGAATAAATATGCACTACATGTACGAGTTTATGTTACAGTGTTAGTCTCTGTACATTTTTGTGGCTATCTAATAAAACTCAAATACTATTATCTAATAAAAATCAAATAGTATTGTACATACTCTTTTATGTACACTATTTGATGTAGTGATATCTTGTGAACTGATTGCCATATTAGTAGCTATTCCACAACATGATATTTTTAGCTACTCAGTGGACATCAGGATTTACTTGATTGATCCCTCAGGGATTTTCCATCTTTTCTATTATAAGCATCTTAGTTTTTCCGAATTTATTTTTATAATTTGAATTGCAAATTCTAATTCCAGAAATAAATTACTGACCTTTTAAGAGCTATACACCTCTTAAGGCTTTATGCCAAATTTCCCTTGAGAAAGATTAAATATTGCAACATAAACTCCTACATGTAGTGCATATTTATTCAACCCAGCTACTCTAGGCAGAATACTGTGCTAGGTAGGTATCAAAGCAGATGCAAATATAGAACTGTATAATAAATACATGTGTGTGTGTGTGTGTGTGTGTGTGTATAATACATATATACATATAACAAATATATTTTAGAGAGGAAGGCAGTACCCAAATAAGTAATGTCAGGAGTAATACTTACAGTTCAGTGCCATGTGATGAAAAGGTTATTGGGGAAGGCTGAAGTTCGAGCTGACCCATAGGCATGATGGGCATTTGTAGAAAATGAGAGAAGAGCAGTCCAGGAGGGAAGACAAAGGCCCAGAGGTGGCAGTATTCCAGGTCAGTGACAAGGTGTCTGAGCTGGGGCAGAGGGTCCATCTCAGGATGTATTGAGAGAGAGGGTTTAGATTTTATTCCTATGGCCGTAGAAAGCCTTTGGAGTCTTCGAGCAGGAGTGGCATAATGAAAACTAGCCTTTACAAAACTTTCCTGGATCACTGTGTAGAAGGAACAGAAAGAGAAGGTTGAAGGCCTAAAAGAGGGGCCCCCAAGGCCAGTGCTCCAGCTGTTGAAATATGAGCATCTGGCTGACAGCAGTAGGACAAGAGAGTGAGCAGAACAATAGATAAGACATTTTCAAAGGAGAAATGACACAGTTTGTTAACCAACAAACTGTGTAACCACCTCTGATTTGTCTGTTATCTGGTTAATGAAGGCACACTTCATTCATTCATTCTTCAGCTGTGAGCCCTGAACTTGGCTAGCCTGGGATCCACCAGACTCTTTTGATATCTGAGGGACTGAAAATTAGCCCAGTCTCTCTGGCTTCCCTTGTCGGTTCCCAAGGAGAGTGGACTTTATCTGTGATCTGTAAGCCTCACCTCCAAATGGCTTGGATCAAACATAAAAATACGTAAAAGCTCGGGATCCTTACTGTGCTGTACTGTGCCTGGTGGCCTCTTACATATGAAGACAAGACAGGTGGACATGCCTGTGGGCTGCAAGTCTGGTACTGTCCTTTTGGGTCTAAAGTCAATTAGAGTTGCTTAATTTTTGCAGGTGAGCAATCAGTCCTGATGAATCTGCATACCATGAGGCAGCTAAATTAACCCCGTTCTGTTGCTAATTACACTGGGGACATCTGAGTCATGTCAGAAGGAATTAATAAGCTAAGCATTCTAGAACTCCAAATTGAGACTTACAATTTTTTAGCATGTTCTTAATGTCTGGTGTTTTGTTGACATTTCTGTAGGGAAACACAGGGCAAGTTGAAGGACACCGAACATGATTCATAGAGGGTGACCGTGGTGAATGGTCTCATAGAAAGCTGGAGGAAGCGGGGGTCTGAGCTAGGGCCACTTCCAGGCACACGGCCAGGGAAAGGCATGCAGAAATCTCTCTGCTTTGGTATTTGCTTCCACTTTATCAGGAAAACCATTATTAACCTAGAGACTCTTTGTCTTGGAAATTTTCTCTGTTCTTCAACCAGGAGAGAAGCCAAGAGAAGCCCTCTAGCTCTCCTCAGCGCTCCTTTCTTTCGGTGTCATCTTCTTCCGTCTTCTCCAGCGTGCACAGTGGCACGCAACACAGGGTCAGGAGTTGCCAGGCACCACATTCACTTCCATTCTGGAAGTACAGTACCCAGCAGAGCCCGTTGCCTAAGGAATAGGATCTGAGATGAATGATGATCTCAAAATGCATCCTTCTCGGAATGATGGCTGACTCCAGAGGAAAAGGGCAATTGGAGCCAAAAAAAAAAAAAAAAAAGGTCTCCTTACCTTTCTGAGTTTTCGTCAATCACCTCTCCAGCCCTCTTAGCTCCAGAAGTCAAATGTTAAACACTGCATGAATAAACCATGCCTTTGCCTATCTGTGATGAGGTTTCCGTAAATGCCATTTGAATGAAGGATAATCAACAGCCGTGTGATGATAGCTGGACTTCACAGTCTGATGTTCACAGTTGGGTAATAGAAAGACAGCTGACATTTTTTGAGAGCTTTATAACATACCATTTAGTCCTATTACCTATTAGATACTATTATCATCACTCTCTCCTTTTCCTAGAGGGGGAAAATGAAATTCAGAGAACTTAAATGATTTTCAATGGTCGTGGACTCCGCCCAATTTGTTTTACTCTGGAGCCCTTGCTTATAACTGTTAGCTTGTACCATCTTCACTAAGGTACCTATTGTTCAAATTCAAAACAATGGAATCATTTGCTTCCTTTGGGTTTTTTGTGGTTTGTGTGTTTTACTCTGCTTAAAAACTTTTTCTTTATCTGTATAACTCAAAGACAAAATCATATCCAGTCTTTCAAAAATAAGTAATGTTCTAAAGCACCTGATGATAAAGAGGAGGACCTGAACATACTTGCATTGGTTTTCACAGACCGTGCTAGAAGCACATAAGAAGCATTTGACCACAATTAGAGACTCGCAGGTCAGCAAAGAAAGGAAACTGTTCCTGGTCCTTAAAAACAAGTCCTTCTACTAGTGTGAACCTGTCCAGGACTTATTTACACTATCTTTAGAACCTGAAATACAAGAAACTTACTGTATTATCAGAACTTGGTTATTTGCTAGTTTCAACATGATGAAGTATTTGCAACAGCAAGTTTACCTGACAATCAGCAACCATGCCCTGTGGTATTTTTCAGCCCCAGCACATGTGCAATGAGAATCCTCTATCCAGAGCCTGTCAAGCCAAAACCAATATCCCTATTGATAGCTGTCTCTCTAGTTTAGTGGACACTGTCTTCAGTGGACTGTCACACCGTAGTCACATTCTGATCTGTAATTTCATGATATTTCTCTGTTGATCTCTGATCCTTTATCTATACCCATTTCTCCCTAAATCTCACCTAACCCTCCTGTTCTCTTTCAGCCTCCTCTCCACACCTACAAAAGTCATCTACTTCTTTTGCCTCTGTCCTTGCCTTCTCTCCCAGCATGCTAATCTAATCTAATGCAAGAAAACTAATGATTAAACCACTATGACCTTGGGCTTCACCTGTGCCTTTAAATAGAAAAACGAACTTGTAGCCCAGAAGCCTCATAAAGAGGTAGAAGGCTGTAGTCTCTTGATAACTGGTACCGTGAAAGAATGGGAAATTTACCTGAGTTTACTCTTTATACCCATTTCTCCATGTTTTTCCAGTTTTTATTTTCTTTTCCCAAAACACAGAAATTCTTTTCTGAGTGTGTGTAAGGATGATCTGCTGATAAAAATATTTTTTAAATGGTGCTTTAGGCTTTAGGTAAAGATTGTAGTAAAATACCTGTCTTTGTTTTGTAGCCCTTCTTCAGGATGAAGACTTAATTCACATAGCACTTTTTTTTATTAAGGTATCATTGATATACACTCTTATGAATGTTTCACATGAAAAACATTGTGGTTACTACATTCACCCATATTATCTAGTCCCTCCCATACCCCATTTCAGTCACTGTTCATCAGTGTAGTAAGATGCCACAGAGTCACTACTTGTCTTCTCTGTGCTACACTGTCTTCCCCACGATCCCCCCCCACACCATGTATACTAATCATAATACCCTTCAACCCTCTTCTCCCTCCCTCTCCACCTGCCCTCCCCCACCCCTCCCCTTTGGTAACCGCTAGTCCCTTCTTGGAGTCTGTGAGTCTGCTGCTGTTTTGTTCCTTCAGTTTTGCTCCATTGTGATAGTCCACAAATGAGGGAAATCAATTGTCTTTCTCCACCTGACTTATTTCACTGAGCATAATACCCTCTAGCTCCATCCATGTTGTTGCAAATGGTAGGATTTGTTTCTTTCTTATGGCTGAATAGTATTCTATTGTGTATATATATGTACCATGTCTTCTTTATCCATACATCTACTGATGGACACTTAGGTTGCTTCCATATCTTGGCTATTGTAAATAGTGCTGCAATAAACGTAGGGGTGCATATGTCTTTTTGAATCTGAGAACTTGTATTCTTTGGGTAAATTCCTAGAAGTGGAATTCCCGGGTCAAATGGTATTTCTACTTTTAGTTTTTTGAGGAACCTCCATATTGCTTTCCACAATGGTTGAACTAGTTTACATTCCCACCAGCAGTGTAGGAGGGTTACCCTTTCTCCCCATCCTCACCACCATTTTTTATTCTTAGTCTTTATGATGCTGGCCATCCTAACTGGTGTGAGATGATATCTCATTGTGGTTTTAATTTGCATTTCCCTGATAATTAGCAATGTGAAGCATCTTTTCATATGCCTGTTGGCCATCTGAATTTCTTCTTTGGAGAAGTGTCTGTTCATATTCTCTGCCCATTTTTTAGTCGGGTTGTTTGCTTTTTGGTTGTTGAGGGGTGTGAGTTCTTTATGTATTTTAGATGTCAACCCCTTGTCAGATATGTCATTTACAAATATATTCTCCCATATTGTAAGATGCCTTTTTGTTCTGCTGATGGTGTCCTTTGCTGTACAGAAGCTTTTTAGCTTGATGTAGTCCCATTTGTTCATTGTTGCTTTTATTTCCCTTGCCCAAGGAGATGCATTCAGGAAAATGTTGCTCATGTTTATATTCAGGAGATTTTTGCCTGTGTTGTCTTCTAAGAGTTTTATGGTTTCATGACTTACATTCAGGTCTTTGATCCATTTTGAGTTTACTTTTGTGTATGGGGTAGCAGTTTTATTTATTGTGGTGAAAACACATAACATAAAATTGACCACCTTTTATGGGAGCAACCTAAGTGTCCATCAGTAGATGACTGGATAAAGAAGATGTGGTACATATACACAATGGAATATTATTCAGTCATAAAAAGAAAACAAATCCTACCATTTGCAACAACATGGATGGATCTGTGAAATAAGTCAGGTGGAGAAAGACCAAATGATTTCACTCATTTGTGGAGTATAAAAACAAAGAAAAACAGAAGTCACAAAATAGCAGAGACACCAAGAAGGATCTAGTGGCTACCAAAGGGGAGGTGTTGGGGAAGGTGGGGAGGGAGGGAGGTAGAAGGGGATTAAGGGGCACTGTTATTCATAATCACAATACAGGTAGGCCACAGGGAAGGCAGTACAGCACAGAGAAAAAAATTAACGACTCTGACATCTTACTACATTGATAGACCACAATGGAGGAAGTGAAGACTTGATAATATGGGTGAATGTTGAACCACTGTGTTGTATATGTGAAACCTTCATAAGGTTTGTATATCAATGATAATTTAATAATTTAAAAATTGACCGTCTTTAACCTCCCATTTAAGTGTACAGCTCAGTAGTGTTACATATATTTACATCATTGTACAACAGATTTCCAAAACCTTTCATCTTGCAAAACTGAAACTGTATCTGTTAGACAACTCCCCTTTGTCTCTCCTGTCTCCTTAGCCCCTGGTGAACACCATTTCCTTATTTCTATGAACTGACTACTCTACGCACTTCGTGTAAATGGAGTCGTACAGTATTTCTTTTGAAAAGCTTATTTCACTTAGCATAATGTCCTCAGAGTTCATCCACATTGTAGCATGTGACAGGATTTCCTTCCTGTGTAAGGCTCAGCTATGTGCAAGGTGCTCTAGCAGCCCTGAAATAATTTATAAAAGGTGTTCTGCCATTGGCTGTAAAGGTTGTAGGCAGTTTTAAGCTACAGAAAATATTTAACATGAGGATGTATGAACATGGTTCAAAAGAAATTCAAATAGTAAGAGATCAAACCCTTTTGAAAGAATCAGAAAAGAGTCATAAAGGAGGGTGTATTTAAGAGAGGCCTCGAAGTTGAGTAAAATTGTGATCAGTAGGCCTGGGAGAGGAGGCTGCTTTGAAATGTGAAGCAGTACCCAGAGGCACATGAGTGCAAAGCATGGTATGTTCCAGAAATAGCAACTAGCCCAGCTGGGGATTGATGTGGGATTCTCGTAGGAAAGTAATGAAAGATCAGGTCAAAAGTGGGTTGAAAGGAAACTGTAGAGCCTCCGGTGCCACGGTGAGGGGTTTCCTGAAAGAGGAGAAAGTGGGCATCTTCTGTGGACTTTGCAGTTGCTGATGTCAACCAGGCCTGTCTCCCTGACACTCTTGAGAAGATGGATGGTAACACTGTTGGGTGGATTTACAACTGGGTGTTTATTTTTCCCCGGGGGATGCCCAGCATCAGCCCAAAATTGAAAAGGTATCAAAATGCTGTCCATGGTTTTTCCTCTTGGACATTGTGTAGATGCCCTGGGGTACATCTCCTGAGGGCGGGGATTAGCCGGCCTTGTCCCGTGCTGTGTCCTTAGCCAGCTCCGTGCAGCAGGAGAACAGGGAGCCTCGTGAGGGAGAGAAGCCCCTGTGGCTAGGCATTGGAGGAGGAGTGGGGTGGTGATTTGCTCACGAGCCCACAGCAGGGCACCAGTTCTCAGGCTCTGAGTTCCACCATAAATGAAATCGGATTCTCTCGCATTCTGTAGTGTTTGAAGGGCACATGATAACCTCGGTGGAAAAGCAACCCCTTACAAGAGTAACAGTTAGAACGTGACAGTCATCCACAGGCCAAACTTGTGGTCCAGCCCCAGGTCTCAGAGAGCACGCTGGGAATTTCTGGGGGCACTTAGGATGCCGATGTGGACCCCAGCTGCAGATGGCCAGCCACCACCATCACTGTGGGCACAAGAAATCTGAGTGTGTCCTGCAGCAATGCTTAGGGATCATGCACCCAACATACGCAAGGTTAGAGACAAGACCAGCTGCTGCCACCAACCTTGTTTTTCCTTTATAATATTTGTGGACCTAACATGAACTTATTTGTACCTTCACCATGAATAGTCTACCTCTTAATAGTCCCATATGCTCTAGGTAGTATTTCATTTTATATGACGTAAATCTGCTGCTTTCAGACTTCATAGACATCCCTGGTCCTAGTGATCTGAGATCAGGTGAGCATGCTTATGCTTGTCCTCATGACTGTGGGATCTGGATTCGATTCCCTGTCAGCTTCGGCCTGGAGAGTCACAAAGAGCGGCCCTTCCTGCTGGGCGCTGTTGGGCCCATGCTCCTTTCAGCTGTCCGTCTCTTGAGCTTCTCCCATCTTTCCTGCCTGTCTTGCAGAAGGCCCAGGTTCAGCAGCTCAGTCCTCCGTGGAATCGTACTCGCCTTGCCCGGTCAACCCGGGAGCGACGGCACAAACGTGCTCGTGGTTATAGGGACACCCACGGTTTTACCCTGTGAGAGCAGTCTACTGACAATGAATAATGTATAACTTTACTTCTTAAAACTCAAATATGAAGGTGTCCCCTGCAGTGTGGCACGCCCAGGTGACTCGGCTGGTGGGTGACCCCGTGCACTGCCCACCATCCCCATCTCAGTGAGGCAGGTTCTTCCCCCGCCAGTTGTCATCTTGCCTGGTAGTCTTGGAAGGGGTAAATTTAAAAACAAAAATGTTTGCTTGTAGAAAGTGGCCCTGAAACAAAGTCAGGTGCTGGTGATGTGTATGCTCTAATAGCCCAGCCCTGCATCTTGGGATTCTGGAAGGCCTCGACATACTCCTCATGCACATGAGGGCTGCGTGTGCTGGCCCGGCTTGGGAGAATGAGCCGCGCTTAGGGCATTTAACACAAACCCCTTCTCTGTTGCTCTTGTTCCATCCATGCCTAACACATGGGGTCAGTCAACACATTTTGCCTTTCCAGGCGTTTGACTAAGGAAAAAGGCCAGACTACCTTAGGATCCCTAAGATGGCATGAAGGAATTATTGAAGCTCCTATGAGCCTTTCTTGCTGCCTGGGGGAATCTGACTTAGTAGTTTAGTGATACTGAACTTCTGAAGTTATAAATCCAGTTCTTATAGGCCCTTTATATCTTTGGGTGGGATGCCTGGCCTGTATCTGTGCAAAGGAGATCAGAGATTCTGTCCCACTGGAACCAGGTGGCAGATGACTGAGAAATTCTTACAACACCTTTGCTCATTAAGAAACTAAGTGCTACTATCATTGGTGATACTTGTGATGCATCATCAGTTATAATGGGCTTTGACAGCGGGTGTTAATAAAAATGTGAGGAGAGAGGCTAGGGGTGTATTCATTTAGCCCACACTTGTTCTGTAATATAGCAGTCCTATGGCAGGAGAATCAAGTACAGAAGTAATCTGGGCTTTTCATTTCCCCATCTGAAGTCATAAGCCAGAGCTGCATCATATTTGGAGATACAGCCTTCTTGGATTTTATGGCTCTGTGACACTCACAGTTTGAGTTTATTTTCCTTATTCCCTGGAGCTGGTTGTTTTTGCTTTCCGCACTCCATCAACATAGACAGTTTTATGAATACACCGCAACTCGATCAGTCTGGCTGCAGAGGACTCATCCATTTTTAAGTCAGCAGGCACAGGGCTGTGTGTGTACCCCAGCAGGGACAGCCAACTGTCATTACAAATGCAGGGGACAGTGTGTGTCCTCCAACAGTCCATGAACATCGTGCATCCAAAGCTAGCAAAGCGTTTTACTCAGTGAGGTGCTATCAAGGTAAAAGGAGGCATTTTTACCCCTGGATTTTTAGAGGTAAGGAGTTTGAATACCAAAAAGGCTAGATGTCTTTCCCAGCTAAATTAATAGCAAGGAGTCCAGGTTTCTTGTTCCAGGTCTGCATTCTTGGCCACTAGTGCTCAATAGCGATGCAGTGCAGTGTGTGTTAGACCACCAATGAAACCTTTGCCAGCTCGCCTTTTCCTGCAGTGCTTTGTTGCAGACATGGAAAACTACTAAGCCGGTCCTTTGGAAGCCTCTTTACTCCACTGTTTGATTCACTTTCACCTACTTACTTATTCTGTTGCTTGTTTGGCTTCGGTCTTCCCAGGCCAGGCTGGGGTGTGCTGGGCTAGGTTCACTCCCACTGGTGTGGCAGAAGTCCTGTCAGTCACACTGCAAGTGTGTATAGCACTTTACAGTGACAAAGCATGTCTACATCTTCTAGCCTGACCCTGATGGGAAAGGCAGAGAACATGTTGTTATTTTTTCATTATCAAGACTACATATGATGAACTCTTGTTCCATATTAAGGGCTATACTGGGGACATTTTATATCCTCTGCTGATCTGTTCTGGGACTCAGTAAGATTATAGAAAGGTGTCCTTTGAAAGAACGAATTACAAAAAGCTTCCCCTTTTTCTTGGGTGACTCAGACCCATGTCAGGACAGACCCCTGGCTGGATTTCAGCCCATGATCTCCACAGCACCTTACGTAGCAGCTGTGTAGATATTAATCCATTTACTGCTACCAGGCCTATGAGGTGGGTGATGCTCCCTTCCTTCAAGTGAGAGGACTGAGGCTGAGGAAGCCTAAATGACTTAGAGGGTCAGAGCTTCCTGGTCTTGGAGCTGGGACTAAACCCCAGCTCTTCTGAGTTCTAACCCAGTGGAGATTCCACCAGCCATTGTACACGGAACCTTCAACAGAGCCTCCCTGAGCCCCCGCCCAGCCTCACAGAGCAGGCCCCAGGTCCAGTCTCCCAGAGGGCCCTGGGCACTTGCCATTTGCTGGTGGACACAGCAGCCTCCTCACAATGGAGAAGCTCTTGTAGGATGGCTTGTCAGACTTGACTCTGCAGAGTTCCCCCAGACCTTGTGAAGATGCAGGTTCTGATTCAGGAGGTGTGGGCTGGGCCCTAAGAATCTGCATAGCTGACACACGCCCAAGAGGCTCTGCTGCTGGTCCAGGGACCACACTTGGACTAGCAGAGCCTTAGTGTAGGAGAAACTGGTTCCAGAGTTCTGCCTTCACCCGCTGCTCTAAAGACATGATCAGAAGGAAAACCAACAAACATTTATGGAGCACCTACTATGCAGGAGGCCCAGGCCCCATTCGTGGACATGTGAGGAACCAGCCACACCCAGTGTCACTTATGCATCAGAGCCACCTGCAAAGAAAAATCACCAACACGTCAAAAATGAAATGGATTAAATCGATGCTGGATGAAATGCTGTGATGGGGAAGTCCATGAGAGCCCAGTGGTGGGTACTTAAACTGACCTTGTAGATGGAGAGACCTCATGATAAATAATTCAATAAGGATGAGAATGATAGCAACCAGAATGCTAATTACTGTTTATAGCCAAGTGCCAGACGCTCTGCTACATAGTCCACATACTTACTTAATTTGCACAGTAGTCCTAAAACATGTTAGTTCATTGCCATTTCACAGATTGGAAAACTAGACATCAAACAGATGAAACAGTTTGCTGTCACTGACAGAGCTCAATGAGCATGTGACTTTATAGTTAATCTTCTTTTTTTAATATGCCAAATTCTGGTAATGATTTTCTGCTTTTTTAGTATGACAAATTTTGGTAATGATAAATAACACATGGCACTTTTTGATCTGGGGGCTTATCTACAAAGCAGACCTTGGGCCCATTCTGAACCTACTGAATTTGAATTGTCTGTAAGTGAGGCCCAAGAATTTGCCTCTCCCAGACTTCCCTAGTGAGATTAGTGAAATCACTAGCTTGAGAATTTGACATCTTGGAAAGATAAAGTGGGTGTGTCTCTCCAGTGGTTTTTCAGCCCCAGGCAAGTTCAGTCTTGATTCAGTGAGCCGGAAAAATGACACTGGAACGTTCTTAGGGTGAAAGGGCTTATACCCAGCTTTATTCTCACAGCAGCAGGGCAACTGCAAGCATACTGTCCAGCTCGGAGCAGGTCTGCACGCAGCAAGCCAGTCTCTGCCTCTGGGCCTCTCTGCCCCACAGCCGTCTCAGTCTCTGTCCTCGGCACTGCCGCCTCTCCAGCCTCTGCCCTCCTGCAGCAGTGCAGCCCAGAGCACTGGACAGAGCTCTTGATATAGGGTCAGTAATAATGTGTGCAGTGGGCAGGCCGACCAGGGTCAGGTGAGCCTCCTGGCCACCTGGCCATAGAACTTTCCCTTTCTCTACAGGGTGTCACACAGTACAGTCCCAAGCCACTCTTCTCACTGTGCCATCCTTACTACAAAAATGCAGTGCCTCATTAGACAGAAATGAGTATTGGGTATATGTTTCTTTGTTTAATAAATGCATAGAGCACACATAGGACAGATCAAGAATCAGTAAGAAGGAGGCAAGAGGATTCCAACACATTAAATCAACTCTCTAGAAAAAGAGAAGCATTTAATTAAGTACTTACGGCTTGAAGTGAAATTTTGAAGAAAGGCAAACTTGTCTAAAATATCCTTAAAGTATTCTAAAGCAAATAAAATAGAAAAATCTACCCACAAGGATGTTAAGAAATCTTGTCATTCACAAAACATATGATGATAAATGATTTTTATAAATGTAAAATTAAATTGGAAGTGCCATTAGACAAACTGGTTTAAACATGCATCCTTTAATTGCAAACTTTATATTTAGGTGAGCTAGCCATTAGGTGAACAGATTTAGGTGGATTAGCTTTCAGTCAATTGGTTTCCTGCAAATTGGTCTTTTCATTTTTACATGTTGGGGGCACAGATATAGAACCTAGAAACGATGCTGATGACCTCTCAGGATGGACGTTTGCCGGGGGCTGGATGGATCTCGTGCACCCTAGCCATAGAGCACTGGAGAACCCCAGCCTCAGGCAGCATTATAGTCCCAATCTAGCACCCTGAGTCAGTGATCCGCACCGTCCTGTGTATGGTGAGCACCTGGGAAGCATTTAAAATCCAAACACCTGGCCTAGAGATAGTGCTTGAAGAGGTCAGAGGTGGAGCCTAGGGATACAAGCTTCTAGCAAGCATCAAGGCTTGGTTACAGGTGGTCCAAGAACTCTGCTCTTAGAATTAGTACCACTTTTTGTTCAGTTTCAGAGAAGAGACAAGTAAGAGGCTAAGATGATGTTTTTGTTTTTTTGTTTTAAAGTACAAGGCTGGGCTCCCTCGCACCCATAGAATCCCTGGGAAGGGACTTGGCATGATCCTAAAGCATGGGGTTGAGGATCGTGAGGCAGCAAGAACTCTTGGCCGTGAAGCCCTGGGCCTCACCGCTCGTCTGCTCTGCCACCCTGCGGGCAAGCTGGCATGTGTGCTGGGGAGCCCGCCAGGAGCCGGCCGGGAGAACAGGGCTATAACCCAAGAGCAACCAGCAGTAAGCAGCACAGAACCGAGCAGATCAGATGCGGCTGCTGACCAGCAGGGTTGCCGGGGTTCAGGGGAGGAAAGGCTGCAAGGAGGAAATTGGGTCTTCAGTTGTGCTTTTGATCATTAGGCAGGGGGTACAACAAAGGTCCGAAAGAGGGGATGAGCATGGCTATTGGGAAGCCCAGTGTGGTAGCTGGCCTGACGGGCCCAGAGTGCGCCAGGAGAGAGGCAGGGCAGGGGACACGTGGTGGAACTGGACAGGGATGGCCCAAAGATTCGCACGTGGACTTGCAGCGTTGGCTGGAGCAAGGAGCCATTGTGAGACCTCAAGTGTGACCTGCACTTTGGGGAGATGTCTGGTAGAGGGTGACGTGGACTAGGAGGCTGGGACCCTGTTATCCACGCAATAAGAAGAGAGAAGGTCCCAGGCTGGTGTAGCGGTCAGGGGAGCAGAGAGCACAGAAATTTGGGAGGGATAGAAAGATAAAGCTCTAGATAGAAACTCAGAATGGCAGGTTATGTACAGCTGGCTCCAAATCCTGCCTCCAGATCTGTTATGAGGAATGGCCTGGTGTTAAGATGTCATAAAGATATAAAAATAGGCATGGCCAAAGATCCGAGCAGCCCAGGCTTATCAGTTACCCGCCACGCTGGAGAAAGGTGGGGACTGCAGAGCCAATTCATTGAAAGCAGACAACTCCACGTGATTTGATTTTTTACCTTTTTCTTCATTTCCTCCCTTTTTACCAAATTCATGAGCTAACAATTATTTGAAGTGACTCACTTTTGTTCCCCACCTGTGTTAATTTATGACCGTGTGTAGTGAAACAATCAGAAGGGAGACAGGCAGAAAAGGAGGGTCTTCTCCAGGGCCCAGCTGTCTTACCTGGAACAATAGAGGTGACCATCTCTACTGATTTGGTCCCACTGGTCATTTCTTGATTGCCTGTTCTGATAGAATTCCTGGTGTCCACTTGGCTACTTTTTCCAGGGATATAACCAAGTAAATTTTGCCTTGGACGTTGTGACAGGAAGCACCAAGTGGTGGAGTGTGTGCTAGAAGTTACAGCCTAGCAAGATGAGTGGAGCCCACCACAGTCGCTGCTCCTTGGGCAGAGAGTTCATGCTCTTCTCCTGGGTCTCCTTTCTCCTGCCAATGAGCACCTACCTGCCTTAGACAGACAACTAGACCCGAAAATGAAGGACTAATGGACCGAGGGTCCCTGGATGAAAACTCTTAACGCTACAGGACATGCTGTACTTGCTAGGTTTGCCCTAAAGCTTCTAAGAGCCAAGGGAGTGGGCCAGGGAACAGGAGCTGGATGATGGGGTGAGTTTCTGCATCTCAGCCACTTTGGAAGTAGCACCATTTGTCAGGCTCCTGGATGTGGTTACCTGTGTCCTGCACTGAGAGTCTAATGAACAGGATGAGCTGCGGGGCATGAGCACGAGGGAACTGTGTGGTTATGACTGGTAGGCATTTGGTGTTTGGGGGGCTTTCTTATCAGGACCCTTAGAATTATTAGGCTCTTCCCTATCTCAGCTGTAGGATCAGCATGTTGGTGTCCTCACACCCACAGCTGCACAATCCTGAAATTTTGATCATTTTGTGCTCACACCTCCCTCTTAGGATATCTGTTTCTGGGGAAGGTGTGACTTGATCCCACAACAGAGCTTCATAGCTTCAGTTCATGTTATAAACATATTTTGAGCCTCTTGATACATGAGCTGGACCCGTACAAGATGTTAAGGCTATAATGTCAAACTGTTCACGGTCCTTGTTCTCTAGGAGAGGAGACAGCTGGGTCAACAGGAAGTGCAGCACAGAGTCTTCCATAAAACAGTCCCAGGCCACCATCAGTAAAAGTGAAATACTATTGGCGTCTATACTACAGGCATAGCAAGGATTCAGTTGGTCAGATAGGAAAAGCACGTGGACAGTATCTGGCACATAATAAGTGTGGGGTGGGAGTCGGCTGCGGTTATCACTGTCAGCATAATTGCAGCACTGAAACTGTGAGCACTGACACATTGCATGTGCGCACAGGAGGTCCGGCAGGTGCAATGCAAGGAGTGATGGAATGTTCCAGGAGAGGTCATTTTTGAGCCAGATCTTGAAGGGAGAGCAGGAATTGAACGAGAAGACAAAACAGAGAAGAATATGCCACACTGAGGGAAAGTGGCAAAGGCCCCAGGTGCAGAGATGTCAGCAGTTTAGGAGGGAGGGTGGCTGCCGTGGGTAATGGTGAGAACAGGGGCAGATCCAAAGGCAGCCTCAGAAGACTGAGTGCGCACCACAGGTTTCTCTGTGAAGCAGGGGAGAGAATCTGCTGGGGGTGGGCAACCCTGCAGAGGCCAGGGAAGACTACGACTTTCTCCATGGGGAGAACACGAGGACAGAGGCCACCTGGTAGGATGTCGGGAAGGGTGGAAACTGAAGGTGTGGGTCAGCAAGTACATCAAATCACGGGAGAAAAGCGGTACATGTCAGAGAAGAGACTGACCTGAGGCTTTTCAGGTAGGCTGGAGAAGCCATTTCCAACAGTGGGATCCAGAGCAGACTTCATGGAGGGCAAGTGTGGACATGAAGAGGTGAACTAGACAGCAGACAGGCCATGGGGGCCTGGAATGATGTGTCGGATAGTTGGGCTTTATTTCTAGACCCTTGGTGGTTTTTAAACTGAGGAGTGACATGATGAGATTTGTGCTCTAAGAATGTCGCTCTGGCAGAACTGTGGAAGTTAAACCAGAGAGGCCACCCTGGAAACAGATAAGTGGAGAAAAACCTCAGGCTCAAGGAAGAGTTATAACCCTGCCGAGCCCCCAGTGGAGGCACCGGGCGGGAGGTCAAGAGTCCGGTCGGTGCACTGCTCCTCGTCCCCTGCCGAGCCCTTCCTGGCCGTGCTTCTCCTGAGCAGGCCTACAACCCAAAAGACTCAGACATGCCCCCACACACACATAAGACTCAACCAGGCCCACCACCACCACCTCAAGATTCACCTGTGCCCCGCCCCTGCCCCAAGTGCTGTGTGATTTCTGGGAATGTGATTTTTCCAGGGGAGACTACAGGGTCATCCCAGTGGCAGCCTGAGTGCTGCGCCAGCCCTGAGCCCCCCGAAACTGGAACACCTCCAGGCGACTCCAATGCCACGGTCACGGATCCAAGGGGCTGTGTGTGTGCAGGTGCCTGCTGGAACCACCCTGCAATTTGCATAGCCCACCAGGGATGCCAAGCAAGGGGAGCAGCTCCTGCGCTCGCTCCCTGCCCCGGCAGGGGGCACCTGGGCCCATTCTGTGACAGTGAGTCCTCATAAAGCTTCATCCCAGGGTGGGGTGACTGTCCCAGACTACACATGGGGGAGTCGAGGTTAGGAGCATTAAAGTCTCCTGCAGAGGACACACTGTTAGTGGACTTGAACATAGGGCTGGCTTCTAATCCTATGCCTATCGGAAAGTGCCAACTGAGAGGATGCTTTCACACTATAATAGCAAAATTGTGGGCATCTTGGCATCTGCTGGAAAAGGTCTCTCTGAGGGTCCTCAGGTTTCTGTGAGCAGAAGAGTGCATTGTGTTCGTTCCCCTTCCCTGCTGCTGGTGAGCCTCAAACCTGATAGCCAAGTGACAGATGCCACCTCTCTGAGGCCCCTGCAGCCAGTACACTAGCTAGCAAACCAGAGTGGGGTAGTGCTGTGGGTGTCCTGGGCCAAGGGCCCACGGTGCACAGTGTGGGCTTCCCGGTTCCTCCCAGTGCCCCCATCTCACATCTGCCCCCTCCCTCCTCTCGCTACAGATCCTGGTGCCCCTGTGAAATTGCCTTGTCTGCCAGTGAAACTGTCGCCTCCGCTACCTCCAAAGAAAGTCATGATCTGTATGCCTGTAGGGGGGCCAGACCTCTCCCTGGCATCCTACGCAGCCCAGAAGAGCAGCCAGCAGGCCGGGACGCAGCACCACCACACAGTCCTGCCGTCCCAGATCCAGCACCAGCTGCAGTATGGCGGCCTCGGCCAGCACCTCCCCTCCACCACCGGCTCCCTCCCCATGCACCCCTCCGGCTGCAGGATGATCGAGGAGCTGAACAAAACGCTGGCCATGACCATGCAGAGGCTGGAAAGGTAACTGGGGGGAAGGGGTTGGCGCAGAGGGCAGGCTCGGTGGGGAGGGTTGAGGATCTGACTGTGACTAAGGGGTGTGAAGGCCAGGGTAAGGGCTCATCGCCACTGGGGAGAAAAAAGTTTGAAAGTAACATCAGACCAAAAACTGATTGTCAAGGGAAGTATAGAAGAGAAAAGCAATGTTGCCAATTGCCAAACTATGGAACAGTCACATTTATCAAAAAAAGAAAGTACTCCATTTATGTATATATGCTGGCACATAGTATGCTTCTGTAAGCTTTCACATTTTTTGAAAGCATATATATACACTTAATCATTAATAGTGGCTACTCCTAGGCAAGGAGATGGAGAGAAAATATTTTATATTTCATATCTTTCTCTGCTGATCAGTATTTTACTTTGTATAGGTTACTTTCATAATATAAAATATGAGTGTAAAATAAGAAGAAGTGAGAGCTGGCAGGGCCACGGTGGGAAACCGGAAGGATAGAAAGGTGGGCAGGTGTGGCCCTGTTCTTGCTGACGGGGATAGCACAGTGCTGTAGTCTGATTATGCATGTGTGCCCTTCGTATTCAGCAACAGCTGGTTCAGCCCCTCCTTTCACCAGACTGCGTCCAGTAACACTGCTGGGGGATCTGCAAAGAGGGCCCCGGGGGCTGGGTCTGCAGCACTCTCATGGCTGTGTGCATGTGTGGGTGGGAGCGTGTGTGAGTGTGTGTGGTCAGATGCCACCCCCTTGTGCCCAAGAAGTGGCTGAGATTTCCCAACATGATTCCAGGGCATGTTGCGTGACCTAGTTCCCTGGCATGACGGGAAGAAAGTGTTGCCATCTGGCGCCGAGGATGTGTCTGAGCTAGGTTCGTGACCCCTGTTACCTGGGTCCTGCAGTCGGGAAGTGGCAGTCTGGAGGGCCCAGCTGATGACCAGGCAGGGTTGGGCACGAGGGACAGTGCCAGTGGCTTAGCGTCCTGACCCTCAGAGGCTTTCTCCCTTCCTGCCCTCAGCCAGTTATTCTGCACTTGGAAAATTTGTGACTCCAAGGGAAGTTGTCACCAGGAATTCTGACGTGATTTTGCCGCATTAATATCTACCTTCAGTGAAAAAATATTGATCTGGCCCCGTGCCATCATTTTCAACTATTATTATTGTTAATGAGAATGATAATAATTTAACACTTGAATGGCACGTACATACAAGACAGTTTGGGTTCAGACTATTTCGAACTACCTACAACTCACTCTAACACAGGACCACAGCCTTGCTACTCAAAGAATGATCCACACCCCAGGATCTGCAGCAAAAAAAAAAAAAAAAAAATTTGTTTTTAATTTGGATGGCACTTCTTAGCTATTAATACCCCTTTATTATCATCTGAGCCCTCATATCACCTAGGGAGACACAGTGGAGAAAATAAGGGAGGCCAAGTGATTCCCCAGTGCCAGCTACTCAAAGAGTGGTCCACAAACTGCGTGCTGCCCATCTGCAACCATATGGGTACAGAAAATAAGAGCAAGGTTTTCGACACTTTCATAGCAATTTGAGACAGGAAAATTTTATGTCAGGGGAATCTTATAGTAAAAATGTTTTCATTTTTCATGTATTTTTATTATACTGTACAAAAGCATCGATTTTTGATGGATTGAAAATTAAAACATGTAAGTCAACCTACCAAAACTGGCCCTCCCCATACGCATTTTGAAAAGCACAACCCTAGGTAGTAAGTCAAGGGACCGTCCTGCAAGCCTGGGTCTTCCCACTGCAAACCCAGAATTCTCTCTCCTGCAGTACAACTACTTTCCTGGAGATAGCTGACAGTCTACAAAATTTCCTGTCCCCACATCTACTGTATAGCCAGTAAGTTTTTGTATCTCTCAGGAGCCTTAATTGATTGGATTGAGAAAGATACTCAAGATGGCCCATTAGCAGAACATTGCTGAGTATGTCGCTGTGTAAAGCAGGCCATTTTAATAGGTTCAGTGGAAAGTATTAGCCAACAAGGAGTACACTGTTCCTTCATTCAGTAATTTCCGTGTATATTTATAGAATATTTCAGGTGAGTGTAGACCAGTGGGTAGGACTGTTGGTCCTAAACTAGGTCAGATTTTTTACTGGAATGAATCGAAGAAAACAGGTGGGGGAAGATACTGTGATATTATGCAAGGAGGAGGTGGAAAGGGGGACAGCATGAGCTGTCGATCCTCCTGCTTCGTGCCACCCCCAGACTCTTGTTGCCACCTTCTGTTTCCCACCCCCTTCCTGGGTCGAGGCACAGGGTGGTTTTGATGACCACCCAGGACATAGGTAATTAATGTGTACTTCACTTTGACAAGATCGCCCTCCAGAGAAGGAAAGGAAACCATCTCCTCTTCCCAAACAAATCAAGATCGAGAGATTTTTCAGAATATCCACATCATCTTCCAGGAATCCTGGAAGGATATGGGAGCAGAACAAGGTCAGAGGCCACCTTTCAGTGTAGTTTGGGAACTTGCTGTCTCCAGGGAGGCTGCCCTTCTTTTCACTGTCTAGAAATGCTCCCTGGTGCCAGTCAACATGATTTCATTCTTGTTCTGAACAAGCTGCATATAGAAAGAAAGAATTAGTTCTTCTCTGGCAATTTCCAGGAACCGCACAAAACACTGCCAGAAGGGAGAAACATTATCAAACACTTAGACATTCAGCCTTCAAGGACCCAGAGATCTCAGAGGGTGGCCATGGCAGGGCGTTAGTCCAGATCCGTAGCTGGATTCTGATGAAAGAGTGTAAGTAATGTGAAAATCAAATAAAGAATTAAACAGCCTTCATGCTTGACTTTGGACCATAAATTCGAATAGTCACCTTGTGACTGACAGAGAGCATGTAGCCAACCGGCCCAGTGCCCACTGCAAACATTCCTAATTATCCTCAGTGTCTGTAAGAATGGGGGCCTCCCTAGGTCCCAAGTTAGCCCACCCCATTGTCCAGAAGGTCTGATTGTTACGAAGTTCTTTCTTATATTAAGTTAAAAGTTTTACTCCTCTAATTTTTACCACCACCACCCCTCCAATTTTATGTCCAATTTCCCTCTCCTGCAAAAGGTTTTCAAATATTTGAAGAGAGTTACCATTTACTTTAAGGGCTTCTCTCTTCCATGCTAATAATCCCAAATTCAGGTAATCCTTTACTGAGCTGATTTCTAGGCCCTTCACTGTCTTGTCTGTGTTCTCCCAAGATTACTCTAAATCTGTTCTGATTCGTATGAAGAAGTTCTTAACCATCCATCACCCCTAACCTGAACCTGCTTGGTGACAAAAAAGTGACATATAGGGACTTAAGAGCATTGGCTGCCCAGATTTGGGAGGACGGGTAGAAGGAGGGAACTAGAGACCAGCTGAAGCAGACTTACCGAGTTCCATATTTACCCAAGCCAGAGGGCTGCCCTAGGTAGTGTGGCCAAGCCAGGGGCAGCCTCCGCATCCCGGTACACACATGGCTTCCAGAACCCGACTGCAAGGGATTCAATCTCAGATTCCACTTTTTTGTGCATTTGATTCTTCATCTGTAAAACAAGAATAATAATACCACCACCAGCCTCATTAGGGTTGTTTGTGAGGAACAAAGACTTAATCAGCCCAAATCAGCTATCCTCTCCCATGGCATGCAATGTAAGTGTCCAGCAAGTGGTAGTGAATGTTAAGTAAAATTAGATAATGCAAAAGTTGCCTTGAGTGCCCCCAGAAAGGCATATGCAATAGGTTGGATCCACTCTTGTTGAGATTTTGTGTCAGTTTCCTCAAATTAGATTCTTTGTTTTCTTTCTACTGATGATCCATATCTTTCTGAAGGTGAAGTTTTATCATTCCAAATATTGTGCAAATTTTATTTTGAATATCTGCAGTAAGCTCTGTGATCTAGTTGGCATCAACCTTGGAATTCAGACTTAAAAGCCTAATCAGCCACTAACTTTCTTTCACACCTTGATTCCGTTGATCAGTTCTCTGTGCTCTAGTTTTCCTGTTAGTAAAACGAAGATGGGATACATACCCTTGTTATCTCTGAAGGAATTTTAGGAAGATTCTTAAAGGAATGCACTTTAAAAGAGTGTTTCCTTTCTCAATTAAGGAAAGGGAAATTAATATTTCTACCTGCTCAGGCCAAACGTCTTGGGGTCACCCATGACACCTTTGTCTGGAACCCCATGTCTGATGTGTCAGCAAATCCTGTCTGGTCCATGTGCAGACTGTGTCTGGTACTGGCCACTCCCCACGGGCTCCTACTGCCTTGCTTTCTCAGCCTCCATTGTCCCTCGCCTGGTCCCCTGTTCCACTCCTGCCCCTTCAGTCTGCCCTTAAGACACAGAAAGATAATGTTGAACAAAAATCAGATCATGACTGCATTAATTTGCTAGGGCTGCCATAACAAACTACCGTAGACTGGGCGATTTAAACAACAGAAATGTGTTTTCTCACAGTACCGGAGGCTAGAAGCCCGAGATCAAGGTGCCAGCAGGGTAGGTTTCTCCTGAGGCCTCCCTCCTTGGCGTGGAGATGCCGCCTTCTCCCCTTGTCCTCACGTGGTCTCCCTCTGTGCGTGTCTGTGTCCTCATATCCTCTTACAAGGACACCAGTCTTTTTAGATTAGGATCCACCCTAATCACCTCATTTCATCTTAATTATCCCTTTTAAGGCCCTCTCTCCAAATGCAGTTGCATTCTGAGGTACTGGCAGGTAGGATTTAAACATACGAATTTGGAGGGGGACACAATTCGATCTGTAACAGTGACTGTGCTCAAGTGTTCCTTTGACCTTCCAGCTCTCTTAAGAGTAAAAAGCAAAGTCCTTACCGTGGCCTGGAAGCCCACCAGGGCCTGGACCCCTGTCGTCTCCCTGACTTCATCTACTGTTCCCTGCATGGCTTGCTCTCTCCACCACCGAGGCCGTTCTCACGGCCTTGGACACGCGAGACACCCTCCTGCCGAAGGACCCTGGCACTGGCTGTTCCCTCGCCCTGGACCGCTCCTCCCTCACATGTCCTCAGGGCTCCCTCCCTCACCTTCCCTGGGACTCTGCCCAAAGGCCACCTCCTCACTGAGGCCCTCTGGGCCTCCCTGTCTAAACTGGGAACGATCCTCTCACACAGCCCATTTCCCAGCCCCCTGGATTCTTCTCATAGCATTTTCACCATCTGACATCCTACATGGTCTCCCTTTCATTTTTCTTATTGCCTCCTCACCTACTAGAATATACCATCTACAAAGGCGAAAACAGTTTGTGCTTGTATCCCATGTGCCTAGAATGGGGCCTGGCTTATTGGTACTGTAGGTATGCAATAAATGTTTCAGTGAATGAATAAATGTTTGAATGGACGAATGAACACAGGGTCCCTAGTAACTGCTATGGCATTCCTTTGATTATTAATCCACCCCCTATTGACAGGCACTTAGGTAACGTTAACTATCCTATTGATGGATATATAGGTTGCTTCTAATATTCTTTCTCACTGTTGAGCTTAGAGTTCTCACAAGATACATGTTATGTAAATATCAAGTGACGGTGGTGGTGGTGAGAAGAACCTATCTTTAACTTTATGTGTTAATTTTTATCATCCTAAAATTTTGACCTGTTCCCTCTGTCTGGAATGCACTCATCTCTCCCTTCTCCTTTACCAATCATGTACCTTTCTTTTGCAAAGAATTCTTATTTTTCAAGAATACCACACCCTCCACAATCCCTTCTCAGACTCCCAGAGGAAGCTCTGCCTCCTTCTGGCCGCCTCTATCTATACGTACCCCCGTTACACATGTTGCACCATGTTTCTCTGTATATTCTCTCTTGGACGTAGACAGGAGCCATCCTTGTCTTCCCACTCAATCCCCAGTCCATCATGGTACCTGTGCTGGAGGAAGTAGTCAATAGACATTTATTAAATGAATTTTATTAAATTCTTCTGATCTTGGAATAGAAAGTGTGTTTTGATCTAATGTTTAATGTGTTATTAGAAATGCCCTTAATTATGGAATAAGCTCCAGCCTTGGGTACACTGCCAATTCCTTTGTTGGGCCCCTTTTGTCTGTTGTTGCAGACCTTAGGAGCAAAGTAAAAAGTTCCTCCCTGAAAGCTGAACCTCACTCTTTATCACATTTGGTGATATCAAACTAGACTTAAAGATACAGTAATGCCGTTACTGAGCTTTACCCATTGAAGTTTGTTGCCTTTTCACTTAATTCTCTTGGAGCAGGTCCACCATATATGAGAAATTGCTGGAAAATGATCATCTGTAGCAAATCCTGCAAACTGCTGAGGTTTGGGTTTCATATTGTCCAGCTGTCTTCAGTATTCTTGGACTAAAACTAAAAATTAACTTTCAGAATTTTACACTGAGACCTGAAAGATAGGAATAAGTAAGTGTGGGGAGAATGAAGGGCAGCCTGGGCAGACTGGAGGAGAGACATTAGAAAGCAACCAGGTAAGTGTGCCTGGGAATAATGATAGAAATCTCCAGACTTAAACTACAAAAGCAAAAAATTACTGAGTTTTTGTTACCATCATGTATCAACAATTGATATTTTTACTGGTATTTTATTTTCACCCATTGGGTTCTGGTTTAGGAAACTCTAAGCACCATACATTTAGTTCTACGAGGTAGATTTACTTACTACGTATGGTTCTTAACCCTAGACAAATAAATACATTTCTAATAAATTCATGCTTCCTCTACCCTTTCCTATCCTGGAGTCCCTGAACAGATAGATCAGGAAACATTTGCTAGGATAATGTTTCATGCAATTGATGATGCTAAGGATTTGTAAATCTTGAGTGAAGAACAGGCCCTGCAGAGGAAAAGAAAGGCACCTGTGCTTTCTTAGCAGCCACAGAATCAGTCAACGGTTTCTTACTGAGTTCTTCTTCTGGACCAGGCTCTGTGCTTGGCAGTGGGGATACAGCAGTGAACGAAATGTAGAGGGTGGCTGCCCTCAGTGGGGCATAGAGTCTGCTGGGAGTGTAAATTGGGTGAGTCAGAACCGTGAAGGGACAGGGAGGGAGCAGATCGTGCAGCAGGGGTCAGCTGGCGGGTGCTGTCCAGGGTGGGCTGCTCCGTAAACCTGCTTTTAGGCTGACATCTAAAAGATAGAAATAACCAAATAAAGTGGGAGATAGGGAATGAGAGAACATTCTAGGCAGATTAGAGGGAGGAGTGATATATTGTCTCCAAGTGGATGATGAGATTTTTATAAAGACAGGAAGTTGGCAGTTATTTTCCAGTTTTTTAGGGGACTGGTGGTAGAGAACGGGAGAAATGTAATCTGACGTAGGAAGAACCTTAGAGTACTAGGGATCTTTAGGAAAGATCAGGCTTAACGGCTGTCCCAAATGGTTTACTGTGTGCTTCATAAAGAAAAACCTTCTGGGTGTGATTGTCTGCTAAGGAGTGGCCCAGCTCTCTAACTCCCTGTTAGATACACTGAACACCGTGGTCAACTCCAATGTCAGTGTTTTTAGAAATAGCATGGCTTTACCTCTTCTGGGATATTAGGTGTACATCTGTGTTAACACAGACAGTCCAGACCAACTATGGTCAGCCAGACCCAAAAAGGCTTCCAGAACCGTCCTGAACTCTAAGCAGCACTTCTTGAGTACTGCATGCCAAGTTTTGTGGTAGACACACAACAAATAACAAAACATTTACAGTCTTTCCTTTAAAATAATAATATCAATAAATTTAGATATATAGATAGTTAATTTGGTTTGCTTATATGATCCCCATTTTTATATTTTATATATCAGCTGGGGATTAAATTATTGCCTGTCAAGAATATTGAAAAAGGAATAATTTCAACATTGAACAGAAGAAATTGAAATCAGTAACCTCTAAATCTCTTCAATTTCTTAAATTCCTTTATGCCGTGATTGTTTTAGGCCTTTCAGAAAGTATTATTCATTTATAATCCTCATGTAAATACATTTCATGGTGAGAATTACTTTTCTTCGCGTAACCTCCAGGGTCACGGGAAATTCTGAAGAATGAGTCTTGGTCCTGAACTAGGGATGCCCATACTTTCTCTTAGCAGTCTGCCGTAATTACTGCATTGGCTTATGTTAATGTTTCCACCTGTAAATCAGAGTCTCCCATGATAAGCAGATGTGCCCAAGCAGTGAAACTCTGAATACCTAAGTGCTGTCTGCTTGTGAAGTGATATTTATTTGAGGCAGCTCAATATTTTGTTCATTGTATAGCAAATGGAATATATTTTTTAATGAAGTGTGTTTTCAGGAAAGATTCTCTTATATTCATGCCCATCCCTTCAAAATCTTATGCTACTCTGGTTAGACATTTCTCCCTAACCCTTCGAGGCCAGAATTGTCAAACTCTTACTTTAGGCCAGCTTTTTGACTTTAAAGTATATATTATCACTTGTAACTGGCTGCATGATATTGCTTTGCAGTTTAACTGCTATTCCCAGGAACATGGTATGATTTTAGTACAAGCTGATGTCACCGTGAGCAAGACAGATCCTCCCCTGGAAGGTTGGTGAGCAAACTGGTTAGAGGAAGCTTACAGTGAGACTGTGAAAACCATCAACATCATCTGAAGTCTTAAGAAGATAAACAAGGAAGAATATTTTCTAGACAGAATCTGCTCTTAAATTTCTATGTGTATTATCAGTAAAGTCCTGCCGTTGCCCAATGCATAAAAACTGATTCTTTGATCTCCCCATAAATCATTATCTGGAAAGATCTTGCAAGCCAAAAATACAAAAATGCTAAAGGAAGTGTTTTAATAAATTAATGGATAATATCCATAATGACAGGTTCATGATAAATTGTCAGTGTTCGAGTACATGAAACCGCCATCATTGATGTTTACAAGCATGCAGCATACGACGTTACACGCTGATCTTGCAGCAGCCTGTGAGGTGAGCAAATAGGTTTCTTCATTTAACTGGTAAAGAACCAAAGACCACAACTAGTGAACAGCCCAGCTGGAACCTAAACATAAGCCTGCTCGCTCCTCATGCTACTGTCCAGACACCACCGTCCAGCCAGATGTGACCTAGGACATTCACTTGATGTCTGGGGGCAGAGTCATGTGGAAAAGCCAGCACTCTTTAATTCCTCCACCAGAAATGAAGAATGCTGAGAGGGATGGACTGCTGGTCAGACTCTGTATGTCTTATGGTTTTATTTATCACATGCCAAACCCATAATTTCAGAAATATGGGTCACTGGTCCCTGAAAAGACCGAGGGAGTGTTATGAATGAATTAATTTAAATTCATTACCACTGCTCAAAACACACACAAAAAAGCAGCTCAAAACACATTCCCTACTCAGGAAAGCTCAAGTGCCCTAGTCTATATATAGAACAACATAGTTTCCTGCTGATGAAAGTTCAACAATAAACAAAAGCCCTAATGGTGAGTTTCTTATCTTAGAAGGCTCATCCTGGGCCGTGACAAAACACACAATGTGTGCCTGCTTTCCTAAAATGAGACTGATTAACTTTTCTTGGGCTTTGGTGGTTATTTCTGTCATTCTACAGCCTCAGGCATTGCAATTTGTAGCATAATTTCTCACACATTTTTGGTCTCCACGAAGAAAACAGCTGATTGTTCTCTCTCTCTCTGAAAACTCCCTTCATAACCCATGCAGACTAAATGACAAATGCTGTTCCTGTGGCAGTTTCATTTCACTTTCAGTGTCATATTTTGATAATAAATTTTCTCCATCCTTTGAGGAGATTAATGTCTTTTTTTTTTCACTTTTAACAACCATTGCATTTGAAATCAGATGCCAGAAAGTAGTATCCCATTATTACACATTTTTCTGTAGAAATAAATGATGGTTAGATGGTTCCCAAGTATTTTCAAGGAAGAGTAAGGATTTAAAGTAGGCAGAGGTTTTTAATTTCCAAACCTGCCTCTGATTGCCTAAAGAGCATCACAGGTGCTTGGTGACCGGTGATCCCCCGCCCGTGGATGAGCCACAGTGCTCTGCCCTGCATTCCTCCTGTCGCCTCCTGGTGGAGATAAAGTTCCCTTTGAAAAGGGACCAGTGTTGGAATGACATTGACCTGTTGTAGATATTTGGCATTCGTTTCCTTTTGAATTCTTAAAATAAACTGCCTCTCCCCACCAGTAGTAAACATGGCAGGCAAGACAGTCTCTTAATTTGCAAAATCTAGGGAGTCCCTAGAAACATGCATTATTTAAATGGTGGGAAGATATGGGGGAGCAGGGAGTGAAGATCTGAGGCGTGCCATTGTATGCTCGGTCTAGGTGTCTCCTACTTGGTCTAGGTGTGTCGAAAAAGAGTTGAATTTTCTAAAAAGAAGACTCCGTTAAATGTCATCCTTTATGCAGACAGGCCCCAGGGGAGAGAATACAGCTGCTCACTTCCCTGACGTGTCGTCATGTCGTGGGGACATCATGAAGGAGAAGAGAGCTTGAAATGCACACTTGTTACCAAATTAGGGCTGCCATCTTACTCTGATTTTCACAGATTTTCACATTTCTAATGTGTCTCTAATAAGTAGCAGGCCTCCTGCTTTAGGGAAATTTCTGTTTGTTCTTTCTGTTGGTTCATATTTTTCTTGAAGGAAGATATTCAGGCTATTCCACCCTCCAGGGAAACCGTGAGGACAAAACAAAGACTACATCCCTGTGAATTTACCTTCCAGTGGAGGAGAGAGATGGTGCACCAGTGAATGAGTGATATGCTGTATGGTGGGGATGGGGTGTGGAGGAAAAGCAAAGCACAGGGTAGTGGGGAGATGATGGTGATGCCTTTCTGTCCTCAGGGGAATACGTCATTAATGTGGCCACAATAAACCCATTGCATTCCCCCTTCTTACTGACATTATCTGGATCTGTGGATCTGATATCCAACAGTGGATTTGTATCCATTATCTAAGGCTGGATTGTCCATCATGGTAATTATTCTCTCTTCTCTGTTGTATCCTAGTCTCTCGCTACACACCTCCTACTCACCCGCAGTCATGTGCAACTCACACTAAAACTGTTGCGTCTCAGGTAGAATACAACCCCATCTTTGGGTTCCATAATAGCCTCTAACCTTGGGGCACTTCACAGCTAAACTCATAGCAAAAGAGTAGTTGAGCTCTGTGAACAGCTGTTATCCTTACTTTTCACTGCATAGATGATTATTATAGCCCATGTTTTCTTGAATTTATGGTATAAATTGCATTTATAGTCAGCATGTGCATGTACAAAAATATCAGGGGCATCAGGCTGTCAGGGAGAAGCAGGGTGGTTAAGGCGAATAGCACAGGCTCTGCAGTGAGAAGACCCACAGTCACATCCTGCTGGGATTGAAACTAAGTGATCATTTATTTTCACAGAGACTTAAGGCCCTAACCCATAAAATCAAGATCATAACAGTACCCTTCCTGATTTTGCAAGTTTTTCTGAAGATTGAATGAGATAATGAACATTTACTTCTATAGGCCCCATAGAGGAGAACGCGTGTTAGCTGTTGCAGTCATCTGAAAGATGCCCTGATCTTGCATCCTGAGCTCTGGAGCCCCTGGAACATTTAACTAGTAGAACAGACATACTCCAGAATGGTGCTGCTACCCAACATCCCGTGAGGTGTTTGCATGTTCATCCTATTCCATTTGTTGGGAAAATTGCATCATTTGGAGCTACATCATTCCTAGATGGGAAACAGAATCTCATCTTTTTTCCCCCTGGAGAATGATTTAGGGCCTTTGGTGTTTATTCAAATTTATTACTGAATATCATGTAAGAAGAAACCTTCTAGATCTCATGTAGACCAGCTACCATCCTGATGGAGCATCCTAACTCTGGACAGTGAACTGAAGTGACCTGAAGCCTGTGTGTGGAGAACTGGGAAATGAACCAACCTTAAGCCCCCTCTGTTACGTCTTTTTTGCTCATGTAGTCCTGAGATGGAAGGCACACAGGGACTGTGGTGTTCTTCCTTGCATAGATCTCTGTGCCTCATCTCTTCTGATCATCTTCTTAGGAAACAGCTCTAGATCGCTATTTCTAAAACCTTCGTTCTTCCTTCGCAAGGATACTTTCCCTATAACTGCAAGACTGTGAGAGTCAAGGATCATTATTTTAGTGAATTAAATGATGGGAGTTGTAATATGGCCCTACTCTGATTCCAAAAGCCTTTGGTTAAATATTCAGTTAACTTTTCATCAATTTCAAAAACATGCACAAAATTGGGGCTGGGATATAAAGATAATAATCAAGCTCAATTAAAACCATGAGATATCACCTCACACCGGTTAGGATGGCCACCATCGAAAAGACTAGGAACAACAAATGCTGGCGAGTATGCAGAGAAAGGGGAACCCTCCTACACAGCTGGTGGGAATGTAAACTAGTTCAACCATTGTGGAAAGCAGTATGGAGGTTCCTCAAAAAACTAAAAATAGAAATACCATTTGACCAGGGAATCCCACTCCTTGGAATATACCCAAAGAATACAAGTTCTCAGATTCAAAAAGACATATGCACCCCTATATTTATTGCAGCACTATTTACAATAGCCAAGATATGGAAGCAACCTAAGTGTCCATCAGTAGATGAATGGATAAAGAAGATGTGGTGCATATACATAGTGGAATATTATTCAGCCATAATAAAGAAACAAATCCTACCATTTGCAACAACATGGATGGAGCTAGAGGGTATTATGCTCAGTGAAATAAGTCAGGCAGAGAAAGACAAATACCAAATGATTTCCCTCATTTGTGGAGTATAACAACAAAGCAGAACTGAACGAACAAAACAGCAGCAGACTCACAGACTCCAAGAAGGGACTAGCGATTACCTTAGGGGAGGGGTGTGGGAGGCCGGGTGGGGAGGAAGGGAGGGAGAAGGGGATTGAGGGGTATTATGATTAGTATACATGGTATGTGGGGGGGTCATTCATGGTGAAGACAGTGTAGCACAGAGAAGACAAGCAGTGACTCTGGCATCTTACTACACTGATGGACAGTGACTGCAAGGGGGCATGGGGGGGGACTCGATAATATGGGTGAATGTAGTAACCACATTGATTTTCATGTGAAACCTTCATAAGAGTATATACCAATGATGCATGGATTTAAAAAACTTTTTTTAATAATAATAAAGCTCAGTCTTTGGGAGACCCACACTCAGTGGGGCAGAGGGGTAAATGCTTAGACACATAAATTTTTGTGGCAGCAGCTATTACAGATGTGGGAGCATAGTAGGTGGAAGCACAGAGAAGGGACTGATTGCCATTGGAAGTACCAGAAAGGGCTGCTCAAAATAAATGGCATTGAAGAAATCCCTGAAGGGTGGGTAGGATGCTCTGTGCGAGGGGATAGTTCTGAGCAACGACAGGAGCAGAGGAAGGAGGCAGGAAAGTTCTCAGTGTGCTTGGGAAGTGGCAAGTGTTTGGAACACTGAGTATACTGTGGTAACGCGTGGGAACAAATGAGATTGAAAGGGATCGTGGGACCAGATTGTGAGGCGCCTGCTAGTCGCTGCCACAGAGGGTGGGGCTTATCCAGCTGACAGAGCCTTCAAAGGTCTTTTAATTGGGAGAATTACACAGTCAGACCTGTCTGACAGCAGTAGAGAGGGTTGGGGGCGGGGGAAGGTCTGAAGAGCAAGGTTCAAAGCCATTGCTCAGTTGGTGCTCCTGCTCAGGGGCAGTGTAGTGACATTAGGAAGAGACCAGGTTCTGTCGTCTCACAGCCTCAGTTCCATGCCTGTTCCCCTCTAGCCACAATGGTTATAGGTTATAGATATGGTGTCAAGTTATGGTTAAAGGTTAGGGCTTATGGTTCGTCCTTTAAAGCTATTGTTATGGTTTAATGTTACTGCTTGTAGTTAATGGTTACTGTTCATGGTTATGGTTGATTGTAAATGTTGTGAATATTGGTTGATTTTTTTTGCTTAATAGTTGTTTTTTAAGGATTATGGTTACAGTTTATGCTTATGAATTATGTTTATGAAATATTGTTAAGGTTACATGAAAGATTGCAGTTTATGGATAATGATTAGGATTAGGATTGATTTTAGTTAAGATTTTGGTATCGGCTAATGGTTAGGTGTTAAGCGTTATTGGGGGTTAGGACTTAGGTGTTAGTGGTTAGGGTTGGGAATGGGGTCAGGGTCGGGTTAGGTCTAGGGCTGGGGTTAGGGGTAGGGTTTTAGGATTAAGTTTATGGTTGGGGCTAGAGATTAGGGTTAAGAGTCAGGGTTAGGGTTGGGGTCAGGTTTAGGATTGACATTAGGATTTGGGGTTGGGATTAGAGTTGGGGTTGGGGTCAGGGTCAGGGTTAGGGTTACTCTTGGTCCTGTACCTCATTTTTCATCTCTAAAATGGGGTGGGTAAGAGCAGTACCCATCAGATAGGTGTGCTGTGAGGCTTACATGAGTCAATACATGGCACAGTGTGAACATTTTAAGAAGTGGGCTTTTATCATTGAGCCGGTCCCCACTGAGGAGGGGCTAAGGAAGGCTCCATATAGGAGGTTGAGATGAGGGGCTTTGTGGCTATTTGTAGCTTTAGTTCCTCGTCAGCTGCTGGAATAAGGACCAATGAACACAAACCATATGCCATGAGACCCTTTTAATTTCCCAGCACACTAAATGCTTAATCCTGAAGCATTTTGACCTGAGGGGTCTAGATGAGATCTTATTACGTGAGTCAGCTCTTCCTCAGGGAGGCTGATAGGGACTCTGCCAGACAGGTGCCTCTTTGGGCCACTAGAGTGTCTTATGGTAAGTCACTGATCTGGGCAACATAGTGAGAAAAAAAGCTTCCCTCAAGAGTCCGCATGGAGTTCTTGCTTAGTGGCGATGCCACACGGGGACTGAAGCAGGGGTGCAAAGAATCACCTCAGAGGAACTCTACCTAATAGCATCAGAGGGGTGATTGCACCCCCAGAGTGGCAGCCAGAGGCACAGCAGGTCGGGAACTTTAGAGAAGGATCTGGGCAGTTCTTCATCACTCAGCGAATACTGCAGAGTCCTCCTGGTCAAGACTGCGGTTGCTGTGGAAGAGACTCACATGGGCCATTTCTGAGAATTCAGCAAGTAGCCAAATTGTTGTGGGTGCTCCAGCCGTTCCCAAATGGGCAATTTGGCAATGTCTGGTGATATTTTTGGTTGTCACGACAGGAGGAGATGCCACTGGCATCTGTGGGTAGAGGTCAGGGATGCAGCTAAAGATCCTGCAGTACACAGGGCGGCCCCAAAACAAGGACTGTGTAGCCCAAAATGTCAATCATGGTGAGGTTGAGAGAACCAGGTCTAGGCCCTCACTTAACCAAAGGTGGCATATACCTTATTGATGATCCATCAGTTGAGTTTAGGACAACCTTTTAAGGAAGTTTTATCAGCCCAATATTTATTTTAACATAAGTTAAAATACAATTAACATACAAAACCTATGATTACAAAGAATTTTTTGCTTAAGGTGAGGCTAAAATAGTGTTTGTGTTTTTAAATGTTAACTTAAAGACACAAACTAAATAACAGTATAAATGGACTATTATAAATAATACTCTAACTAGATATGGCATACACACAAAAAGGAATGAGTGTGGGTTTGATCAAGGTTAGGAAACATTAGTTTAGGCCAAGGGTGAGAATACTTCTTCTGTAAAGAACTGGATAGGAAATATTTGAGGCTCTGTTGCAGCTTCAGTCAACCTTCAGACAATGCAGGTTTAAACTCCATGAATCCTCATATGTGTGAATTTTCTTTTTCAATACATAGATTAGAAAAATTTTTGGAGATTTGAAACAGTTTTAAAAAACTCCTAGGTTAATTGTGTAACCCAGAAATATCAAGAAGATTTTTTTTTTAATTAGGTATGTTGTGAATGCATGAAATATATGTAAGTACTAGTCTGTTTTATCATTACCATAACGTCAAGACTTGGCTATTAGCAGTTACGTTTTGGGGGAGTCCAAAGTCATATGCGTATTTTTGACTGCACGGTGGGTTGGTGTCCCTGACACTCATGTTGTGCAAGGCTCAGCTCTGACATCTTGGAGTGAAGCAGCCGTGACGGGGCGCGATGCGGTCCTCAGATGGGTCAGCAGGTGCGCGCTCAGCGTCCTGGCTGTCACAGTCTAGTGTCCAAGATGAACCCTTTAAACTCAGTACCCCCAGTGTGGGCTGAGAAGGGCATTGTTACTTAACCTGGTTAGTAAGATTGAAAATATTTACAAAGTAATAATGCCTATGTTTTATGTGTGTTGCTGTTTCCCCACCTGGCATGTTACAGTCAGTGGGGTTTGTGTTTAATCAAGGGCCACAATCTTACAGGTATCACAATTCAAATTCTGGACACAGCCTATTGAGACGGAGTGAATTCAAATTCTAACTGCCTCTTCCAGTACCTGCGTCTTCATGGGCCTGTCAATTACCCCCTTGGAACTTCAAGTTCCTGCTTAATAAAGTGAGTGTGATGACACCTCTCCTGCATAAAGAGGAAATGAGATTCGGATGTGGACGTTGGTAGAACTGGGGGCAGCACATTCAATGTTTGCCCTCTTCCCACCCTCCTTCCCTCTCTGCCTCAATTCTTCTGCATATATGATGAGGATGTCCTTTTTGTCATGCATCATTGACAGCAGTGCTGCGTCAGGGGTACCTGTAGCCCTGCAGTACACCACTGGAGGCCTCCCTGGGAATGAAAGACAAAATGATCTCATAATCAATACCTTTGAATATGATTTGTTGACTGCTCACAAATGCACATACATGCATCAATGACTTCAGCCTAATTTCTTTCATTCAGCAAAAACAAATACTAATTACTGAGTGCCCACTGTGTCAGAAACAGTGCTAGGCACCCGCTACAAACATGAAAAAGGGATGGCCCCGCCCCTCAAGAAGACTACAGCTTGGTTCCAGGGGATGATAGTTGTTAGTAAACAGATGTTCACAATTTTCACAGTCGTGGAATCTCCAGTGAACATAGGCATAGAATGGCCTGAGACAAGTATTAAAAGATAAATAGAAATTAACAAGGTGATGGCCGAATGGGAGCACATTCCAGGCCAGGAGCGTGTCACTCACTGTTGCATGTGACTGAGAGTGAGTTTTTATGGGGACAGAGATGGGAAGGGTGAATGAGTCTGAGTTAATAATATGGGTCAAATTGTGTAAGGTATTGCATATCATGCTGTGTTTGAACTACTGCTTCTAAGCTGATGCTTTTCGTTTTTCTTTAGCAGCAAGACCTCTTATTTAGAGCAAATCTTCTAAGTGACAATGGCATTATATAAAACCAGCATTACTAAAACTTGTGGTCCGCTGCGTATTTCCCTTCCTGCCCACAGCCGCCAGGGGTGGAGGCCAAATGTAATAAGGGGCAACATTGAGTGGGTTTCATTCTTTGCCTTGAATATTGTCACTCATAATGTGTTAACTGGCTTTTCCACGGGTGTCACTCCTGGAGCACTGGTGGTGTAGACAGGCAGGCATTCAGAGTTCCAAAGGGTGAGACAAGTAGATCTGAGTTTTAGAAAGTCACTCTAACAATAGTGTGGAGAATAGACTGTAACTGAGAGTATTTGAAACCACTTAGAAGGCCATTTCTATAAATAGCAAGTAAGGGTCTCATTGAAGGGCCACCTCACACGCACCAGCCCTAATAAAAATGTGTGGTTTACCCAGTTTGCCCAAGGGAAAGGGCTCAGAGCAGTTACATAATTTGCCCAATATAAAGAAATAGTAAGTGGCAAGACTTGGACTTGAATCATACCTTGTATGCTCAGACTGAGACCCCCTAACTTCCCCAGCCCCCTCCGCAGCATACCTCTGCTACGCCCATTTGTCTTCTGGCTCGCCTGTGGGTCAGCAGTGTTACGGATGGAAATCAGCTGGGCGTTTGTCTTCCTTCTAACACCTATCCTGACACACAGTTCGCAATCAATGGATACTTATGAATACACAATTTTAAGACCCTAGTTTCCTGGAAAACACCTTCACCCTTACGGTAAATCAGACATTCTGTCACACGCTGCTAGATCCTCACTTGAGAACGATGGCCTGACTAGCCAGGGGAGGTCTGCAGCTGTGTCCGCATCACCGCCAACAGGCAGTCGCTGATCACCACGACCGTTCCCTCTTTTACAAGGCTCGTAGCGTGATACCTAGTACCTGCTGAAGTGGCTGGCAGATCCCCCTCACAATCCCGTTCCCCCGGGGTCTTACACTTCCCCTGTATCTGTGAAGGGGGGCGAAACCACAGTCTCCTGTTATCACAGACTACCTGTGAGACTGAATTTCTTACCTTCCTTTGCATATATTTCTCCTTTCTCTAGCCTCCTGAGCAGCTGGGGTCTTCTACCTTAACAAATTCCTGTGCTTTCCAGTTCCAACTTGTTTTCCTCAATTCTTACCACTTAACAAGAATATCTGTTGGTTGCTTTTCATCTCTGGCCCGATCTATCATATCCCCAGCTCCATGCCTTTGTAGGAAAGATTTGTTCATTAAACTGTAAATGAGAGGAGAGGAAAAGGCAGGGGTGGGACAAAGTAGGAGCCATGGGATGACATTTTTGCCTCTTCCATCTCTACTGAACCATAACCAAGCACAGTTGGAATATAGTGCAGGTCGTTGCCCAAGGAAGGGCCTTTTGAGGCGGGGCAGCAATTTCCCAGGCAGCCACCTTTCACATTTGTCACCCCAGTCACCATCTATCATGTATTCCAGCTTCCTGCTCTGATTGTATTAAATTAGGTGGGAAATGGGCCCCATAAACTGATAATATCTAATAAGATGCTGAATTTTTGTAAATACGTGATTTAATCTTACTCAGTAGTTGAAGGTTTTGTTTTTTAAGTTGATTTAGTTCATTGCCTTGAACATCATAGCTCATAATGTGTTAACTAGATTTCCCATTTGTGTCACTGAAGAGTTAGGTGAAAAATACAAAGAGAAAAACAGCCCTTTGGAAACAATGGAAGGGAGAAAGTTAATTGAATTTAAATTAGACATAGCAATAATTTAAAGCGTAACTGAAGGTTTCAGAGAAGACTATCATGCATTCATATGTCATGAGGAAGATTTTTCTTTTAGATAAAATATTCTAATGTAAAATTGATTGATGTGTAGTATAACCCCCCATTCCATTTCCTTGTGAATGTCAAACATTTTTGGATGGTAAGATGCATTGAGTTTCCTATGTTTAGAAATTCCTTAAATGAAAGATATAAATTCCACTTCCAACTAATCTGAGAAAGAATTATAAAATTTAACTGTGTGTTTCTGGCTCCATTATTCTTTCTGGACCTCATTCAGAGCCTGTCATAAAAAGGATTCTAAATTGCTATAGGAACCTAAGATGGACTCTGTTAAGGAAATAACTACTTTATTTTCTTTATTTTTGATGATATGCATTTCCTGACTTTCCTCCAATGAACTTATATGGCTTTTATTACGAAGAAGATCATTGTTAATTAAAAAATAAATTTTATCTGAGTTGGCTCAACTTAAGAGGTAAAAATGAGAATATCATCGTCATTGCTTCCTGGACAATTGACCTACAAAAAAAGCAGGCTGGCTTTATCTGTGGCTGCTTGAGGGTCTGGCACCATGCCTGGGAGAGAACTTTCTCTGAGTGCTCCTTGACCGTGCCCTCCCTGATGTTCAGGCAGTTCTCCAGCCTTACGGACGCAGCCCTTCTCCCCCTCTGCATCTCCGCCCATGACATTTCAAACAGTCTCTCCCACCCATAGTTGCTACCAATTATGCTATGTCGCTGTAAAAGCTGGAAGCTACGCATCTTCTCTTTCTTTCTGCAATCTCTCGCTTCACCATCGCATTAATGTTTTTACTCCTCCTAGGAGACGTGGGTTGCAAAAGAACTTTCCCGTGATACTATGGCATTAAGTCCATCCCCATGAGTGTGTAACCATCACCACCACCCATGTGCAGGGAGTTCGAGTTCTTGTTTCCCGCTCCATGCTGCTGCCACCAGCAGGGGACTCTGCTGTCCTAAAGGGTTTCACTGTAAGATGAGAAATGAGACTTGAATGGCCCAGGACACCCTTTGCCTCTAGGACTGACAACCGAGTTTGAAAAGGGTTCCAATGCCTCGATGTGATGTCAGCCAAATTAACGTCCTCTTTCCTCCTCTTCCAACAGCTCTGAGCAGCGGGTCCCCTGTTCCACATCTTACCACAGCTCTGGTTTGCACTCGGGGGACGGTGTCACGAAAGCAGGACCTCTGGGCCTACCAGAAATAAGACAAGTGCCAACTGTTGTGATTGAATGTGATGACAATAAAGAAAATGTGCCTCATGAATCAGACTATGAAGACTCTTCTTGCCTATACACGAGAGAAGAGGACGAGGAGGACGAGGAGGAGGAGGAGGACAGCTCCTTGTACACCAGTGCGTACGGCCAGCCTCCGCGCTGGGGACGGGGCGGGCCGCGGCTGGTGGAAGGAGAGCTGCCCAGCCACCCAGCGCTCTGGGTTCTAATCCAGCGTCTGGTGTCACCTGACCTGGGGTCATAGGGCAGCTCACTTAACCTCTCTGAGCCTCCGTTTCTTCACTAGGAAAATGAGAGGGCAAACGTCCTCCCATAGCCCTACCAATTGCAGCGCTGTGCTACCACCTCCCGCCTCTTAGGGGGCATTTTCTTTCTCTGATTACTTCCCTTGGGATCCAACCCCCTCCCTCAGAAACAGTGGGAGGGGACCTCTAGAATTCAGTTCCAGTCTACAGAATACTCAGAAATACTAACTTGTGCATGCAGCAAGTTTGCTTTCAAGCATGCTTCCACAACTTTAGGTCTGAACTCAAATTTCATATTTAAGGCCTTTAAATGTGCTGACAGACAAGAGAAGAAACAAAGAAAACCAAGCTCAAAATCTATCATTCTGGCCATAAATAATAAATACATGTTAGTGAAGTGAGTATAGACTGATAATTTGGTCAATTCATTTATTAATAAATGAATTAACATAAAAGCAACTTTTTATTGAATGTATACTGTGGGCCCAACAACATACTGAGGTTTTATTCTCTCAGTCTTACAACACCCAGTAGCATAGACATTTGTGGAAGGAGTCTACTGTTGCCCCATTTTACAGATAAGGAAGAAAGTGAAAGAGTAAGGGATTTGCTCAAAGCCTCACATCCACCGAGTGGCAGTGGTGGGATTCGGTGGCCGTGTCACATTCCAAAGCCCGTGTTCTCTCACTAGTGAAGGAAGAAAGAAGACAGACACTACTAAATAAAATCCAAAGGAATCCTCCAAACTAGGCTGCCTCTTCCTCTTGTTTTCCCTTTAGCAGGCTTCAGCTAGCTAGCTAGATCTGGGAGCTGGTTAGGTGCTGGTGAGCAACGACACGATCAAAGTAATGTCAAGGAGAGACCCACAGGGGGGCAGCCAAAAGCCCAAATGACCCCCTGGTGGAAGGAGCAGCTGCTTAGCCTCTGTCCACTGTTTCCTGTCCAGGAAATTGGATATTTTATGGCAGGTTTCTCATCCTTGATGCTACCGACATGAGGACCAGATAGTCCTTGTGGTAGGGGCTGTCCTGACACTGATTTGCAGCATCCCTGGCCTCCACCTATCAGCTGTCAGGAGCACCATTCTCCAAAACCCCATTTTTGATGACCAAAACTGTTTCTAGACTTTGCCAAGCATCCCTGGGTCGACAGTAAGGGCGGAATTGCTGCTGGTTGAGAACCGTGGATTTATTCCATGTAAGGAAGCCCTGCCCTGGCTGCTCAGAACCTCTTATGTTAAAAAGAAAAAACAATCCCAGAAGATGCCTCTTTCAGTGACCTCACTTCCACTCATACCCCAAGCTGACCCCTCTTTGCCCAACACGATATTCTTCACAAACCCACAGCTCCACCCTCGCTGACCTCTTTCGTCTCCTGTGATTACCTGGCTCACCCATCACCTGTGAGCTTTCCCACCTGCCAGTGGCCACCAGCCACTCCCTGAATCTCCTCTCTCCTTTAGGTGCCGGCGCCTCTGGGAAGCGTTTCCTAGTCACTGATAGCCTCTGTCCCCTCTGTCCCCTAAACATTCTGTTGTACACCATAGCCTGTCCTGCCCTCCTTTGTGATATTGCCTGCCTGTTGGGAGCTCCTAGATGGCAGAGACTCAACCGCAGGCCCCAACACATGCTCCTCACGTGCCCTCCACAGGCTAAGTACCTAGAATGTGTGGCCTACAGGACAGCTGTCCCTGAGGCTTTTGTGAGGCCTTAACCACTCTCAGGTGTTATGCCCACTGTGTGTCTTCTTGTCTTTTACCTCATGGCCCACAGTTGGCTGTGTAAGGGCCAGTTTGTGTCAGTGTTAACGGCTCCTTTCTCCCTCCTGCAGGCTCCCTGGCCATGAAGGTGTGCAGAAAGGACTCCTTAGCCATCAAACTCAGCAACAGGCCCTCCAAGCGGGAGCTAGAAGAGAAGAACATCCTTCCCAGGCAGACGGATGAAGAGAGACTGGAGCTGAGGCAGCAGATCGGCACCAAGCTCACCAGGTAGGACGGTGGATTGGTCAGCTCCACAGACTTTACTGGGAGAATCCAGACTCCATCCCCAGAGCAGGCCTGAGTGTCTCTCAAATGGCTTCCGGCAGAAAAAGTCAGTGGGAAACATCCCATTTCTTCTCCTGGGCTGACTCTATAATCCCCTCTCCTTCATTCATCTACTTCTGGGAAATTTCACTTTGTTAAAGGTTCAGGGAGAAGCTGAGAGGCAGATTTCCAGGGAGAAAACCACCTGTAGAAAAACCGCCACCATCCAATAGAATTGAGAATCTACCCACAAAAGAGTTGTGATTTGGTTAAACCCAAAGCAATCAAAGAAACACATTTTCTACTGTAATATTCACCTAGAAGAGCTCAGTGGTTGCTAGTGATGCCTCGTTACTAATTTGTGACTCTTTTTGTGTGATTACCCTGATAGAGGGCTATTACACATAGAGTAGGAGCAGTATGCTATGTTAATATATTAAACACCTGTGTGTGCATTTATAGTCTAGGGCATGTTTATATGCTATGAGCTGACATTTGTGGGGCACTTATTATTTGCCAGGCACTCTTCTAAACATTTTACATGGGACACTTTTGTGCCCATTTTACAGACAAGAACACCAAGCCTACTGAGAACCTTAGTTTTGTGCATAATGTTGCACTGAATGTTTCCAGAAGGCTCCATCGAGCCCAGGCTCAGCGCCCGGGTTTGGATGCCATGTGTAGAACTCTTTCAGGGTAGAGTCCTGACTCTCCCTCCTACTAGCTGTGCAGCCTTGAGTAAGTCACTTATGGTCTTTGTCTTTGTTTCTGCCTTTGTGAAATGGGGAGTTGTGTAAATTAAACAACCAACGTAAAGCATTTAAAACAGCCCCTGGCCCATAGTAGACACTCAGTTATCTGTTGTTACTTCATTGTCTCCTCCCAACAACCCTGTTCAGTACCTTGTATTGTCACCTTCACAAGGACAAGTGAGGAAACTGAGACCTAAAGAGGTGACAGTGGCATAGATGTCAACAACAGCTGCTGCTAATCTTCCCTCCCACCAGGTTCTTCTGTGACTTAAGGGCAGTCTCTTTCTCATAATTAACTTGGTTTCCTCCTGAAAGAGGTTGTCATAGTGGTATGGGACTGTGTAAGATGGCCCCACAGATGGCTGATGTGGCCTTGTGTTATGCAGCCTTTAGAGTCAGAGAATGAAAATATCTAACCACCCGTTCCCACCCCACACAAGCACACACACAGTCCCCTCTCCTTGGGTAGAGTCACATGCCACATTTTGGTCACCCAGATCTCTCAATACCACAGCCCTTGTTGCTCACAGTGCTTTGGAGAGTCCATCTTATTGTTGGGAACCTGATTGTTAAACATTCTTCCTTCCACTGAAAAAAAGAAAACCTCTGTCCATGGATCTCCCACCCACTGGGAGTCTTACTCCCTTCCTTGGGCAGCTACTTAAAGCCCCATCCCATTTAACAACCTTCCTGGAGACAGGGACCCTGGCCTCCCCAAGTCCCTTCTCCCAGGGTATAACCAGACCTTCCCTCTGGGGGTGGGAGGTAGGAGGGATGTAATTCTGGGCTGCTTCCTGAACCAGCTTGTTCAATTATACACCTAACACAAGTGGGGCTAACCTTTGGGGGACAAGCAAAAAAAGGAGCAAATCCTTGACCCCAACCCTCTTCTCAGAGTCTAGCTCCACCCCCAAGGGTGGGCGTCCTGATCGCACTTCCTCCCCCACTTCCCCAGCTTTGCTACAGTACAGGCAGAGCCCCGAGTGTGTGAGGGGACAATGGAAGACTTCTCTGCAGGTGTGAGAGGACAGTGAATCTGGCTGCCCAAGGTGGCACCTTCTATGGACAGGGAGAGAAAAATGGGATGTAGAGAAAGCAGATGTGTGCAGCTAGCCGTTCTGCTTACTTGCTAAAGAGCTGTCCCACCCGGAGGTAACGCGTGAAGTAAAGAAGACCGTTGTTGTCTCAGAACATACTCCTGAAAAGAGACACCTCTCGCTTCTCTTGCCTGAATCCATATCCACATACCACCACTGTGACAGGCTGCAAAGGCAGGATGGCACCCAGAGGTGGGAGGAGCCCACCCACATCCTGGGAGAAGTTCTTTGCATTTCAAGCTTTATCCTTGCAAATCAACCCTTTCCCGACTCTTCTAACAGAGCTGAAGTGCAGCTTGGAATGCCTAAAATCCCCTGTCAGTTCACTGTAGTGTGTATCCATTGCCAGCCCCCTTTCTCCCAGTCAGTAAATTAAGACACGCTGACCAGGGTGTGACAGAGGGAAGCAGAGAAGGCAGTGCTGGACATGGTCAAGGAGTTGGGCTGACCTGCATCCGTGCTGCGCATTGGCATCTATTGCCAGATTATAGGACCTGGGCCTGAGAGAGAGGTCATCAGGAGAGTTTAGCCAGTTGGCAAGGTTGTAAGAGCAAATCAGGCAGACAGACCAGCCTGCACCTCAAGGTCATCTTTGAGGGGTGAAGCCACTGATTCACACCCATGGAGACTCATGGAATATTCCCGTTAGAATGAGAACCCTGCTTTGTGCTTCCAGCCAGTCATTTATCCTGCAACCAGGGCAGACCAAAAGGGGTATCTCAGAACCAGAAGGCGACGGTGGCAGAGAGAGAACTAATCTGAGGTCAGGCACCTTCGGGTCTGGCTCTGCTTCTGCAGTTTCCCTCATAGTCATCTGCACTCCCTGGGCCTTCACTTCCAAGGGAATTAGGTCAGGTCATGTGGTCACTGCAAAATGGGAGCTTTCATGATCATAAAAAGTCACTAGAAGAATGTAGGAATCAGTTGTAGAGCTTGCATTTCTGAAGCTACTAGGCTGCAGCATGCTTTGGCTATTTGAGGTAGTGAAAATGTGCTGGAAATCTATAGTGCTTGGAAAAACATGCAGCCAAGTCTGCAGTCCTCATGGAGTAGCAAGCAAGATATAAAACATAATTTTAGCTAAGAGTTTTAATAGCATAAAAAAGAAAAATGCAGCACTCCAAAAAGAATCCCAAATTGGGGATGGGGAGCAGAAACCCCAGAGAAAAGGATGTCAAGCATTAAGGCAATTTCTGCATAAGAATGCAAAAATATTCTTCTTACGCAAAATAGAGTAATAGAAGAATGCAAAAATGACAAGTGTTTTCTCACTGAAGCTATTGAGCAGACCCTCCGAAACCTCCAAAAACATGTCACCTGATGTTTTAACAATAAATATTTCAATCAACTGCCATTTGAGAAGCGTGGTCTGTCCTTAAGACATGAGCATGATCAACCGGGTGCTGCTGCTCTGCGCCTCATGTATACAGATTCAGGGTGGAGGCAGGACCAAGGGGCAGCAAGACATCCACTGAGGTGTGCAGGGAATGAAAATAGTAGAACTTATATTTAAATTTATTTTATATTTTTCTTTTCAAGTTGATTGTATCTGTGTTACAATGTGCATGATACATCAGTGCAGCAGTACTTGGATATAGCTTCTAACAAAATGGCACATGTGGGGCACGTGCCGAGATTTGTATTGATGGAGTCCACAGGTCTAAGGGTCCCTCCTTGGGGCTGTGTGAGCAGGTCTCTTCATCTCCAGCAACTCTAGTCAGTGGAAATGTGGAGGCCTCAGTGATCCCTGAGCCCCCTGGACCCCCCCACCCAAACACAAGGCCATGCTGCCCTCTCTCTGGGTCTCTTCTCAGGACCCTTCAACCTGAACCCTAGGACGTGGTCCGCCTGACTGTTAGCTCTCAGATCCACTTCTAGTTTCCTTCATTCACCAAGCCTTCTGTTCTCCCCAGCGAAATGTCCAACCCACGTGACTCCAAAAAATCATCACCAAGAACAGTCATCATTTCAAACATTAGACCTGAAGCCACACTTCTCTGTGTTCATGGTGAGGATGACTCAGCTGGGGAGAGTGCCTTCTGGCCCTTCTCCCGTTTCCAGCTGGTGCACTGATGGGCTGAAGCACTGAACCCCCTCCCCAGAGGCTGGCGCTCAGGACCACAGGGAATGGGGTTTTCAAACTAAAGGGAAGTCTGATGCCTTAAACAAGGAATGCTTTTGGTTCTGAAACAGCCTTTAGAAAGTGAACCATTTTGTAAGTCACCAAGACTACTTATTTTAAAAGGAAGGAACTGAGACTCTGAAGCATGACCTGTTTGTGGCCCTTACCAGCTGGGGCACTGGGGTCCCCCGTTGGGATGCAGCCAGCGTTCAGACCCAGCTGACTCAGTCCTCGCCATCTAAGATCCTCTCCCTCCATCCCCTCCAGTCCGCTCTGGAATGTTTAGATCAGACAGAGTGAGAAAAAGCATGGGGAGAAAAAGGAAGTGGAAGGCGCCTTGCAGCATATGTAGGAGTATGTGATCTAAATCAAGCTCAGGAGTAAATGAGGACTGAGGCAATCTGCTCCCCACACACAACGCTAGTCCCCCTAAAGTGTCTCTTCACCTTAAAACACCACCCTCCCCTCCAGGCATGAACTGGCATCATCCTTTTTGCTGTCACGGTTGACTGGAACTTTTCCAGCGCCCACCTGAGCTGCAGAGCCCACACTAATAACTGGCAGCATTACGCTCTGTGGGGAAGCTCCTGGAAGGCTTTCTTGGTTTTGGAAAGGATGTTTCTCCTCGTGATGTCCTTTTCCTGGTATCCAGTGATTCAGGCCACTCACTGTGATTCTTCCCAGTGATCAAAGGGAGGTACTGATTGATTTAAGCTGCTGGGAGTATTTTCTAGGGCTGCCATACAGAGGACCATGCCCTGGGTGGCTTAGCCAACAGAAATTCATTGTCTCACAGTCCTAGCAGTTGCAAGCCCGTATCAGGGTGTTCGCAGGGTCAGTTCCTTCTAAACGCTGCAAATGAGGACATGTTCCAGGCGTTTCCCCCAGCTTCTGGCAGGTTGCTGATAGTCTTTAGCATCCTTGGCTTATAGATGCATCGCCCCAACCTTTGCCCTCATCGCCCTCTCTCCGTATGTGTGCATCTCTGCATCCAAATTTCCTCTTTTTATAAGGAAACCAATCATATTGGATTAGGGCACAACCGCAATGACTTCATTTGTACTTTAACCTTATTATCTGTATAAAGACCTCTCTCCAAATAAGGTCACAGTGTGACGTACTGGGGTTAGGACTTCAGTTTATGAATTTTGGGGAGACACAATCCAATCCATAACAATTTGGGAAGCAGAAAGTGGGAGCATCTAGGAGAGGAGGCACAGCCCGAAATGCATGCCGGCGCCGGATAGACATTGAACCTGAGTGAAGCAGGACGTTCCAAGATGGTTAGCAAGGAGTGTTCAGGCTGGAGGCAAGGTGGGACTCGACCTCTTATCTAAAGGGGCAAGCACTATTTAGCTTCAGCACCCTGTTGCTTTGAAAAAATGAAGGGCTAAGTTTCTCAGATCCTCTGAAAAAAATCTGGATTTTTTAAAAGTGAAAATTCCAAATTTTAAAAACATTGTACAGACTGAGCAGAATATATTTGTGAACTAAATTTAACCCAAGGACCGCATCTCAGCCTGGGCTGCCTGAAGGCAGCCACATCTCTCACCCGGAAGCCGTGGGTTTTCTTATCTGCAGGGCAGTCATCCATTCAATGGGAGTGCGCTGTGCATCGGGGAGAGATAACGAGACAGGAATGTTCTGTGTGTTGTAAATGCAGCAGTGTGCATGTGTGTGTCTGTAGCAGTTTGGAATTAATATCTTGTAGGATCCAAATTAATATGAATGCAGTTATTTATACAGTTTGATCATTAAAGCAATCCATACTCCTAAAAGGAACTCATGACCCAGCCCACTCTTTTTCAGGAATTTAATCAAATGGTTTTCAGAATGTTTGCAGGTGATACTGGGGTCCGTTGACATTGCGTCAGTTGACATAGCTGTTAACTGATTTCCTTAATTCTCATGAGTCTGGGAATCAGCAGGATTTAAGTTGAAAGCACCTGGTGATTGTTGATAAACTGAATCTATACTTAAGGCATGAAAAGCAGCACTAGCCTCCCTGTGTTAGATCGGATGCAGGACCCTCCTTTGAAAAGTACCAGAATTCTCCCTCTGCTCTTCATCTCACCATTTACAGCTTAAAAAGCTGTTGTCTTTGAGGATGCAGGAGGAGGCTGGAAATGAGATAGGGCCTGATCATCCCCACAAAACCTAATATGTTGTTCTCTCTTATTTAGAACTTAATAAAATGCCAGGAGGGAAGAATCGTCTCAATCTGTGTTATGCTCCTAAGTAGTTCACACCATAGTCACTGTAAACAGAATATAAAGTAATGTGTTCAGAGGATTTTATGCTGCTTTAAATCATAATATAGTGTTCAAGGAAGAAAATTGAAATTCATTTTTTATGCTGATAGCACAGGCAATAAAATACAGTCATCCTGACTTCTAGCTGTAGCCGCACACTGTTTACGGTCTATGATAGGCTCTGGCGCTCGGAGTCTGACACGCCAGAGCCTAGATCCAAGGTGGCAAATGCCACCTCACCCCCAAACCTAAGGACTTACGCTTACGGACTTATGCTGTGGGAGCTGGCATCTCCCCAGGCTAGTAATTGCTGCTGCTACAAAGGCACTTTCTAAAAGCAGGAGTAACAATCGAGGGCTCTATGAATTCAATTCAACTTGGACTTAGTGCGCCCTGGACACAAGGCACTGTAAAGCACCTCTGGAATGCAAGGGAGGAAAACAGACTGAAGTGTCGGTGTAGCTTCCTTCTGGACCGGCGGTCATAGCCTTGTGCACCACAGCCTCGTCACCAGCACCACCACGCCGGCTGTGGTCGTATCAGCGGGTGGCACACAGCTTAGAGGGGCCCGAAGGGGAATGGAAAGAGGACACTTGTATCCGCTCGTCTTCACACCCACAATGCCTGGACGGGTGGGGCTCGGGTTGGTGGGCATTTTCTGTGAAGTCTGAGACCTCCTGTAAACAAGGCTGAAATTAGATACCAGTCACCAAGCTGCCCCTGAGTGACTGGAACAAACTGAATCAGGACAACTCTGACTTGACCTTGATCGTAGTTGTTTAGGTCTGCAGTATTTGCATAACAGACTCATGGACTCTGAGTAGCTCAGCTGCTTTCTGAGCATTTGACATCTCCCATTAACTCACTGCGCAAAATTGAAAATCCTTTTTAAAAGCCCTTCAGAAATGCGGACATCTCCTGAAAGGTGCTGAGTGGAGACTGCAGCACCACCTGTCTGATAGAAAGTCAAGAACTCCACACTCTTTGATTTTGTTTTAAATGAAAAATGCGAAAGCTGTCTGGATAAGATTTGAGTGAGGAGTGTTGGGAGGAGGTGAAATAAAACTTCCGAACCACATGTGCCATGGTTCTGGCCCTGAAGCACAAGCCACGCCCATCCTAGGGAACCACAGCCACGACCTCATCTCAGAGCCTTGCAGAGCCATCTGCAGCTTCCTGCCTTCTTACCCAAGCCTCCAGCTGTTAAGAAATGCAGTGAAGACTGCGTTCTTGTCATCCTGTTACCAAGACAGGGTATCTGAGCCCTAATGCTGTCACTCTGTGTGCACGTGCACGCATGTGTGTGCACTGACAGAAAGAGTCACAATTCACAAGCCCCACACTGGAGGTCCAGGAACAAAGCCTCATCTTATCAGGCACTAACTGCATTCTGCAGTGTGACTCGCAGCTGCCCCAGCTGCGTATGCATTTTTCAGTGATACAGTAAGTGTGAAGACAAAAGGGCTGCTTTTTACCCAGCAGAAACAGAATCAATCCCAGTATTTCAAAGTTGCAAAGATTGGAAAAAAAAAAGTGGCTATCACTGGCGGAGCAGTGGGGGGTGGGGGGAGGGTCCCATTTCATTTCCCATTTCATAGCTTTTTTAAATGGCTAATTATTCCAGCTGCATTTCAGATTGGGGTGCTGGGGTGGGAACAGCTCTATGCAGCTGTAGACTGAGCAGAGAATGGGTGAATCCTCTAGGCTGCTCTATGGCCACATTCAAGAGGTTCCTCTTAACCTGAAATAGTTCAGTAAGAGGAGCCCTTTTAGTTCTGCAGTGATTTTTCCCCTGATTGTTATTGGGGCAATCTACAATGATTATTCCTGTTTGTAGGGAATCTTAGCCATGGCAGAAAGAAAGGCTGTTTCATGGTTTTTTGTGCCAAGAGAAGAGTCGACCTATCTACATTTAGAGACAGCCACTCAGGGCGCTGGCCCCTGACATGACATTATCTAAGACTTCAGAGTCCTTGCTGTTGATCAGTGCTTTCCTAACTGTACCTCATCTGATCATTCTCACCGCAGCCCTGCAAGGTTGCTGCTATTAGGGGTCTCTTCTTGTGGGTGAGGAAACGGAGCTAATAATCATAAACAGCAGAGAGAAACACATCTTCCAAATCTAAGGCTTTCCTATTTCAAGCAAACAACGCTGAGGAAAATGCGTAGTTTGGTTTGGTTTGTATGTTGGACAGAATTTCCCTCCCAGGTACTTACGGTTGGGTAGGGAGTGTGTGGGATGGTAGAGTTCTAGATCAGAGGCTCAGGCTCGTGTGTGCAAACCCTCATGAGAGAGAAAAGTCTTGGAAGGAAGACGGAATAGGAAATGTTCTTCCATCTTGGACTTAAGTGGGCTTTTTATCACATTTCAGTAACTGTCCCCAGTAAGTAGGAAGGTGTGAAATACCTGACACTGAGGTTTGGGTCTTACAACGCTCATGCCTGATGCAGTGTGGGAAGCAAGATGGTCCAGGGCAGTGGTTCCTACAGTGTGGCCCTGGGTCAATGGCATCAGCATCAACTGAGAATTTGCTAAAATTCATATTTTCAGACCCCACCCATGACTGAATCAGAAATTCTGAGGATAGGGCCCAGAAATGAGCATTTTAGCAAGCATGATTCTGATGCACACTGAAGTTCGAGAAATAGTGCTCTAATAGAAAGAGCAATCAAAAGCTATGAAGTTGGACCTTCGTTGAAAGCTCCATCACCATTTATTAGCTGGGTTCCTGCAGCGCCTCAGTTTCCACATCTGTAAAGTAGACCTCCCTCCCAAGGGCATCGAGCACTAAAGGAGTCATTTTCTCCACTGTAGTTGATAATGATAGAATGATAATGGTTCTCTCCCTCATTGAGAATTTAATGCTATGTTATGCCAGACTCTATTAGGCAGAATAAGTAATGCTAGTTGCCCTCACAGGTAAATCCTAAATCCCAGACCCCAATGGCTGAAGGCAGTAAAGGCCTATTTTCCACTGGAGTAAAGCCTAATTAGTGGGTCAGATGGCCTCCATCCATCATGTAGCCATTCCATGCTTCTGGAGCACTTGGCTCCAGCATCTACACAGCCAGGGACGAGGGAGTAGAGGAGGTGCACATCTGCTCTGCTCACAATCCACTAGACACTAAGCTCATGACCCCCGTCCAGGAGGCTGGAAACGACAGAGCAGCACTTGGAGCATCTGGTGAGCACAAAGAGTCTCAAGCACAGCTCCACCGAGCCAGCATTTGTTGTGGGTGGGTCACCTTTATTTGATGGTTCTTCCAGTCATGGCTCCAGCCGTATGAAAGGGACCATCTGAAAAAGACTGGACTAAAAGACTTTTCAGAAAGGGTGGTGGAATATTATTCAGCCTTTAAAAAGAAGGACATTTTGCCACTTGCGGCAACACAGATAAACCTGGAGTGCATTATGCTAAGTGAGATAAGCCAGGCAGAGCAAGACAAGTACTGCATGAACTCACTTTTATGTACAATCATAAAAAACAAATTCAAACATATAGTAACAGAGAACAGAATGGTGATTACCAGTAGATCAAAGTGTACAAAGTTTCAGCTTATAAGATGAATAAATTCTGGAAATATTTTCCATCATAGTGACTATAATTAATAGTAATGTGTTGTGTACCTGAAATTTCCCAAGAGAGTAGATCTCAAGTGCCCTCACCACACACATAAAATGGTAACTTACTCTGCAAGGTGGCAGATATGTTCATTGGTTTGATTGTTGTAATCATTTCACTATGTATACATATACCAAAACATCACATTGTACACCTGAAATATCTACAATTTCCGTCTGTCAAAAATTAAAATAAATAAAAGCCTTTTCACAACTGGCTGAAGGAAGGAGACAGCCAGTTGGCAGCTGGGATGCAGAAACTCTTGGTTGATCTGAAGGGAGCAGATCATGTGGAGAGTCTGAGGACCTGCCCGTGGTCCGCACCCATGAGCGAATCGCTCCTGTGGTCCAGTTTAGTAAAGGAAACTGAGGCCAGAGAGGTTAAGCTGCTGGCCAACTTCACATAGGTAGCTGGCTACACTGGGATCTGAAACCAAATCCTGTGACCCCCAGCTGGTGTTAAAATTACTATCCCTCAAAAAAGGGAGACATGTATTCACTTCCCATTGGAAGAAACAAGCCAGTCAGAAAGCAGAATTAGTCATATATCTCAGTTACTTTCTCAATTCATGTCTGAAAGAAAAATAAAATGACTTAAAACAGAGGCTTTGAATTAAATTTTTAAGAAGCTGTTTTCAGTAGTCAAGAGGCCCATAAGAAAGGAATCCTAGAATTCTCCCATAGGCAGGTGTTTGTATGGGTGCTGTGTCTACGTTGATCCTGCTTTAATTTAAAAGAACATTTAAATTAAATGCCTAAGAAAGAGGCTTCACCATTGTGAAGGTTAATAGTCAATCACAGCTGAGAGGCTCCATTAATACTCGTGAAGACTGAGCAGGTATTGTGGGAGAGTCCTCGCTGGTGCCTTCCTTTGGAGCTGGCCTAGTCCTGTGATTTTGTCATTGTGATGATAAATGAAGCTCTAATCATTTATACTTAAGATGTCTTTGTTCTTTGTTTCAATGGTGAATTTGGCATTTCTGGTCTCCAGAGCAATTTCCATGGTATGTGGTGCTCTTTCTCCCTCACCCACCAAACGTGGCTTCAGGTTTGATGGTGATTTCTCTGCAGCTCTTCTGTAGAGCTTGCACACAGTCCTGAATATTTAAATCACAGAACTGTGACAGCTGAGCAACTGGCAGGCCAGTTGTTTTCCCTGTGTCCCCCATACATCTTTGTTTACTGGCAATATACCTGAAATCACATGCAAAGTGCTAATGAGAGTAATTTATTTTATCTTTATTATGTTCATTTCAGTCTTCTTGGTGAGAAGGCAAAGATTTTTATAATAGCCTCAAAAATTGCATCTATGCTAACTAAATGGTGGTTTTTAGACAGAATACAAACAGGAAAAATCATCCAAAGATACGAGCCCTGGAAAACCACTTTTCTCTCTGATCCTAAAGGCAGTACCTTTGAAATATAAGTGAATATGCTTCCATTTTAGGAAGTATGATCATGAAAATTTTATGTTTTGTGCCCATTGAATCATTAAACAATAGTTCTTCAAAATGGGAAGCTGCTTAGTTCCTTTGAAAAAAGGTAGGCAAACAGGTAAATAGTGGGTGCTGACAGGTAATCAGTGTGTTGAAAGGAGTTTTGCCTACCTTAATCTCAGCCCTCCTTTTGACACTTATGATTGTCCCTTGTTGTGCTCATCTTCATTTTGTGACTTATCAGTCCCCCTCTGGAAAGATGCAAGGACAGGGAATTGCATCTTCCTATGCATTAAATGACGCCATGCAGGAACTGCCCTCCTCAGATTTGACTGAACCAATGAACTGGCCGCCTGCAGGCTGCACCCCAAGCAGCCAAGTCCACGTGCTACCCAAGGGAAGCCTTCAGCATGGCCTCCTTAAATGACTTGGCACCGCCTTCGTATTCCTGGAAGTCAGGAGCACTTCTGCAGGAGCCTCGACACTATCAAGATAGTGTGCTAGGAAAAGCCAGTTAGAATCAGAAACTCATTTCTAATTAGAATTAGGAAATCTATCACAAGGACACTGGTGGCCATTGAAAGCAGAAGGGGCTGGCTCTTCAGGCAGACGAGAAAGGGAGCCCATTTTAGCAGAAGTTGTGTACTGTCCTCAAGAAAGGAAGGCCACACACCGTGCCAGGCAGGCCTTGCCTGAAAATAAATACCAGCGGGAGGGATGAGAGTCTTGTTTTTGCTACTGAAGCTAGATTCCCAGCCCCACAGGAGCAGGTGTAGGCTGGTGAGAGGGAGACTGACGGGCAAAAGTCAAAAAACACATGACTCCATGGAGCACGACCCTGCCCACCACGAGCTCTCGTCTGTCCCAGCTTGCTGTCACCTTGCTCTCTTTCCACCATCGGAAACCAACAGAGCCATTTGGGGCCACAGCCTGTGAAATCGGATTCTTACCCCACAGTCAACAAACAATGCAGCCAGTATATACTCAGGCATTTCCCTCAAAGGAACTATAAATTCACGTAACTTTGTCCAGGCAACATATAATAAGGCCTATTCATTTTTTTTAATGAAAAAAAGCATATATATATATAGGAGATATATATATATATATATGCTTGTTTAGACTACCTAAGAAATATGTTATCATTTGTAATAAATTTACATCAAGTGTTACATCTGTTTACTGATTTCTTGATAATACTGTGCTGAGGTTTATGTAAAAACATATGGAATATTTTCTTATACATTTCTACAACAGTTTTCAAACTGCCTGTTTGACAAGTAAACTTGGTTTTAGGGGAAATTCTGATCTCCTTTGTGTATGTCACAGTCATCTTCATGTTGAGTTAGTGGATAACGAAAACAGCCCTAGGGAACTGAATCATCATTGTAAGGCCAGTTAATAGAGGGGGCAATAAATCATATCAGGAGAAGCATGCTTTTATGTGCCCTAAGCGGAAGAGCTCACAGCTGCAGCCACAGCCCTGCAGCTCTGTTCCAGCTGTAGAGCCACCAAAAACCTTAGCCTCATGTGGGCCTGCATATCGGCCAGGATGGAAGTCTGGAAGCCACAGTGCAGGAGAACTCTCTAGAGAGACTGGTATAAAAAACACTTGGCAGTTATCAAAATAGGGCACCAAGAAACACCAAGGCATGAGAGACATGACCGCTTCCAGATATTTTTTTCATGATGATGATGATGAAAGGAAGAAGGTACGTTGCCTGTATTGCGACCCCCAGTCCGTACATGGAACTCTACAATGACGAAAGACTTGCATGACTGTTGTCAGCCACCAGCATCATTCCCTGTGGCCTCTTGGTCCTGCTCAGTCTTGCTGCCTCACGTGCTGAAGGACCTCACTGTATTACAGCTTTCTTAAGGGAGTTAAGAACTGCACAGCATGTGACGAAGGAATCACCCCTTTCGTTTTGCACTGAGGGCCCGAAATAACTCTCACTGAGTCAGCTACGGCAACTCTGGGGGTTCCACTGCCCTGGGTGATGCCGCTAGGACTGAGATTTCAGGCACTGGCGACACTATGCAGAAGCCAGACAACTACGGCCTGAGGGCCAGATCCGGCCCTCTGCCTGTGTTGGTAAATAAAACTTTATTAGAACACAGACATGCTCATTCATTTGTGAATTGTCTATGGCTACTTTCACCTTACAGAGGCAGGGTTGAAGAGTTGTGACAGAGCTGTATGGTCTGCCAAATGTAAAGAATTTACTGTCTGGCCCTTTGAAGAAGAAAAAGGTGACACATTTCAGGACCTAGACTGAGGACATTGAGAGAAGGTGGACTTAGTCTTGTATTATTAACACTACATCCTTTTGGGAAGTACATAAGCTTAAAGTATCTTATTAGAGGAGGCATTATATTCATCTTTACACAAATAGGGGTTTCTGTGCTCATTTCTCTAATCATCAAAATAATTTCTTTTACTTATACTTATTCATCCAAATCTGAGGCACCATATTGCCTTGCAGATTACACCAAGGATTATAGTCCATTCTTTAACATTCGATGTATTACCTGAGCAATTAGAAAAGCTTTTTCAGGGACCATCAAAGCTTTTCCAAGTGACCATCGGAAGCAAGCCGCCCAGCTGCTGACTAGCTAAGAAGGACTGGCTCTTCGGGCAGATGAGAGGGAACCCAGTTTTAGCAGATGTGTGTCGTCCTTAAGAAAGGAAGGCTACATGCTGTGCCAGGAAGGCCTTGCCTGCAAATAAGTATCACCTGGAGGGATGAGAGTCTTGTTTTTGCTGCTGAAGCTAGATTCCCTGCCCCACAGGAGCAGGCGTAGGCTGGTGAGAGGGAGGCAGTGGGTGAAAGTCAAATACCAACACATGACACTGGAGCACAATATAGGCCTCTCCTCCAAACCCTCCCCTCAGGACAGGCAGTACGGGTGACTGCTAAACCAAGCATCACAGACATGAAGGGAGGTTGTGGCAGCAGTTCCGGCAAATCTCAACAGTAGATGTTGGAATGTGTATAAAACTTTGGTAGGGACAGTGATGAACCTCTCCACCACACCTACACACAGACACACACGCACACGCACGCACACGCACACGCACTGGGAATGACCATCTTCCACTGAGAGAAAGGAGATACTGAGCGGGGCCCCTGTGCTTTGCTGCAGTTGCTCACTCTCTGTCCCTTTGCACCTGTGTTCCCCCCACCCCCGGGAGTGCGGGCCTGCCTGAGAAGCACAGCCTTCAGGGCTCTGAGCCACCGAGGGCTCCTGTCTGCTCTGTGGGATTCTGCTTTGAGACAAGCTCAGCCTCACACCACTGCTTGTTGGAGACGTGCCAGCCAATAAGCTGGCCATGAGCCGAGCTCTCCTGGGCGGTGGAGGTGCTCCTGACTGAAGGGAAGGTTCTAGTCAGCCTTTCTGGCAGGATAGAGGCAGGTGTTTATTTCACACCTCAGGAGTTGCTTTAGCTGGTGCCTCCTGTGAGGGACCTTCCAGTCACAGCCGGGCTGCTAATGGATTCTGCCAAGCTCTCCCTGCGCCTCTGGGGCCATCAGCATGGAGGCACTGCTGTGGGCTCACAGTTCAGGCGAGTGAGAGGTGATGTATGTGTGCTGTGTATCTGCTGGGACTACGATGTGAGGAAATAAAACAAACAGAAAGCAGAGAGGGCAGGGAATTTGGACGGATTTTCACCAAGCTGGGGGCTGACAACCCCACTGTTAGATATGCGTTTCTTAATTCATGGTCTCTGGGAACATACATGCAGAAGAACAGCTCATCTCACAAGGGATCTCCCAGTGCACTAGCAAGATAAGGCCAAGAAACTAGTGGGAAATTGTTGGTATGATGCAGGTAAAGGCTGTTTGAAGCATCCAGATCACACTCCATTCCCCATGCTTTTTCCTCTGTTCGTTTCCCATGGACATAGATCCTCTTCCAGGCAAATAAGCCCTTTCCATAACGAGACCTCCATTGTTCCTGATCCTTTTAGAATTAACAAGAAGATTTCAAAGAATGCAAAAATGCAAACCCAGACTGATCAGACATTCCTAAAATCCACCATGCTGCTGGCACAAAAAGGTGGGATGGGTCTTTCCTTTTTATTACATTACATACATGGAAAATGTATTTTTGTTCTGGGAAAGCACTTACAGTTTAATGAAATAACTACATCCTATACCACTCCTTTGGGCTCCAAAGCTATTGGTTTTAAAATTAAGTTTTATGTTTAAGATTGTGGAATGAGGATCAGGAAAGAGATGGAGAAATGGGGCTTTCGTAAAGAAGAATTACAGAAAACTGCAAAATAATGTAACCGAAACCCCCTCCACTCAAGCACATGAGACTCTTTGGGGTCTTTGTGTTTTTGTCTCAAGGGTTCTAATAAACAGCGTAGGATCTCAGGTGAACTCGAGTTGTTATTTCTTCCAGGAATAGGAGCTTAGAGGAGGTCCTGGGCAGCAGCTGGAGGGAAACGGCAGCGGCCCCACTGAACGGAGAGGGGGAGAGGAGGCAGGAACCCCTGCCAACTTCTACCCACAGCCCTCTCCTTGGGAAGTGCTGATGGCTCCTAGAAGAGACATCGGCCTTTGGGTGTGAACGTGGAGAAAGCATGAGCTGACACTGCAGCTGCTAGGCAGGGCCTGGCGTCACAGAGCGGGGCCTGACAAGAGGCATCCGGGGGCCTGCGTGCGACTGTGCATCGCTTCCCTCGGTCTGGAAGATAATAGGGTTGTATATATTATTTTTTGAATAAATAGATGAATGGATTTAAATATATGGCATTTAATATTAGTGTTAGATATATGACTCATGACATTTTTGTATTGCCCGGGCTGTGAACGTCCACCTAACCATGATATTGCCCAGGACAGTCGCTCAGCAGTGACCCCTGGAACTGCCTCTTCATTTAGATCACTCTTGGTCCTTGCCCCAGAGATCTGTGTTCATCAAAAGCAATATTCTTCAAAGGAGAAAAGGTAGTTAGTACAGGATACCTAAGTAAGGCTAAGTTAACAAAAGACTATCAGAAGCTTCTGCTTGAGCCTAAATCAGGGCTTTTGCTGATTCAGACAGTTGTGGGCATGTTTTGGTGGATGAGTCCTAGGTCCACCAGAGGTCTGCTTTTCTGCAGGAAATCAGCTCCATTGACACAAACACCTGTGCCTGCACATTGGGCAGACATCCTTAGCAGTAGTTCAAAGTGACCATGTATTATCTGCTGGCTTTTCCAGCAGTGAAGGCAAGGACCTTGATGAAGGGGCTAAGGCATAAAAGGAAGAAAATGGCCAATCCCATTTGATAATAGCAGGACATGTTTTGGGGACATGGTAAAAACCAAGCAGATACTTCCAGAAATAATTGGGATAATTTGCAGATTGGAGATTAAGTGGGTGTGCGACAGGGGGAATACTGTGTATAAATCATCTAAGTTTTTTTCTTGACTTATTTCTCTTGGATGGGGCAGTGTGTCCACTTTGAGCCTCTACCTTCAAAGAGAAATAATACAAACATAATCTAATTGTCACTCTGTTGATCACCAGAGCTGATCCGTTTAAGTGACTATCAAAGCAGGTGTCTCCTCCCCTGGCATTCCTCAGTGACTCAGATCAGAACAGCTTCATCAGAAAGGAAGACCTTCCCTACCATGATCTTCCTGTCAGTCAAGGTTCCACCAGGAAACAGTGACTATCAGAGGCCTCACAGCTTCTTTGTCCTCATCCTTGGTTCTGGCTCTTCAGCAGGCTTCCTGTACGCTGAGAGCCCCAGGGTGCCTCTCCTGCAGGGTGGCTGCCGGGACAGTCCACACCGAACAGGTGGGGGGTTCCTGGTTCACAGATTATTGCAAATTTCAAAATGGCAGCAGAGCATCAACCCCAAGCCTGGGGCCTGTCCAAGCAGGGGTCCCTGGGTCACTGTCCAGGTCATGTGCTCATGAAGTGGCCCTGGGGGTGCATGGGCAGCCCTGGCCCCCACCCTGCAGGGCTTAAGGCCTGGGCTCACAGACAAGAGGCAATAATGGGGAGACATGGGACATACGAGACCATCGTCGCGGACTTTGGAGGCACCTTAACCAGAGGCTGGTGAACTGAGGAAGTGATACTTAAGGTTTAAGCTGCAATCTTGGGGATTAGTATCAGATAGACAAAGAGGAAGGGAAAGAATGTTTAGATATAAGGGAGAGCATGCAAGCCCAGAGGGAACCAGGACGAGTTAATGACATCTAAAGGACAGGATGGGGGAGGTTGCTGGCACACAGCCAGATCGTGAAGACTTGTCTGGGATGTGGGGTGTTTGACTCCCTCCTGCAGGCACTGGAGGGCATGCGCCGTTTTCAAGCAGGGAAGGTGTGACTAGCGTCGCCCCTCAGGATGACCATTCTGCCTGGGGTGGGGGGTGCGGGAGGACAGGAGCAGTAAGATAGGCTGGCAGCAGCCAGGAGAGATGGTGGTGGCCAGCTTTCCTGAGTGGGTGGTACGGTGGCATGAGATGGTTTGCACTTGGTGGTTGAAAAGCTGTCGAAGATATGGTGCAGAGAAGATGATTTCTAGTTTCCTGGCTTGGGCAGCTCACAGCAGGGGGTGGGATGGGGCGCAAAATTGTCTGGGCAGGAGAGGAAGAAGCTGGGTGAGTTAATTTGGGACCCTTCCAGTCTGATGGCCTGTAGGAGTGTAAATTGGAAAGGTGGTCTGGAGCTCAAAAATACAACTGGAGATTAGATTTTGGAGTCATCGGCATGTAGATGAAGTCATGAGTGTTGATGAGATCATCCAGGGACTGTGTGGCACCAGAACTGGTAGGATCTGGGTTCAGTAATTACTAAGTGAGCACCTGTTATGCTCTCTGGGGTCTCCTGGGAACTGGGGTTGCAATGATAACCACGACCAGACAGAAATGCCCTCCTGGAACTGACAGGCTCTCTAGGAAAGATGCCAAAGGAGGTGGAGGGGACAGAACTCAGTGCTTCTCCCCTTCCCATGGTCCCACCACGTCTGTCTCCACTGTTCATTTCCTGTCCAGGGCATACATTGGGAATCCTCCATCTTTTCCTGCCTTAGGAGGGAGGGCCTTGTTCTCCATCATTCTCCATGCCTACCTTTGCATGTCCTCTTTCCATCTGTCTGAAAAGGCAGTTAACTTCCCTCTGGGGCTCAGATGCAGAAAACCAACAAAAATTCTGCTTTCCTTTTTCCTGAAAGGTAGATACAGCTTCTGAGATCTAAACTTTAAAATCAGGGCCTTCAAAACAATAAGCAGTTGTAAACGCTAATGGAGGCTGTGTCCTTGCTGTTCTGAAGCCTGCAGAAGGCTCATTGATGCTGTGCAGAAGAACAAATCCTTGTCAGTGTGGAAGAGACAGGCCAGCAAAACCTACAAGGGTTTGGTCACTTCCCTGGGGAGATGCTGTAATGCTCCACGACAACACCCCCCTGCCCCCCATAGATTTCAGCATCTTGCCACCGCACCCTCCAACAGTCCCCTATCTCCAAGGCCAAAACGGAAGTGCCATTTGTTTGGGAGGTGTTTGTTTGTTTCACAGTCTTCTCATGCAAAAAGAAAAGCATTAGTTTATTTGGATGTTTGCTCTGGCCACTAGTATAGAGTTGTTCAGACTGATAAAAAGTAAAATCCATTCTTAAATTTTGAAAGAAAATAGAAGGCTCGGATCTGACGATTGATGGCATGTGGCATTCAAAGGCGAACTCAGTGATTTTTCAGTTTATAGGAAATGGACATCATTTAGCCATGGTCCATAGTAAGGAAGAAATATTTGAGGTGTGGAAGCAATTTTGGTGCTCAGAGATATCTTAAAAACCAGGGTCATAAAATAAAATAAAATAAAAAACCAGGGTCACATATGTAATAGCAAAACTATTTAAATAGATCACTTAAAAGTGTATTAAACTTGCTTTTGGATCATTCATTTTATGTAAAAGTTTAACTCCTAAAAAGGTCTCCCTTGTCATCTAGCATATAAATGATCATGTCTAAATATATAATCAAAATATTTTTAATTTATTGTTAGTCTAAATCAGATACAGTTCCTTAAATCTATCAAGGTGAGGTGAGAGATATGAGACATTCAGAAGGCATCTCTATGTTATGCTTGTAGTTATCAGCTCCTTGGGCTTATTCATAAAATTGACCACTTCATTAATACAGAAGCTGTGCTCTGCTATTCAGCTTTTCATTAACCCATACTTCTTTGAAAGGTAGATCTTAGGAACCAATAGGTGGTCGGTTTACTTGGTAGAGAAGCCAGGCTGCCTGGGTGCTCCCCCAAAGTTCTAGTAACTGGAATTGTGAAGCCAGAGCCTTTTTCCTTCAGTATGTGGATCTGACTCTAGGTAAAGACAATCCCTCAAGGAAAAGTCATATTTTAAACTAATGTAAGTCATCTTTTTTATAGCCCAGCTTGAGGGAGTACATAAAAGCCATCAATATATAAATGGTCATGTTGGGAACTCACTTATTAATTCCAATACCAAACACACACACCTACATACAAGGCACTCCATCCTGCTCCCACCTGCCACAGGGAGGAGCTGTCCCTCTGTTTGAAAGGCCTTCTCTGTGCCTTGGGTCCCAGCCCCTCCTGCCTTCTCAGAGCTCCTGAGCTGTCACTTGAACATTCTCCCTCCTTATGTATTTAGCTTCTCACGACCACCTCCACCACCACTGAATCTGGATTCTTCCCATTATGCGTGTTCAGTCTTCTCTATTAAAAAATACAAACCTCTGAGAGGATTAAAGATGGCGGCGTGAGAGGTGAGACAGAGGCTTCCTCCTAAAACTGCTTACAACTTGAAAATATAGTTGGTGCAACTAACCCTGAGAGAGCAACAGGAAAGAGGACTGCGCCAGACTGCATACACCTGGAGAAAAGAGCAGACCTCATGGAACAGGGTAACGTACCAAAGCTGTGGCCTGGCGGGACCCTAGCCCTTCCCCCACCCCAGCTCACCGGCGGGAGGAAGAGAAACAGAGCAGGGAGGGAGTGGAGGCCTGGGACTGCTGAATACCTAGCTCCGGAGATCTGCACTGGGAGCACAAACCTACATCTCATGGTGCTTTCATGATACTCTTGTGATAAGGGGATTGGAAAGCTAACAGGCAGAATTCCTCAAGAGACTGAGATTCCAGCCACTTGTGGAAGGCAGGGATCCATATATGGCTGCTCTGGGACAAAAGCTTATACCTGTGTGCTGGGCCCACTGGTTCAGGCAGTGGAGGCAGGCATAGCAGCCGGGAAGCAGAAAACAGTTCTTTCCTCCCCCTGCGACCCCTGACATTGTTTCAGGGGCTGAGCAGCTCCAGAGAGTAGAGCTTCTGGACACTAGAGGGCACCATATACAAATATGAAACGCCAAAGGAACCTGGTCCAGAGTACAATTAATACAATTCCTGAGAAAGATGACATGGACCTCATGACTCTTCCTGAAAGGGAGTTCAAAATAAAAATCATTAACATAATGATTTTTTAACATAAAATTTTTTAACATAATAATCATTTAACATAAAAATCATTAACATAACATAACATAATGCTAATGGAGGTATAGAAAGATATTCAGGAACTCAGGAATGAATTCCAGTCACAGATCCAATCATTGAAGAGCACAATGGAGGGTATTAAAAGCAGATTAGATATGGTGGAGGAGATGATGAATGAAATAGAAACTAGAGAAGAGGAATACAAAGCTGAGGCACACAGAGAAAAAAAGATCTCTAAGAATGAAAGAATATTGAAAACTGTGTGACCAATCCAAATGGAACAATATTTGCATTATAAGGATACCAGAAGAAGAAAAGAGAGAGAAAGGAATAGAAAGTGTCTTTGAGGAGGTAGTTGCTGAAAACTTCCCCAATCTAGGGAAGGAGATAGTCTCTCAGGCCATGGAGATCCACAGATCTCCCAACACAATGGACCCAAGGAAGACAACACCAAGACATATAGCAATAAAATTAGCAAAGATCAAGGATAAGGACAGACTATTAAAAACAGCCAGAGAGAGAAATAAGATCACATACAAGGGAAAGCCCATCAGGCTATCATCAGACTTCTCAGCAGAAACCTTATGGGCCAGAAGGGAGTGGCATGATGTATTTAATGCAATGAAGCAGAAGGGCCTGGAACCAAGATTACTTTATCTGGCAAGATTATCATTTAAATTTGAAGGAGGGATTAAACAATTTCCAGATAATCAAAAGCTGAGAGAATTTACCTCCCACGAACCATCTCTACAGTCCAGTTTGGAGGGACTGATATAAATGGAAGGTTCCTAAGGTTTAATAGCTGTCACCAGAGGAAATAAAACCACAGTAAAGGAAGTAGAACAGCTAATTACTAAGCAAATGCAAAATTAAATTAACTATCCCCAAAGTCAATCAAGGGATAGACAAACAGTACAGAATATGATACCTGATATATAAAGAATGGAGGAGGAAGAAATGGAAGAGAAAAGAAAAGAACCTTTAGATTGTGTTTGTAACAGCATATTAAGTGAGTTAAGTTAGACTCTTAGATAGTAAAGAAGTTAACCTTGAACCTTTGGTAACCATGAATCTAAAGTCTGCAATGGCAATAAGTACATACCTATCGATAATCACCCTAAATGTAAATTGACTGAATGCACCAATCAAAAGACATGGAGTCACCAAATGGATAAAAAAACAAGACCCATCTATATGCTGCCTACAAGAGACTCACTTTAAACCCAAAGAAATACACAGACTAAAAGTGAAGGGATGGAAAAGATATTTCATGTAACTAATAGAGAGAAAAAGCAGGAGTTGCAGTACTTATATCAGACAAAATACACTTCAAAAATAAGAAAAGAAGGACATTATATAATGATAAAGGGGTCATTCCGACAAGAAGATATAACCATTATAAATATCTCTGCTCCCAACACAGGAGCACCTACATATGTGAAACAAATACTAACTGAATTAAAAGGGGAAATAGAATGCAATGCATTCATTCTAAGAGACTTCAACACTCCACTCACTCTGAAGGACAGATAAACCAGACAGAAAATAAGTAAGGAGACAGAGGCACTGGACAACACATTAGAACAGATGGACCTAACAGACATCTACAGAACTCTACACCCAAAATCAGGAGAATATACACATTCTTCTCAAGTGCACATGGAACATTTTCAAGAATAGATAATTACTAGGCCACAAAAAGAGCCTTAGTAAATTCAAAAAAATTGAAATCGTACCAACCAGTTTCTCAGACCACAAGGGTATGAAACTAGAAATAAATTAAGCAAAGAAAATGAAAAATCCCACAAACACATGGAGGCTTCACAACATGCTCCTAAATAACCAATGGATCAATGACCAAATAAAAACAGATATCAAGCAATATATGGAGATAAATGACAACAATAATTCAATACCGCAAAATCTGTGGGATGCAGCCAAGGCCGTGCTAAGAGGAAAGTATACTGCAATACAGGCCTACCTCAGGAAAGAAGAACAATCCCATATAAGCAGTCTAAACTCAGAATTAATGAACCTAGAAAAAGAACAAATGAGGCCCAAAGTCAGTAGAAGGAGGGACATAATAAAGATTAGAGCAGAAATAAATAAAATTGAGAAGAATAAAACAATAGAAAGAATCAATGAAAGCAAGAGCTGGTTCTTCGAGAAAATAAACAAAATAGATAAACCCCTAGCCAGACTTATCAAGAAAAAAAGAGAGTCTACTTACATAAACAGAATCAGAAACAAGAAAGGAAGAATCACTACAGACACCACAGAAATACAAAGAATTATTAGAGAACACTATGAAAAATTATATGCTAACAAACTGGATAACCTAGAAGAAATGGACAACTTTCTAGAAAAATACAACCTTCTAAGGCTGACCCAGGGAGAAACAGAAAATATGAACAGACCAATTACCAGCAACGAAATTGAAGCAGTAATCAAAAAACTACCTAAGAACAAAATCCCTGGACCAGATGGCTTCACAGCTAAATTTTATCAAACATTTAGTGAAGACATAATACCCATCCTCCTTAAAGTTTTCCAAAGAGTAGAACAAGAGGGAATACTTCCAAACTCATTCTGTGAGGCCAGCATCACTCTAATACCAAAACCAGGCAAAGACACCACAAAAAAAGAAAATTACAGACCAATATATCCCTGATGAACATAGATGCAAAAATACTCAACAAAATATTAGCAAACTGAATTCAAAAATACATCAAAAAGATCATTCATCATGATCAAGTAGGATTTATTCCAGGGATGCAAGGATTGGTACAACATTCGAAAATCCATCAACATCATCCACCACATCAACAAAAAGAAGGACAAAAACCACATGATCATTTCAATAGATGCTGAAAAAGCATTTAACAAAATTTAACATCCATTCATGATAAAAACTCTCAACAAAATGGGTACAGACAGCAAGTACCTCAACATAATAAAGGCCATATATGACAAACCCACAGCCAACATCATACTTAACAGCAAGAAGCTGAAAGCTTTTCCTTTAAGATTGGGAACAAGACAAGGATGCCCACTTTCCCCACTTTTATTCAACATAGTAATGGAGGTCCTAGCCATGGCAATCAGACAACACGAAGAAATAAAAGGCATCCAGATTGGCAAGGAAGAAGTTAAACTATCCTTGTTTGCAGATGACATGATATTGTATATAAAAAACCCTGAAGAATCCACTCCAAAACTACTAGATCTAATATCTGAATTCAGCAAAGTTGCAGGATACAAAATTAATGCACAGAAATCTGTGGCATTCCTATACACTAACAATAAACTAGCAGAGAGAGAAATCAGGAAAACAATTCCATTCACAAGTACATCAAAAAGAATAAAATACCTAGGAATAAACCTAACCAAGGAAGTGAAAGATCTATACCCTGCAAACTCCAAGACACTCTTAAGAGAAATAAAAGAAGATACCAATAAATGGAAACACATCCTGTGCTCTTGGATAGGAAGAATTAATATTGTCAAAATGGCCATCTTGCCTAAAGCAATCTATAGATTCAGTGCAATTCCAATCAAAATACCAACAGCTTTCTTCAATAAACTAGAGAAAGTCATTCTAAAATTCATATGGAACCACAAAAGACCTCGAATAGCCAAAGCAATTCTGAGAAGGAAGAATAAAGCTGGGGGCATTACGCTCCCCAACTTCAAGCTCTACTACAAAGCCACAGTAATCAAGACAATTTGGTACTGGCACAAGAACAGACCCATAGACCAATGGAACAGACTAGAGAGCCCTGATATAAACCCAACCATATATGGTCAATTAATATATGATAAAGGAGCCATGGATATACAATGGGGAAATGACAACCTCTTCAACAGCTGGTGTTGGCAAAACTGGACAGCTACATGCAAGAGAATGAAACTAGATTATTGTTTAACCCCATACACAAAAGTAAACTCGAAATGGATCAAAGACTTGAATGTAAGTCATGAAACCATAAAAGTCTTAGAAGACAACATAGGCAAACATCTCCTGAATATAAGCATGAGCAACTTGTTCCTGAATGCATCTCCTCAAGAAAGGAAAACAAAAGCAAAAATGAACTCATGGGACTACATCAAACTAAAAAGTTTCTGTACAGCAAAGGGCACCATCAACAGAACAAAAAGGCATCCTACAGTATGGGAGAATATATTTGTAAATGACATATCCTACAAGGGGTTAACATCCAAAATATATAAAGAACTTACACACGTCAACATCCAAAAAGTAAATAACCCGATAAAAAATGGGCAGAGGATATGAAGAGATAGTTCTCCAAAGAAGAAATTCAGATGGCCAACAGACACATGAAAAGATGCTCCTCATCACTAATCATCAGGGAAATGCAAATTAAAACCACAATGAGATATCACCTCACACCAGTAAGGATGGCCAACATCACAAAGACTAAGAATAAAAAATGCTGGCGAGGATGTGGAGAAAGGGGAACTCTCCTATACTGCTGGTGGGAATGTAAATTAGTTCAACCGTTGTGGAAAGCAGTATGGGGGCTCCTCAAAAAACTAAAAATAGAAATAGCATTTGACCCAGGAATCCCACTCCTTGGAATTACCCAAAGAATACAACTTCTCAGATTCAAAAAGATATATGCACCCCTACATTTATTGCAGCACTTTTTACAATAGCCAAGATATGGAAGCAACCTAAGTGTCCATCATTAGATGAATGGAAAAAGAAGTGGTACATATACACAATGGAATACTATTCAGCCATGAGAAAGAAACAAATCGTACCATTTGCAACAACATGGATGGAGCTGGAGGACATTATGCTCAGTGAAGTAAGCCAGGCGGAGAAAGACAAGTGCCAAATGATTTCCCTCATTTGTGGAGTATAACAACGAAGCAAAACTGAAGGAACAAAATAGCAGCAGACTCAGAGACTCCAAGAATGAACTAGTGGTTACCAAAGGGGAGGGGTGTGGGAGGGCAGGTGGGGAGGGAGGGAGAAGGGGATAGAGGGATATTATGTTTAGTACACATGGTGTGGGGGGTCACGGGGAGAACAGTGTCACAGAGAAGGGACATAGTGAATCTGTGGCATCTTGCTGCACTGATGGACAGTGACTACGTTGGGGTATGGGTAGGGACTTGATAATATGGGTAAATGTAGTAACAAACTTTTTTTTTCATGTGAAACCTTCATAAGAGTGTATATCAATCATAACTTAATAAAAAAATTGTTTTAAATAAAAAATACAAACCTCACCAGAGCTTCCTTCACCTCCAACTCTCTCATCCCATCGAAAGCCAGGCTTCACAGAAGGTTTCTCCATATTTGTGATGCCCTCACCTCTCTCCTCAACCCACGCCAACCTGGCTTCCATTCCTACCACCTCATGGAAGAACTCAGTGAGGCTACTAATAACATTCCTGGTACTAAACCCGAGGTAGGGGGGTGGTTTCCAGGCCTTCTCTGGACTTGCAGCAGCACCTAGCACTCTATCAACCATGCCCATCTTCTCACATTGCTTCCAGAACGTGACTCTGTTTATCCTGCCTTCATGAACTGTCCATCCTCTAGCTCCCCAGCAGGTATGTCTTCCTTAGTCTGAACCTTAAATATTGGAATTCTGTAAGGCTCCACCATAAGCCCCCTCCTCTCCTCATTCTGTGCTCTGCCCATATTCCTGGCCTCAAATATTAGTCTGTATTGCAGACTCGCCACAAATTTCTGTCACTGGCCCAGAGTTCCTGCCAAAGCTCAATATGTCCAGCTGCCTGCTTGGCATCTCCACTGTTGCATGAACGTAAGCCTTTTTGACTCACAAGATCCAAACTTCAACTCATAGTTCCCTCCCACCCTTCCCCTGTCCTCCCCTAAAATGCCCTGGTTCCCTTCCAGTGTTCCTTGTCTCGGTCAGTGGCATTACCGTCCATCCAGCGTGTGTTACGAAAACTAAGAGATATTCTATATATGTCCTTCTTCCACCTCTGTCCATGTATGTGCTGTCTCCGTGGCCTGTCAGCATGGCTTCCTAAGAACTCACACATCTACACCACCGCCTCACCCAAGTGTCCGTCAACCTCTACCCGGTGTGCAGTAGCCTCCTCGGGCTTCTCAGACTTCCTCTAGCCTCCCCCCAGTCCCTTGTCTGTACAACAATCAGTGTGTTCTATCGTAAACCTGAGATGTTCATTTGCCAGGGACTGGGCTGGCTGGAACACACACACCCTATACAAAGGCAACCTCTGAGCGCACCAAGGAGAATTCGTAGCATCAGATCCAGCCCACTGGACGTCAGTTTCCACTCTGACTAGTAAGGCATTGTGGTTGTGGAAGACAGAGTGTCACTCCCCCTCCAAAAAGTCCACATTCCAATCCCCACACTTGGGAACCTTTCATGGTGAACAGGATCTTGCGGCTGTGATTAAGTTAAGGGTGTTGAGATGAGATTATTGTGGATCATCTGGTGGGGGCTCAACATAATCTCAAACTGTCCTTCTGAGAGAAAGGCAGACGGGTCAAAGTCAGAGAGGGATGGGAAAGATACTACATTACTGCTGGACTGAAAGAGGCCCGGGGAATGCAGGCAGCCTCTAGAAGCCGAAGAAAAGCAAGGCAACGGGTTCTCCCCTTCCTCCAGAAGGAACAGAGCGCTGTTGTCGCCTTGATTTTAGCCCCCTGAAATGCTCTTTGGACTTCTGACCTCCAGAACTGTAAGATAGATTTGTATTGTTTTAACTCACAATGTTGATGGTAATTTGTTACCACAGTGACAGGGAACGAATACACTGGTTAAGGGTATTCAAGAAACAATGTCTGGGGTTAAGTCCTGGTTCTGTCAGCTGAAGGCCGTGTGACCTGGGGCAAGGTATGCAACTTCCTGTGCCTCAGTTTCCCCATTTGCACAATGGAAATGCAGTGCTACCTCAAGGGGCTGCTATGAAGATGACATGAATTAACATATATGTAGTTGTTAAAATCATGCCTGCACATTATAGGCATGAAATCAGCATTAGCTTATTACAAATTGCTGTTTATTATTTGTGAAGAAAAAAACATAGGCCCAGTGGGGTCCAATACCCTGTCCTAGGAAAGGGGGTTCAGAGCAGAGCCAGAACTAGAACCCAGATCCCCTGAGTCCTAAGTGGTTTAGTGCTTCGTTACTACAATGCCACAGTACCATTTTCCTACCGAAACTCATTTTCAAAGTCAAAACAACTAATTATAGCACATGCCCTTTGGGAGAGCTTAGCTATGATTAGCCTTTATGTTCTCAGACCCTTTCAAGAGAAATCAAACACAGATAGAGGGCCTCATGTGAAATCGTGTGTGTTTGACGATACGGCTCTCTAGTTAATAACAGAACTTTCTCTGGTTATAGTTCAGTCACTCATTGTTTTGTCCCCTCCAAACATGGCCCTTAAGATAAATAAAAACAAAAGGCCAGCACAGAGCCAGGCAATAGTAATGGAATCCATGGGCTGCTTGGCAAAAGGCGATGGGCTGGACATTTTGCAGACACTTCTGGGCATAAGACTCCAAAACGCTGGCCTGACTTCCAAGATGCAAGGTCCACCTTGAATTGAGGGTTTGTTCAAAACGTCAAGCACCCCCCAAACCCTAGCTTCATTTAAAGCATGGGTTTTACCAAATGGTCCCATAAGTTGGCTGCCATCTCTGTAAATGTTCAAGTATTCTTGAAGCAAATAAATGGGAAGGTGAGTCACAGCCTCTAAGAAACTCGTCCTAAGTGGCATCAGGAGCTGCATTCCAGGCCTAAGTGACACCAGCTGGCTGAGCTGTGTAACCTCGAATTGCCTCCTATAGTCTGAGAACATGCTGTTTTAGGAAGGACTTAAAGACCATGGAGTCCAAATTTAGGATGTCCAATATTGTGAATTTCCAAATACATAGCTGACCCTTATCAAGGATAAATAATGCCTTCATGGGATGTTTTGAAGAGAAAATGAGTAATGAATGTAAAAATGTTCTTTTAAACTTTAAAACACGTCGTAATACAACTTCCAGCAGTTTCCAGGGTGTACAGATTTTAAAGAGAGACACCTGCCGAGAAATTCTCTCTTTCAAACTGAAGCCCATTCTCCATCTGAAGCATGTGTGGTGGTATTGTGGTATCTTAGAATCCATCATTCTCTGGCCCAGAGCAATGAAGAGAACTGATAAGTGACAGTAAGCATGGAATTTTAAATATTTACACTTGGTGATTCCATGACTTGATACTGTCACCCTTGGGCTCTTCAGATTTCATGAGATAAACATCTGGTACACTGCTGATCCCCCCTCAGGGGCCAGTGGAGTCCTGAGAGAGGGCTAATTCCTTCCACAATTTCCTCATCTCACACACACCACATACCAATGGGTGAATCAGAACACTGAGTAATTGTAGGGCTGCTAAATAATTTCCCAGAGCTGCCAAATTACAAATGGCTGTTTGAGTGCCGAGGCCCACTGTGCTTGTGCTGGTCATTCCTAGAACTTTGCACAGGCACACAGGCACGTAGTTCCCCCGTGGTAAGTAACTTCCCACTCCCTGGTGACTTCTGCCCTGACGTGGGGCCTGCTCATCATCTGTGCCCCCCTCCTCCCTGCCCCGGCCGCCCCACTGTTGCATCACAGCAGGTTCGTGCCCTTGCGACGATGGCTCACTTTTTATAGCTAAACTGGGCACCCGGCAACAGAAGTGTCATTTCTGTTCCTGTTCATTTGTCATTCCACGTCTAACAAGGCTCTGGTGGTGATGGGTGGGGACAAGAAGAAGAGCAGCTATTGTTCTTGGCAGACAGACGTGCTCCCCGGGGCCAGGGGCCTCTCCGTGCTCTAACTGGGTCTGCACAAACATGGCAAGGAGCGAGCTCTGGCCTCAGGGCCGGGACCGAAAGGCAGAGGCCCAAAGTTGGGAGGCCACACCAAAGAAAGGAACTTCTGTGAGAAGAGTCCCCTCGCCTGGAGGCCCCCGAGGCACGGGACTGGGGAGGAGCCAGGCAGGGGAGGAAGGAGGAGGAGGGTCACCTCGGCGTGACATGACGCACGGTGCCTTTCCCGGGGCTGAATTTGAGGAACTGAGGAGGCGGCGGTGGTGAGAGTCAGTCTTGCAGAGCACAGGATGGAGCAAGAACTCCAGCCGCTGACTCCGGCTCGTGTGGCTGCAAGGGCTGAAGGGAGGATATGATATGGTCCAAAAACTTCTCCTGGTGTTTTTCCGCAGGCGGCTGAGCCAGAGGCCGACTGCAGAGGAATTGGAGCAGAGGAACATTTTGAAACGTGAGTGACTAAGCCCATGGCAACTGCTGATATTTTGTGGTGGCTTTGGTTAGTATTTAATTGTAGGCCACAGGGTTTCTCCCAACGTGCCTGTGTGGAGATGCTCGAGGACCTCTCTGATGGCCGAGGCTTTGTCCTTGTGTGTTTGAATATGTAGGGCAACCTCCCAGGAGAGAAGACAAACTGGGATCCCCGTGGCTTGTAGGGGCGCACAGACTACAAGGAGAGCCTTTCCTGCAGTGGCTGGAAAGTCAGGGAAGCTGAAGTCTTTGAGAGGACTTATTATCGAATGATTTTAAAGAGAATCAGGCTCACCATTAAGCCAAAATTAGCTTAAAAACTGCAAATACTCTATTGATGGCTAACATAAAGCAAATTGCCATTTGAAAACCTGGGACTAGAAAATATGACTTTCCATTGCATCTGGCTGCTGTGGAGAAAACTCCCCTCCCTTTGAGCACTAAATTTAAAGTCTAAGAAAGCAGTTCCAAGTGAAGGTGCTTCATGTCTGCCTCTCAGGACACCTGCAGCTGGCCGATGGTGCACCTGCCCGATGCAGGGAAAACCCGCTGTCTGTGGCTCTGGATGGGGAAAATAAATGAGCCCATGCTGGGTTCAAGGACACAGATACTGGAATCTGTACAGAAAATCCACTTGGTGCTCAAAATATATATAGACACAGATATATATAAATATATAGTATAAATACATAAAATTATATATATAGTAAATACATAAAACGAAAAGAAAGAAGCATCTTAGGGACACCAATATGCCTCAGTGTACTGGAGAGATTAAATAATTAAAAAATATAACCTCTCTGCTTACATCCGCTCCATCATTATTACGATTCTCACCAATGCTTTCTTCAAGATAGTCGAAATTTCTAGTTTAACCCATGACCCTTTCTCCCCCCACCATGCACTCTTTTCTGATTTTTCTCCAGAAAAGAGAAATACATGCTGCACGGAGCTTCATAGAAATGCTATGCTGTGTGCATTGAGTACACACACACACACGCCAGTGGCTGGGGATTTCCGCTTGGACCAGACTACACTGTTCTTGTTTTTACTTATCTCCCCCTCCGCATGTGGTCTCGGGACACAGCGTGTTCTGGGAGGCTTGCTGAGGGTGCGCTGTTGCTCTCACCCACAGGGAGGGCTGTGGCAGGAGGGCTGTCACCCTCGCCCCCTCTGTGTGACCTTTGCCGTCAGCATCCTACCTGCCTGCTTCCATGACCCTCCGTAGGTGTTAACTTCAGAACTGGCCTCCCTCCCTCAGCTGTGAGTGCACCGCACATCTTTCCTAGGTCTCTAGGAATTCGTGTATATATATATATTTTTCTAACTGGGTGCCCTCAAAGGTTTCCAAGCTTAATATGCTATAAAACAAATTAGAATAATTTCAGCTGTTTCTATGGTCAGGGAAGTGGTTAGCCTATAGGATGTCTCCCTTTCTGCTCCTGTCTGATACCCGATCCATTTATAACCTTTCCATTGCTGGAGAGAAAGAGAAACAGGCGTCCATTTATTCCTAAACTCAGAAATCAGGTGAACCTGCTTCCTTCTCTGTCTGCCACTTCCTCACACACGTAGCTAACACATACCCCTTGTCTTCTGAAGGAATCTCCATACAATTCACCTATGGGGCCACCAGTACGTACGGCCTGTGACCTGACTCAAAACTGCCAGAAGCTGACGGCCTCTGGGAGATGGCTCAGGTCCAGAACACAGTGCTCTTCTCAGCATGGAGGGGGCTCTGGGAAGAGAGGGTCTGGCAACCCCAGCTCACCTCTGGCTCACGGTCCCTGGGAGGCCCGGCAAGTCCCTCGTATTGGGTTTCTGTTGCCACTTACAAAAATACTCAGATCTTCCAGATTGTTCCTTATGTCTGGTAAGCCTGGGGGCTTAGATCCAGGGACCTAAGTGGCTTCACAGACCGTTGCCATGGTTCTCTTTTGTTCTCTTCCCTCTTCTTACCCTGTTCAGAGCTTCGGATTCTTGACCAGATCCAAAGAGGCTGATCAGTTCATAGTTTCACAGCTTTTCAGAAATGAACTCAGTTTTCCTGTTGGCGCTTGTTTTTAACCTGCAGTCTGGAACTTTGTTTTCCCAAATATGTTTTCTTTTTTAATCTATTCAGATTGCTAAACAAGAAATGTTCCACAGTGTAAGAAAACTGCCCATAAATTGTTCTAAAACTTATTCTCTGGGCTTTCAATCCTTTGAGGAACCATCTCTCTGAAGGTGCTGGTGGGAGGTACAGAGAGACTTCACGGCTCGGCAGGGGGCTTGGAGGGTCCGTGTCTGACTCCAGACCCACCCTGCCCCGCGCTTGCTCTGTGCGGCAGCCCTTGAGCAGGTCGGATGCCCATTCGAGCAGACAGTGAGCGCACTCTGGTGGTCTCGGGGGTCTCAGCAGATGGCGGCATCAGGGGCCTCTCCTGGCCTCTCTTTCCAGTTGCCTAATGGGGTCATCTTGGTGCCCTCAGCATGAGAATTCATGACCCTGTATTTGTAAATGGCTTGAACGAAAGGTACAGATACCACAGGTGGTAGCTCGTGACCCCACCCTTCAGAGGGACTGAACAAGCACGGAGACAACAGCCTGTGCTGTGTGACAGATGCCAAACTTCAGGTCTCGGAGGGGGCCTGAAGGACAAGGGGAGTCTGAGGCCAGGAACCAGGAATGAGGCGGAGGGCCAGCCCCAAGCAAAACATGATGGGGAAGAGGCAGCAGGTTCTAGCAAGAAAAAAAAGCTGGAGTGTTTGTCTAATTAGCCCTGTTGCATGTGACTGGTCACTTAACTCCCCTGGGCTTTCACATCCTCATTTACAAACCAACAGAGGAAGACTAGGCGGTCTCGTGGGCCCCTCAGGACCCTGATGTTCTGGGAATCTGCATTGTAAGCAAGTACCCCGAGCTGCCTCTGGGCACTCACCTTCCAGAACAGACCTTCCCGTCCATCCCCGCTCCCACCTCAAATGCAGCTGCCTGGCGTCTCCTTTCTTCTGAGTCTTGCTGTCTGCCACTCAGTGTATCTCTGGTAGATTAGTTCATACTAAGATATTAATAGCTGACTAGTTTAATGGGTTTTAATCCATTAAAAGATGGAGATTTGCATTTGTTAAGGGAACTCTGGAAGGGAGATAGGATCTTTAAATCCAAAGGAAGGTGTTCTGTCGGGGGGGCGGGGGCTGGGACACTGTTGGGCAAGTTGCAGTGGGGACCTTTGGTGATGTGGGCGTCTCTGGTACCACCCCTATACAAGATCCTGAACCCCATAGGCAGTCACAGAGGCCAGATCATGCCCCTGGGGATGTCCCGCAAGGGCCTGAGTGCTGCTCTGAACTGCCATCCTTCCTTCTAGTGGGAGGTGTGCCACCTTCCGTGCCAGTGGCCTGTGGCTGTGGCTCTGGTCGTGCTGCGGGCGCTGGCGAGGAAGGGCAGGCTGGGAGGCTGCTTCTGTGCACAGTGGCCTCCCTCTTTTGAAGATATGTCCTCTCCTGATAAGTTTTTATAGAAACATAATTTAACTATCTGAAAGTGAGAGAACAAGCACTCTTAATGGACTGGATGCCCAGATCAACCTGGAGCAGATTCGTTTTGCTACCTCCACTCCAAACTCAGTGGGGGAGACTCAGAAATTGGACACAGGTGGACTTTCATGATTTCCTTCAAACTGGGCAATATTAGGATTATACCCATGCTTCCGTTCTAAGGCCAGGCAGAAAGTGATGGACCCAAGGTCATTCAGTCAGCTGAAAAGCAGAAATAACCCCACATGCTCGGCCCTACACATCTCTGCTCCCTGCCCCAGACCCTCTTCCCTGTGGCTCTTTAAGCACCTGAAGAGCCAGCCCCCTGACACAGCTGAGAACATTCAGGCCCCGCAGTCGGCCTCCTAAGGTGCTCCTTAACATTCTGAATGTGGGCAGTTGTGTCCCACAGTGCAGCCTCACACATGCGCTGTGGACTTCTTGGAAAACTCAAAGAATTAATGGAATCAGGGCTTACTAAAGGTGAGCTTTTTGAAATTCCTTCAGCGCAGGCAGCGCTGCATTTCGTGGTGGCTGTCTGCTCCTCACTGTGTTTCCAGCAGGCAGAGGGCACCCCGGCTGGCTGGTCTTCTGTGCTACCCCCACAGTGCACCAGGCACAAGGCCGCATCAGACTGAGGCCCCTCCGTTGCTGTGAGGCTGCAGGCAGAGTTGAGTGAGGCCCAAGTCTAATCCAAAGAAGGGAGCCTCACCTCCCCCCAGATGCCCTGTCACCACTAACAGTACCACCACCCTTCTGGAACTTGACTTCCTTGCCTATGGCCACACTGCTCAACACAGCATTTCTGCCTAGAGACTCAAAACCCCACGTGACATAAAGAACACCAAACAAGAAGGTCAGCCTGCTCACCAGCAGCTTGAAACAATGCAGGCCAGCTGGAAGGCGTCCCCCCAGGCAGGAGGTGGCCGGGGCAGGGGGCAGGGGCTCCCTCTTCCCCCTTGCAAACTGTGAGGTGCGTGGGCCAGAGCCTGCAAAGCCTCAACGGATGCACCTATGTGTTGCACTGCTTACCAAAATCAAAAGCATCTTAAATATTTCTTGCAGCTCGGAACGAACAAGAGGAACAAGAGGAGAAAAGGGAGATCAAGAGGAGGCTAACTCGTAAGGTGAGCAGGTTTCTCCATGCTGAGAGCTGGGCCCGGAGAGGGTGGGCTGCCTCAGTGCCCGGCCCGTGGGAAGTGGCGTTCATGGTTCCATTCCCTGGGTGTCAGAGCAGGCGGCTCCCTCCACTCTCCGGGACTCTCCAGGGGGCAGTGGTGAGCTCAGCTCTGTGACTCTCAGTCCTTTTTTCTGGGGACATTCAGTCTTGCTTGATTTTGTGACATCTGCCTACCCCAAGCAACTAGTTATCAGGTGCATTATATTTTCAGTTACATTGAATATTTTTTTAATCATTCACTGTAACCCCATCCAACAACTGGAAATTCATCCTCAAAACCAGTAGTTCAAATGTAATGCAATTATTTGATATGACCCTGGGGAAGTATATATTTTACTTGCCTTACCTTGATACTGTTCTTGACCTACTAACCAGGAGCAATTTAACTTCACTATGCTAAGTCCACATTGAAATACTGAATTAGGAAGCTGCCAAAAAGTACTAACCTTTAATCAAAGTATTTGAAAAAGCACTTATACAAAAATTCTAGCTCTATGACTTTCATCTGTTTTAACCCCAAACATGGATGGCTTGGCAGTACAATGTGGACCCAAATGGATCAGTGCTATATGAGTAGCCTCTTTAATAATAAGCTCTTATTTGGGGCTATGCTTGGATGATGTTGACAAGTCTAATTAATTGATGACACAAGATAAAATATTCTGCCGACTAGAGTGTTTTTAATCAGCTTCCTACAGTGACCATCTTGAGAGAAAGATACTCAAATCTTAGAGACAGTTAAGACACCCATTAAAATTAATTTTTAAAAGCTTTGTTAATGGATTTTTCTCCCTAGAAATCTTATGCAAAGGAAGAAATTCAGAGATTCCCAAAATATCAAGAGCAGTTATTAAGGTGATGATTGTGTCTCTCAACACTTTCTCTCCCTCAGAGCCTCCCAGACATCTGGTGATAAGCCAGATGCCGTCCCAGTTACAGATGAGGGTAAACAAGAGCCTGCAAGGCCAGGTGGCAGGATGGGGTGCCTCTGGCGGGAGCAAGAGCTCTGAGCTCACTTCACCCAGGCGCCCTCTCCCCTGTCAAGGTCTGATTCTCTATCCATAGGACCCAGTCTTTGGACACAGGCCCTCTTTTTCTTGGCATGGGGTCATGCGGAGATGCCTTAGCTGAGCTTGAGATGACTAGGGTATCAAAGGAGGCTGGTGACAACCCCTCATTTGTGACCCAAGATGGTCTAGACATTCAAAACAAAATTAAATCAGATTTTCATGAAGTTCTCTGAGTTGAATGCTGGACCCACAAATTCTCCTAACCTTTAGGGTTTCTTGCTAAAAACGATAATTGAGGGGAAAAGAAACATACATTTAATTCTAATGTCTTTAAAAAAGAGTATACAATTTAGTAGAGAAAAACTCAACAGACTGCATAGCTTGGCAGAGGGCAAGGGAGGAGGGTTCCCTCCCACGCCCATCTCCCCTAGGGGGGTAATGCTGGGGGAGGTGCCCCCGAATAATCCACAGTTCTTGCCAGCCTCCAGGACAAGATAAATGCCTCTTCCTCCTGCTGGCTACCTCACCTTCTTCTAGGAAAACTACCTTGTCATTTCAGCACTTGCCCTCCCCTGGGGAATTAGAAGTAATGAGATGTAAAGAAGGGGGTGACTGTAAGGGAAAGACTGGAAGAAGCGCTCACATCTGTTTTGCCAACAGAGATGTGAGCCTGCCAACGGGTAGGGAATTCCATATCGCCTCCTAGCCCAGGGCATGTTCTTTTCCTGGGAAAACTTTATCACCCCACGACCAGATGCCACTGATGGTGCCTGCTTTTCAGTTCTTTAGCCTCAGCCCCAGGATTTCCTCAATACAGATCTATTTAATTTTAACGTACAGTGAGAAAAATAAAACACAGTAACTGATGCTGATAGCAACAGATGAGTCGTTTTCTTCAGCCAAATTGAGACTAGCCTAAAAAATCATATGCTTTGTCTTTTAATAAATCCCCCTTCCAAAAAAATGCTAGCTGGATAAGTGAATGGGAGCAGGGAGGCGGGGCGGAAATGCCCCTGGGTCAGGTTATATTCACAGAGGAATTTGGGTCTCAGTAAACTCTTGTGTTGAGTATCTGATTGCAAATGACGTTACTGCTGCCATACATTGGAACATGATGCTCCTTAGCCCTTCTTCCAGGCCATCCTCCCTAGAAAACCAACCGTGGCCACAGGGAAAAATGCACTGAGGTCCTGTGCCCCCCGAGCCAGAGCCAACGTCACCCTGCAGAGCGCCATGTGGCAGGGCCGGGGAGCTGAGCCCTGGCTCACAGGGCGGAGTCCGGGCAGGCCCTGGCCCACGCACCACTCGAGACCCCCGGGGGCAGAGGCCAGGCCCCTGCGCACTTACTCCCTCCCGCTCTTGGGCACAGCGCCTCACTGACTGGGAGACACCAAGGCTAAGGTCTCCGTGGATTCAGGCATGAGAAATAGGCCCTGACCTTCAGACCTGATTTTTAGTTTTCTGTTTACTCCAGACTCTGCCATAGGGTCTATTAGTAAAATTCAGACCATGATTTCCAGAAGTATAAACTAGAAATTGCCATGCTCAACCACCTTTTTAGTATCACTTGGAAAATCATATCATTTGTCCAACACCCCAGGGCAAACCTGCTAGTCCTAAGAAAGACAAACTGGGCATTTTGAGTTGGAGTCCTTATTTATCTGGGGTAAATATGGTAAACAGTAAAGGTTTGGATCTGTTTTAATGACAGTTCAGAAGCCCCCCACACTCACATTCTGGAGTCAGGATGCACCGCCCGAACTGACCCTAAAGTGTCCTATCCCGGGAAAGCCAGGGCAGCCTTGGGGCCAACTGGAACCCCTTGATGGGAAACTACATGCAAGCTGGGCAAGTGGCCAGAGCCACATCCCACTAGGCCTCTGATACCCAGCAATTCCTGCCATTGGCCCAGGGGGAGCTGCAGGCTGCCTTGGCCCTGACTGGGGCCTACCAGTACCAGTCTCCATCCTATCTAATACCAGCCAAGCAGTCGTCTAATTATGCTTTTCCATTGTTGACCAGTTGGCAGCCGGTTGGAACATTTTGGCACCAGCTGAAGATGTGTGGCAGCTGCATGATAGAGTCAGAGCAGCAGGGCTGGTTTGGATTTATTTGTACATTTGTTCTGTAGACCTTTGTGGAAAGACTGTATCTTCTATTAATAGAATTAAATACAGTCTAGGGCTTGGAGGAAAAACTGCTTTTAAATAAGATCGGTTAAACATGAATTGACAGCATCTTAAAGAGAGCAACTGTGTTGCTCCAGAACAAATAAACCTAATGACAGGAAGAGATAATAGAAACATCAGCCTTACGTTGTTAAAGTACAAAGGCAGGGTGCTAGTGAGAAACCCTGGGAGATGGTTAAATAAATAGGAATTCTCTTTGTTTCATTCCTCCAGCCCAGACCCGTGCAAAGGGCCCATCCTGAGTCTCACTTGGCATAAACTTGGCGTAGCTCTGCATTTGTGAACTGACCTGCCCTTTGAACTTTTTGAGGTGCAGGGTCTGCTCTGACCTCCTAAGTTAGCATTTTCCCATGGCTGTGTACCCCAGAGTTTGCAGGCTGTCTGCACACACACCTTCTTGTTTCTAAAACACAGACATGTTTGAAAGGATTGACAAATCCATCTTGCAGAGAGCACTAAATGTGACACAAGGACGTGGGTTCACAAATCCAGAATGAGACAGAAGCATTGTGTAAGGTTCCTGTGCCTTGACGGGATAAATAGGACCGATATGGAAAATCTACAACGGACACCCACACAGAAAGACGAGCTGCTTGTAAAGACCAAGACGCCACAGGGTTATTAAGAAAGAGACAGCCTGGCTGTCTGTACGGGTAGGCCCGGAGGTAGCTGAAGGGACAATAAGCTCTCTCCCTTAGAATCCTGGACAAGTCCCAGGCCCAGGAGTCAGGAGCCCTGGGTCCCCGCCCAGCGCCCTGCCTGCACATCCTGTGTGATGTGTCCACTGCCTCTCTGGACCTCATTTTCACACCTACAAATCCACAGATGGGCCAATGATCTAAACTTCTCTGGTTGACCGGGTCCATCTCTCTTCTTGCAGCTCAGCCAAAGACCTACGGTGGAAGAGCTTCGGGAAAGGAAGATCCTTATCCGCTTCAGTGACTACGTGGAGGTGGCTGATGCTCAGGACTATGACCGCAGGGCCGACAAGCCGTGGACCCGCCTCACCGCGGCCGACAAAGTGAGCAGAGGGCCCAGGAGGTGGGTGGTGGGTCCTCACGCATTGGCTTGCCCTGAGGGGCTTCCTAGCTTGCTGCCAGGAGCCTGTATTGAGAACAACGAGGCCAGGGCTGCAGTCTCTGTAGCGGAGCGCTCAGTACCCGCTGGGCGGGCCACTGCTCCAGCACCTGTGCCCACGGGCTCCAGAGAGTCTGCAGAGAAGCCACTGAACTGATGGCCCTGCTCCAGGGAAGGCGTGAGACAGACGTACAGTAGAGGGCAGGTGGCATGGAGGCTGTGCCCAGAGAGAGAGGCTAGCACTTGCATGGGGATAAAACTGTTCAAGAGCACCAGGCTGCAAGCTAGTCGCAGACCTTCCCTGCAGAGCACCCTGTCCTCAGCACTCAGCCAGGAGCTGGTGAAGCCAAGGGGAGACAAAGTGGCTGTGCTTGCAGTTCCCACGGCCTGATGGGGGAAGAACACAGATCAGATAGCAAAGCATCAAACTAAGCCCTTACCCGTTTGGAAAAAAGAGTAATAATAATCAAGTTGTTTTAGAAGGAATGCAGTGATGCAAATGAAAAATCATTCCTTCTTCCCATGGGAACATGCATCAATGTGAACCTCTGCTTCATACTCCTTTGAGACTCTAGTACAGTCATCATGAGGAGCTGGAGGGCTAAGGGTCTTTATTTCTTAAAACAAAAGTCTCAAAATGTGCAAATGACAGTGGGAAACTCCCGGACACACCAGGGACCTTCAGCTAGGGTCCTGCCTTCACCCACCCATCCGTGCCCCAGTGGCTTCCTCAGTGCAGGAGGGGGTCATCCACAGCACAGACTCCAGCTGGACCAGTTGCAGGGAGCGCGAGTGCAGGGCAGCTGCTGTGCTCGGGTGGGAGGGACGTAGCCAGAGGCAGACACCCCCCAAAATGCCTCCATGCAGTGGGTCAACTGCACAGATCCTGATGAATGGAAACCTCTGCCTTCCTCTTAAACAGAGCACTGGCACCTTCCCTGCACAAGAGTCTGTGGTGAGTCACCCCAGGGCCTGGCATCACCATGCACCAGACCAGACCAGTCCCCGGTCGTGTGTCTTGTACCTGTGAATGAGAAGGGGGCTCTGCCCTTGCTGTCTTTCATACACACATTGTAATCTGCTTGTTTACCAAGGATGAGGGTATCAGCTGATGTCAAGGCAAAGTACAAGCTGTGCTGAAGCTCTGAGTAGCTGGTAGGCAGGGAACTATCCAGTTCCTCAAAGGCTACTGGGGACAGAAGAACAGGAAGTGGTGTTTCCCCTGCAGCTGATAAGCAGGCACTTCCCTGGGGGGAGCTACACTGATCCTACCCAGTAATGACTTTACCACCCTCTAGCTCACAGTCCCATCAAAGCAAGTATCAGCCTTGCAAAGAGCTATGGAAAAGGGCACATGTTTAAAGTTTTGGCCCCCAAGAAAGAAGCAAGGATTTCTCCAAGCCCAGGCACTTCTCCAGTCCAGGCCCACCCCACCTCTCTGCACCGGCTGTCCCCTCGGCTTCAGCCACATCTGTGGGCAGCGCTGGAAGGATGAGATTGTTCAGGTTCATCTCAGGATATCTGAGGTTATTCAAAACCTGTCTCGGAGTCAACAGAGTGAAGGCCTTATAAATCCAAGGGAAAGGGCAGCTGGCCATCACCTGTTCCCTTAATTTCTCTCGAGAATGTGATCCACCCCTTCCCCTTCTAGAAGTGTCCATTTTGAGGCACCACTGTGCCTGTGATGATGGGCTTAGACTGTTTACCTAAGGAAAATGGGAGGTTGGCATTGAAATATGTCCTTGGGATTCTTCAAGTGTAAGGCAGATGTATATGCGCTATGAAAGCCTAGATGGGGGAAGGAAAAAATGCCCCAGGCAACATCCCGAATACCGTTTGCAACGTGGAATGGTGGGGAAGGATTCTCAGTAGCATCTAAAGGAAGTCTCAGGTGTATTTTTTTCTCCCAGTGAAAGAATTCACTTTACATACTTTGTCATAGAAAGGGCTTTGTTGTGTGGCTTGTCAAAGAAAAAAGTATTGTTAGAACTGAAATGGAAAGAGCACCCCTTCCCACCTTCCTCCTCTGCATACCCACGGGCTTCTCTTCATTCCAGGCTGCCATTCGAAAGGAGCTCAATGAATTTAAAAGCACTGAGATGGAAGTTCATGAGTTGAGTAGACATTTAACAAGGTTAGTATCGAGGGTTTGGGTTTTTTTTTTCTTTTTATCCCTTCAGATTGTAATGTTTACTTCCAAAGTAAACGATCCCATCTGCTTCGGGATCCCAAGCAGTGTGGGTGGGTGTCTGCAGTACGGGAGGAGGTAAGAAAGGTCACGGTGACAGCCCCCTGACCACCGTGACCCGGGGAGGGGGCACTGAGGGCCCAGGCTGAAAGCAGCCCTTGGAAAGCCTGGTTTGTAACTCATTGGAAATAAAGACCTGGTAAGGGCCAGACCACTTACCAATAAGCCCAAAGTAGGTTTTTATGAAAACTTCAGCCAAGGAGAAAAGATCGTTGCCAGTGTACAGCCAGTCAGCCAAGGCCACACCTGGGCAAAATGCCAAATCCACATGGTATTTCCTCAGGGGTGTCACGCCTGGATTCCATGTCCTTATCCTAGACAGGCTTGTGTGCTGGTATTTGGGGAACTGAAGCATGCAGAGATTTAAGGGGTTTATGTAAGGTCACGTGGCTAGTTGGTGGCAGAGCCATTGACTTAATTCTTACATCTGTCTCCTATGGGGAACTTTCAGAGAAACGGGACATACCAAGTACTTTGGTCTGGACTCAGAGCCACTGGGTTGGGTTCCCCACCTTGCTGCTGAGCCCAGGCTGAGCGCACTGGCCCAGGGCCACTGAGGCCGCCTGGGCTGGCCCCCCGGAGCTCCATGTTAACCTGTTCCAAAACCAAAGGCAAATTCCATGAGGCTCACATACTTGAGAAGTTCTGTGGGGATGTGCCTATGGGCTAGCCAGCTGCTGTGAGAAACAGGTGGGTGGGAAGCTTGGACTGTGGGATCCAACGCCGTGGAAGCCCGTTGATTTCATTATTTGTTTTCCTAGGTTTCACCGACCTTAACAGTCATGTTATGCTGTCTTCAAAACATAAATTTATAAGAACCATAAGTGCTGGTATTTATTCACTTCCCCATTACAATGTAAATCTTCTGAACTGCCTTTTTTAAAAAGAAGAAGAAAAATAAAAGGAAACACAATCAGGATTCTATTTGCGAAAATATGACGGTTACCGCTCCAAGGTCAGAGCTACGGGTGCACCGCTGATGCCGAGGGACCGGCAGGGCCTGAGCGAAGACTTCCCAGCACTTGGAGCATTCCTGGTCCTCTCTGGCTAGGCCTGGCAGGCACTGCATTTATTTAGGCTCCAGTGAACCTCTTCCCCAAAAATGTCTATCACCCAAGTCCAAAGAAAGCTGAGGTGGGGTTTGGCCTGCAATTGACTGTGGAAAACAAATGGTGTGGTTGGCCTTCTAGACTTGGCCAGCCACACTCCTCTGGGCATTGCATCTGGTTGGGAAGCCCCTTAGAAGGAAGGTGCTGAGAGGGAGTACTGTTCTCAGTTGCCCCTGCCCTTCCTCTCCCTTCAGCCACCATCCATACAGTGGACAGAAGGGAAGGCCCTTTTCTGGAGGAGTCTGTGGTTGGCTGTTGGTCCTTAGAGTGTATGGGTTCCAGGGGCCGGAGGCTGGGATCCAAGCTCCCATCTTGTCCCCTCAGACTGAGCTGAGCTGCCTTCCAGGAAGCTCTGATTTAGAAGGAGAAAGTTTTCGTCTGCTCAGTTCAAATTAATTGACACATTCCTTGTTAAAACAGCCAAATGTCATGGGTGATTTTACGCACACATCCAGCCATGGCTAAATGGTATCCATGAGTAGGAGTGTAGCGTCCCTGTCAAGGTAAGAGACTGCTTGGCTGCTGTTCATTTTGTGTGTGTGCCTCAGGGCCAGTGACCATATGGCTTTGAAGTTAGTGGCCTCTGAGTATAGGGCCAGTGCATGCAAGCCAGAAACCATTCCTGAAAGACTGGCTTTCCAGCCACTGATGGCCTTCCAGTCTCCTTTCTTTGCACTCACAAGTTTTGAGAAGAGGCCCTAGGGTTCCGCATATGCTAGAATCATGCAAACACCAGCCATGCCTCCCCATGCTGTACCTTCCCACTCCTGTTCATCTGGAGAGGATCCAACCTCTCCCTCCCTGCGCTGGTGAAGGTGACTGGGGATGCATCTCTTTCCTACCCACTTGGGACCATAGGAAGGCAGTGCTCTGTTGACAAAGGGCCTCCGAGGATAGGATGTGCAATGAGAAGAAGGACAGCTCCCAAACCCTAACATCCACCTTCACGAAGCCCACTGTGGCTTCTTCTGTGTTCCTTCCTGACGAACCCTGTAGGGCTCAGAGTTGCAAAGCTCTGTAGTGGTCTTGTAGTGACCACGCTCTTCCTAGGTAAGCGCTCGCTCCCCACCACACAGGCCCAGGATTTAGAAAGATGCCAGCTTGGCCTTCACAATAAAAGAGTTAACTGCTCCCCACACCAAACCACATGGGAAGCAAATTACTCTTGGGAGCACACCCATCAATGAGGCCATTTAATTTTCTGCAGGCATTAACAGCTCCTGGGGCCAACACTAACCCAGGGGCTGTGCATATTTGGGGGGAAGCTCAGGGCAGTTCTTGAGGCAGTGCCCACCAGCCTTTGCAAAGCTGTCCTATGCTTTTCTCTCACCACCTGGAGTGAGGGCACCACTGCCCAGACTGAGAGGGAAGGCATCACTAGATCCTTTTTTCTTTGAATGTTGAATCTGAATAGTTAACTACCATGGTTATTGTTCAGGGAAAATGTAGTGGGGATTTTAGTGTGGCTGTAAACACAGTCTTCCTGTAAGGCTTACTGACACTTGAATGTGCAAATGGTATGATGAAAGATGTAGGGCTCTTTCGTTTAACTTCTCTGTGGCGGGCACATGTCCGGGCTGAGGCGCCTGCCCTGCCAGGATTTGAGTCCGAGCTTCCTCTAACTCACAGCTGCGCTTCAGGCAGCTCGCAGTGCCCTGGCTTGATGGCCGGGCCTTCCATGGCCCAGGAGCCGGTGCTAGGGGAATCATTGCATTGCCTCGACTCCTCCTGCGAAGGCCAATGGCTTTCTGCTGGCTTTGGTTCTTGGACTTTTCAGATTCCCTGGGAACATGACACCCAGATAGATTTCCCTGCAGCCAGCCACCCACGTTTGCCACCCGAAGTGCCCTATTGTTGCAGTCCACCTGGTACGTGGAAGAAACTGAATGCAATTTCCACTTCTCTCCCTGCAAAGCACCCCTTCCCGAAGGCACTTGCAGGAGCTGGGGGTGCACCTTCCACGCCGCTGAAAGCCCGCCCACCCCCGAGTGGGGCTAGTTCAAGCCCCATGTAAGCGGCTCAGTAACCTCAGTGGACCACAGGGCAGGCCCTCTGCTGTCTCATTCCTGTCTTGAAATCTGGAGATTTTAACAGAAATCTACCCAAATTTTTTTTGCCACATTGTTAGGGCAACTGAAAAAAAATGTGTTACTTTCCACAATGACAATTTGACATTAATTAGGAAAAAATGTGAGATAAGGTAGAATATTTAATTCTATTATTTAAATATTCTACTTAGAATATTTTAAAAAGCATTCCTTTTCTCAAAAAGCTGCAGTTTCCAAGTAAAAGTTGATCTTTGTATAAATTCTCAGTTGAGCCTTTTGTCATCTGGATTAGCATTAGAGGAAAAATGCGGTATTTCTCAAAATGTTTCCCTCTCCAAATCAGAGATTGCCCTGAGCTCCCCACCTCGTCAGTGACAGGAAGGACGACCAGGGGCTACTTGCTTCTTGGAAATTGCTGATGTGTTCCTCTCCAGAGGCCCTCAGAGCTCTGTAAAACTTTGAAAACTTTAGCCTTTATGTCAGATTAGAAAAACCAAACGGCGTGACAGTAGATGTGATGAAAACCTCTTGAGTTTTATTTTTCTCCCACTTATGAACGTGTATTTATATTTGCCGAATGAAAATCATGGTGTGTGCTTTGATGAATGGAACTTTGGGCTCTCCCTGTGCACAGCCAGTGGGTGAAGGTTACCTTAAATGACTCTTTTCTTCCCGTTTGTCTCTTAATCCACAAACCAGTTGCTTTTTCCAGTTGCTTCCCAGGTGTCTGTACATAGTTTGTCTTTGTATAGGAGGACTCCCCTGTGTCCTAGTTTAACACATGATGGCTGTGTGAGGAAGACAATGTAAATAGAATACAAATTAAACTGGATCTCTATGGCCTAGGTTTTGTACATACAGAAACTGCATGGTATTTAAATTATTGTTTGTCTCTTGATGATGTATGCAGTTTCTTTAAAAACAAACCAAAAAAAAAAAAATGTCTAAAAAATCTCGACTCCTGTGTGTTTTATCTGCCGCCAGCAGGAACCACCAGAAACTCTTTGGCTTGGGAAGGGGGCTTGGAAACAGGAGAGGGTCAGGTCGTCAGCACAGTAGTAAGAGTTATGGAGATACAGGCCCACCTTGTGTATCTGGTATTATTGGGGGAAGGAAGGGTTGTCGTACATAAATTAACTTTCTAGATAATATACACAATGAAGTCCTAGGAGCCCAGGACTTTTTTCTACCTAACTTTTTTAAAGAATATCTAAAATGTATTGACCAACTATCTATCCCCTTTAATTATCTAGCAATGATGAATGTAAGTTAACTTGTAAAATTAGTCATCTACAGTATCAGATACCAGCCAGCTTTATACAGCAACATTACCTCGGGGGCCTTCGGCATGTCACTGCCCCAAAGCGAAAGCCCCAGACACTACTTTGCTCTTTGAGTACTTACCTCTGTGTTCTTAAGAAGCCTGATTGTCCTATAAAGCAAAGAGCTCAATTGCTTAACCTTCTGGTCCTGAACTTGTATTTCTGAATGTTTTGGGGAAAGCAGGAGGGGCTCTAGTAATCGCTGGCTGCCTTCTCTGTGGGTGAAGCTATTGGATGACCTATCTTGGTCCAGCAGTGTGGGAAGGTGGCTCTGGGAAAGAGGAACCGAGAACAACACTGCTCCCCTGCAGCGGAATCACCCTGGGATTCTGGTCAAAGTGTGGGCGCAACTCCGTAGGTCTGAGTGGGCCTGAGATTTTGCACCCCTAGCTATAGCTTCCAGGACATGCTGCTGCTGGTGGTCCAGGAACCACACCTCTGAGTATCGAGTTATGGGAGAACAGTCCACAGGGAGCCACTTTTCCTTTGCCTGGGAATCCCCAGCCTCGGAGTGCCTATGGGCACTGCCTATTTCCTGGCTGAGCCGCAGCAAAACCGTGGGACGGCAGCGTTGTGCAGCAGTGCACCGAGGGTCCAAGCGCCGGCTCTCACCTGTGCAGCTGGGACTGCAGCAGGAGCGGCCAAAGCAGAGAGGGTGCGAGGCTCACAGGAAGGTCAGGTTTCAGGTGAAGAACATGTCTCTCCTCCTGCCCTTTGCTCACCTCCCGAGCTCTCTGACTTTAATCTGCAGTTATTTAGGGGAGTAAAAAGCCTATAAAGAATAGCTTCAGTAGGGCCCGCGAACAGGCTCTGCCTTGCAAAAGGGAAGGAAACCGGACACCATCCTGAGGGAGCCCTTTCTGAAGCAAGTGAAGGTTATGGTTACACACTCAATAGGTGGAGGCAGCCTGGCATGACCTCCTCGGGTCTGTTCCACCATCCTGTGGCAGAGAGAAGTGGTGGCTCTGCCACAACACTAACTGGGCAATTTTGGCCAAGGTATTGGATTTCTCTGGGCCTCGAGGGCCTCATCTGGAAAGTGGGGGCACCGAATTGGATGTCCTCTAATGTCCTTTAGGGCATCAGCTTTCTATGATTTGGGTTTACATGAACTTTTAAAACACTAAACTTAGCCCTTAGGAAAGAGTAAGCTTTAGGGGAGTCCTGCCGGGCAGTCTCCAGAAGAACAGTCTGGATCTCTCCCCGCCTCGGGCTAGCCTCCTGGACAGCTGGTGGGCAGGGCCCTGGCCTCTCCATGAGCTTCTGGGGTGCTCATCCTGAAGCTGCTAACAACCAGATCACCCTGTGTTGTCCTGTCTCCACCTCCCTCTGGGCAAAGTACCTGGGGCGGGCCTGTGGGCCTTGAGCAGCGACGTGCACCACACAGCCTGCTGCCCCGCGGCACTCCACGTTGGAAGGCACTTCAGTGATGGGGTTGCTTACAGCCGACTGTTAACCCACAGGACTGGCTGGACTCGAGGAACGCTGCCTGGCTGGCTGGCCACAGGTCCTAAGCGCTCTCCTGGCCTCGGATGACCCCCATCTCTACAGCTAGAGCACCTGACCCGGGCTTCCAAATGTCACAACAGCATAGTGTAGATGTCAAGGGCATATGGTGCTGAGCCCAGAAGCCCCGGGGTCCAATTTTGGCTTTCAACACTTACTAGCAGTCTAACTCTGGGCAAGTCACTTACACTGTGCCTCAGCTTCGTCATGTGTGAAATGGGAATAATAGCACCTATTTTATCAGGCTGTTTGAGGCTTAAATAAAAGTGAGTGACATATGGACAGGTCTTGCTAGGTGTTAGCTCTTTCCTACACATACATGTCTCCCAAGCACCTCAAACCCAGTATGTGCCAGACTGTTGTCAGATTTTCAAGCCCCACATCTCTCCCCCAACCCTGTGCCTCCTCTCTTCCTTTCTCAGTGAATGGCGCTACCTAGAAGTCACTTCTCCTTTCCACTTCTAGCTGATGGTGAACACCCACCAGTTACTTCTAGAAGCTAGTCCACTGCATTACAGTTAAGGCCCTGTCTGCCTGGATGAGTATGATCATGGTCTCCTTGCCTGTGGCCTCTGTGCAAACACAGACCCACTCACACCCTCTCCTGCTGGACATCTGCAGCAGCCCCATTGTCCTACCAATAAAATGCCAACCCCCAGGGCACCAGCCTCGGTGCCCGTGTGGCCTGTCTCCTGCCACGTCTTCCTGGAGCCCTACAAGGGGGCTCTTGACGTGGCCGTGTTGTGATGATCACCTCGGGAACAACTGGGGCTAATAAGGGGCTTCAGGGACTGAGCACCTAAGCTTCCCTGAACGGACCTCGAGAGGCCCCGATTAGGCAGCCTCAGGACTCTAATGAAGAGCCAGGTACTCATGTGGGCAAAAAACACCCGATGGCGGGAACAAAGAGCTGTCCCCCGTGGTACCTGGTGTGTGGCATCCAGCCTCTAACTCAGCCTGTCTGGGAACTTGATTCCTGTCGATACCACCACTTGTGGCTCCCAAATACTAAAACATTTATATCCAAGTGTTACATGTTCCAGTTAAACACTACATACCTCGCATGGTGCTATGCCATTTTTGTGCATGGTTTCATTGAATCCTTAAACCACCATGTGGCTTCCAAACCCGGTCTGTTTGACTACCACTGCTCTTAGCCTCCTTGCAGGCTATGCATGCATTGCTTCACCTCCACTTTCCCGAGTTCACACGCTCAGCTTCCACCCAGTCATCCCAGGGGGCTGCTCTACGTAATAGCATCGTTTTCTGACACCAAGAACCACAGTTCAGGAAAGATACCCAGCTCTCTCCAGGTAGAGAAAAGCTGTTTCCCTAGCCCAGAGCACTAAGGGCAGGGTGAGCCTCCCACCAGGAGGGACCTCACACAGCCAGGAGACGGTCAGCCAATATTTATGACTTCCTGCAGAGGAAATAAGGTTGAAGGAGGCACTTGCACAGCATGGGTCCCACCCAGGGCTGTGGGAAAAGCAGGACAAGAACAGCATGCTGCCTAAAGCCAGAGAGGAAGAACACATCTGACATCTGATCGATTGTGGCAGGCAGCCAGTTCCTTTCCTAAATGAATTTGATAAAAAGGGGTTCTGCTCTTTATGTGCCATTAATCAAAAAATGCTCCTTATTTCATACGAGAAAGCCCTAGTCACCCAATATCTCCATGGTGCAACACCCCAGATGAAGGCACAGACCCCGTGTTAAATGAATTAATGGATTTGTTTGCAAAGAGGGGGAGTAAACCACAAAAGCAGAATTTAACTGACTGTTCTTCCAGGCTATGACGAACCAGTGAGGCTGCACGCTGCACTGGACTGGCCTTCCAGACACCCATTTCTCTTCTCTTCTACAACCGGTCAAGACTTTGCATCTCCTGATCTCCAGGGCTCAGTGATATCATTGCTCTTGCTGTTCCTTTAATAAAAAACAGGAGACAGAATAATGGGAAGGAGAAAAATGTGATCTGTTGCTGACTTACCAACTGGCACAGGAACACTGTCACTAACACCCGGTCCAGTGAGGGTCTCAGAGGTCCCTGAGAGGCTGGCTTTGGGAGGTGTGCGATTTCAGACCCACACCAAGAAGGCAGCAAGCCAGTCTCTTCAGCTGCACAGGTAGAAATCTTTACAAGCTGGTTAACCTTATTGTCTCAGGAAGTCCCCTCTGTGGGTGGTATCAGGGTGAAGGCGTTTGCCCCATGCCCCGGTGGGCCAGCACCACTGAGTAGCCTGGGAGGTGCCTGTGCAAGAATGTCTCTGGGGCTTGTGGCCTTAGCACTGAGCCTCCCAGAAGGAAAGCTAGTGTGCTGTCCCTACAAGGCCCTGCAGTTACATTGCAAAATATCACGCAGAGACTGGCCTTGTTCGCACTATGTGCTGCCCCTTGTCATTGCAGGGGCGAGGACAGGAGACTTTTCCAAGCCAGCATTCAAATGCTTACTGTCCCCTCCACAGCCTCCCTGCTCAACAACCTTCCAGCCATGGCCGCGGGAGCCCCTTGTTGCAGTTTGACTCTCATGGGTTTCCCTCAGTCTGTCTCCCTGACCTGGTTATGACAGCCCCACAGTGGGCAGGACGAACCCCTTGGCTGCCCCTTCTCGCCTCCTAGAGAAGCACATGCTATACCATGCTCGTGTTCAGGCCACCAGCGGCCACCAGGGATGGGAACGCAGTGCTGGGTGGGAGTCACTGTTCACTGCACACCCTCTTGTCCTGGTCGCCTTTTATCCCCACAGGCACATATCCCCTTTCCCTTAAAACATTTAGTTATCACTATTTTTTTTTTTTTAAGGAAGAATTTAAAGTACATATAGTGCTGTTTACCTTTACCTTTTCCTTGTCCTTACCTGAACAAGGAAACTTACCTGTATATAATGTGTTTGTTTGGACAAATCCTATTTCAGTCATAGCAGATTTTAAAATCTAGGTTCAGGACACAGTAAGGATGCAGGTGTTTGTCACACCATCTAGCAGCTGGTAGAAAAGTGGAACCCATCAGGCCAAGCGGCGAAGGGCTCCTCTCGCAGGCCTCTGCCCACCAGCCTCCATGTGGGGGGAGGCATGCCTGTCACTAGTTGCAATTCATTGCAAAGACAGGGTTTGGGCCCCCAGGAACCAGCTGGCTCTGCAGGAGCGGAATCAGCGCAGGTGCCAAACACAGTTAACTGGAGCAGAGCAGAGGCAAAGGACAGAGAGTGTTGGCCTTGGGGTTGGAGGGTGGTTGGGAGAGATTTGAAGACAAAAAGGTCTCTGATTTGTACAGAAGTGTGGACCATTCAGCTGTGGCTGACAATCCTGCTGTCGGATCTCGTCAGTAGGAGAGAGCAGACAGTAACTGCCGATCACTAGGTCCACTCACCTGGCTCGGAACAAGTGGCTGGGGTGGAGTCACTCGGGTCTCAGCACTGCGGGGAGTTGAGATGCCCGCTGGGTCACCTCTCTAGCCTCAGCTCAGTGCTCCTGAGCTGCTGGAGGGAAGTTTCTCAAGGCCCTCTTGAAAGCTGTTCGTGCAGCCCCAGCTTTTTCCCAATAAAACCACACTGGCATTAATGGTGACAGGGCCTGTAGTCCAACTCCTTTTGGTTACAACAGAGGCAGCAGGGCTCTGCTGCCCTCAGCGTGCCCAAGTGGGCAACCTTAATGGAAGCGCTGGAAGATGTCCAACTGCCTACGTTAAGCTTCACCCCTGTGCACCCCTCCCTGCCCACATAGCACTGGCGGCTGCTGCTGGTGGGGCTTAGTGTCCTCACACCATCATTCTGAGATGCCCCCAACACCAGCGGGCATTAGTGCCGCACCCCAGCACTGTGCTGGACCCTTTCATCCGTCATCCCCTTATACAGGCAAGGGGATGGGGGCTTAAAAGGAATAGGATCACACATCTAGGAAATGGCAAAGTGGCACTAAGAACCCAAGGCTTGACTCTCAAACTGGTTCCCTTGCCCCCTGCAAGACTAGGGAATCCCACAAAGGGTGCTCAGAAGGATGACAGTTTGCTGAACTGTATCTACTCTGGTAATGTCAGTTAGCATTGGATTTAGCAGCCTTCACATAACAAGCAACCCAAATAGTGGCTGAAACAACTGGAATTTTTTTTTTTAATGTAAAGGAAGCCTGGAGTTAAGTAGGTAAGAGTTTGCAACCCCATCAGTGTACCACAGCTCTGTTTTCTAACCCATTATCCTCGTCATATGGCATCCATCCTTGAAGTTGCCTCATGGTCCAAGCTAGCTTCTGGAGTTCCAGTCATTATGTATGTGTTCCATGCAGGAAGTAAAAGGAAAGGTGACCTGCCAGCTGAGTAAATTTCTCTTTAAATAAAAACCTTTTCTGGAAATCCTGCATAATGACTTTGCTTTCCATCTTGTCCATCCCTATTTGCACAAGGGGCTGAGAAATAAAGTTCTATTCATACACTCCTACTTCAAATAAAATTGAGGTCTAGTTAGTGAAGGAGGGGAGGATGTATATGCTTGGTAAGTGCCACAGAGCTGTTATTCCTGGGAATGAGCTGACTTGGGGTAAGGTTATAGTGAAACCACTTTCAGTGGACCAGCAGGGATTGAGAAAAATTCACAGAGAAAATCCACATCTCAGTACTGAGATAAAATGCAGGTTTTGTTGAAGTACTGGACAAACTTTTAGCAATATCCTTATTGTCTAGAAATGAAGTCAGACTAATCACTTAAAAATGAGAAAATGGCACAGGCAGTGGCATCCTCTATGGCGTCTTTATTTCTTTAGCAATTAGGGATAAACCTCATACTAAGGGAAATTTACATTCCCTAGGTCCTTGCTTCTCAAACTGTGGTTCCAGGACCAGAAGCACTGGCGCCACCAGGGAGCATATTAGAAATACAGAACCTTAGGCCCCACCCCAAGCTACTAAATCATAATCTGCATTTGAACAAGGGTCCCAGGGGATTCCTGCTCACAGGAAAGTTTACAAAACCCCTTTCAAATGCAGGACCTAAAGAACCTGTAATGGGCCTCCAATCTCCTAAAAACCTCCTCTCCTGAGGAGGTTTTCTAAAAGTTTAGGAAAAACAATTTCCTAAAATGTTTAATCTCTAGTGAGACTAAATGCCAACTGAGAACACACATTTTAACTGTCATCATTTGTGATGCAATAATACCTAAAGTTTACCAGAAGCTTGTTCTGTGCCAAGCACTAACCTAAGGGTATTGCGTCTTTCTGCACTAATCCTCTCAAAAATTCTGTGAGGTGGCTACTATTACTGTCAGCCTTCCCATCTTACAGATGAGGACACAGTGCCAAGTTACCCAGCCAGAGGCATTGCCTTGGGACAGCGGGACCTTCTGGGCTTTAAGGCTCAGAGAACGGACAGGGGCAGCGTTTCAGGATGAGGGAATAGCTGAGTGAAGTACGTACACTCTAGACAGGGAGCCCAGAGGCTAGCTATGGTGAACCTGTATAACCCCCTTTCCTGCCAGGAACCTCACTTTTCTTATCTGCATATTGGGAAGGGAGGTGTCAGCTGGATGACCTTCAAACTCTCCTCCAGCCCTGACATTCCTCTGGCCCAGGTGTGCCTCCCTGTGATCTGGAAATCAGTTGGCGTGAGCAGCTGCCTACCTTCCTGGCAGGTTCACCCAACGGCCACCAGGTCTGGCCCAAGCCCAACTCAGTCCAGAGGCCCAGATGTTGGACAGCTGGAGGAAACAAGCACCCTCCCAAGCAATCAGAAGCAAATAAGCACAGCTGCTGCCCACCACTCACCAAGCCCTCCCATGCGGCCCAGGTGGGGGCAAGGCACTAGGCGAGGCCCACTTTCTGCAGACTTCCAGAAAAATTAGACTTGATAGAGTTGTTTACAAAGGAAACACCTGGCCATGTGAGAGCATTTGCCAAAGCTGCCAGCAGGGTATTCCCAACTCTGCCTGCCCCCACCTGCTGGGTCTGGCTGTGCCACCCTCAGATTATTCGGCAGAAACCAGAAATCAGTGGTGAAGGAAAAGCCATTCAAAGTTCAAGTCAGAAGGTGCCTGTTGCCCCTGCTAACACCTTTGCAGGGCACAGATCCAGTCAACAAATTTGCAAAATGGAGTGGAAAGCTTTTGAGAGCGTCCTCCCAGTTCACAGTGGACCATGTAACGATGTCCCTCACTCCCCACCCCCACGCTGCACGGACACAGGGAGGCTCCTGGTGGCCATGTGTCTGCTATAAGGCCCCTCCAGCCACATGGCTACAGAGGAGTGGTCCGCAGGAGAGTGCAGGAGAGAGAACACAGTAGATGCTTGGAGCACGTCAAAGATGAGGATATTCAGAGGCAATACGTGGCCACATCTTTGCAAATCATGCTATTAACAAAATGCGCAGTCCCTTTCTTAAAGTGCTTTCTCACAGAAAACTCCCTGGATACACGTGAGCACACTGAGGGATAAGGAATGAACCAGAATTGTGCTTGACAATGGGGAAACTGAGACACAGGCTGACAGGCTGAGTGATCCCCCTGGGTCACAGAACTAGGGAGGACACAGGCTCCAACCCTCCCCCCAAGTCCCACCCCTCTCCCAGCCAAGGCTCTATTGCCTCGTCCATAGTAAGGGAAGAGGACAAAGAGCCACACATCTCAGAGTAACTCCAACCTTCCTCTGGACCTCCTGGGTCAACCCAGGTTACCTCCTCCCTTGTGCGGCAGCTTATAGACAAAGAGGACAAAATATGTACTTGTTTAGTATTTGTCTTCCCTGCATGGTTATAAGTTCCAAGAGGGCAAAGACCGTAAGACTTGATCAGCAACTAAGCCCAGTACCTGGCCCATAATTAGGGGTGCACTCAAACTGATGTCATAACTGAATGAGAATAGAACAAATGAACCACACAGAGTGGAAGGGGGAGAAGTGGGAGCCGGGGCTGCAGGCTCACAGGACGTGGAGAACGGCCTTCTGACATTTAGAAGCCAAACATCTGAAACTCACCTCCTTGCTGCCTCCGTCACAAAGCCTGCACAGCATTGTGTCCGGAAGGAAGGCAGAGGGGAAAGAGATGCCAAAGCGACGAGCAAACACCAGGGGGCCACTTGTTAACACCCTAGAAAAGAGCACCAGCAAGAGGCTCAGCAGGAGGACAGAGGGCAGCAGGAGCCCTTGTCCGTATGCTCATAAGCTCTTGGAAAACTACAGGGCAATACTTAAATTTTAGGTGTAATTTTGAGCTCTGGACACTTAGCCCCTGCTATAATATTTTAATTGGACTTCTGCTTGGTCAGGACAAGCTTCCTGATTTCCTCACGTCCTCCTCGGGTCATGTTCTCCAACTCCCCCTGGGGTTGCCCTGCAATAAAACCAACCCCAGGAGTAAGGTGGGGAATTGTCACCTCGCCCAGCAACCACCTGCCCACTTACTTCTTAAGCTCCGCAAGCTGAGGCTGAGAGAGACTGAAGAGGAAAGGGAGGAACTGGCCAGGAAGTAGTAAGACAGCCCCCCTCCCTGGCCTGTGGGCCTCCAGGAAAACCCTGCCTCCCTGTTCTCAGCCCCTCTTCCTTCACCCACCCCCACTCCCACCCCAGCGCTGACTCTGGATAAGCAACAGCTGATCTCGAGAGGGGCAGCTTGTGCCAAGAGCCTCAAGCAGTTTCATTTGGCAGAGTCTACAGGAGAAACTGCTGTTTCATCCACCCAAGGGAATGCCACCAGCTCCTGCCACATAAGTTCCCACACTCCCCTCTCTGTCAAAGCAGAGGGAAGCATCCTCTGGCCCTTCCAAGCGCAGAACACCCAGCTGGAGACAAAAGCTGCTTGTCCTATGTGGCCTCTGGCAGATGCAAAACGCAGAGCCAGACACCCTGCCAGCTGTCCATGCCCCTGCCCCTCCCAAAGGCTGCCTCTGGCTGAACAACTTGGGACACTGCTCTTGCTTAAATTTCACAGTGTCACAAAAGCTGTCACTCTGAGCAAGACTAGTCTTCTGACCTAGTCCTGGGCATATGTTTCACCCTCCTTACCCCACAGACTTCCTCCAGATGCTTCACTTTCAGGGAGAAAAAAAGTAAACCTTGAGTTACATGGGGAGGTGATAACCACTTGACATGGGTCAGAGACAAGGGAGGATTCTTAAGCAATTCCAGGGCACGCATGTCTCACACCCACAGCAAGAGAGGATGGAGGCCTTCAGAAGTCTTTCTACACATCATGTGATTTGTGTTGCCCCATGACTTTCAGGCAGACTTGCCACGAACAAAAAAAGCACTTTGTTCTAATGAACCCTGACCTCATTTCCTGAAGTTGCCTCAGACACACACACACACACACACACAAGCCTTGTGTGCACAATTTGTCAACTCCTTCTGTCATCAGTCAAAAGCCACACACACATCCCCACTTTGTTGGCCCCCCCAGGGCCCCAGCAGAGCAGACTCAGAGCTTCCCTCATCCGCGTTTAAGAAGACACTGTAGATGGGAAGGACTAGAAATTAAATTTAATAATGTTAAATCCCAGTTCTCCAAGGGAGAGGCAGAACCCCGCAAATGAGCCACAGTTTTGGCTGTAACAGAAACCCTGGGCTTTAACATAGAGAGAAAAGTCTGTGATATCCTGGCAAAATGTTCTGAATAAAGGGAACAGAGGTATTTTCATCAGGAGCTGTGCTTTACACTGAAGGCAGTGGGCAGAAACATTTTCAAAATACTTAGCTCTAAGCAAAATAAAACTGGGTCTTTATCTATTCTACCACCGTCCTCACAGCAGGCCTTAAAAAATCCTTCTGAGATGGAACAGTTTAGTTTTCTAATAGGAAAACTCTTGATGGTATCAGATTGACTCACTTTTTAAAAAAATCACCACCCCACACCCTTTAGCCAGGAAGGCTTTAGCAAACTGGGTTAGACAGAACATACTTGCGGGAGGAACACTCATCTCCTGATAAGCTTGGCAGGACAGTAGTGGTCTTGCCCTTCAGCTCATCTGGACCTGCCCAAACATTTCAGCCCCTGAGCTTCCTCCTCCTTCCTGTCTCCCTCTGCCTCCATCCTTGCTCTGTCACATGCCAGTCTTCTCCCAGAACTTAGGGATAAGCAGCACGCTTACCTTGAGACCATCCTCTTGTTGAGACATCGCTTTTCCTGGCACGGAGATTCACTACCATCACTCGACTTTATAATCTCTATTTTACTAAAAAGCTGTACTAACGACATGTAGTTCATAAATTAACCAGAAGTAAAATCCCTTTGTTTTATGACTTCTCTGTGGATTTCACATATCTCCCACGATCATCAGACAGCAGACAATTGGGGAAGAGATTCCTTCTCGTGTCTTTTTTCTTACATCTCCAACTGGCTTGGAAGTTCTTCACGGGCAGAGACAATCACTGAATAAATATAAAGTATTAACCATAGGCAGCAATTTGGTTTGAGGAGTTTTCTTCTGAGAGTTTTTGTTTTAAAAAATTAAATACTCTTGGATATGTTACTACAACAAGTACCATCTGGTTTCCACAACTCAAGTTTCCTGTGAACTCTTTCTCAATTTTGTACATGAAGGAGGGACTGAATTCTCAGAATCATAACTCAATAATTTCGTGGTCTCTGTCTTCTGTTGGGGGCAGGGTGGGATTGAAAAATCCAACTCACCACTCAGGATCCTGCAGGTCTGACAGTAGATCAGGCTTAAACCGAAGGCCTTATCTCACTCACCATCTCAAGGCCTGCTGCTGTCCAGTGAAGTTACCAGTACGTGCACAACATGGCCCAGTGATTGTTAGCTACTAACCTTAACCCATTCCTACTCTGGGTGACAGAGTAGAGCCCACCCAACATTTAAAGACTCGTCAGGAGGCAGCAGGAACCCAGAAACACCAACACGTACACTCACCTGGTAGGTAAATTTAGATATACTTTGTTCGATAACTGCTTCATCCCAACTGACAGAGAAACAGAATGTAAGGCCTTTATTTAAACCTATTTAGCAAGATGAAGCCTCAGAAAACAGTCAGCTTGAACAAGTACTGCATCAACAAAAGCCAAATCTGAGTTGTCAACAAAAGGAAATTGTTCTTTATTCCAGAAATAGAACTTAGAAAGTGAGGAGCTTGGTGCTAATTAGAGAGAAGCGGGCAGGCTTGGTTACACACTGCTCATTAAAGCACCCACCCACCCTGACTGAACCGCTTTAAAACTTGGAGGTATTTTCAAACAACCCTTTAAAAATGCTATTCAGAGCTGAACTTTGTACTTCTGTGTAACCCAAAGGTGCTGCTCCACAACACATCACCAGGAATCTTAAATAATTTCACTGGGAAAAAAATGTACACATTGAGCACCAAAGCAAGAACCCTATTCTCAAACAGTTAGTAGATCATGTCCCAAGAACACAATGCTCAAGCAGGCCTGGCAGGCTGTCCACTGCCATCAGGAGCACTTAGGCTGAATGTACTGGGGTCCCACAGTGTTTGTGCCATAAGTCGATGGCCTTGCTGACAATTGCATCCGAGCTGTCCTGGGGCATCTGTGAATAAGCAAACCAGTCTTCATGAAGTTTCAGTGTTTATGACTTCAGTAGGATCTTCCTCATTCACTGTGGCATAAACTTATTTCCACTGGAGTTTCACTGTCTTTCAGAAAGTGATCACATAAAGGCTGCCGCCGGAACTTTGCTTCTCGAGTCACCTGGGGACATACTAAGGAGCTCTGGTGTTAGACTGCCTGGGTTCAAATCCTGCCCTGCCCACTAACTCTGTGCCCCTGGGAAGTCACCTAAGCTGCCTGAGGTCAGATCCCCACCTCTAAAATGGGGCAAATGATAGCCCAGCTTCATAGGGTTGTTTATAATAGGATTACATGGGATAATCCATGAAAACTACTTAGCATAGACCCTGGTACTGTTAGCCACTAATTATTATAATGATGATGCTTCATTTATTCAATATACATTTACTACTTATTGTTTACTGGATCACTAGTCAAATGCTAATTTGACTGATTTTAAAAAAGAATAGATTTTTGCATCCAGTGAAACTCATACAGGCACAAGTCTCTTTACGTCTACCTCTTGCCTGGTTAGGGGTATTCTAAGATACACAAAGAAGGAAAAGTTGCTTCAGTTAGACCTTTTCAACATGCACTAAGTTTATGCTTAAGCACATTAACAAGCCCAACTGGGATTCTAAAAGAGATAGTAACAGAAATGAAAGGGTTTACAAAATCCCCCAAAACATCTGAATTCCTTTTCCACCGATAAGGATTGCTTATCCTAAAGTGACAGATGTCACCTTCCTTTCCTTGACAAGCATCCTAGTAGTCACATCAGGGATAAGGCTCTGGTCCTAAGTGCACATACTCACAGCAAGTTTTCGCTGCTCAGGCCATCGTCCCCCAAACAGGATGTAAGCTATAACCCACAGGCTAACTTTAAGTTAAACTTGTTCAAGGGAAAGAATTGTTTCTTATAATGTAAAAATATACTGTATTATTTCTCTGAAATAATATAATGCAATGGGATAATCTGGCTTGTGGAACTGACTTCCAAAATCAGATAAAATAAAGCACACTTACATTTTCCAGAAACTTTGTTATCTTCTCTGCACTGTTCAGTGCCATTACTTTTATTTTAAAGGTTAATAAAATTTCCACAGCTACAAAAACCAGGATCTTACAGGATCCACTTACAACTTTATCCCAAACCCTACAAAAATAAAAGGATATAATCAAATTACACAAGTCTGAAATTTATGTTTACTTAGACATCTCAAATTACAAAATTAGATTATTCCTTTTAAGTATAAACTTCAGAGAATAGCTATAATGAAAGTCATCAAAAAACAAAATAAAATAAAGCAACTATTTGAAATCTATTTCAGACATAATCAGCATCGGCAGGAAAAAGGGAATTATCACAAAAAAGTACTTCTCTGCTAGGAATCTAGCAAATGCCCACTCCCTAATGTTTCAAACCTGACTTTTTTGGGCAGGAAAGTCCTATGTTTGGATTTTGCTAATATTTACTAATTTTGTAATGCTAATACAATCATTACTTATGAAGGAACAACAAAAGCAGCATATGAAATGAGATAAAGTCAAATTCATTTTCCAGTGGTTCAAATTCCTTAAATGTTCTAAGGGCTTAAGGAGCTAGTCACTGATCTGCAACGACTCTAAAATAAGTACTCTGATAATTCCCATAACTCTCCAAGTTGACAAGGCACTCTATGGGCTTAGTTGTTATTGTCTTGTAATGTTCTCTGTGTATTGATTGCCTTTCTGCTCAACTGTTTGAGAGGTGAATATAGAATAGCATCTAACACACTGAGGGACTTGAAGTTTTATAATCATATGTTCAGATACTTCTAATATCAATATTCATTTGTGTCAAGTTAATATTACTAGTATTCTAACAGTTCTAATTGTGTCAATAGTAAGCAGAATCATATGTTGTTATGTTAGCTGCTGGAGCACTTAGCTTCAAATTATTGTACTGTCCTAAGGCAAATTTATATTCTGAGATGATCACAGGAAAAAGCAGGTTTCATCTCTAAGCACAAACTTCAGTACATCTTTGAAAGAAATACTTGCCTCTGTAAACTGGACTCAGGCAAGCACCCCGCAAAGCACCTCCTAAACCAGAGGTCATAAGGAAGTTTGGACACTGCAGAACATGTCTTCAGATGACTCAGGAGTCTGGTATCTTCCAGATTCAAGTATTGTTCAAAAGCCTTTGGCTAATGATTAAACAGAAAGAGAGATTACTCATTTCCTGTGACATACCCCTTCTTACAGCCTATGCTGAAAAAAAATACATGCTGAATGCAATGGAGTGCTAGAAAACAAAACCTCAGCATCATTTAAGCCCCTGGTGATGCAAGTCTCCCAAATCAGCAGAAACCAGAACAAGTGTGTCCCGGCCTGATGGGTTTCCCAGGACAGTCCCAGGGAAATCACAACTGCTGGTCATCCCCATGCTAACTGCACTAACAGGATTCAACAGCTTAAGGCCAGAGGGCAAAGTGAAATCCACTCATTCTAGGAAGCCAAAGAAAAGCCCAGGATATTCCTGGCTGCTCTAGGCAACAGACCACTGATGACAGTAAAAAAGAGGGAAAGAGGAAGGGTAAGACCAAAGAAAGAGAGTGGGACTAAAATGGGGAGAGGGAGTTAGGAAGAATGAGACAGAAGAAGAGCTGGAGATGAAGGGGGCCCATCCATCACTGACCACACATTTGCTAACCACACTGACCACTACTATGCACCATGCCAAGGAGGCTCATACCAACAGGGGTGTCCAGAGGAGGAACTCTGTACCCAAAAGAATACGGGTAAGAATTTCTGGGAGACAGAGGAGTAACAGGGAACAGCACCCGATTCTATCCAGTAGCCTGTCCTATAAAAGGTTAAGCAGCAGCCGACTTGAGAAAAATAGAGATCTAACCCAGCTGGCTCCCCAGACCAGCCGAACCCACCTCGCACAGGCTGCCCTACTTAGGGGCCACTGGCTAAGATTGGATCCTTAAGATCAAACCCTGAAGTCTGTACTCCCTATCTGGAAAAGCACAACCAGATCCCACATCCCCTAAGCAAACACGAATGTGTTTCTTACTAAACATCTGCATCTCTGCCAAAAGGCAACTCATACCCCTTCAATGTCCACTTTAGCCAGACACTGTGCTACAGACAGGGGATAAGAGCCAAAGATAAAGTCCCTGACTTCAAGGAGCTTACAGCCTGGTTGAGGCAAACAAGTAAAGAGATAACTAAAATACTATGTAATAAAAATTCTGATCCCCACCCGTTCCTTTCAGGGTATCTCCAACTTTCTTCTGTTTACCCATGTGTTCCTATACTACTTAATTCCTAGAGCTTCTCAACAACACTACATACAATGCCCCAAACCAGGCCTTTTCTCCAAAGTACAAGTTGCCAAACAACTCCTGCCCTGGCCTCTCGCCTCTGAAATCCTACTCTACAACTTTTGTTGGTCCCATCAACGGAATATTTTTTCACAAAGTGATGTGAGTGAAAACACATATATGCACATTTCTATATTGCTGTCTCACAGCAAAGAAAATTTCATCCAGAAGTCAGTACAAATAAGATACAGATGAGTGAAACTTTTAAATAATTTAATATTGTCTTTTTCCTTCAGACTGTAAGTTTAGTGAGGGCAGGGCCTGTATCTGTTTTGTTCACTGCTTCTTCTCCAGTACCGACGATATCACTTGGCATAGTAATCATTCAATACATACAACCTTTTGATAATTGCTCAATGTGATCATCTTTTTGCCAGTCTTATTATATTTTTCCTGATTTATCATATATTCATTGTCAGAAATCTTGAAAACACAGAAAAGAAGAAAGAAGGATATAAAAGATACCTTATACTCACACTACCCAAAGATAACTACTGATAATATTTTATCAAAGATATTACTTTTTTTTTAACAAAGATAATACTGGTAGTTGTGCAGCATCCATTTATTTCCCTGTTCACATTACACATACACTTGTATTTGCAACTTATTATTTTGCTCCTTGCATTCAAGATAGTGTGGGTATTTTCCCACATTAATAAACAACCTTAAAGGGTGAATATCACCAAATGAAGAGAGCTTCTAAAAGTAGAGAAGAAAAAAAGCCAAAAACTCTAATAGAAAAAAATGCAGATGGCTCTTACTCATATGAAAGATGCTCAATCTTGCTATAATGAAGAAAATGCAATCTAAAACTAAACTGAGGAATCATTTCTCACCTATCAGACTGCAAAACAACATTCCATGTTAGCAAAGACATAAGGAGACAGGTTCTCATCTATTGGTCAAAGGGTACAAAAGAGTAGGAGCTCTACAAGGGGAATCTGGGAATATCTAGAAAAATAGCATATGCATTTACCCTTTGATCAAGTCAATCTGTTTCTAGGGTATATTACTAAGGAATCTGTTACTATGCCCACAACAGCCAAAAAATCATCCCTCACCAGTTGGGGTAAAAAGTCCCGGTACTTGTTATTTAATTGGTTCACAAAGCATCGGATGATCCAGTAACAATCGACATGATCTTCCACCATCTCTTCCATGGCTTTAGCAATGGCAAGAAACACTTCATCTTCTGGCTCCTGAAAGATTAATAATAAATCTCAGGAGGGAGGCAGTGGAAGAGAGGAATACTATTTCTTTGCTAACCATGAAACCTCACCCCCTAAATTCTGAAGAGGCTTCATTAATAAATCAAAATGGAACCACAAATCACACAGTTCACCACCAAAGCGAAGATGAAGGGAAAGATAAGGGTGAGTAACATAGATTCTATGTGAGTCAGCGCCGCTCGCAACCTCCCAGGTGGCAGGCTGAGCACCCAGAGCCTCCCTGTGCCCGACACCAAGGCCGTCAAAGAGGCAACACGAATCACAAGCAAGGTGCTGACTCTCTGCACCCAAAAATATTCTATTAGAGAAGAATTTATTTCAAAAGGATGTGATAAACATTATAAATAATAACTAGAAACCTTTGTCAATACAGTAATTTGCAAAAATTAAATGACTCCAAAAGGACTAATAAAGCACTTTCTTTATTTCAAAGAATTCATACATACCTTTGTGGTTCTGTTCTATCTTTAAGCACCTAAAAAGTTAAAATGTCCTTAGAATCAAAACTCTAGGAATCAAAATAATGGCATTTTCCAAACCTTGCATTCACACTCAGAACATGAAAATAAAGCCTCAAGTAAATTTCAACAAAGAAATCTTATAAAAACTGGAATGTACTTGAAAAATCAATTTTGATTTCAAACACCGTATCTTACACAAAAACACGTTTTCATCTAGGATTTAATAGCTGAATGATTTTCATGTTAAAAAGAAACTGTAAGTATCTACTCCCCTAAAGAGTCCCAAGTTAAATCGAAATTCTTAGTTTAATAACAGTATTTCATTTTAGGCTTCCTTCCAATCTGTTAATATTTTATAAAATGTTGAGAGTAACAGTATTGTAGAAAATAAAATTTTCTGAACATTAATTAATGTGTCAGAAGAGGAGAGGAAAGAACAGAAAGGAAGCAAAGGGCAAGGAAGTCGCCTTACGTGGATTCCCACCTGACACCCAGCCCTGCGCTTGGTGCTCCTGAACTTGGAGTCTCACTACTGCCCCCCTACCCCCACCCCCTGTCACTCAAGCCAAGGAAAAGGGCCAAAATGTCCATGACTATGCTCCCAGCCCTGCGCCGAGCACTGTCACACACTCTTATTAATAGATAAAAAAAATGATGCTGAGTGGGGCTTGGCGATGGGGGAGACGTGGGTGGCAGAGCCCAAAACAAACTATTTGACAGCAACATGCCAAGACTGAGGTGCAGGTGTCGGCTTGAAGCATGGACAAGCTGAGGAGGGATGAGGTGAAAATGATTACCCACGATTTAGGCTTTTTGAACTAACAGATAATCTAACCTAATTTAATATGCAATTTAAGAACTTGTATAGAAATACCAACTTCGCTCTGCAAAGATAAGTAAAATTTAAAGAAGTTTGTTAAGAATTCCAACTATTTTCTCTTGATGAACTTAATAAAAGTGGACAACATAAAGTTTGTCAGTGGGAACCACATCATTAACTTCAGAAAGAACAAACCAAAACTCAAATTGATATGCTGGTGGGTTGCAATCCATGATTAAAAAATCAAATAAATTCTATAGGACAGCACAGCTTGCAGGCAAATCCCTATTTTGAACAATTCACTCTGTTTCAGAAAAGAAAGGAAGTTGTTACAATGCCTCGAGTGCCTAGAGTGGACTCTGAGTTGTATTAAAACAGCCAAAGCTCAAGAGCTATACTCATTCCTTTGCCTGAACTCTTTCTTTTCTCCTTCTCTTCCTTTTATGAACACTAAGCAATCCAAGTAACGAGAGTGAGGAGTTGTCAAAGGCAAAGTTCAAAAAGCAGGTTGGGGCCTGTGGCTGGCAGTGTTGGTTACAAACAGAAGAAAGAGCAAAGAAGTAAATATACTAAGGGTAGTGGGAGCCTTTACATATTTGCATCCGTCAGAGAAGGAAGCTGTAAATATAAAGCGAGAGTGGACTTGTGATACTGGGTTGGAACTGGAGGTATTAGTGTGAACTGCAGTTCTTAATATTTAGAGGTAAATAGATATATAATCATACATTCATACATAGGTGTGTGCAGATATGTATGTGGATGTATGTATACATAAATAGATTTCCCAACTCTGTTTGCTGAGAGAACCAAAAAGCAATGACACACCATGAATAATGAGCTTATCTAGTGCCTGGCTCTTGGTTTCTAAACACCACACTCTGTTCATAAAGAAAGGGCTGATTCCAGGCCCGGGGCAGGGAAAGTACAAGAGGGGCCTGGAGTATCATTTTGTGTCAGAAATTAAAGAAATGCCCAAAATGACGGGAACTTGTCAAAAAAGACACAGAACTCAACTTGAAGGGGTCCCAGTGGCCAAATTTGAGACAATCTGAACACCAAAATAAATAACGCTGGTAATTGATTATAGGCCACTGAATAAAGGAGGAATCTATAAATGCATACTGATATATATAAATCAATAATGGTGAAGAGTAAATAAAAACCCTCCTTATTAAAGAGTGACAACTAATAAATGAAGAACAAATGTAGAAACTAGAAAAAAATCACCATTTGGCAAGCAGCAAAATTAAAATTGTTTCAGGCAAGACTCATTAGTGGACGGATATTTACACAGTCTTGAAGTACCTCTCCACAAGTGACTTATTAAATTACACAGGGAAAAATAGTAATTTTACAGTGGAGGAACCTGGAAGAGACCACCTTAGCCAAGTGACCAAAGTTGGCAGCCACAGAAGTGTCATAGGTGGTATTCCTGCCGAAACACATAACCAGATTGTAATCACGAGGAAACACTGAACAAACCCAGACTGAGAAACACTCTACTGCCTGGACCTCTGCCAAAGTGTCAAGGTCACAAGCGACAAAGACAGACTAGAACTGTTCCAGACTAACGGAGACTAAGAAGACATGGCAATAAATGTAATGTGTGATCTGCAGCGGGATTCTGGACCAGACAAAGGGCATCAGTGGGACAATCAACAAAATTTCAGTAAGATTAGCTCATGCTATTGTATCAGTGGTAATTTCTGGTTTCAATAACTGAACTACGATTAGGCAAGATGTAACATCTGAGGATGCTAGGTGAAGGTACATGGGAACTACACTACTTTTTTAACTTTTTTCTAGGTCTAAAATGATTTTTAAATGAAAAGTTAAAACTCTAAAAAACATCTAAGTCATCAACAAATGGAAAAACTAGTGAGTGAAAGTTTGATAAGTTCTGAACCAAACTTCTGTTTATTTCTGATAAAGGGTGTTACTGGGAGGACTGGCCCCATGTGAATGGAGTCTGAAGACTGGATGTTAGTATCTGTATGTGTGTCAGCTTCGTGGTCTCGAGGACTGTACTGTGGTAACGTAGGGGCGTGTTCTTATCTGTAAGCAGTTCACACCAAAGGAGTCTGAAGTCATGGAATGTCGTGTCTGCACCTTACTCTCAAATAGTTTAGAAACAAAATATGTAAATATATAGAGGAAAAATGACAAAGCAAATGTAGTAAAAGAAAGTCGGCAACTAGGGAACCCGGATAAAGGGTATGTGGGAATTCTTGGTAGTGTTTTTACAACTTTATGTAAGTATGCGATTACCTCAAAATAAAATGTATTTTAAAAAATTAGGCAGATTGGGTCACAACGTAGAGGGCCATGAATGCTAGGAATAGATGTGTTGCTTTTATTCTATACACTAGGGAGAGCCATTCAACATTTCAAAGACAAACATGATGCAACTGAAGGCTGGCATGACGGGACAGCCTAGAGTTGATGTAAAGTGTCAAACAAAAGTACCACTAACCGGTGGAAAGGAGGGACTTCGAGGTAACTTTCCCGACTCCAGCTGATACATGCGGAGATTGACTTCGACCTGAGGCGTGGCGTCACTGACAAAGCGAATGACTTTCAGGGCATGAAGGACATCAGAGTACTGCTCCTTGCGATACATCATCACCTGGACGTGGGACTCATGGTGCAGAGGCAGGATCCCTACATGGAAACCCAGAAAAAAAGGCAAAACACTGCAACACCATCCAGATCCCTCCACTACAGAGGATCCTGTGAGAAGGTGCCCAGCACAATTAGATCAGACTCGCACAAGTTTAAGTACCAGATTCTTTTCTAGAAATTCTCACTATAAAAGTCTTAAATTTTAAATACTATTGATATTTGAATGGCAACTGCATCACTGATACTGAAGAGAAATGAAATGGCATCATAAAGCCCTTGAACAGGTATGCCACCTAAATTCAAGATGATAACCACACCAATTATAATGATTTAATTCAACTTATGGTTGTCAGCCTGGGGCCACCCTTAGTTCTGCGAAGTCTATCTCTAGTTTTTGTATTTAGCCCCTGCTGAATTGTGTCACCCCAAAATTCATGTGTTAAATCCCTAATCCTCAGTGTGACTATTTATGGAGAGAGGGTCTATAAGGAACTAATTAAGGTCACTTGAGTTTATAAGGGTAGAGCCCTAATCCAATGGGAAAAAATCCAAAAGGAAAAAACACTAGCGAGCTCGCTCATGCTCCCTCTGCTTCCCACCTCCTCACCTCCCTCTGCCATGTGAGGACACAGAAAGAGGGAGGCCATATGCAAGCCAAGAAGTAAGGCCTCATCAAAAACCAAACCAGCTAGCATCTTAATTGTGGACTTCCCAGCCACCAGACCCACCAGAACATAGTTTAAACCACCCAGTCTACAGGATTTTGCTGTGGCAGCCTTTGCCGACAATGAGCCCCCTTTATCTTAGAACCACCATCAATTCATCAAATCACTCTCCTCCCCAAAAACTAAAACCTGCTCACAAAGTATCTTATCTTTATGACCAGAGAAATTGCTAATCTTCACTGAGGAGGCCCCCTTACATGACATTTCGATGCCACTTTAGTCTCATTAATCCCTTAAAAATGATGCCTACCCATTAGGCTTTGGAGCAAGAACACCTTTGTCCAAACAAATGGCATGCAGTAAACATAGTGGAAAGAGCATCGGACAGACTTTCAGTAAAGCTGGGTTCTAGTCACACATGTGATTAGCAGCAAGACCCACAAACGTCTCTCTGGGCACTTGTTCCCCCACCTGTCAGAGGTGGGAGATGGAATGGATAAGCATTTCACACCAAATGTTCTTGGCACATCGCCTGCCCAAGAATCTTCATGAGGAAAGGAGGACCACAGCTAACAGATTTGGAGAACAGTGACAGTGAATTTTCAAGACTCTTAGTTTTGTTGTATAGAAAAACATCTTTATTTACTCCTGCCTCACCAACTTAGCAGGCCTGCATAGCAGCACAGCCTCTAGAGTCAAAGTTTCTGCGTTGGAATTCTAGCTCTACCATTAACTGCCCAGGTGACCGTCAACTTACTTGATTGATCTATGCCACAGCTTCTCCATCTGAAAAATGGGAGTAATAATCCCTATCTCATACAGTTGTTGTGATGAATAAAAATTATGTATATATAAAGCACTTAGAAAGTATATGGCACATACTAAGCTAGCGTAACTGTTAGCTAGTACGTGTGACTAAGGATTGCTCTGGTGCAAAGCACCAGAGACCCAGTGTTCTAAAGAACATTCTGGGAACCAAAAGTTGGGTGAACTTGAAAGACTCCAGCTAACAAGATGCCATGTTCCTGTTGGAATCAAACCTGCTTAAATGTTCTTTTTCCTGACGTAAGTCTCCATTTACCTTACCTATGGGATTATATGCCAGGCTTCCAGAAAATCCAGGGGAATACACTAAAGTGTCCTCCCAATCTGGCTAATGAAGATTAAAGAGCTGTAGTTAAACCCACAACTACTATGAGAGGCACACAATGTTTCCCATGCTGAACCTCAAACTGGATTTCTAAGAGCTAGTCCCACAAAGTCTCTTTCTGATATCTACCTACAATGGCAACAGGAAGCAGACATACTGAGGTCCCTGAGAAATCACCAACCTGTGCTTGGAAGAGCCAACCTGTCTACACAGTGTGGCAGCTCTAAACTCCCAGGGCCTTTAACTACTTCAAAAATGGCAACAGACTTACTTGATAAGATGGGGAGGAAAAAATGAGGTGGGGGAGCGAGACTTGGCACTCAGGAAGTGCCACAAAGTACAGCTGTGCACCTCCCACTCACCCACTGGGACCACTGATCAGTAAGACACACAGGATTTCCCAGCAGGAACAGTCTGACATCGCCTTTAAAAGGCACCCCCGGAAAGCATTTATTTCAATGGCCCCTGGAAACACTAAGATTGAAGAAAAAATGCTGAAGGAAAAACTAAAACAGGTGTCCCTTGTTCCCCAGATTTTAGCGCATGATGACTACTAGAAATATAAGTGTACAAAGACTGCCGAGATGCACAACAAAGTAGTCATTGTGTGGTGCCTTCTAGTATGGATGGTGTTCCCCCACTGCCTCCACGTGCCATAATCAGACTTAGGGCTGCAGATTTCTCAAGTCCTGAAAATACAGTACATTTTAGAAAGAAAATGAGGTCTATAATCCATCCTACCTTCAAATGAGCTCTCCAAACCTGGGCTCAAATCCTAGCTCTGCCACTTACAGGCACGTTATTGAGCCCTGCAGTCTCTTCCCCATCGGTAAAACCGGGATATTGTCTACCCCACAGGAGAATCCTAGAATTACTCTAATTGTTTTTTGAGAAAAAAAAAGAAAAGGAGGGTGATATTGGATGAGTATTATATGCATCAGCAGGCTCAGCAATGATAGAAAAAAAATTATTTGGTTCAAAAAGGGATGTCCCAGTCACTTGTGGCACCTGAAACTCTTTTTCTTCCACAGAAACAGAGCAGGATTGTGTTCCCTTGTCCTTCAGCCACTCATCACTGAAATTTATTCATTTATACTTCTAGAAAGTAAAAACTCTCCAATTCCTTTTCAACTGTGATGGCACTCACTAGGCAGTTATGCTTCTACAGCTGGGAATCACAGCCATCAGAAACTGAGAGCTAACACCTAGGAGTTAATTTAGCTCAATAGCCTCATTTTATGGCTGCAAAAAATGAGGCCTAGAGGAGTCTTCCTCAGGGTTACCCAGGTGACAGTAAAGCCTACACGAGTTCCTTCTCCCAGTCCAATGCTCTTCCCACACCGTGTCTCGGAACCATGTTACTTTCTCCTCTTTCATTAATAAACTGACATTCTTAGAGTAATATTTAATGTATACCCATTGAAGTCACTTTCTTACACGCTGCCATAGTGAGTAGTAATTCAGTCTCCTGAGGTTAGACCCAATATGCAGTTAAGGGCCTGAACAAATCCTCCTTTTTCTGACTGATGACAAATGATCCCATCATTCAACATTTTCTAAGATAAATCTTCCAACTCTTGGGTCTCATACCTAGGAGCACCTTCCATACCAATGCACGGTACATGGATGGGAGAGGGAACCTCTGACTAAAAGTACAAAGTTTCTCAATATCTAGAGGAAGAAAAAAACAATTGGTTAGAAGGTGTTCATGCTAATCACAATATGTAAAATATCACAATATGTAAAAGTGATTTCACTTTTTAAAAACTTACAGTAAGACATTTCTTCAGAGGAAGTTTACTGTGCTCAGTAAATCTAGGAACGGCAACACTGACCTGACTCCCAAGTGTTCCACCAACTAGCTATTTAAAAACTGTTAGTGTTTCACGGCATAGCTGATGCATTTTGCTTAAGCTAGTACATCTCTATAACATCAGCAATAGTTCCTATTTACAGAACTTATTTCACTTACTCCATATTGCAAGCTTGTTGGGTAGTCCTTGTTTTAAGGATGCAGGAACAAACTCAAAGCAGTTAAGTGACTTGACTGAATTAGCACAGCTTATGAGTGACACAGTCATCCCTCAAATCCCCCCAGTTCCCAACAACCACACTCTGCTGTCCCAGACCTCAATTCCCTCAAGTGAGAATAACACCACCAGACATACATGTCTAGTGAGGATCAAAGATCAGGTGGGAAATGCTTTTGAAATTTTAAGAGCACCTTATGCATACAAAGTACTATTTTTAATTATGGCTCAGTTTATTTTACTTTAGTCAGACACAGAACAGACCTTATTATTACTGGCTTAGAAGAAATTAAATGTCAATACATAATGAGGTCTCAGTATTCCCATAAAAGAAAATCATGGCAAGAGCTGCTGCAAATTCACCCAGAAGCTATGCTAACACCTCTGAAAATTGAAGAAAGAAAATACACAGCTCTAAAATTAGAAAAAATATTGACTTCTTAAGAGGCCTTTCAAAAATATGACTCTGTGCCAGTGAAATATAACTTGAAAAATCCTTAAATTCTCCCAAGATATACCACTAAAAAATACCACAGGTAACATCCCTCTGGATGTCTTCTAAGGTAACATTTATTCCAGAACATCTGGGATGACTAAGAACCAACAAGTGTTAATTTAACTTACAAAACTCACCCAGACGGTCATCTTTTAGAAGAATTTCTAATGATTTCTTTTCTTCAACTCCACGAAACCCCACTTTCTCATAATATACTGAACGAAAGTTTCTCTGAGAGTCCTCAGTCATGTTTCATTCTTGGATGAGAGAGAGTGTGGGGAGAGGGAAAAATAAGCTTAGAAGCAAAGAATAAAGAATCAGAAAATGTTTCAAATATTTTTTCCAACTTTTCCATGAACCTGATACACTGTAATAAACTGTCTGCTCTTGGCAGGACTCAATATTAAATCAATCTTTTACACAACTCTTAACACCACTTCACCTATGCACCTTGGCCAAAAACCAAGACATAAAAGTCCTCTGAGCTGCTAGAATAGGTGGCACAAGGTTCATGCACTAGGACTCCTACTTTTCCTATAAGAGCTCCTGGCCATTATACATATTCAAAAGAAAAAAATCAGTGAAATAGGAAGACAGACAAGATGTCATGCAAAAGGAGTTACCAAACATTGTATACTAAGATTGGTTTTTGTTTACAAATATTATTCATTAAAAAAAATTAGACTATATTCTGAAATGTTAGCTATGGTTATCTCTAAGTAGTAAGATTCCAGATGACTTTTAATTTTCTTTTGCTTAGCCCTGTTTTCAAGAAGGGGCATTTTTGTAAAATGAAAAACAAAGTTATAAAAAATTAATAAGTCACAAGTTCCTCACTTAGTTTTCCTTTAAACACAATCCTATGAGATGTAATAATTAAAATTCAAAACTCACAACAGACTAACAGCATTAAATTATAAACCACAAGAGGGGCAGGAATGTAGCCGGCTGACAAGTGACAGGTCACAGAGTTGGGAGACAGAAGAGAGATTTAAAATCTGTCATCAGAACTCAAAAAATCAGCAGTCTCGGGTTCTTTCACAATAACCTTCCCAAGACAAAGGAAAAGGTCAAATTAGGCTGGTGTTTTAAAACAGACTGTATGTAATGCATTTTCCAAAAAGTATTGCACTCTCCAACCGAAATGCTTAAAAATGACAGTGCAAAAAAAGAGCATAATCATCAGGGTTGAGAAATCCTGAGCTGTCCCCAGTGGGTAGGGGAAGGCTGAGTTCCAGACAGCCAAGGTCTTCCTTCTTGCAAAGATGTGTTCTGAGCCCGTTCAGTCACAGCAAAGGTTAGGATTCGTTTAAAATGAGAAACTCGAATGAGTTCTGAGTTTGGGGGACCAAATATTTTTTAAAAACAAAATTCCGAAGCATTTAAACGCTAACTGAACTCGGGGATGTTATTTTTTAAAAGCATCCAAACAGCTGCACGGCGATTCGGTGCCTGTTGTCTAAGGACACCATTCTCAGGCTGCAGTACGAGGGCAAACGCGTCCTCCGGGAGGAAATACTGTAAATTACATGCCTGCCCCCGAGCATCCACCAGACGGAAAGGTAAACACCCTGGTCCAAGCCCCCAGGCCCCGCTCTCCCTATTCCGCTTCACCTCTAGCAGTGGAAACCACACCCGGCCTGAGACTAAGCGGTCCGGCGGAGGCAGCCGAAACCAGGCTCGGCACGCTGAGCGGCTGGGTGACGTGCGAGCCGCCCAGAGCCAGAGGGCCAGGGCCCCCCGGCGCGCCAGGGGCGGGCCTACCGGGGAAAGGAAGGAGCGGGACACCGGCGACCCGCGCGGCCCGCCGGACAGCCCGCAACCTGCAGCTGTAGCGGCCGCGGCCGGACGTGACGTCAGTGCCAGGAGCGGCGCCGAGAGTGCGCGTGCGTCGAGAGCCTGCGCAGAAGCCTCACCCACGTCGTGGGTCCCTGGGCTCTGAAGTCCGGAAGATCGGAACGCCCCCCGGACGGGTGGCCCATGTTTCCAGCCCACGACACCCTTCCCTCGCTCCTCCGACCCATTTCTAGTTCGGGGCCTCTTGCAGCCCCCTTATCCCCCGCTGTCGCCCACGGTGCGTGCCTGGGATGCTCTCTCGCCTTAAGGCCCCTGCCTGGAGGAGACCTTGGAGCCCCAACGACTGTGTGCTGTGGGTGGAGGACTCCTGTTTTGATTGTTTTTTTGTTTCCTTTTTTTTTTCGGAATATGGTAATAAATGGAGACCAACCAAATGGGAAATGCAAAGGCAGTTTGTTCAGCGCTTGCTGTGCAGGAGAGTCAGCTCCCATCACTTGCATTTTGGCAGAAACTCAGGGGCAGCTAGAGGAGTGGGAAAGGTTGATAGTGAAAAATGGGAAGGCTTAATGTGTGCCCTGATTGAGGCTTTTGGTACGAGGGGCTGCAGGTAGGCGGATCAGAAGCGGGGCATCCCGTCATCCCTTCGCCATTTTTGGCTTTCTCTGGTGGGTCCCAAGTTGGAAGCAGGGACAAAAATTAAGGAAGCTGTCAATTAACTGAGTCCTGGCCATTTAGAGCCAATTGTTAACAGTGGTTATTCAGCTTCCTGGGTTGTTACTAAAGCTAGTAATCTGGCTTCCAGCAAAACTGAGTTACAGCAGGCTGGCTTCCTCGGCTGATTATTGCAGATAGAAAGTTGGTTTTCTAGGCAGGTTGCTGCAGGTTACTGCAGGTTGTGGGTCAGAATTCTATTTTCTTATATGGTCTAATCACTGTCTCCTTGTAACTTAGTCTCTCGGGTAAAACACTGTAAAAATAGATCATAGAAAAATGAAGAGGTACTTATACAAGATATACTAAATACAAGCCCCAGTCTGTTAGGTTCAGCAGACATAAATTACTCTTTAAAATGGCTATTAAAGTTTATCAACAGTTCACATGTTTACGGTTCACAGACCAGCACCTGTCCCAGGACAGCACTCTGAACAGCTTTGCCTGGGCAGGTTTTGGAAGCACTGGAGCTTGAGAGAAACACCCAGAGAAAAGTCGGTTCAGTGATGGCTGCTGCCTCCATAGAAGCCCAAATCTGTACAGAATAGAACACGCAGTGGCCACGCTCTAGAGAGAAACTTAGGAAGCAACAGTGCAGAAGTCAGTCCAGTGACAGTGTGGGTAAGTGTGTGGAGTCATGGCTAGATAGAACTTTAAAATAAGAAGCATGTAAGTGTTGAACTAAAACATTGTGTTTCGCTTCCCCACCACTGCTACCATCATCGTTTTTAGTTCCTCAGTCCTAGAGTGCTAAACCTTGCTTAGCATGGTGTTTCTTCACATTAATAAGCAGAGTTCTTCAAGATAAAGCTTTTAAGAATTCCATTTACTTCTTGTAAACCTCGGATTAGTCACTAACTTTCACAATCTCCTTTTTCTTTAAAATAGAGCTATTGTGGTGACAATATCATAAAGGTATGGGGAAGATTAAACAAGAAAATGTCTAAGTGCTTGGCACAGTGAGGATATATGCGAATCTGCTGCTATGGGCTAAATGGTGGCAGAAGATGGTTGCCTTGAACTGCCATTCATTGTGCTTTTTGATGAGCCGATAAACAGAGACACTTTGACAGGAAATAAATCTTGGAAACTGTTCTTCACACTCCTGCCAGAATGAACCTTTAAAAATATTCCGGGGCATTACAATTAGCATGTATAATCTGGGGGGAGGCATGGGGAGAGCTGTACAACACAGAGAAGACAAGTAGTGATTCTACAGCATCTTACTACACTGATGGACAGTGACTGTAGTGGGGTTTGTGGGGGGGACTTGGTGAAGGGGGGAATCTAGTAAACATAATGTTCCCCATGTAATTGTAGATTAAGGATACCAAAATTAAAAATTAAAAAAAAAATTCCTCCTCTGTTCAAAATCCTGCCTGCAGTGGCTCCCCATCACCCTCAGTAAAAATCAAAGTCTTTTGATAATTTGCCTCCTCTTATCTCTACTTCATCTACTACTAAAAACCCTCTTGCTTTAGGACCCTCTCATGTTTGTGCTCTCTGCTTGAAATGCTGTTTCCCCAGAGAGCTTCATGGTCTGTTCCCCTACCTCAATTTTGACCAAATGTCCCCTCCAAAGACCTATCCTAGCCACCCTACCTACAATTAAAAACCCATTATCTGAATCGCAGCCCTCCCATATTCAACTCTATTTTTCCTTTCTTCCACAGCACTTATCACCTAACATGCTACATAATTTACTTACTTACTTCAGTTTCTGTTGGCTCTTTCTCCCCAGAGTGTCAGTTCCACAAGGTCAGGCATCTCTGCTGTGTTAACTGATGCAGCCCAAGTGCATGGGATGGTGTCTGACACACAGTAAGTGCTTAATGCAGACTTGCTGACTAAATGAAGACACTGCACATCCTGTGAATGGGTGGCCAGGCCAGTCTTTCCTTCTTCAGTCATATGTTTGGACTGTGGGCTATCAGAGGACATTATTAGTCGTTGGACTCCCAGCACAACAGAGAACATACAGCGAAGTAGGCAGGTATGATATTGTGATTTATAATAAATATATGTTTGGTTTTCATCCCTGTTTCTGGTTCAGAACTCCTAAAACCTTTGGAATTTCCTAAGCGACAAGAGGAATGAATGTGTCTTTTGTTATTTTAATGAGTGACTTTTGGACCACACCTAAGGTTGGCGAACACTTGGAGACTTGAGTGGAGTGGTTCACTTTGGGTGGGCATGATGGCTTCTTGTCTTTTCCCCATACCTTGCCCTGTGTATCTCTTCATTCTGGCTGTTCTGAGCTAAATCCTTTTAGAATAAACCAATAATCTAGTAAGTAAAGTGTTTCTCTGGGTCTGTGTGCTGCTCTAGCAAATTAATCAAACCCAGGGCAGAGATTGTTGCAACCTCCACTCCATAATCGGTGAGTCAGAAGCCTAGCCGACAACCTGGACTTTCGACTGGAATCTGAAGTGGGGGTAAGGGGCTAGTCTTGTAGCCTGTGGAATCTGATACTAACTTTGAGTAGACAGTGTTAGAATCCAAGTTGAATTGTAGGACACCCAACTGGTGCCCGAGACTTACTTGGTGGTGTGGGGAGGTATCCCCCAACGCACACATATATACACGTGAAAACTGGGCGACAGTCTTAGCAGGCAATACAATTTTTGTGGAATTTAACTACAACAAGAATTTTAATAGAAGTTACAGGTGCACTTTATTTGAATGTGTGTCCTGCTGTCCGTTATGGCTGGCATCACACCTTACTGCCTTGTAACCTGACTGCCCTCTGGTGGTGAACAGTTCTTACTAAATTATGGAAATAATTGTACTGCAAGGAAACAATCAAATCTCAGGTTGAAAGGGACACAAAGGTCAGCCAGTCCCATTATATGTGGTGCAGAGAGCTAGACTTCAGGGTACAAAGAGCATATGTGTTTAGGATGGCATCGTACCTTTCAACTTTTAAAGTCACTTGTGGGAGGAGAGTAGTTGTCAAATGCTATCAACCTCAACCTTTGCCCCTCTTTTTTCAAGAGATAAGGAAACAGAGACCCAGTGAGGTTATAGACCCATCTGAAGTAGCAACCAAAATTAATATAGTGAAAATGCATTACAACACAACTGGTGAATATGTAAATTCAGGTAGTCGATGTATCAAATCACATCTCTGAAACATCTAAACGGAGGCAAATCTGGATGGTCGTGGAGCTCTTTTCCTCCCTCATTTTGGTTCTTTGGCAGAGAACTTGCTCAGCAGGTCCGAGATGGCTTGATCAGATTGGTAGGTAACAACTGTGGGACTCAGAGGCCCCCCCCCTTTCTAACCAGGAAGCTTTCTTTAGAGTCGTAGCAGTTCTCTACTTCACCCCACCCTGATCCCATTGCTGTAAATAGGCAAAAAATTAAGAGCACAAGGACCCCTCTCATCTGGAATATTGGCTGCAGTGCATGTAGATCCTCTATGCCTGGCCTAAGCTCTGGGATAATTAGATTCAAGAGGTTGCATGCACTTGACTACTTGTAAGTTTTCCTTCCAATAAACCTTATTTTATACCTGCGTCTAGTTTGTTTGGCACTAGTGGTGTTTTCATGACTCTTGTCCAGGATGCATAATGACATAACAGAAATGTCCTGTTAGAAGGAGAAGACATTTTACCTGTCAAACTGGTAACATACGTATAGTGTAGATGTGATTATAGACTTCCTATACTGTCCTCATATATGAGAACCTCTGATTAGAGCCATAGGTTGCTTAGTGCTGATGGGGTCATTTAACAAATAAGGAATCCATTAACCAGTGGTAATTATTTGGCCTTGGCCCTGTCTTATATTTTGCATGAATCTTTGACACTTCTAGCGTCCAGATGGCATGTCTAATCAACAGAGTAAAAATTAAAACCCCATTTTCAGTGAAACTAGGAAAGATTATAAATTAGATGGTGACATTTCTAAAAGCAGTGGAGATCAGGCAGGCACGCGTAAGGGAAAGCAAAGAGAGGCTCCAAAGCCACGGGTGTCAGAAAGAGCCAGCAAAATGCACTTGTCAAAGGAGTTTTTATCAGGAACAGATGTTAGAATTTGCTAAATGCTTTTTCTGTATATGTGCAGATAAACACATGATTTTTCACATGTACTTTGTTTATATGGTGTGACTTTCAAATGTTAAACAACTTGTGCATTCTGGGATAAACTCCACTGGATCATGATGTATTATTTTTATATATTGTTGGGTTTAATTGATTAAAATGTTGTTTATAAATTTTGCATCTGTTTTCATGAAGGGTAATGTTCTGTAGGTTTCTTTTTCTTGTGATGTCATTTGGTTTTAATATCAGATTAAGGCTGATCTCATAGTTGGGAAGTGTTCTCATCTATTTTGTGAAAGAGTTTATGTAGAATTGGTCAGATAATAGACTTCTTATGACTTGAATTATTTTAAAACTATTGAGAATTATTTAATGGTTTAGCTCGGTAATTGTTTCATGTCCTCTTAATGCATTCCTGCTGTCGTCTGGTGGAGGATTTTATGCATGTCAGTTAGATCAAGTTGATTGATTCTGTCGTTCAAATCTTCTATATCTTTACTGATTTTCTGTCTAGTTGTTCTGTTAATTTTTTTCTCCACCTTTATTAAGGTATATTTGACAAATGAAATGGCGTATATTTAAAGTGAACAAAGTGTATAGTGATATATGTACACTTTGTTACATGATTACTGCATCAGATTAATTGAAACCTCTATCACCTCAGATACATTTTGTTTGTATTGTGAGAACACTAAATCTCTTAGCAAGTTTCAGGTATACAATACAATATTATCAGTTAGAGTCACCATGGAGTACCTTAAATGACCAGAACTTATGTATCAGATAACTGAAGTACCCTTTGATCAGCATCTCCTCATTTACCCCGCCCCCATCCCTCATAAGTATCACACTCCTCTCTGTTTTTATGATTTCAACTTTTTTTTCAGAGCCCATATATAGGTGAGATGTAGCGTATTTGTTTTTCTCTCTGGCTTATTTCACTTAGGATCATGTTCTCTAAGTTCATCTATGTCATCACAAATAGTAGGATTTCCTTCTTTCTCATGGCTGAGTAATAGTCTAGTCCAGTATGTGTGGGGTATGTGTATGTACCAATTTCTTTATCCATTCATCTATTAATGAACATTTAGGTTGTTCCTATATCTTGGCTATTGTGTAATGTTGCAATAAACTTGGAAATGCCAATATCTCTTTGAGATACTGATTTTGTTTCCATTCCATATATTTCCAGAAATGGGATTGCTGGATTATATGGCAGTTCCATTTTTAATTTTTTTATTAAAAAAACAGTGCACCAGGGTTCCCTTTTCTCCACACTCTTGCCAACAGTTGCTATCTCTTGTCTTTTTGATGATACCATTCTAACAGGTGTGAGGTGATATCTCGTCATTTTGATTTCCATTTCCCTGATTAGTGATGTTGAGCACCTCTTCATGTATGTATGCTTTGGAAAAATGTCCTTTCAGGTCCATTGCCCTGAAAAGGCCTTTTAATTGAGTTATTCAGTTTTCTTTTTTTGCTATTGAGTTGTATAAGGTCATTATATATTTTAGATAATAACACCCTATGAGATATATGGTTTGCAAATATTTTCTCCTTGCTTTAGATTGCCTTTTCATTCTGATGATTGTTTCCTTTGTTGTGCAGAAGTTTTTAGTTTAACAAAGTCCCACTTATTTGTTTTTGCTTTTGTTGCTTGTGCGTTTGGTGTCATGTTCAAAAAATCATTGCCAAGACCCCTGTGAAGGGGCTGTTCCCCTGTTTTCTTCTAGGTGTTATGGTTTCAGGTCTTCCATTTATGTCTTTAATCCATTTCAGTTAATTTTCATGCATCATATAAGATTCAGGTCCAGTTCATTCTTTTGCATGTGGATATCATTTTCCTAGAACCATTTATCAACATTAAGGCAGTAGAGTTCTTGGTGCCCTTGCCAAATATTAGTTGACTATACATGCAAGGATTCATTTCTGGGCTCTTGTTCCTGTTCCATTGGTTCTGTGTCCATTTTTATGCCAGTACTGTACTATATTCATTACAATAGTTTTATAATATAGTCTGAAATCAAGAAGTGTGATGCCTCCAGCTTGGTTCTTTTTTCACAAGATTCCTTGGGTTGTTTGGGATCTTTTGTGGTTCCCTAAAAATTTTAAGATTGTTTTTTCTATTTTTGGAAAATGCCAATGGAATTTTCATAGGGATTGCATTTAATCTATAGATTGCTTTGAGTAGTATGAATATTTTAACAGTATTAATTCTTCCAATCCATGAACATGAGATATCTTTCCATTTATTTGTGTCTTCAATGTCTTTCCTTTATACCTTATAGTTTCCAGTGTATGTATGTTTCCCCTCCTTGGTTAAAGTTATTCCTAGTATTTTATTGTTTTTGATGCTATTGTAAATGAGATTGTTTACTTAATTTTTCCTTCCAGTAGTTCATTGTTAGTGTACAGAAATGTAACTGGCTTTTGTATACTGGTTTTGTATCCAGCAACTTTACTGAATTCATTTATTAGTTGTAACAGTTTTTTGATGCAGTCTTTAGGCTTTTCTGTATATAGGCATACCTTGTTTTATTGCACTCTTTATTGTGCTTCACAGACATTGCATTTTTCACAAATTGAAGATTTGTGGCAACCCTTCATTGAGGAAGCCTACTGGCATCAATTTTCCAGCAGCATTTGCTCACCTCATGTCTTGTCACATTTTGGTAATTTTCACAATATTTCAAATGTTTTCATTATTATATATTATGGTGATCTGTGATTAGTAATTATAGCTCACTGAAAGATCTGATTGTTTTCTGGCTTGTTTTATAAGTTTTTTGTTCATTTTTCCTTCTTGTGATGTCTTTTTCTAGTTCTTTGAGGTGTAAAGTTAGGTTGTGTATTTGAGATTTTTCTTGTTTCTTGATAAGAGGTATTTATTGCTATGAACTTCCCTCTTAGAAGTGCTTTTGCTGCATCCCATAAGTTTTGGTATGTTGTATTTCCATTTTCATTTGTCTCAGATACTTCCTGGTTTTTCTTTTGATTTCTTATTTGACCCACTGGTTGTTCAGTAGCATGTTGTTTGATCACATATTTGTGAATTTTCCAGTTTTCTTCTTGTAATTGATTTCTAGTTTCATTCCACTGTGATCAGACAAGATTCTTGATATTTCAGTCTTCTTAAATATATTAAGACTGGTTTTGTGGCCTAACATGATCTCACCACTCTTGGATAATGTTCCATGTGCACTTGAGAAGAAGTGTGTATTCAGTTGCTTTTTGATTGAATGTTCTAGATAGTTTTATTGTGTCTTGGAGAAGATGTCTATGGGTTAAATCTGTTTGGTAACCTATAAGCCTCATGAACTTGGGTGTCCAGATCTCTACCACAGTTTGGGAAATTCTCAGATATTATTTCTCTAAATAAGCTTTCCACCCCTCTCTTCTCTTTTCCTTCTGTAGCTCCAATTATGCATATATTGTTTTGCTTAGTTGTATTATGTAATTCACATAAATTTTCTTCACTCTATTGTGTTTTTTTTTTAATTCTCTGGGTAGTTTTAAATGATCTGTCTTTGATTTCATTCTTTCTTCTGCTTGATCAAGTCTGATGCTCTACTTGCATTTTTCATTTCATTAATTGTATTCTTCAGCTCCAGAATTTTTGTTTGCTTCTTTTTTATGATTTATATCTTTCTGTTAATTTCTTTTTTGTGTGTGTTTTGTTTTCCTCATTTCTTTGGATTGTGTTTCTGGGTTTTCTAGTAGCACACCAAGCTTCCTTAAAACAAGTATTTTGAATTCTTTATTGGGCAAATCATAGATCTCTATTTCTTTGGAGTCAGTTATTGGAATATTATTGTTTCTTTGGTGGTGTCATGTTTCCTTGATTTTTGCATTTGAAGATGCAATCACCCCTCCAGTCTTTACTAACTGGCTTTAGGAAAGAAATACTTTCTGTCATCCCTTCTAGGGATTATGAGGGTTTCTGGTTTTTTTTTTATAGATACCCCTGCTTCACACTTCTTGTTTTCTCTGGCAATGGGTAGGTGTGGAATTAATTGTGTGCCTTCTCTCAATCCTGCAAAGCCAGGCCAGGTGCTGAAAACTTTCCATTTGCTTTCTCTAGGTCAGTACTGAATGCTAAGTTTGTGCTTTCTCTCAGTCATGCATAGTAGGACCAGCCATCTGCAAAGACTCACACTTGCTGCCTTCAGGGGCATGCACAAGGAGCCAGCCAAAGGATGTGTGTAGGGGGGGAGGGGAGGGCGAGAGAAGCACATGGAGCACTGGGGGTGCCCATGGGCCAGGTGAGAGTATCTGCAGATGAGGCATCCTCAGTGGCTCATGGGAAGGCTTTCTGATGGAGTCTGTGAAGCAGTTATTATGGTCTGCATCCCTTTGATACATTCCAGGTTTTGACTGCTGTTCTCTCAGCTTCTCCCTGCCCCCCCATCATGCAGCTCACCTTAGTATTCTGGATGAGGTGAGAAGGCAGTCTGCCTCTCTGGGGGATAACTGGGGAAATCAGGTACTCACTTGTGCTCTTACTTTCCCTTTGGGAGAAATCACGGGCCAAGAGGTCTCTGTGGCACTGAGCTGTGCTGCCTTAGGGGAGGGGTGACTCAGGTAAAGTGAAAGTTTATTTTACCCTTTTAAGTGAGTCCAACCTCAGAGTATTTTACTTCAATGGTAGGCTGGAATTTCTCCACTAGACTCCCAGACTTCCACAAAGATACTCTTGACACTGGGTGAAGGTCAAAATTGCTGTACTTTTTGAGGAAGATACTAGAAAACTCCTATTCCACCATTTTCCTGATGTCACTCCCTAGACTATCAGTTATGAGAGGGGTTATTGAAATCTCCAACTATAACAAAGGATTGGTACATTTCTTTCCCCAGCCTCAGGTTGTTTCTTCTCAGGCATGTATTGATCAGTACTCTGCTGAAAGCTTTAAGAGAACCCTCTGCAGATCCCTGTAGTTTGCTCTCTTGCAGTTCTCTCCTCTCTAATACTCTTGTCCTGTGAATTCTAGCTGTCTTGAGTTCCCTGGTCTCTCTGCTCCATCTCAACTCAAGGAGTCCACCAGGCTCCTCAAGGGTGACCCCTCTGCACAAGAGCTTAGAAGCCCCTCAAGGCAGTCAGCTGGGGTAGTCACAGGGCCTACCTCATGTGTTTCCCCACTTTCATGGAATCACTGTCCTGTGTTTCTTGATATCCGGTGTTTTAAGAGCCATTATCCCATGTTTTGTCCAGTTTTTTTGTTGCTTCAGGTAGGAGATAAATCAATCTTTGTTATTCTGCATCTTGGTTAGAAGCAGAGGCCTAAAAATTATTTTACTCATCACTTTCTTTATTAATTGCCCACATTTCAAACAAGCATTTTGTCAGGAAAAATTTTAAGAAGTTTATCCAAGTAACAATGCATTTGCTGAGGACACCCTGAGTGGTACATAAAAAATGCTGCAGAACTTGAGATACCACTTCCTGGAGGGGTAAGAGAAGACACTGTGGGGGAAATAGCGTCTGAGCTAAGCAGTAAAGAATTTTTGTAGAAAAGAGAGTATTTTTGACAAATGAAATAATACCCACTAAGCACAAGGGAAATGATGATGTGCATATGGAGAAGGGCAGTTGGCCTGTGGCGGCTGTGTGGGAGTCAGGAGAGATAAGGCCTGAGAACAGGAAGTGTCGATGTAGAAGGCTAAAGGAACTGAGACCGAGTATGGACAGTGGAGCGGGGACTCAGACTAGAGAGCAGCTTTAGAACAGTGGGTCTCAAAGACCTGCCAGGGGGGAAATTTGGAGGCAGAGGGCCTCTCTGGAGATGCTGAAAGCCCTTCCAGAGGGAGGAAGGGGAAAGTTTGGGTAGTTGAGAGGAAAAGAGAGGTCACAGCTAGCTTGGGGCTCAAATCTGGACATCTGGGATATGGTGGCATGAAAAAACAAAATAAGGAAGTCAGTGAATAGCGGGTTTGAGAACTGGCCTTATTCAGTCACAAGTAAGCTGAGCTTGAGGGAACAAAGCTCAGCATTTGATGGCAATGTCCAGAAGCAGTCATAGATTGTATGCCCATGAAAAAATGCAAAGCTATGATGTTACAGGCACTGTGAAAATGAATTCTAGGGTATTCAATCAAGTCCAGGACAAAGCACATACCGATAATTACCTTCGTGCTGTGCTAACTTTTGCCAGTCTTCTGGCAAAAGTAGAAACTCTGCTTGGTGTAATTCTCAAAGGCAGCAGCAGAGGGCAGCAATAGCAGGCAGTTGGTATGCTCCTCAAATTGCTAAGGGGAACTTCATTCCTGAAGGAGTACTTGGGACTCTGCCTCCATCAACTAACTGGTTGTAGGTAACAGGGGCTAGGTAAGAGAAGACCGGCCCTGGTTTGCCAGGTAAACCACAGATTCATCTTATTCTTGCAAATGGAAATGGTGACTGAGCAAGACAACAGGTTCCTCTTTATTCTCTCAGGTAAATGGAATAATAGCTAAATTTATTGAGTACCTACTGTTCAAAGAGCTGTATGCATATTATGCCATTTCATTGTCTTAACATGAAGAAGTTGGTATTATCATTACCATCCACACTTTATACAAAACGAGTTCAACTGGATATAAATTGTAAATAAATATCTGGCTCCAGAGTCCACACAAATTGTAAAACTTCTCTATGCAGTGGTATTGTTATTAGTGTGTGTGTGTGTGTGTGTGTGTGTGTGTGTAATTGTGTAATTGCTCTCTCTTTGGGGCACAGAGGTATTTTACTAGTTTGTTTGATTAGGGTAAGATGGAGCACTTGTAAGTGTTCTGGTCTTTTCTTTTAAACTAAAAAACAGTAAGGCAGAAATAATATCCCTTGGTTCGCTGGAGCAGAGCTGCTTACAGCATGGTCCCCTGACTATTGCTGGTGCATGAACTGCTACGGGTCTGCACAGAGGAAGTACAGAAATTCAGAGCAAGTATTTAGACACTGTTATAGCAATTTGGCAAGAGTGATTTTATGCCTGTTGAATCCAATAATAAAAATTGAAAGCTTGTATTTCGTATGTTTTTAAATTTTAATTTGGCCTTTAATTCATATTTATTGTATTTGAGACAAGTTAAGTCCATGACTTAACTTGGAATTTTTATATTTAAAAAAAAGCTGGTTCTTTGCCACAAAACAGCTTGGACAGCACTGCAGTCGAGTTTGTAACACAGACGTAAAAGTCTGTAGTGTTTTAGGTTCGTTCCTTTTACAGGGAAAATGAATACCCAGCACAATTACCGAAACATGGAGGAGCTCCTCCTTTAAGTCTTCCAACAGCTCCATCGGTGCTCATGGTTAATATGTAGTAAAGAAGGAGAAGGCAGAGGAGGGGGGAGGAGAGAGAAGAGGAGCTGAGAGGATGGAAAAGAAGAAGAGGGGGAAAAAGAGGAAGGAGAAATATTGATAGGGCTTGAGGAACAGCATCCTCTTCCCTTCTGGGCTTTGGCCAGATCACTGCAGTGAGTACCAGAAAAGCACAAATTTATGAAGAAACAGATGTAACATGGAGTAATTTTTTAAAAACCTGCTGTTAGGTATTGCTGCGGCATATTTTGCATGTGCATTTGACACAGAAAAGGATCCTGAGATCCATGTAATAAACCAGGCCTCCACATTGATTTATTCTTAGTTGCTAACCATGAAAAATACCTGCTTCTCAGTTGAAAGATGAGCCCTTTGCCTACTCCAGGTCTGGCATCAAGACATTGCTATTTAGAGACTGCGGGGTGGGGGGGGAAATTCTAGAAGTGGAATTTCTCAGAGAAAAACAAAAATCAAACACAAAAAATGGAGGGTGGAGTTTGTTAGAATACAGGAAGAAAAAAATGCAAGCTCTTGTTCATTTGTAGGTGTTTTCCTTCTCTGAGGAAATAAAGGGGAAAATGCTTATCTCCGTCTTGATTCAGGAGTAGCTGCTTCGCTTTGCACACAGAACAGACGTCCATCCATGTGATATGACTTGCCAGGATGTGTTTCCCAGTTACCCGCAAACATTTCCACTTCTGATCCTGCTCTGCATTTTAATGCCACTTCTTTGACTTAAGATTCTTTCTACTTTTAGAAAACAGGAAACCCTGGGAGGATCAATGCATTCAACCAAATTGATCATTTGTGTCCTGTTGTGTTTGAGTTTATCAGATCCCCTCCAGAGAGACTGATTTGATAGGAGAGATAGACAGGACCTGAGGGGCCTGCAAGCATTCACTCATCTTCAACGAACATTTTGAGTCACCACTATGTACCACGTACTGGGAATATACGTCCTTACCCTCAAGGAACTTATCTACTGAGAGAGGCACAAATGCCACCAGAAAACCACACGTCACGTTTTTGTGTATGTATCCATGGTATGTGCGGGGATATCAGGGATTTTATTCAAACTGGGAGGAGTCATAGAAAATGAGGATGTGGGGATTTGTTCTAAGAGCAATGGGAAGGCACTGAAGGGTAACCCCTGGAGGTGACACAACGGGTATAGAAATGAGAGTCTGAGCCACTGCACACTAGTCTTGGGGGGCTGTGCTTGCCACCCAGGATGGTGTCAGGCTGCTCTGATTTGGTTCCATTTGAGATCATAAGACTAATTAAGGGCAGTTTACTTTGAAAAATCACATGTAACATCCATCCCTCTATACTTCAGCTCAAAACCAATTTTTAATTCAAGTTCAAGTTAGATTTAGTTCCCTCCAAGTTAGTAATTGTTATTTTCATGACATAAAACACTCTGGCACGAGGGACCAGCCACATTCTGGCTCCTTGCTTTGCTAGTTAGGCAAACTGCTTATCGCAGGCTCATTTGCCTCTTCTATGAAATGGGGATGATAGAACTGTTTACCTCATACAGTTATCATAGGGATTAAATAAAATAAATATGTGAAGTGCTGAAGATTACTGTGGTTATCTAGGATTGCCTCAGTGTGACATCCATGGTAAAGAACAGCATGCGGACACCTGAATGGATCTTCAGTGAGAGCTCTGGACAGAGCAAAGAGTTGTTCCTAGATTAGAAGCAGGCACTTAAGGAAAGGCTTGGGTACCAGCACAGCTTTTACCAGGAAAAGAAAATAACTGTCCACAGGCCATGTGATAAGCTGACAGACGTGCAGCCACAAGACACCGCCCTCTGTTGAGGACACACACCAGGTTTCCAGGTTTCACCCACCCAATGTTTATTGAGCCCAGGTACATAATAATGTTTATTGTGTTGCAAGTATTTTCCTAAGTGTCCGGAGTATGTCCATATAAGCAAATAAATAGTTAAGTAAATAACTAATATAAAAAATAAAGTACCCCTGTCCTTATGGAGCATACATTCTAGTGGAGCACATAGACAACAAATACTATCCATAATAAACAAGTAAATTAACTCTTTGGAAAGAAGAAACATTTGATGAGGGCGCTACTGGTTGGGTACTGGGGGTGAGACTGCATGTCTCTATTTGCTTGAAGAATGACATGGAGGCCACTGTGTTTGGAGTGGAGTGACAGAGGGACAGGGAGATAACAGCAGCAGTCAGAAGGGCTAATGGGGAGGGAGCTGCACCACGTCGGTAACTGTGAGGATTTTGGCCTCTTCTCTGAGTGAAATGGGGAGTTTTGAGCAGAGGAGGGATTCAGGCTTACTCGTATTTTAAAAGAGCCCATTTGGTGCTGTGTGGAGAAAGGACCTCAGAGGGGCAGGTAGAAGCAGGAACAGCATTGCAGAAATTCAAACTACATGAAGTGTGTTTCTAGCCTCTGTATGCTTAATGTTTCACATCTGCCCTGCATGTACCTGCTAGACACACCTCGTCTGAGTATGTCTGTGTCACCACGAGTATGTCTGTCTCCCTCCTTGTCCCCCTCCTCAGGAGAAGTCCTCCTCCCAGGCGTGTTCTTTTCAGATGCAACCCAGCCAGTTCAGAGCCCACCCCAAACATCTCCCTAACGGGCTTTCACACTCTGGGCCACTATCCACCTGACCCACTCACCCCAGGGCCAGGGCCTGGCACCAGACTACTAGGGACACCAATCCTGATAATTACTGTGCCTTCACCAAGGCTGTATGGGGATTAAATGAGTTTTGAGTTAAACTAAATAGAATACTTAGAACTGCCGCTGGTACATATATGTAAACAGCATGATGGTAGTCAAGATTTTTAATGTTCCTTTTCCCTTTGTTTCCTTTTTAAAATTGTCTTATTTGAATTAAGAAAAGGAGGATATGTCCACTTATAGACTAGAATAGCTGAAGTCAGGTCTTTAGAGTGACCTAAATAGAAAGTCTAGGGGGGATCAGAAGATGGCGGCGTGAGTAGAGCAGCGGAAATCTCCTCCCAAAACCACATATATCTATGAAAATATAACAAAGACAACCCTTCCTAGAATAAAGACCAGAGGACACAGGACAATATCCAGACCACATCCGCACCTGAGAGAACCCAGCGCCTCGTGAAGGGGGTGAGATACAAGCCCCGGCCCCGCGGGAGCCGAGCGCCCCTCCCCCCAGCTCCCGGCGGGAGAAGAGCAGGCAGAGCGGGAGGGAGACGGAGCCCAGGGCTGCCGAACACCCAGCCCCAGCCATCCGGGCCAGAGTGCAGGGCCCTCGATACTAGGAAAACAGGGCAGCAAGAACAGTGAGCGGGCACCGGAGGCTGGGCGCTGGAGGACATAAGAAAAGCGAGTGACCAATTTATTTATTTATTTATTATTATTTTTATTTGCTGTTTTGTTCTGGCAAGCGCTTTTTGGAAGTCTTAAAGGGATAGGGGCCCCAATACTAGGGAAACAGGGCAGCAAGACCGGTGAGCAGATGCCTGAGGCTGGTGCCGGAGAATAAAGAAAAACGAGCGGCCACCTTTTTTTTATTTTTTTTATTTTTTTATTTTTTTTGTGGTCGTTGTTTTGTTTTGGCGGGTGCTTTTTGGAAGTCTTAAAGGGGCAGGGCGGGACACTTAGTCCAGAGGTAGGGAATCCGGGGATCTCTGGGCACCCTAATCCCTGGGCTGCAGGGAGCAGGGAGGCCCCTTACGGAGATAAATAGCCTCCCAGCAGCTCCTGCTCCAACGCGACTCCACCACTTTGGAGTAGCTGCCCGAGCCAGGCCACGCCCACAGCAACAGCGGAGATTAACTCCATAGCAGCAGGGCAGGAAGCAGAAACCCTGTCTGCGCGCAGCTGCGCAGCACAAGCCACTAGAGGCCGCTGTTCTCCCAGGAGAGGAGGGCCACAAACCAACAAGAAAGGAAGTCCTTCCAGCCGTCACTCGTCCCAGTTCTGCAGACTATTCCTATCACCATGAAAAGGCAAAGCTACAGGCAGACAAAGATCACAGAGACAACACCAGAGAAGGAGACAGACCTAACCAGTCTTCCTGACAAAGAATTCAAAATAAGAATCATAAACATGCTGACAGAGATGCAGAGAAATACGCAAGAGAAATGGGATGAAGTCTGGAGGGAGATCACAGATGCCAGAAAGGAGATCGCAGAAATGAAACAAACTCTGGAAGGGTTTATAAGCAGAATGGATAGGATGCAAGAGGCCATTGATGGAATTGAAACCAGAGAACAGGAACACATAGAAGCTGACATAGAGAGAGATAAAAGGATCTCCAGGAATGAAACAATATTAAGAGAACTGTGTGACCAATCCAAAAGGAACAATATCCGTATTATAGGGGTTCCAGAAGAAGAAGAGAGAGGAAAAGAGATGGAAAGTATCTTAGAAGAAATAATTGCTGAAAACTTCCCCAAACTGGGGGAGGAAATAATCGAACAGACCACGGAAATACACAGAACCCCCAACAGAAAGGATCCAAGAAGGGCAACACCAAGACACATAATAATTAAAATGGCAAAGATGAAGGACAAGGAAAGAGTTTTAAAGGCAGCTAGAGAGAAAAAGTTCACCTATAAAGGAAAACCCATCAGGCTAACATCAGACTTCTCGACAGAAACCCTACAGGCCAGAAGAGAATGGCATGATATATTTAATGCAATGAAACAGAAGGGCCTTGAACCAACGATACTGTATCCAGCACAACTATCATTCAAATATGATGGTGGGATTAAACAATTCCCAGACAAACAAAAGCTGAGGAAATTTGCCTCCCACAAACCACCTCTACAGAACATCTTACAGGGACTGCTCTAGATGGAAGCACTCCTAGAAAGAGCACAGCACAAAACACCCAACATATGAAGAATCAAGGAGGAGGAATAAGAAGGGAGAGAAGAAAAGAATCTCCAGACAGTGTATCTAACAGCTCAATAAGCGAGCTAAGTTAGGCAGTAAGATACTAAAGAGGCTAACCTTGAACCTTTGGTAACGACGAATTTAAAGCCTGCAATGGCAATAAGTACATATCTTTCAATACTCACCCTAAATGTTAATGGGCTGAATGCACCAATCAAAAGACACAGAGTAATAGAATGGATAAAAAAGCAAGACCCATCTATATGCTGCTTACAAGAAACTCACCTCAAACCCAAAGACATGTACAGACTAAAAGTCAAGGGATGGAAAAACATATTTCAAGCAAACAACAGCAAGAAGAAAGCAGGGGTTGCAGTACTAATATCAGACAAAATAGACTTCAAAACAAAGAAAGTAACAAGAGATAAAGAAGGACACTACATAATGATAAAGGGCTCAGTACAACAAGAGGATATAACCATTATAAATATATATGCACCCAACACAGGAGCCCCAGCATATGTGAAACAAATACTAACAGAACTAAAGGGGGAAATAGACTGCAATGCATTCATTCTAGGAGACTTCAACACACCACTCACCCCAAAGGATAGATCCACCGGGCAGAAAATAAGTAAGGACACAGAAGCACTGAACAACAAGGTAGAGCAGATGGACCTAATAGACATCTATAGAACTCTACATCCAAAAGCAACAGGATATACATTCTTCTCAAGTGCACATGGAACATTCTCCAGAATAGACCACATACTAGGCCACAAAAAGAGCCTCAGAAAATTCCAAAAGATTGAAATCCTACCAACCAACTTTTCAGACCACAAAGGCATAAAACTAGAAATAAACTGTACAAAGAAAGCAAAGAGGCTCACAAACACATGGAGGCTTAACAACACGCTCCTAAATAATCAATGGATCAATGACCAAATCAAAATGGAGATCCAGAAATATATGGAAACAAATGACAACAACAACACTAAGCCCCAACTTCTGTGGGACACAGCAAAAGCAGTCTTAAGAGGAAATTATATAGCAACCCAAGCATATTTAAAAAAGGAAGAACAATCCCAAATGAATTGTCTAATGTCACAATTATCGAAATTGGAAAAAGAAGAACAAATGAGGCCTAAGGTCAGCAGAAGGAGGGACATAATAAAGATCAGAGAAGAAATAAATAAAACTGAGAAGAAAAAAAAATAGCAAAAATCAATGAAACCAAGAGCTGGTTCTTCGAGAAAATAAACAAAATAGATAAGCCTCTAGCCAGACTTATTAAGAAGAAAAGAGAGTCAACATAAATCAACAGTATCAGAAACGAGAAAGGAAAAATCACGACGGACCCCACAGAAATACAAAGAATTATTAGAGAATACTATGAAAACCTATATGCTAACAAGCTGGGAAACCTAGGAGAAATGGACAACTTCCTAGAAAAATACAACCTTCCAAGACTGACCTAGAAAGAAACAGAAAATCTAAACAGACCAATTACCAGCAACGAAATTGAAGCGGTAATCAAAAAACTACCAAAGAACAAATCCCCTGGGCCAGATGGATTTACCTTGGAATTTTATCAGACATACAGGGAAGACATAATACCCATTCTCCTTAAAGTTTTCCAAAAAGGAGAGGAGGAGGGGATACTCCCAAACTCATTCTATGAAGCTAACATCACCCTAATACCAAAACCAGGCAAAGACCCCACCAAAAAAGAAAACTACAGACCAATATCCCTGATGAAGTAGATGCAAAAATACTCAACAAAATATTAGCAAACCGAATTCAAAAATACATCAAAAGGATCATACACCACGACCAAGTGGGATTCATCCCAGGGATGCAAGGATGGTACAACATTCGAAAGTCCATCAACATCATCCACCACATCAACAAAAAGAAAGACAAAAACCACATGATCATCTCCATAGATGCTGAAAAAGCATTTGACAAAGTTCAACATCCATTCATGATAAAAACTCTCAGCAAAATGGGAATAGAGGGCAAGTACCTCAACATAATAAAGGCCATCTATGAAAAACCCACAGCCAACATTATATCAAATAGCGAGAAGCTGAACGCATTTCCGCTGAGATCGGGAACTAGACAGGGATGCCCACTCTCCCCACTGTTATTTAACATAGTACTGGAGGTCCTAGCCACGGCAATCAGACAAAACAAAAAAATACAAGGAATCCAGATTGGTAAAGAAGAAGTTAAACTGTCACTATTTGCAGATGACATGATACTGTACATAAAAAACCCTAAAGACTCCACCCCAAAACTACTAGAACTGATATCGGAATACAGCAAAGTTGCAGGATACAAAATCAATACACAGAAATCTGTGGCTTTCCTATATACTAACAATGAACCAACAGAAAGAGAAATCAGGAAAACAACTCCATTCACAATTGCATCAAAAAAAAAAAAAAAACCTAGGAATAAACCTAACCAAAGAAGTGAAAGACTTATACTCTGAAAATTACAAGTCACTTTTAAGAGAAATTAAAGGGGATACTAACAGATGGAAACTCATCCCATGCTCGTGGCTGGGAAGAATTAATATTGTCAAAATGGCCATCCTGCCCAAAGCAATATACAGATCTGATGCAATCCCTATGAAACTACCAGCTACATTCTTCAATGAACTGGAACAAATAATTCAAAAATTCATATGGAAACACCAAAGACCCCGAATAGCCAAAGCAATCCTGAGAAAGAAGAATAAAGTAGGGGGCATCTCACTCCCCAACTTCAAGCTCTACTATAAAGCCATAGTAATCAAGACAATTTGGTACTGGCACAAGAGCAGAGCCACAGACCAATGGAACAGACTAGACAATCCAGACATTAACCCAGACATATATGGTCAATTAATATTTGATAAAGGAGCCATGGACATACAATGGTGAAATGACAGTCTCTTCAACAGATGGTGCTGGTAAAACTGGACAGCTACATGTAGGAGAATGAAACTGGACCATTGTCTAACCCCATATACAAAAGTAAACTCAAAATGGATCAAAGACCTGAATGTAAGTCATGAAACCATTAAACTCTTGGAAGAAAACATAGGCAAAAACCTCTTAGCCATAAACATGAGTGACCTCTTCTTGAACATATCTCCCCGGGCAAGGAAAACAACAGCAAAAATGAACAAGTGGGACTATATTAAGCTGAAAAGCTTCTGTACAGCAAAAGACACCATCAATAGAACAAAAAGGAACCCTACAGTATGGGAGAATATATTTGAAAATGACACATCCGATAAAGGCTTAACGTCCAGAATACATAAAGAGCTCACACGCCTCAACAAACAAAAAACAAATAACCCAATTAAAAAATGGGCAGAGAAACTGAACAGACGGTTCTCCAAAAAAGAAATACAGATGGCCAACAGACACATGAAAAGATGCTCCACATCGCTAATTATCAGAGAAATGCAAATTAAAACTACAATGAGGTATCACCTCACACTAGTAAGGATGGCTGCCATCCAAAAGACAAACAACAACAAATGTTGGCGAGGCTGTGGAGAAAGGGGAACCCTCCTACACTGCTGGTGGGAATGTAAGTTAGTTCAACCATGTGGAAAGCAGTATGGAGGTACATCAAAATGCTCTAAACAGACTTACCATTTGACCCAGGAATTGCACTCCTAGGAATTTACCCTAAGAATGCAGCAATCAAGTATGAGAAAGATCAGTGCACCCCTATGTTTATCGCAGCACTATTTACAATAGCCAAGAATTGGAAGCAACCTAAATGTCCATCGATAGATGAATGGATAAAGAAGATGTGGTACATATACACAATGGAATACTACTCAGCCATAAGAAAAGGGCAAATCCTACCATTTGCAGCAACATGGATGGAGCTGGAGGGTATTATGCTCAGTGAAACAAGCCAAGTGGAGAAAGAGAAATACCAAATGATTTCACTTATCTGTGGAATATAAGAACAAAGGAAAAACTGAAGGAATAAAACAGCAGCAGAATCACAGAACTCAAGAATGGACTAACAGGTACCAAAGGGAAAGGGACTGGGGAGGATGGGTGGGTAGGGAGGGATAAGTGGGGGGGAGAAGTAGGGGGGTATTAAGATTAACATGCATGGGGAGGTGGGAGAAAAGGGAGGGCTGTACAACACAGAGAAGGCAACTAGTGATTCTACAACATTTTGCTGTGCTGATGGACAGTGACTGTAAAGGGGTTTATAGGGGGGACCTGGTATAGGGGAGAGCCTAGTAAACATAATATTTGTCATGTAAGTGTAGATTAGTGATACCAAAACAAACAAACAAACAAAAAGGCAGTTCCTGTGTGGTAACCTCCAATGAGTTCTACACAAGGGTATAAAGGGCATATAAAAGTGTAGGCAAAGGGTCTGTTTGTGTTTATACAGAGGATCAAAGCCTAATTGGGCTACCCCGAAAATGAACTAAGATACGATATGAAAAAGAACTTCCAACATCTGCACTCTCTGGAAGACTCATGCCAGAAGATGATCATCAAAAAACCCCAACAAAGATCCACACACTGCTACAGCTGTAGATGCACTCATCCCACCAGTTCCTGGACTTGCCATGGGAATGAGGAAGGAGATATCTAAGCTGGCCTGTGCATACAGTAAAACAACAAATTTGACTGGATCTATACTGTTGGAACTCAATCAAGAATTAGGAGAAGTGCAAATTGTAGCGCTCCAAAATCTTACAACTACAGACTATTTACTGTTAAAAGAACATAAGGGATGTGAACATTCCCCAGAAATGGGTTGTTTTAATTTGTCTGATTTCTCTCAGACTGTTCAAATTCAGTTGGACAATATCCACCATATCATAGATAAGTTTTCACAAATGCCTAAGGTGCCTAACTGGTTTTCTTGGTTTCACTGGAGATGGCTGGTAATTACAGGTATGCTTTGGTTATGTAACTATACTCCTATTATGTTAATGTGTGTGCACAATTTAAGTAGTAGCTTAAAACCTATACATGCTGAAGTTACTCTACAAGAAGATATGTCAAAGAAATAATCAATCTTCCCATGTTTTCTGCCGCCTGCTACTTCTATAGCTTTTCTTCTTCCTTCCTAATTACAACCCTTAAATAGAATTCATGCCTCATATCAAACTTACTGAGTATCATAATTCTTCCAAGTGGTAAAGATACCTCAAGACAAATGCTGGGCATAGAAGCCACAGGGCATAAATATGCAAAGAAGTAAAAAGCTAACCTTTTCAAACAATAAGGCTTCCCTCTCACTTACCAACTTCACATTTCCCTGTATGGCCCCAGAAGATGACTGGTTAGCCAGAGACGGGTAAGATTCCTCAAGGGAGGAACAACCTAAGACAGGCACAGTCGCAGGGGGGCCATCAGGTGAGAAATTGGGGATCAACAGAGGTGAGGCTTAGAACCTCACCCCCCCTGTTCTGAGAGAAATCTTCTGCATACGTGGATGTTTTATTGCCCTTGTCTAGCTTGGATTAACACATAGTCTACAGGCACACACCTGATCATCTACATTTGCTCTCTTACAACACTAAACTATGTTTTCTACCTTTATCTTGTATCTACCTACCACTTCAGCATTTTATTAAAAATAATAATAATAAAGAGAGAAATGTGGTATTCACATATAAATCAAGTATAAAAATCAAATGAGTATTCATATTTGAACTGACTGTTTATAGTTCATAATGCATGAGCAAAACCGAAAGCTTCTGTGATGACTGCCCTTGTACTGTTCACCATGTAACTTATTCACTATGTAAGTTTGTTCTCCATGTAAGAACTTGTTTGTTATGCGTCAGAAGATTGGAGACTGACGAAAATTAGGCTTGGGGTGGATTAATGATTGTGCATTGAGCATTGACTCCCGTATACAGAATTTTATTGTTGTTAACAACCATTTAATCAATAAATATGAGAGATGCCCTCACAAACAAACAACAACAACAAAAAAGTACACACTTCCAATTGTAAAATAAATAAGTAACCAGGATGTAATGTATAGCATAAGGAATATAGTTAAAATATTTTAACAACTTGGTATGGTGATAGCTGGTACCTAGAATTATGATGTATATAAATGTTGAATCACTATGTTGTACACCTGAAACTAATGTAATGTAACACTGTGTGTCAACTACCCTTCAATAAAAAATAATTATCTACAAAAAAAAAAAAAAAGAAAGAAAGTCTAGGCAAGTGTGTTGCAGCTGAGAACCTGGATGTTAGGTCTAGAGGGCTCAGACTGGGGAAACCTCATGTGGGTGTCCTAGGGCCATAGGATTCAAGACTACATTTCTCTGCCTCACCTGCTGGAAGGTCTGAGCATGAGACCAAGTCCTGGCTAGCGGATGTGAGGGTGATATTATGTGTGAAACTTTGGTCATGTCCTTAAAGATAAGGGTCATGTCCTTAAAGATGTGTTCTTTTGTTTCGTCTTTTCTGCCAGCTGGAAAGCAGACACAGGATTGCTGAGCCATCTAGAACTATCCAGACAAAGACAACCTTATAGGGAAGATGAAGCAACCAGATATAACTTAACAGAGAACACCCATCATCCTGGTGTCAGCTGTTATATACGGAGGAAGAGATTCTTATCTTGCTTAAGCCTGTTATTTTGAGACTCTGTTTTGTGCAACCAAACTTATAACCAAATGAATCCAGGTTTCAACAAAAATGTGCCCTGAGGACCACTGCTCTGGGTGCCATAAAGTCAATTGGAACAGAGATGTGAACATACATAAAAGTGCCAACTTTGCCTCTGTAGGGAAGTGCAGCTGCAAGGGGAGACACCCTAGCTCTTGGTGGCCAAGGGAAATGAACTAAGCATAAGCCACCTCCTCCCCATCACCCATTTCTAAGTGCTTTTGGACCCCTGGTTCCACTGAATTTATTCTGAATCTAATCCTCTCTCTCTTCCTCTCTGTGAAGGCTTTAATCTCTTCATCGTTTCACCCTTGCCCGAGCTATCTAACCATCACCCCACTTACAAAATACCTGAAATGCAATCTAATGCTTCAGCTCTTAAATTGACCCAATTATCCTAAGTTTCAAATCAGAGGAGACTCAACTCTGGTTTCCCAAAGAACTCTCAACACACTCCCTCATTTACGTCCTCACTCTATCCAGGATTGGATTCCCCTGACGGGTGGTTCCCAGAAGGACCCTACAGCCATTTCCTGAACCAGGAGGCAGCTTACCCAACACAAGTTCACCCTTTCATCCTGTCCCTGAAAACATTTGTTAAGCTCTTCGTCCTTGCCAGGGATCATACCAGGCATCAGCTGTACAACAGATACCAGCTGATGCCACAGACAGTTGGAGGCTCACTTCTGTCTATAAGTTACTGCCTCTAACACAGTAACTGTGGTGGAGGGAAGGGAAGGGGAGTATGTGAGAATGTTTGTGCAGGGGATTGGAGCCAAATTTCCAACAATATGAAGGATTAAGGCCTAATTTTAAACAGGGGGGGAGGGGCCATAAAGGCAAGCTAATTTAGGATGTGGGACATTATCAGAAATCTACATGCTAGTATGCTAGCATGGACTCTGCTACACTGATCATTAATTTATTTTTATATAAAATAAATTGCATTGCAGATCAGGGCTCAGATTAATGATCTCTTTATCAAGCAATTCCAATGGGAAGCCAAACTGATTAGATTTTTTTTTTTTTTTTATCAAACAGTACAAAGCCCCAGTTTGCAAATCGTAGGTTGCAAAGAGTTCCCTTTGCTTTGGATCACTGGAACAATTTCTCTTTGAGACTGTCTCTCAAACACTGCATGGAGCTCTGTGTGTCTGGGCCCTTTACTTTGTCGCCAGATAGATGGGAGATGCTTAACACTGATTAGATGAGTGAAGGTAAAGATAGGATTGCTGCAGACATCACTGGCAGTTCACTGGGCAATGTGCCCTCTGTGTAATGTGTTGTGTTGGCTTAGCTACCACATCTATCATTTGCTGTCTGTGTTACTGTTGGCAATTATTTTACCTTTCTGAGCTCTGGACAGGAAAGAGGGTTAACAATAGCTAGGGTGGTTGTAAGGATTAAGTGCAAGCACAGTCACACTTCCCTGGCTAACTCTCCACAGACAAAGTGCTCGCCCACCTCTCCCACTTCCCTAAACCAGCTCTCAAATGGGTGCCACACCAAAAAGGGTCTGATCAATCAAGTATCATTCCGGCAAAATCAGTAAGCTGCTTTCTCCAGGGGTATTTGTACCTTAGGATGGGTAAGTCTCTAGCCAGTAGGATGAAGTTTCAGGTATAAACAGCAGAATGGAAGAGAAAAACTGAGGGCCTGGGCAGTTCCAGAACTGAGGAGAACATACCAGCCAGACCTGCATATTTCACCACAAGACAGGTTCTATGCACTGTAGAACTGTATGATTCTTAGGTGACAATTCTTTACATAAAATAAATTGCATTTGGGGAACTGGGCTCAAATTGATGATCTCTTTGTTTATTAAGCAATTCCAAGCTTGTCACCTAAGTAACTTTGAAACAATGTCCTAACATGCCAAAGGACAGAGAAGTTGTCTTGGAAGCTGCTGTCTCTCATCAGGATCTAACAGCAGAAGCTAAAACATCCTCTCGATTAGGAAAAAGAATGAATCAGAAGAATGAATCAAAGAACTGAAGAGTGCACCAAAATCCCATTAGTCATGGAGGTTGTAGGGACTCCAAGAATTAGTGTGTGGCATCCGTACGTCTAAACCCTTACCTACCTTCTTGAGAATTTCCAGGTGGCATGATGAGACTGTAGACTTGGGATCCAGAATCCTAGTCTCAGCAGCAGCAAGGGGAGAATATGTGAGAGAAAACAAAAGGCTCTCACCTTGACCAGAACACCACATAAGAAGCATGGCTATCATTCGTGGGCACTGCACTCGAGTGTCCCAAGTTCAAGCCAAGGAAGGGCAAAAGGGGTTAAACCTGTATGTCTCACTGGCTGTTGAAAGCCCCTTTCCCACACATCTCCTCTGGGAAAGGAAGTTCTCAGATAGGGAATGGGCTTAGCATTAAGTCAGGACACCAGCATGTGCAACACTGTCCCTAGATCTGTGCTGTCCCCACAGTGACCCGGGCCATAGCTGTATACTCTGGCCACATCCCTGGGTTCCTGTTTTAGTCCTTGCTTTTCCTTTTGAAGGAATTCTTAGGCATTACAGGTTTACTTGGCTATTTACATAGTATTGTTGATACAACATCACCTTGAAAGAATTTGCCATCTTCTCTCTGCCTGCTAATCTCATTACTTATCGTTGGGAGGCAGTGTAGGAAGGAGGGTAATACCAAACAATTGTGTTTTCTGGCAAAAGAAAGTGAGCATTCCAAAGAGAATCAAGTACTTGACTCAGCAACACCTGACCTACCCATTTTCTCCATCCTGGCCCACTCTACTTGTTTTTCAAGGGAGTCTGTACATTAGTGGAGTGAGGTAGACAAACTCCACGAAAGGTAATCACAGGCTGATAATTGTACAGTTTTTGCAGAGCCAGGAAAAAATAGCAGAAGGGTTAGGAGGACAGGTGGGTGACTGGGTAGAAGCGAATGGAATAGGAGGTCCATGAATATGGGGAAGCTGGGTTGCACACGGCAGGTGAGCTGCTCTTCAGACAGACTGCCCAGTTCCCCCAGAACATTTGCAGGCAGAGTTAGAGCACAAACCCATTGTAATGGCTTCCTTTTGGCATCTGTTTGCCTGAGTACCAACTTCTTTTAGATATAACTCATATTTGTAAATACTGGAGAAACACAAAACTGACTAGCTCACAGTATTTTCTGCCCATCCAGAGGGACCAAAATCAATACCAGCAATTCTAGGCAGAAGACAAGTTCCAACCTTTTTAAAGGCTCGTAGAAACTAAGATTTATTTTTCTGCTAGAAAAGACTTTAGGAGACTATTAGCTGGCTCTCAGACTTGAGGAAAAGAAGAAATTGTGTATGTAATTTCTGTTTTAGAGTTAAGGCAACCGAGGCCCAGAAAGAGGGGGGATTTAATTTCCCCAAAGTCCTGCAGCCAGAAAGAGGGGTAGGAATCCAAGTCTTCTGTTCTGGCAATGCTCAGTCTTGGGTCCTGTTGTGTCTCTGGCTGATGAGAGATCATAGACAAATTACAAGGAATAAATTCCTTCCTTGCTGGGAGGAGGCGGTGGGGAACACACAGGTGGTGACTCACCGGACTGCCAAAATCTGCAGAGAACAGCATGAGTGGATCTTGAAGCCCTGCTGTTCAAATCACATGAAGAGCTGTCACTGGGCCCCTGGCAGTTAAGTCGGAACCTCTAGGTGTGGAGGAACCTCTTTGTGGAAGCTCTGCAGGTGATTCTAAAATGCAGCCAGGGCTGAGAGCTGCTGTCCTAGAACTGTGATTCTCCATGGGGGACAGATGGAGGACAGACTGAGAGCAGGGCCTCAGTGCATGTGCACTGTGCTCCCCTGGAGGGCCTGCTGCGCCCAGCCCCCAGCATTCCTGCTTCAGCAGGTCTGGGGCGAAACCGAGGATCTGCATTTCTAACAGGTTCCCTGGCGAATCTGATGCTCTTGACCCAGGAGCCACACTTTGAGAAGGGCTGACCTAGAGGCAGCTTTCCACACTGCACTTGCCTGTGCCCGGCCTTAGTCTGTTGTGCCCCCGAGAGTGGGGGAGAGTGTTATCCTGATCATGAACCCGAGGAAAAGTGATTACAGGGCACACGACAGTGTGTGATCTCTCCCAGGTGTCCTGGAGTAGGAAAAAATTGCCCAGCTAGCAACCCAGAGCATAAAAACCAGAACTGAAAGTTGATGGTATTCCTTTTTTTAGCTGAAAGTACAGTCTCTTGTAATTCACACTAGAACTATTTAATTTTCAGAAAACAGTTCTGAAAGGGCTATAAATGGTCTAATATCAGGCACTGTTGTCAAGCCAGCAATGGAGAGCAAGAGCTTTATCTCAAGAAAAAGCTTGCCAGTAGATCTGGGGCCTGTTTGATTCCATGCGGCTTGTCCTGACTCCTTTACTTCTTCACCTTACAGGGCAATTGCCAGGACACAGTCACGGAATGAGGTCTGAGAACAATCTGATCTCAGAAGAAAGGCAGCAATGGGAGGAAAACACAATGGGCATGGCAGCCCCACAGTCCTCTGAATCTAACAGCCGGGTCTCTGCTGCTCCCTGGTTCTATGTCTTGAAGATGGACCATGTCCGGGCCAGGTGGGGCCACAGTGGCTCAAAGGAATGGTGCGCCAGCTGGTGAAAAATCTGCTGGAGGGAGTAGTGAAGTAGGGTTCACAAGTGCATGGGCGGTGCGGGTCATGCAGCGGAGAAGGCTGCATGACAGCTGCTCCCAAGACGTGGCTGCCAGGAAATAGAAAACTGAGAAGAACCTCCAGTGAACTCAGAAGTTCACAGCCATGCCTCACTGAACAAAAGACGTCTCCCATGAAATGTTGAAATGTTGATATATGCAATGATGAGGCATTACAGTCCAAGGAGTGACAAATCAGTGGGAAAATTCTGATCTCCAACAGAGTGGCCTCCCTGCAGAACCTTACTGATGAGACTCGGTACCCAGAGAGCCAAATTACTTGGTGTGGGAGGCATTGTGACTTTTAAAATTGAGATTTTAAGTGATTCCTTAACAGGGAGAGACAAGTTTGGGTACCACGGTAACTTTTGCAGCATTAAGGGACCTCAGGCAAGTGTCTGACTCGGTGCCCTGAATCAGTCTATAGCACAGGCAGTACCTCCCATGGACTTCGCTGGGTGACACAGGGGGACGGAGGTGCGGCGGGAATCTGCCGGAGGTTGAAGCTTTCATTGTGCTCTTGTCTCAACCAGCTTTTGTTCCCTAAGATCTGAATGGCTCCAGGGTCTGAGATCAGTGGAAGTACATTAAACCGTACAGATAGGCCACATGGCACTGAATTTCAGGGGATTTAACTTATCTGAACATGTCACTTGTGAAAAGCCCTTTTTCAAGCCCTGTAGCTGGGTCAAGGACACTGAGACGCAAGTCAGTGAAGTACAAGAAGGCTTTAGGGCAGACTTTGGGGGTTGTTTGTGACCAGACGTGAATTGTTTCACAAGCCCTGGCCTAATTTCTGCAAAGCTTTCAAAACTGAGGATAAAAGGCATTCCAGAGCTGAAAGGGATCCTATCGTCCCCAGTGCTAGGACTGTCAGCGGTGATGCCAGCTTCTGCTGACATCTGACAGGCTTAGGAAAGAACCTTTCAGGCCCCTACAACTCTATTTTCACAGTCAGCCAGGGAAAGGAGATCATTTGTTTCCTTAACAAAAATGCACATCGTCATTTTGCTTTGAGGTCCTCCAGAATGAGAGGGCTCGGAGTGGTGGAAAGGGGCAAATGAAGGTAGGCATCCCCAAAATGTCAGGCTGGCTGGCCTGACCAGGGAAAGAGAGGTGGGGGAGAGGCTGGTGCCATGGCTCCATTACCTGGGGAGCTTTAAACATTTCGTTTGAATTGTGGTAAAATATACAAAACATGAAATATGCCATCTTACCACGTTTATGTGAATAGTTCAGTTCAGTGGTGCTCTGTACATTCACGTGATTCTGCAACGATCACCCTCATCTGTCTCCAGAGCTTCTGAATTGTTTAATTAGAATTCTTACTGGGGATTTGCCTCAGCAAAGCCATTAAAAAGAATGAGTTCGATCTATATGCTGATGGGGAAAGATGCTGAAAACGACCGAGACGCAGAATAGCATGCACAGCATGTGTAACCTTTGTGGGTACCCTCCATCCCTTCAGAGAGAGAATGCAGATTGCTACTCTTGTTACTCAAATTGTTATGGGGGTTACCTGTAAGAAGTGGAAATGGGGGTCTGGGATGGAAACTTGCAGTGTCTACCTCTTTGCATAGCAGGGGCTCTTTGATAGATGCCTGTGTTGTACACATCGAGAAAATGCCTGGCTGCCTCTTCTGCCCCAAAATTGATTCCCATAGTGGTGCAGCGCCCAAGAACCTGCTTATATTAAAATGGCCCTTTTGACTCTGGTGCCCAGCTTTGTTCGGGAAACACTGCTTTAGAGCAAGAGCTTCCTACAGACAAGGGTTCAGACACCCAGAAGGGGTCTCCGGGTTTCAGAGCACCTATTTTAAGCTAACTGTGTCATTATTTAAGGCCTATTCAATAAGCATATGAAAATTTTATAGGCCGGAGTCAGCATCATGCTAAGGCTTTTTTTGCCATAGTTGGGGGTTCTCAGCTTTTTTGTGCCACGTACATCTTCAGCAGTCTGGTGAAGATTTCCAGATGGACCCCTTCTTGAAATGATGTTTTGCCCCTGAAATAATGTTTTCAAATGTATAAAATAATACACATATGATTACAAAGTAACAAGTTATGCCAAATGTTTAAAAAATTGTGATATTTTCACTTTTTACTGAAATATTCACTTTTAACTGAAATATTAAATACCAAGATCTGGTTGTAGTCTAATGATACCCATAATTTCAGAGAAGTGATGAGTATAAATGATATTTCAAGATATCTGCAAAACCAGTAATGCAACCTGAAAACTATGTGATTTCTATTGGTAGTATGTCACAGACACTGCTAATAAAACTGTAACCTGATGCCATAATTTAAGAAAATGCTAAATTTCAGTTAGAGTTCATGAGAATCGAGATGCATCGTTTTTCCCCCATCCAAGTTCAAAGACTCCCTGAGTCCATACTCTGGCCTAACTAAAGGATGAGGCAAGAGGTCAGTGGCAGGGAGAGATGCAAGAAGGAATGAGCTCCAGCATCAGAAGGGAAAGTGCCTGCCTTTGTTTCCCCATGCAAGGAAGAAGCAAGTCAGATGCAACCAACATATCAGGTGATCAGGAAAGCAGGTAGGGCACCCTCGTCAGATGGCCTCAGTTTGGATGAGTGAAAGCAAGAGGTCATTGTAAACAAGTAAGGGAGAAGCCTGGATGTCAAGGCAACCTGGTGGGAGAGAGGGCCCAGGGCAGACCTGAGAACTGAGCCAGGGGCTCCAAGGCAGCAGAGGCCAGGCTAGGCGCAGCTCTGAGCATCCCCTCCTGCTGGGCCAGGCCTGCTCCATCTGGGCCTTTTATTTGGAAATGTACCCGTGCAAGGGGAGAAAGCAGATCGCAGCAGGGACGGCCTGGTGGGCAGGGTCTCCGAAAGCTAAGGAGGCGTGAGAGCCTGTGTGAGGGAAAGAAAGGCTCAGTGCAGGTTCCTGAGTGGAGAGTGTGTCCGCGGGGCCCAGGAGGAACTGGTGGGGTGAAATGGCAGATGCTGAATCCTGGCAGACTTCAGATTTGGGTGAATTGCAGATAGGAAAGGCAACAAGAAAGGGGGGTAGGATCCGAGATGTGCTTGGGGTCTGGGGCTCATGTAACACAGTGGTTGGTATTGAAAAATTTCCAGGAAATGCCAAGTTTGATAGCTTTGAACAGCTCTAGGAGTGAATCAGCCAGACTTTTCCTCCCTCATTCCTTCTCAGCTGCTATCCAACTCCTCATACAAGCTGACCTCAGAGCACAGATAGGTCTGTCAGCTACAGAGAAACCATTTTTCAGATACCTCATGTAATATTTACTCATCTTCAGAACCTTCCATATCTTCAGTGTACAGTTCCGGCCCATCATACCCTTGGCATAACTACCACTTTTGCTCCTGTCTTCTCTCCTCCCTGCTGCCCCCATTACCACCAGCTCCTTCTCTTTTTCCTGCCCATCCCTTCCCTCCTACTTGCTTCCTCAGTGATACATATATAGTCTCAGCCCTTCACAGCCAGATTGAAACACAGCCATTCTCCCCAGGCTAGCTCTCTCTTCTGCTCCATGGCAGAAACCTAAATGTCAAGACCAGAGCCCTTAGCCTAGTACACTGAAGAGTACTTCTCCAGGCTTACCTGTTAGCTATCACATTCCAGACAAGCAGCCTCAGAAGGCCCAGAAAGACAGTGGGGCTCTGGGCTTGCTCCTCGCCCTGAAGGCTGACTAGCTATTACAACTTCTTGGCTTGGATTTTGAGGAGTGTGGAGTGATTATCATTCCCAAGGCAGCCTTAAATAGTTCTTGTCTAACCTTTGATTTAGACCCCTCAGCGCTCTCCAAGAGGGGATTAGTGATTTGGCAGGGGGTGGGGGTACAGGGTTCAAAACCAAGGTCTGCCTAAAGCACTGTGGGCTTTGTGGACATGGTCTCCACATCAGCTGCCCTCAAGGTCTTCTTAGGGTTCCTCCTCAACAGAGCATCCTTCTTCCAAGGCTCTGATGACCAATGATGAATGAGTCAGAGATAATGGGACCTACGTGCATATATGTTTCAGATCGCAATCCTGGGATTGAGCCCCATCAACGTACAAGTGATAGACCAAGAAATGAATTAATCTGCAATTGCCCAAGAAGGGATCCTAAAAGTTACTGTCTTTCATTTTCACTCATGGCTAAAGGGAGAGAGCTTGGTTTGGTACAAGGTAATTGGAATCTGTGTAAAATTAGGAGAGAAATGTGTTCCCATAATTAGGATGACATTTTAGAGAAAGTTCAACAACCAATTTAGACATGGTGGGCTCATCCTGCAGAGCTGTGGTTGGACCACAGCCGTGCTACAAAAGCTATCATAACTCAAGTATTCTCTCAGGAATTTACCCAGCAGATGTAGACTCAGAGATAGGAATCTAGAGGAAGCCTGAACTTGAATGAACAAGGCAAAGGATCCTGAATGTTTTGCATAAGCTTCTTTATAGAGGTTTTGGCTCAAGGAAGTTGTAACCCTGTCTATCTGGTCATGACTTGGCCCAAACTCATCTTTTTCGTCTCTGTTGTCTGAAGTTCTTGGAAAGCCTTCCAGCAGGGGGCGCTGCTGCCACCAAGTGCATGTTGGGGGTTGCTTGGGAATACCTAGGCAAAGGGAGCTTTTTTGCTTATAAGATTAAGGTAAGTGTAGGTTAACAAAAAGGGAGCCTGCTATTTAGTGATTTTTTTCACTTCTATTCAAGATTTTGCATACTTTGCATATGTGCAATTCATTCCTACAATAATTTGTTGCAGTCATTTTATTTTTCAGATTGAACCACCCAGGCTTGTCACAACAGGTGCCAAAAATGCACAAGATAGAAGCAGAAGATAAATGAAAAATGGTTCTGTACGTGGGTGTGGGTGTAGGGGGTGGGTGTAGATGGGCACAGAAAGACAGAGATTTCTCTTTGTTTAACCAGTAAGTGAGCACCTCAATGACCTGTTCTGTAACTGCATCTGTTCTTTCTCAGCAACGGTTCAGAGACTCTCCGTCTCCCCCTCTCCCCCTCTCCTTCTCTCTCCCTCTCTCTCTCTCTCTCTCTCTCACACACACACACACCAGATCACCAGATGCACCACCATCATTCCCAGATCCAAACTGGCCAGGCACCTAATTCATGAGCTACAATACCTGAGCCGAATAAACAGGAAAACAGCTGACGTTGTATATCTTCAATCTTTATTTGCTACTTTCATTCCTTTGTCCCACCCCTGCAAACTGGGCGGGACAGCAGGGAACCACCTCCGAGGCGGCACGTGCCAGCTGGCTGAGTGATGCTGGCCATGCCCCCCGAGCCTGCAGAGGCAACAGCGGGCCTCACACCGCATGGCTGAGGGCCTGGTAGCGAAGACCACCTCCCACAGTAGTTTGGCCTTTAAAATACTAAAAACAGTTGCATTCATTGTCCTTTTTTTTTTTTTTTGCTTTAATAATAAAAAAAGAAAACCATAACCTTCTATAATTTATAAGCTATTTTTTTGCTATCTACATTATATATAAAATATAGACTCTGTTTACTTTATAACACACATCTTTTTCCCTTGATAAATAACTCTTTAAAATACCTAGGATACATGCCTTGACTTTTTGTATATAAGTTTGGTTTTATACATACACATACATATATATACTCATGTTTGTAAAACAATAAATATATACTCAACAGTGACAACCAATCAAATGTAATTTTGGTTAAAAAAAAAAAGTAGTACACAAAGCACCAGGCAGCAAACAGAAAGCTGTAATTGCTAGAAACTTTTCCCTCCCCTGGGCAAGGCACAGAGCAAAATACTATACATGTTTGGATGCCTGAAAGAGGAGGAGGGAAGCGAAGGAGCAGGTCAGGTCACTTGCTTTTGTTTTGTTTCTTAACCTTGGATTAGACTAGAATCACAGGTAAGTCATCACATTTAAAAGAAACCAAGGGGCTCTTTCAACAACTTAGCCCTTGTGATGGCGACATGGGATGGCAGAGACCTGGGCAGGGAAGGAGAGAGACAGACAGATGACACCACGGTTATGCTGTAGGCCGCCCACACCCACCCAGGCAAGCTTTGATGCAACATAAAGCACAGAGCCATTGCATAGGACATGGTCTTGCTGTCACTGTACTCACTGCTGGTGTAAACAGACATGGGTGCAACAGATTCAAGACTATTCAGTAGTGCAACACTTTAGCAGCCTGAATGCCGGTCACCTTGGTGGCCCTCTCAAGGGCCCCAGCAAATAGGGACGGTGACAAGGGGCAGAAAGAGGTCAGTAGGCCACTGTCTTCCCTTGCTGACTACAGTGGTGACCCAGATACAGCTGTGGCTTCACCCCCTCCACCCCACTCCAACAAGACCACTGAGCGCATTATCTCCTGACACAGCTCAGGAGGGCTTCCCTGTGGTGAGGCGGCCTGGGAGCCCAACTCAGGGCTGCACCCTGAAACCTGGAGAGCGCCCCATCCGCCCGCTTCTCCACCTGGGGCGGGGCCAGCTGAGTGGGGCACGCAGGCCGCTGGGGGCACTCCAGTCACACGCACACAGCTTTTCTTCCATTGCCTTTATCCCTGTCCCCCAAAGGGAACCCAAATGTGGGGCTATGATAGTAACTTCTTTTTAATGAGCTCCCCAATATCACAGCCTCTGCCCTTCAGGGCTTTGGTGGCCAGAAAGGGAGGCAACGGGTGGAGCAGGATCCAAGCTAGTCAAGGCCGAGACCTGTACGTGGGGGAGGGCTGGGGGCATTGTAAGTGGAGCTGGCCTCAAGGAGTCCCAAAGGGGGACATCTGGATTTATAGCCCCCATCTTTGCCAAACACTGTATTAGAGATAACTTCACATTATATTCACAACAGGACTTTTTAAACAGCTAGTTTTCTGTGTACATTCAGGACATAGTTGAATTTCTAAAAAAATGGATTCAGTGGAATACAGTCTGCAGGCTGTTGCAGGTCTGCGTTCTAATTACAACGCCCCTACCTATCAGCCATGGGACCTCAGACAAGGCCTTTCACCTCTTGAGCCCCCGTGTCTGCATCTGAGGGTGTGAGGTGCTGGGTGATGCAGCCAGGGCCTCAGAGTCAGAACCGTGGGCTTCTAGTCCCGACCTACCAGTAGAAGCAGTGTGATCTTGGTCGCCACTTCACCCTCTGGGATGTAAAAGAGAGGAAGCAAGTATCCCGGGTTCTGAAATCCCTTCAGATGCTGCTGGATTTACTTTCTCCCGATGAAATCATTACCATGCTCAATTTCCCCCCCATACCCACCAGAAAAAAAGCGATCCCATTGGGAACCTAATTTATGACTGCAGGTCAAATTCAACAGCTGTAGCTGTAAAACAAGACGAGAGTTAAGAGAGTGCAGAGTGTGAATGCAAAGCACAGCTACAACCTGAGTCACCAATAAACTGTACAACCCCACTCCCTGAGAAAAAGCCATTTTCCCTTTATACTCAGACTGCTGCCCTCATAATCCAAGCCCACCTCTAAGAGCCGGCTAAGGACGTTTTGAAAATCCCCCTCTCTGCGGTTTGCTGCATCACCTCCAATCAAAATCAACTTAGGAAGTCGATTTTAAAAGAAGCTGAGTGATCTTTCCATTCTAGAAGGAGAAGAAAAATCGACTACTTCTATTTTGCAGCTCTGAAATGAACCTTTTGGCAGAACATCAAATGTGGCTCCTGTTCAACAGGAGGGTGAAGACAGCAGCAGTGTGGCGGAGCCCTGGGCAGGTCACATCCAGCTCTAGTCCCAGCTGCTCCACAGGGGGTGACACCAGCCCCCAGCAGCGCTCAACAAGCAGTGATTTCCTTCCTGAAGGGACCTGTGGAGGCACAAATCTTGGGAGACAGCATGGTTTGGAGGAGAAGACTGGTTCTGAATTTAGGTGACTCCACTTCTGCTTAAGAGCTGTGCAATGTTGGGCAAGTTACTATTCCTCCCAGAGCCTCGATTTTTGCAGGTATATAATGGGCATAACAATGCCCAATATCCCAGAGTGGTTCTGTGGATTACATGAAATAATGCATTTAAAATACCCTGTACAGAGTGGCTAATCAAAAATGTTGGAGTACACGGTGTACCTGCATGGCTCTCTGCAGACGGAGAAAGAGTCTGGGAGAGTGGGCCAAGACTGCTCCTCGAGGGGTCCAGATACACCTGGCGCACAGGCATTTGCTGCCAGGCAGGCTGAGGAGTGTCTGGTGCCCTGCAACTCCTCTCCGTTATGGGGAGAAGTCACAGAGAAGCTGACAGTGGTCACGGACTCTCTCTCCAGAAGAAAACTCAGAATCCAGACTTTTCACATAAACCCAGAGCATTCCTAAACACTTGTGGGTATCAGGTACAAACCCCTGACCTACACTGTCTCTCAAAATTCGGAATTTGGGACATCAATAGAGGCAACCAGCACCACGGGCCAAAACTTCCAGTGCCAGAGGCATTGTTGCAATGGGAAAATCCACCCAATAACGGGAACAAGTCAAGGGGGATTGAATGCAACCATTCTAAAGTGGCACTGCCATTTCACTGGGTACTTGAGACCCATTCAACAAAGCCGAAGGGGCTGGCTCCCTGCTGGGACTGCATCCTAGGGCAGTCAGCTGAGCGTGCCTGGACCCCTGGGGCACTGTTAGGTGATGGACTTGGCTTCGGCAATATTTGTTGAAAGCTTGAGATCTCAGCTCCCCACTGCACTCCCAGTCAAGTCCTTGCAAGTGGTAGGACGGAGGCAAAAAGAGAACTGAAGAAGTATCTTAAACCCCTTTACTGCCATTTCTATATTTTAAAAATGAACTCTTAGGTCTTTTCTTCCTCGTGTTCCTGCATCTACCTACTACATGCATCTCAACAGATAACATTTGAGTACAGTCATTAAAATATTTTTCATGCTTCTTTAAAAGAATGTATATTCTTCCGCTATACCACAGCCTCAAAGGAGAATTTCTGTTTTAGACACTGAATATTTGTCACAAAGCTCAGAGGCCTCTGGGGGACAAAACCTCCCAAGTACTTGAGTTGAGCACCAAAACATAAAACGGAAACCCCAGGAATACTATAAACAACTTAGAAAAATGAGACCCATAGAGTCATCTAGTTTCCTTTCCCTTATCCTTCAACACAGCCTTTCAGGCCAGCTAGAAAAAAAAAAATTCTTTCCTCTCGATTTCCACAAAAGCTATTTATCTCAAGGGCGGTTTAGGAGAACCTGAACCAAAACAATCCACGGCAGGCAGGGCCGCTGCTCCCGCTCTTCCTGGAGGGCTCCCCTGCTATCAGATCTCTAGGTTTGAACTGGTAGCTACAACAGGTGGCGCGCCCATCGTGAAGTCTGTCGACAGATCAGGGCGGAAACGTACCTCGGGGAGTTTCGGCTGCCCGGCCTTCCGGGGTTGCGGTCAGGGCCAAGGGCGGCATTCTTTCCAGGAGGCCGGCCGGCCTGGCGGTGTCGGGCCACACCCACACCGTCACTGAACACTGGCCTTGGGAAGGGAGGGGAGGGTGCCGGCGGCGCGCTCTGCGCCTTCCGACGCTGCCCACCCGGAGCCTGGGGTGGACTCTCCGCCCCTTCCATTCCCTTCTCATTCACCTGCCGGTTATTTGAAGGGAAGTCCAAACCCTCAGTAGGGTGCCAAAGACAACTGCTGGATTTCTATGACCTGTGAACAAAAGCTACGTAGATTTACAAGGAATATTGTCTCCACAATCAACCTTGACAAAGGTCTTCTGGGGCATGAAGGATTAAAAAAAGGTAACAAAATAATTCCCCATTTTCAGGATGTATTTAAAATCCCCCAATTTCAGAATGTACTTGACTTGCTCTTTCAAGACCAGGTCTCAACTTTTACGAGTGGTCCAGGGGCACTTGGAGGCAGGCAGGTGTCCTCTGCAGACCCTCTGTGTGTTTTGTGCGCCTCTGATTTCCCCTCCTGGTGTTGTTTGCTGCCAGCCGGCAGGCCTCCATCCGCAGTGAGTGTCTGCAAGCAGAGGGCAGCGAGGCGAGGGGCACGGAGACGGCCTGGCAGAGGGAGATGATGCTTTTTCCGATGTTAGCCTTCTCGGCCCTACATAAAGATACACCTCAGAGGGCTCTAAAACCCCATTTTAGAAACGCTGCGAATTATGTTCCTTGTTGCCCTTTTGTTTAAAACCTATCCAAAAATCTTCAGGTGTCAAAATTGTGAAAGCAAAGGTCAAAGCTGAGGAAAAGAGCCTTGACTTTTTTTTTTTAAAGGAAAAGGATAATATGTGAGTGGAAATGAAGGCTTCCCTTTTAAATTTGCAAAACTCAGTGAATCTCCTAAAAGCCCTTCCCCAGCTGGGTAGGAGGAATGGGTGTTGGGAGTCCAAAGCAGGTGCAGGGCTGGCTCACCTTCCTTTCCACTGGGAATTCCCTCTGCAGCACGGCAGGCAGCAAGCCCACCCCTCTCCTGTCCCCTGGGCCCTGCCCAGGGCGTCACACGAAAGGACAAACTCACACTCCTGTAGCAAGTCCCTTTTGCACTCAATTCCACAGTCCACCGGAAACTGTGTTATATGGGGGCTCCTTGCGGTTTTGTAACTGTTGATTAATTCAGGGATATTTTATTCTTAGCCCCCCCCACTGTTTCAGTGCAGTGTGGGCTCGTGCGCTCTCACTGTGGCTGCAGAAGGCTTCTCTCAGCTTGCTATTCCTGGCACCCTCTTACCCTACTGCAGCCCAGGAGATGGGCAATAACCAATTAGGAAGACCAATCAACCAAGAAAGCTGTAGGCTTTGCTACCAAGGACTTCTTCCAGTGACTTCCTGGAATTTGAACCTACTCGTTAGCCTGCTGCACCCGCCCCTCTGCCGAGACAACAGGCTCTTGTGGACACGTGAAGGTCTGCCTTCTGCCTGGTGGGAAGCCGGCACCAACCGGGCTTGCCATCAGATGCAGCGCCTTGGCCTGGCAGGAGCATCTGGCTTGCAGAGGAGGCCATGGTGGGGAGGGAGAAGAGGGGAGGAGGGAAGGAAAGCAACCAAGCTCTCCTTGCTTCTCATAGTGAAGGGCAGGAAAGGCAGCTGGACCTTCTCCCTGTCACGCAGATGCCCAGCCCGGATGATTCAGGAATGGCAGGCCGTCTGAACATTCCCAGGCTACTAGCTCAGCCTGCCAATGCTCTCACTTGGGGCCCCTCCTTTGAGCTGAGGTTCACCTTCCACATGCCATTGACTCACTGCCCTTCCGCCTCCCTGCCCCCACACTCCCAGAGACCAACTCTGCCCCATGCCTTTCCCCAGCCCTGGGCCCCAAGCAGAAGACCCCAGTGCCCCTGGGTCCCTGGTCCCCACTAACAGTACAGGGACATCCGGCTCCGGCGCATGGCCTCACTGATCAGGTAGGCAGGGCTCAGCTCAGGCTCCTCTGTCATAATGGCAATGCTCTGCCACTCGCCCGTCTGGCTGGACCTCTTGATGGTGTCCACCACGCACAGGGCGTACAGGCAGTCATCAAAGGTGGCGGCCATGGTGAGTGGCCGCCCGTCCCACGTGCGCCGGTCGTCCTGGTCCTGGAAGGCCTGGCGCACGGCCTGCATCATCTTGATGGTGCCACGCAGGTAGGGCGAGGGGATGTCGCTGAAGGCCTTCTCGGGCAGCAGCGAGTTGCTAATGGGCGTGGCATCCTGCAGCAGCAGCTCCTGCTCCGGGGCACTGTTGCGCTGCCCGTACAGGTCGGTGCCCACTGCCAGCAGGCGCCCAGCTGAGCCCACCACCGTCACGTCCTGCTTGAACTCACCCGGCACGTTGAAGTTGAGCGTGACGGCGCAGCACACCCCGCCCTCCAGCACCATCTGGAAGGTGCAGAAGTCATCACTGGTGATCTGGCGGATGCCCTTGATGTGGTCGGTCTGCTTCACGAAGGTCTTGAGCAGCCCATGGACCTTGACGGCCTTCTGGCCGGTGAGGAAGGTGAGCAGGTCGATGATGTAGGTGCCCACCGAGTGCAGGCCGCCGCCGCCCATCAGGTCGTCGCAGCTCCAGTTGTACTTCTTGCCCAGCAGGCTGCCGCTGTGCACCTGCACCTCGCACACCAGCAGGTCGCCCACGTAGCCCTCCTCGATGAGCTGTTTCATGCGCACGAAGGCCGGCAGGAAGCGCAGCACGTTACCCATGATGCTCATGAGCTTGGGGTAGTAGTGGGCAGCCGACATCATGCGGAAGGCGTCCAGCGGCGTGGCGGTGCGGTCGCAGATGACGTTCTTGCCGATGCCTGCGGGCGGGAGGACAAATGGCAGGTCAGCGCGCAGGCGTGGGGAGCAGCAGGGTGGCTGGGGCCCCCAGACAGTAACTCTTGGCCCAGGAACCAGACCCCATCAGATACCCTTACTACAATTTGAAATACCTTATAACAGCTCTTACTTATGCAAATATAATATGTTCTGTATATTTTAAGATTAAATACTTAAGTCAAATTACTTGATTTAGTATTGAACCTTTGTCATTATTTAAATAGCCTATATTTTGGAAACCTTAAAATATTTCCCACTATAATATAAAATGATTCATTTAATATTTTATGTCTATAAGTCTATAACATTTTATATACTAATATATTTTACTTACGAAATATATTTAAAATATTTAAATATAAGTTTATTAAATTATACAATATAATCCTTTCACCATTTTTATTAGAATTATATATGAAATGTTTAGTTCTCTAATGAAAATAATTTTGTATTAAAAAATATTATTAAAAATATTATCTGTAAAGAAGAAAATAGTACCTCTATCTGATCAGAACCAAAATACATAAGCTTAAAAATCATTGCCAGGCAAATCTGATTAAGTATGAGGAAGAATTTCTTAATGATATCCTTTGAAGGTCTAAGCTTTTAGCCATCCCCCCCCCCCACCACCACGGGCTCATATTTTGAGTGTTATCTTGCTTGTTTATTCTGCATTATGAATGAGGGCTGGCAGCGGTCACAGGTGTGTTTAATGTTTTCCCACTGTTTCTGGGAAGAGCAGATATTGTGTGTGTATCTGAGGGATGGGCAGTGGCCAGTTCCTCCTCCACTCCCATCTGTCTTATGGGGGGGCTCACTGCTTTTGGCCAATGGAACTGAAGCCAAGTAAGAATTAGGCTTAGGTAATGACCATAACGGGTGCATGAATTACAGGTAGATTCAAGCCCTTTAGGAGACTAAGTGATTCTGGGTCTGGAGAAAGCGAAGGAGCAAAGGAAAGGTGAGTGACAGGGAATGAGAAAGGGATTTAATTCACAGAGGCCTAGAGTCAGGGAAGAAAAACTACTCAGCCAAACCTGCAGAAACAGTCAACTGGAATTCAAAAAAAAGAATTAGATGGATTTCGTTAGCAAGCTAGATTAAAAGATGCTGGTGGAAAGACTGGGGAACTTCTGAGGGAAGGCACATGCCTGCCTGTGGCAGGCCTCTGTTGTCAATCATGCTCTACACATAGATCCTCAAATGGGACCTGGACACTACAGCCACAAGGGAGGGAGACACCACAAGGGGGACCGGGTGATGAGACACACACACCTATCGCAGCTGTCCTGACTGTGCGTACTCAGCTTGACAAAAATCCGTGACATCTCACAACCCTCTGAGCTAAGATGGGGTTGTGTGGAGGTCCTGCAACTGCAGGTGTCTGTCCAGGGGAGATGCCTGAACAAGGCTATAGATAGCCTAGCACAGGGCTCTCTCATTTGCCTGTTGGAGGACCTATGCAAACAATAGAAAATACTGTAGAAAATAAATACAATCGATGGCTGTCACTTTCCATGTGCACACTGAATTCTGCCGAGTGGAAGGCCTGGAGGCTGCACATGGCCACAGCTCCTTGCCTTTTCCATACTGGCAGTGCTGGCTGGCTTTCCTGCTGACCATGAATGAGCAACAAGGAGCTCCTTTAACTCTTAGAAATCAGGTGAGGACTGAGGCTCCGGCAGAGGGCTGAGGCACCACTGGTTTACATTACCAAAAGCGCCATGTACCCGGGTAACACAATGCTCTGATAATATGATCCTGTACGCATCAGGCTCATGTAACACCAGCTCTTACTGGCAGGAGATTTATATGTAAATGAACTGGTAGGTCACTGAAGGGACAGGTGACAAATGCTGCCACAGTCTGCCTTGTACCTTTTGGGTACAGGCTGTGGCCTCTCCTATACCCTAACTTGAGGTCCCCAAACCCAAGATCACTGACTGCCATCTTGGTACACACTGTACTGGTCATATTAATGGCACATGAAAAAAAGTGTATCTTGTTTTTTCTATTATAAAAACTGCAAAATAAAAGAGTCAAAAGAAAAAAATAGAGAAAATTAATTCAATCTTCCACACAACCAAAACAATCACTGAATGGGTAATTCTTTGCAGCTCTATAGATAAAAAGATTCTGATAAGAATAGACTCCCTCTCCAGAAAATTTAGTGTGAACATACACACACAACTTTACCCCATTCTGAAACTCATGCATAGCTCCCCAAAGGTTCTGAGATACAGACATCTCTTCCTTTAGACTCTTTATATATGTTATGGTTCTATACTATACTGTAAGTTCTGCAAGGATAAAGGCTGAGTATTCTAATTTCCTAAGTTTCCACTATGCCCACAGAGCCTACAGACATGTACCCAGTGAAGGCTGTTGCCTGCCCCACCTCTTGGCCTGAAGTCCTTGGTGACATCCACACTTGACAGATGGGTCTCCAGCAACATCTTAACTCATGGTATCTTCAAGTCAAGAGACTTCTAGGAATCTATCATAAAGAAATCATCTAAAATGAAAGCACAGCTTCATGCCCATGATGTTTCTCACCACATTATTAAAGCAAAAAGCTGGGAACAATGCAAATGCTCAACAAGAGAAAAATGGATAAGTAAGCTGTAGTATAACCATATAACAGAATATTGTGCAGCCATTGAAAATGATGCTTATAAAGACTTTTTAATGGCAAGTGAGATAAGTATAATGTAATGTCAAATGAAAAGAGCTCTATTGTTAGATATACTATGATCTCAACTATTTCTTAAAAAGACAAAAGGAAAAAGGAAAGACCTGGAAGGAAATACCTCAAAATGCTTACAGTAGTTGGTTGATTAGGTGGGTTATGATAGACTTTTATTTTCTTCACTACATTTTCCCATATTTTCTAAGTTTCTACTTTTATGGTCAGAAAAAAATGTTAGTTTTTGTTTTCTAATCCCAAATGAGCCCTGACTACCTCTGAAGAACAGTGCTCAGATGATGGCAGAAGGGCCCTTCAAAGCCCAGGATGGGCAGGCGCGTCCCAGAGCTAAGGGATCTGCCCCAGTACCTATGCCCTGGAGAGGTGGGGAAAGTTTCGCTGACCCTGAACTTTGAATGCTTCAGAGGCTCACGCTACACTGCCAGGTCTTCTCGGACCTCCTTGCAGTTCTGGAAGAAGCTAGTGACTGTCTCCAGATGATGCGATTCAAATGCACACACGGAACCTTACCCATATCCCAAGCTTACGCTCAGTCCTCTCACATCCTGGGTAACAGGAATCTCCATCATAAATTGTATGCTAACTTCTTGAAGCCTTTATGACATACTGTTAAAAATAAGATCATGCCAAATCAGTAATCAAAAAACTACCCAAGAACAAAATGCCTGGACCAGATGGCTTCACTGCTGAATTTTATCAGACATTTACAGAAGACATAATACCTTCTCCTTAAAGTTTTCTAAAAAATAGAAGAGGAGAGAATACTTCCAAACTCATTCTATGAAGCCAACATCACTCTAATACCAAAACCAGGCAAAGACACCACAAAAAAAAGAAAATTACAGACCAATATCCCTGATAAACACAGATGCAAAAACACTCAACAAAATACTAGCAAACCGAATTCAAAAATACATCAAGAGGATCATACACCAAGCTTTTCCTCTAAGATTGGGAACAAGACAAGGATGCCCACTCTTCCTGCTTTTATGCAACATAGTACTGGAGGTCCTAGCCATGGCAATCAGACAAAACAAAGAAATAAAAGGCATCCAGATTGGTAAGGAAGAAGTCAAACTGTCACTGTTTGCAGGATCATACATCATGATCAAGTGGGATTCATCCCAGGGATGCAAGGATGGTACAACATTTGAAAATCCATCAGCATCATCCACTGTATTAATAAAAAGGAGGACAAAAATCACACAATCATCTCCATAGATGCTGAAAAAGCATTTGACAAAATTCAACACCCACTCATGATAAAAGCCCTCAATAAAATGGATATGAAATAAAATAATATAGATATTATTCAACATAATAAAGGCCATATATGACAAACCCACAGCCAACATCATACTTAACAGTGAAAAGCTAAAAGCTTTTCCTCTAAGATCAGGAACAAGACAACAATGCCCACTCTCCCCACTTTTATGCAACATAGTACTAGAAGTTCTAGCCACGGCAATCAGACAACACAAAGAAATAAAAGGCATCCATATTGGGAAGGAAGAAGTCGAACCGTCACTGTTTGCAGATGACATGATATTGTACATAAAAAACCCTAAAGAAACTACTCCAAAACTACTAGAACTAATATCTGAATTCAGCAAAGTTGCAGGATACAAAATTAATACACAGAAATCTTTTGCATTCCTATACACTAACAATGACCTAGCAGAAAAAGAAATCAGGAAAACAATTCTATTCACAATTGCATCAAAAATAATAAAATATCTAGGAACAAACCTAACTAAGGAAGTGAAAGACCTATACCCTGAAAACTACAAGACACTCTTGAGAGAAATTAAAGAGGACACTAATAAATGGGAATTCATCCCATGTTCTTGGGTAGGAAGGATTAATATTCTCAAAATGGGCATCCTGCCTAAAGCAATCTACAGATTCAATGCAATCCCTGTCAAAATACTGACAGCATTCTTCAACGAACTGGAACAAATAGTTCTAAAATTCATGTGGAACCACAAAAGACCCAGAATACCCAAAGCAACTCTGAGGAGAAAGAATGAAGCAGGGGGAATTACACTCCCCAACTTAAAGCTCTACTACAAAGCCACAGTAATCAAGACAATTTGGTACTGGCACAAGAACAGAACTATAGACCAGTAGAACAGAATAGAGAGCCCAGATATTAACTCGAGCATATACGATCAATTAATATATGATAAAGGAGCCATGGATATACAATGGGGAAATGACAGCCTCTTCAACAGCTGGTGTTGGCAAAACTGGACAGCTACATGTAAAAGAATGAAACTGGATTACTAACTCCATACACAAAAGTAAACTCAAAATGGATCAAAGACCTGAATGTAAGTCATGAAACCATAAAACTCTTAGAAGAGCAACTTCTTCATGAACATATCTCCCTAGGCAAGGGAAAGAAAAGCAAAAATGAACAAGTGGGACTATATCAAGCTGAAAAGCTTCTGTACAGCAAAGGACACCATCAATAGAACAAAAAGGCATCCTATGGTATGGAAGAATATATTCATAAATGACATATCCGATAAGGGGTTGACATGCAAAATATATAAAGAGCTCACGCACCTCAACAAACAAAATGCAAATAATCCAATTTAAAAATGGGCAGAGGATCTGAACAGACACTTCTCCAAAGAAGAAATTCAGATAGCCAACAGGCACATGAAAGGATGCTCCACATCGCTAATCATTAGAGAAGTGTAAATTAAAACCACAATGAGATATCACCTCACTCCAGTTAGGATGGCCACCATCCAAAGGACAAACAACAACAAATGTTGGCGAGGATGTGGAGAAAAGGGAACCCTCCTACACTGCTGGTGGGAATGTAAAGTAGTTCAACCTTTGCGGAAAGCAGTATGGAGGTTCCTCAAAAAACTAAAAATAGAAATACCATTTGACCCAGGAATTCCACTCCTAGGAATTTACCCTAAGAATGCAGCAGCCCAGTTTGAAAAGACATATGCACCCCTATGTTTATCACAGCACTATTTATAAGAGCCAAGAAGTGGAAGCAACCTAAATGTCCATCAGTAGATGAATGGATAAAGAAGAGGTGGTACATATACACAATGGAATATTATTCAGCCATAAGAAGAAAACAAATCCTACCATTTGCAACAACATGGATGGAGCTAGAGGGTATTATGCTCAGTGAAATAAGCCAGGTGGAGAAAGACAAGTATCAAATGATTTCACTCATCTGTGGAGTATGAGAACAAAGCAAAAAATGAAGGAACAAAACAGCAGCAGACTCACAGAACCCAAGAATGGACTAACAGTTACCAAAGGGAAAGGGACTGGGGAGGGTGGGTGGGAAGGGAGGGATAAGGGGCATTACGATTAGCACACATCATGTAGAGGGAGTGCACAGGGAAGGCAGTATAGCACAGAGAAGACAAGTAGTGACTCTACAGCATCTTACTATGCTGATGGACAGTGACTGTAATGGGATATGTGGTGGGGACTCGATAATGGGGGGAGTCTAGTAACCACAATGTTGCTCATGTGATTGTATATTAATGATACCAAAATAAAAAAATAAATAATAGTAAAAAAGAAAAAGAAGATCAAGCCTCTAATTTTAAAAGGAACCCCAAATGCAGAGCTAGCGGCCCTTCCCAGATTTGCAAAGCAATGTTTGTTTTCTCTGTTCTGGACAGTCTCACCGCAAGGCTGCTTCCAGGGGTGGGTGGGAGCTTCTGCAAAACCCATTCTGGAACTCCCAGGATGCTTAGTTTCCCCAGCTTTTCCCCATCAAAATCCACACTACCAGCACGCCCAGAACCTGATGTTCTAAGGTTCTTAGCAGTTTAAGAGAACCAAGGGCTTAGGCCAAATAAATACAATTCTACTTGTTATTGGTTTGTTCAGGTTTCTCTGCTTTTTGTTTTACTTCAGCTTTATTGAAGTACAATTGACACATCAAATTGTAAGATGTTTAAAGTATACCTCATGGTGATTTGATGTAAGTATTTCCCCATCTACTTAATTAACACACTCGTCACCTCTCATATTTATTTTTGTGTGTGAGAGGACATTTAAGTTCTACACTCTTAGCAAGTTTCAATTATACAATATGATGTTATCCACTATAATCACCATGCTTTATGTCAGCTCCTCAGACCTTACTCATCTTACAGCTGAAAGTTCATATTTAAAGGACTACACTTCTAACTGTAGACTGCCAGTCATCAGACACTGTGTGTGTGCATGTGTGTGTGTGTGTGTGTGTGCACGTGCATGTGTAAAATGTGAATAGGTATGCTACGGTGTCACAGAGCATTCCCCTCACCCCTAAAGTCACATGCAATGTTGAGCGAAGTTGCATTGTTTGGGCATAGGGCTGACGTACCCCGCAATTCTGAGTGTGTCAGAGGCCTGAACATATGTTAGGATTTCTCCGATAGAAAGCACGTTGACACCTGCCTTCCAAAGTGCTTCTGTCAGCCTAGGCTTTGGATCTGGCTCCCCAGAAAAATACCACAGGTCTTTGGTAACTTCATGATTTCCATGTGTGTTGGCAAATGCCTTTGTTGCCACCCCAGAGAAAGTGCTGGAAGGGCTCTGTAGAGGAAAGCCCTCTCTTTCCATTTTGTGCTGGAAAGGAAATAATAAGGACGGGCAAAACCCTGCACTCTTCCCATGCCTCTGGGCTTCCTCTGACATGAAGGTAAATGGATCCCAACAGAGAGACACCAGAAACTGAAGGGCTCAGTTTCTGGCAGACGTTGCGGGAATGTGGAACCCTAGGGAGAAAACACAGCTCTGGTCTCCACTCCACAGACCCTGAGAGGCTCATCTGCGCTTCCTCACCTTACCCAAGGACAGGCAGGCCAGCTCCCCCTCCCTGCAGGCAGGCATCTTGCCAAGCGCCACACAAAACACACTCCCTTTGGGTTATGTTCATATTCTCTTGGGGCAGGACGTGGTGTCCTCCTTCTAAGGGAAAAGATCCAAAACTTGGGGACCTCGAACAGTCTTAGAGGAAATTATGCTGCAGAGAATCAAGCACTGGGACCTGAAACACCTGGGCCACATGTCACACCACAAAAACATGCAGTGTGAGATGCAAAGAGGACAAAACACTGCCTAGGAAAAGTACTTTGTGTTTTGTCAAGCCTGAAACACCTCCCGAGCAGCTGAGAGTGGCAGTGAAGCCTGTGGTGCTCCCAGCGCTGTAGACGAAGAGCAGGAGCTTGCTGGGCATTGGGGGGCTGTGGTGGAGGGGGCCGCCCTGCCGCCTCCCCCAGTCGGGCCCTGTGAGCTGTCACACCGCTGCCCCACGCTCAGCCTGCTCCCAGAACTGGACGTCTTGGAATCTTGCCACATTTGTCCATGCACTCCAGTGCAACTTCGGGTGGGCAGCAGGGAACACGTGGGGAGTGGCCTGGGCATTCTGGGAGAGTCGTCATAACTGCCTCCACGGAGGCCGTTTGCGTGAGGACAGAGAGCTTAAGCTGGGCGTTTGGGAGGCAGCAGGGGCGCACAGCACACACACCCCGAATAGGCCACTTTGGTATGTGGATTTTTGGAGGTTGAAGACAACCGGGGCGCAGCAGACTCAGGAAGAGCATTTTACTTCCCCCTGTGACTGCCTGAAGGAATTTAAATGTACCAGGGAAGGAGCTGTTACCAGACATAACTTTTTATATCAGAGAGACTTATCTGCGTGGTGTGCACATATTCACTTACCAAACATTTGCTTTGCCCAGCGTCTGAGCCACCCTCCCCTGACGGTGCAGATCCCTACACCTTCTGCTTAGCTCTGGACGGCTTATACGCTTTAATTACCCAACTGCTGGGGAGTCTCCTATTTTTATGGGGCACCCACATGTGAGTAAATTTGTTTTTCTCCTGTTAATCTGTCTTATGCCAATTTAATTATGAGGCCAAAGAACCTAGAAGGGAAGAAGGGAAAAATTTTTCCACTCCTACAAGACCCTGGGGCTAGAACCAACTTAACTTCTTAAACAAGAAGCCCTCTTCTGCCAAAAAAAAGTGACAGCTCCTGGCCATGAAACAGTGGGACTGACACCTTCTCCCCTAGGTCACGGAGCTGAGGTTAGGGAGCAAAGAAGGTCGGTGGAAACTTCTGGAGGGTGAAAGGGCAATGTGCAAGGCAGAGTCCTGCTCTTTGTCAGAAGCTTTTAAATTAAATAATTTCAGAAGGAGCTTTACTGGCCTCCTGAGATCCCTCATGGGGAAATGGAAAATTGGCTCCCTCCAAAGCCAGCCTTGTTCTCTGTACCAGAGCCAAAATATCCATGGCCCTCGTGAGGAGTTAGTGTTACCGGGAAAGAGCTTCTAACCAACAGACCCCAAGCCACCTTCAGGCAGCTCCCACTCCAAGCTACGGCTGAGTACCTGCCCTTTTTACTTCCAGACACCCAGGCTTTTGTGGGGGCTGGTTCTCCATCCAGATGGGCTTCCCACCGATTATCTCCAGGGAAAGGCACATTCTCTGCTGTTGCACAGAGCAGCTGTGCTTTCCTTAGGCAGGCAGGTTATCCCTGGGCGCCTGGAGTATGGCTGCCACCTGGCCACCGGAGACCAGAGCCATCCCATACAGCAATCGGCCTGGAACTTCAAAGCATCCCTCCCTGCCAGCACATTCCCAATTACACACTCCCTTATCTAATCAATGGGGGAAAATCATGAGGCCAGTGCCACTTTCCCCCCAGTTCTTCCTGATTATTCCACTGGTGTTAACAGTCCTTTATCTTCTGAAGGCCAAAGTGGATGCTGGTCCAGCAGTCTGGCAGAGCCTCTGCAAGTCCCATCAAGTACAGCTTCCTATTTTTTTCTCCCATTCATAATAGGCAGAAGAGGGCTTTTCTTCAGTTCAAGCTGGGAACTTATTATCTTCATTTATACTCCATTCCTTCAACATTTCTGTGCTAAGAGAGATGAATAGAACCTCATGGTCTAGTAGAGACCAACCAGGTAATGAGTAATTACAGGATCTTGTAGATTAGGGAATCTAATAGTGGGATGAACAAAGACAGCAGGAAGGAAGGGCTGATCTGGGCATGGTAGAAAGCTCTGCTAGACAGGTGGTATTTGGGCAGGGTTCTGAAGCATGTGTAGGAGTTTACCTATTCAGTCAGGAACCTCAGGTCCCACTTAGAAAATGGTCTAAAACAAGGGTTTAACCAGGATCTGAGAAACTGCAGAAATTGGGCTGTTAAAAATTGCATGGACATATCATGACATTCAATTTTCTGAAGCAGAGATTCACCAGTCTTCAAAGGGTCTATGATTCAAAGGCCATCAAGCAGAACTGGAGTTTAGAGTGAAGGGGAAAAGAAAGCAGGTCGAAAGCAAATCTCTGGTTTTAACAGAAGTGTCTGAACAGATTGGGCTTCTCATAACTGCTCCTTCCCTACAGCCTGAGATGCGGGATGCGGGCGTTTGGTCAGCTTCATTCACTCACTGCAACACTCCACTGAGAACAGCTCTGTCTCTTTCTGCCTTTATTTCCCCCTGGCTCCATATCTCCTCGCAGCCCCCCCAACACACACACACACACACACACACACACACACACACACGAGAAGTGGCAGCATTATCAGGTAACTTGTCCAGACCCATATCTCCTCACAGCCCCCCCGACACACACACACACACACACACGAGAAGTGGCAGCATTATCAGGTAACTTGTCCAGACCCTGTGTGGTGTCCTCTCGCCCTTCTTCCATATAAACTGGGAGGACAGCAGCTCTGGAGAAGTTCCTCACCTTTCTGCCCCATGAGAGCCCCCGATCAACTCCAGCCACCCATCTGAAGTCCTCACAGTAATAATGACCTAACTTAAAAGAGCAGCAGCCACCATTCATGGAGCACTTCCCTTGTGCTGGCCAGCGCTGAGCATTTCCCACACATTTCCGTGTTTTAGTGTACACAACCCCTAAGGCAGGTACTGATACCGTCTGCACTGCACAGTGTGGAAGCTGAGCCACAGCTCCACAGCTCAGCGAGTAGTCCAGCTGGGGCTTGGACCCAGACTGCCTGGCTCCCGGGCAGGCCCAGACTTAACCTCTGCATGGCTACTCCTTCTGGCCACCCTTGTGTTAAAGCTGGCTAGGTTATTCTTCGCACCTGTATCGAAACTGTGTACAACACCCAGAGACGACCTCCACCTCCCTGATAACATGCTCCCCTTGTTGCCAGCTATGTGTGCCTGTGCACACATGTGCAATGCCTGCAGCACATGCACCACAGGAGGCTCAGAGGAGAAACCTGAGTCATAACTGACAGGGTAAGCATCAGGGAAGCAATTTCCTTATTGGTGAACCCCACACATTCCCATCTTTGTGGCTTAGACACGTTGAGAATGTGGATATGAAGGTGGGAAGTCACTAGCCAGCCTGGGCATTTCCCAGGAGAGAAAAGAAAAGCCTGCCCTTCTAGCCCCGGAGAGACCAAGGCTCAAGGTTTAGAAACAGCAGGGAGGCCTTTGGGAGCCAGAGACCTGCCAGGCCTGAGGCGACCCTTCCCTGCTGGGAGAGGATACATATACACCGGATGTGGGGAGCAGGGAGGTGCTGAGAGGCTGGGGAGAATAGAGGCCTGAGGCGGAACTCAGAGGCTGCAGTGCTCAGGGACTTGGGGACAGAGGAAAACAGGAAAACAACTGAGTCCTGCTATGCTGGTCCGAAATAGCCCAGTGACACCCACTGTACCTTAGGGGTCATTACTCTGGGGAGGGACCTGGAACATTATTCCAAGAAGGGGCCAGACAAGCCAGGAATCAGAGGAGACTGGCCAGATCCGGGGAACACAGCCAGTCATGGCCACACCTCCCCTATGGAAGCAGTCCTCTTCTGCAGTGGAGGGAGCCGAGCACCTAATGCTGAATTAGGCCACCTAAATCGTCTAAAAGAGACTGAGCTACTTAAAATGTAAATGATTAGGTCAGGTAAGCTTATTGGATTGAACTATAATTCCATTCCTTACCCACCCTTCTAGCAGGATAGGGGCCTAGAAGGGTATAGAAATATAGAGTGAATTCTCATCACACATCCAAACAGGTGGGAACCTCATGTTATCTCCCTAAACCTCCACACTGTCCCTGTCAGAACCTCAGTACCTAATTGTCCATTGCAAGTCAATTGTTTTCAGAGAAACACTACCCTCACTGTGCAGATAGTTTGAAAGACAACAGACTTTAGGCAACATCTCAAAACAAAGCAAAAAGTAGGAAACCAGCAAAGTAGGAAACCCTCCATTCAAGAGGGGTTATGCTTTAGTGAAGGTATCTCAGGTACCCAGCAACTTTTTAAAAACTTTTTAAAATCAGGATATTTCACACAGTCTAAGTTTGGGATGGTCTTAAAATAATGGAAAGATCCAGAAACATTCGGTTTCTCCCCCCAGAGCTTCCGGTGTGTCAACAATCATTTGGAGCTGAATAGTGGCTTCCACAATCAGGTGGTACATGCGCCTCCGGCACACCACAGTCCCCACCAGTCCCTGTGGCTGCATTAGTTTTCTCTCATCTTAACAAACTACCACAATTGCAGCAGCTTGCACCCATTTATTATCTTTCAGTTCTCCCGATCAGAAGTCAAGGCAGCTCAGCTGGGTTTCTGCTTAGGATTTTTCTAAACCACTCGGAAAAAAAGATGTGCTTCCAAGGTGATAAGGCTGTTGGCTGAACTCAGCCTGAGGTCACCTGCTGGTTTCCTCGCTGGCTGTCCAGCTTCTGAAGTGCATTTCTTGCATGCTACGCCGTCTCCAGGCCAGTAACTGCATGTGGAATTCAATCCTCAGGCTGGGGATCTGTCTGACTTCCTTTTGGGGCACCAGCTCTCTGTCCTGAAAGGGTTCCTGAGATTAGATTAGGCACACCCAGCTCATCTACCTTTGGTCATATAACTAATCACAGGAGAGATATCAGGGGTCAAAGTCATCTTAAAATCACCCCAGCCCAGTGCCCTCATTGACAGGAAGACTGTCGAGTATTCTCCCAGCGTAAGGCACCTCAGACACGTGTTCACGTTCCTTTCTTGCTGTCCTTTCAGTAGTTTTTACTCCATCAGATAGACTCGGTGTGGTACTGCAGGCTTTTAAAAGGCTATTATTAGTCTCCTTGTTAGCACGGAGCTTGTGTCCCCAATTCAGGGCTCCCTGTAGGCAGTGGGAATGGGAACAGTGCTGGGTTCGGTGGCAGCCTCAGTCTCTAGGGCCTGAAATAAGCACAAGGACGGGAAGAAGGGCTGAAACTGTTACAAGGAGTCTGGGCTTCTCATCAGCTCAGTTATGGGTCACACTGGCTCCAGAATCCCCATTTGCCCAGAATGCAGAACTGGGGCTCAGAGAGACTACGACTGCCCAAGATCGCAGCTCCGCGGCAGGGCCCAACCGCGAATTCAGTTTCATGATCCCAAAGTCCTTCGCTTCTGTTTCCCACCTAGGGAATTGCTACAAGTGGAAGAGGGGGAGCAGGACTAAATAGCTGAACCTCAGAGCTACCAGCTGGATTCAGAAAAGAAGTCCCAAGCCCTTAGGGCCCCCCTGAGCCCAGCACTGAGCTGAGACATGATTGGGAAGACAGTGGAGGGAGGGCCAGGGTCCTTAGAGCTTCGAGGGGAAGAGCTGGAGCAGGGGAGGACGTGGCAGCTGCTGCCTCTGAAAGGTGTTGTCCAGCTGCCCCACATCTGTGGCAATGAACTGGTCAGAGCAACTGACAGAATCAGGAAGGAAAGGGGCCGGGGCACCAGGTCGCTGTGGGGACTAGGTTCCCACAGCCGAACAAAGGAAACCCTGCACGGGCTCTGGCCTCTGCATGGGTGCGGTGGGGGCACCACCCTCTTGGCAAAAGGGGGCCAGGTAGCCCTGTGCTTGCCGCGTACCGCACACCTCAGCAACAGTGGGCCGGCAGCACCGCCACGGTGGGGCCACACCAGCACCATGCCGCCAGGCCCAGTGACACAGATCCTCCAGGGAATGATCTCCTCGGTGTGGCCAGGAAACGAGAGCGGCCCAGCGCTCTCTGCTTCCTCACAGACACAGCGGCTCTCGCCCCACAGCCACAGGCAGCGGGACGCAACTGGCCACGAGACCGTCCCCAGCCCATGTGCACAGGTTCCCAATGAGGTGGCAGACTACAGCAACGAGCCCCCCGCACAGCCAGGAGGCAGAGAGGCTCCAGGGCTCCTGGGTTATCAGGCGGGGATGATCATTAACAAACCCTTCCCAAGGCACTTGCACCCTCATTGTCCCTGCACCTTAGACCAAGTCTGTGACGAGGAGTGGGCGGTGGCAGGGAGGTGGTGACGGCTGGAAACAAGTAACCAGAAATTAGGTGCCTGTGTGTTTTTTTGGTGGGGGGAGAGTTAGGGGAGATCTGTCATTTTCAGGGGCTGCCCAGCTCCTGACTCTCCTTATTTTGCCTGGGAAACGCCCCACGGGTGAGCCTCGGTGTGGAGTAGGCCTCCTTCCCCCTGTGGAAGCCAAGCCAGGGGCCTGCTTTGCTCAGTTTGGACTGAGTCCGGCTGCCAAGGCTTCTTTGTTCCTCATGATTTCCAAGCCTAGTTCTCCAGCCTACCTAACATGTCTGTGATGAACCAGTGTCCTTTCAAAAAATTCCATTCTGCTAACATCAGCCAGGTAGTTTGTTACTGGCAATTAAAATGCTCCTCTGGCATATTAGGTTTTCAAGTTTCCTGCAGCCTCTTCAAGGGTTCTGAATGCAAACGAAGGTATAGAATTTGGGGGGTAAACCATTTAAAACTCCTCTGGAAAAAGAAGACTTCCTTGTCCATGAGGGCAGCATTCTGTTTTATCTGTGCTGAAGCTATTTCATGTCATTGATCAAGGTCACTCCTTCTAGTCTCAAAAGGCAGACCCACACGTCCAGTAAGAAGCGACCCTCAGCACGCAGGGGAGGATCAGAGCTGGTGGGCAGCAGAGCTCCAGTGCCAGACCCCAGATTTCTCACAGCTAGAACTCTCCAGCAGGAGGGGCCCGCCGGCTTCTGTGTCACCTGACCAGGAGACAAACTGGTTGCTTAGCAACAGCTGCACCCTGACGCCAGAGCAGAGCAGGTATGTGTCCAGCGCAAGGCATGTGCCGGTCTTCTGTGTTGGTATCTCAGGGCAGACAGGAGAGGCTCCATCCAAGCACCTGTCCTCACAGGGCTCTGGTCCTAATAAACTACTGCTCATTTCAGCAACCTACAAGGTGATACCAGCCACTAGAAATTGTGAAAGAGCTCACAGAACAGAGCTTAAAGCTGTGCCCCACCAGCCAGAGTCAGCAGAAGTGTTATTCACCCGGCAGAACCCACTCTCAGCAGCCATCATTGCTCCCCCACCTGTGAGCATCAGCCCCCAACAAAGCTCTTCTCCCAAACACCTCTTGTTCTGCTCTCCCTGGTGGTTTTCAGCAGGCACACCTCTACACACAGGTCTGTGATCAGAGGCTCAGAAATCGGTATATATGGGCATGAGGCAGGTGACATGAGGTGGAGACTTTATGTGGACACCTGTTCCCATGCCCCAGTCTCAGGTCTGTCACTGTCCATTTCCACCACTCAGAGTGAGGGGAGTAGGCTCAAGCAACATTTCCCAAAGTGCTCCTAAGGAACACCAGTCCTAAAGGGTGTTCTTTGCTGGGCCCTACATGAGAAAGGGATTCCAGGGTCAACAAGTTTGGAAACTGTGTGTAAAAAACATTAAAAGATCTCAATTCTATGTTCTAGCCACCCTCCCAACCTAGATTTCATTCCTCACAGTCCCCAGAGATTAGACCTGCCAATGACCACCCTCGCCTCATATGCTTCTGGGTGTTTCTGTTTTGATGTTTTTTTTTAAAGCAATTTTAAGCACCCAGTTACCTAGGCACACACACAATAAAATGATGGTACAAGCAGCCTCTCCATAAGGAAAACGTTTCCCTAATATAGTGCTTCTTTGAGCCATTAACATTTACATGAATCTCTAAAAATCACCAACACAGACCAATCCCCGAATCCTCTGACACTCATGTTGGAGGGAACGAAGATGGCTAGTGTTTGGACTACATGTTCTAGAGGGTCCTTCCAAGTATAGCCACCCGTGATTTATACTCTCCATATAGTGCCTTGCTAATTAAACAGTCAATATGCTTTTACTTGGGGGCACAGGAGTGGAGAGGAGATGAGGGGCGGGGCAGAGGACTTTCATGTTAAGTCAAGGCTATTTATGGTCCCACCAGCCTGCTCTCCGCACAGCCTCCAGAGAGGAGAGCACTTTAGCGGTTTTAGAAGCTACAAGTCAGGGAAAGTTAGGGGGCATGAGATCATTTAAGAACGTGTTGGGAACACATGCAACCACCCTTCTTTACATGCACACCTTCAGGTTGAATGAGTAGGGAAAAAAAGGCATCTGTATGGGAAACTGCTCAGAAAAAAAACCTCAGCAACTGGACATGTAAACAACTCTTTGCAAAATTCAAATAGAGGTGCCTTTGATATGCAATCAATTTTCTAAAAGACCATACTGTGTCTTTAAAAAATGTCTTAACACCCCTTTACATCTCTTAAGCTTTTCCAAACATTAATCACCACATACACACATACACACTCCTGTTCAGAACCCTAATATTCACCCTTGCCCAGCATTTGAGATGTTCCATGCCTTGGCTGTGATTTACTTCTCCAAAGGGGTTCTCTAGATTCCTAATGCTAAGTCCTCAGGTCCAAACAGGTTCAGCGTCACCATGCAGTTTCCCACATCGTACCTCTGCTCCATCCTCTGCAGTCCCTACTGCTCAACCCCCCTCCAAGGTCCAACGTAGGTCCCATTTCCTCTGGGATATCTTCCCTGAGGTCCCCAAGCCTAATACTTGCTGCCTGATCAGTTACAACTTTTTGAGCCTTTATTATGTATCATCTGGAATTCTTAGTCATATTTTCATGTATACTATTGAATCTCCACACCACAACAGAGTTACACAGTAAACTCTGTAACTGTGAGCAAGTTCCCCCAAACCTTCTGGGCTTCCATTTACTTTTAGTTTATATCAAATTGAGATAAGAGCAGTATCTGCCTCAAAAAAGTTGGTATGAATGGTAAATGAAATAATGCATCTAAGTTCCTTAGCACAGTGCCAAGCACAGTTGTGCATAATAAGTGGTAGCCATTATTAACCAGACAGTGAAACCCTTTAGAAAAATCAGGAACCGTATCAATTTCTTGGTGTCCTCCAATGGCCTGGCACAATGACTATCTTCAGTAGATCATTGCTTGAAATTAACCCAACCAGGGAAAGAGGAAAGAAATCCGGAGGAGGGGATGTTGAAAGGACACTGAATTTTGTTTTTCAAAGATCTTTAGGGTCATTTTACAAAGGGTGGTGGACATTAGATTGTTTGTTTCCTGGAAGGCAGGAAATGAGAAATGAGCTTAAGTTTCAGTAATCTTGGATGGAACTTCTGATGGTACCAGAGAAGCCACAGTAGAGAATACAGTGTTGACAAGGGGCACTGGAGAAGAGCCAGGCCCAGGACTGAGTCTAACCTCAGAGCTCTAGCACTCACCTGGATAAGTAACTGTACCTTGCTAAGCCTGGGTCTGCATCCAGAAAATGGGGATAAGAGTGTCAACTTCCTGGGAGAGCTGTGAGAACCATCCTAAGAGCTTAGCACAGGGTCTAGAACACAGTAAGTGTTCAATAAATACTAATGACGGTCATGATGTTATTGGGTGCTGTGGAGTTTGTTTCTTTAAAATGGTTGAAAGACAGTTCCTTTTAGTAGGTAGTTGGTGACCAGGACTGTGCATGGCTCATGGGGGACTACTTGAGGTCCTGACACTTGTTAGACCGCAGGCCGCTGTGTTGGAGCACAACTCTGCTGACCATGTATGCAGCCCACGTCTTACATCATTAAGAATTCCTTTTTCTCATCAATTGCCTCTGGGTCCTCTTACATAATTGACTCTTGTCATTTCTTATTGGGGAGAAAGGGTGAGCAAATGAGGTGGTGGATTGGAGCAAAAAAGCCAGGGACTTTTCCAAGAAGTGAGACATGACATAGGCTCTCTGTGGTCACACTCCCTGGCTCACCATCTTGGAAAGGCACCCAAGGGCCAATCCAGCGGAACCCCATGGCAGCATGGCCCCTGGAGGCCTCCCTATCCGAGGTGCAGCAATGGGGGTCCCATAAACATACAGTCCCCTCCTTCTCTCATTTATCCAGAATCCAGTGAGACCAAAACATACTGCTATCCTTTCTTAATAATGCCAACCCATGCTTGAGTTTCAAAATTTAAACAAAATTGATTCAAAACAACTTGTGTTTGGTAGGGAGTCATTACTTATTTAATTAATTTGGACTCTACATATTGGTATATTATTTTCCTTGGCCAATTTCTTTTTTACTTGGCCAATTTCTTAAAGAAATAGCTAGCAAACTGATAAATAGGTAGCCTGTTTTTAAAAGATTTACTTTGTCATTAAATGTTAGCCCTTCCACAATCTTATATAAATTTTTGTATTTCACATAAGACAATGAGAAAGCTCTTCATACATAAAAGAGAGGCAAGATGTACAACAAAGTACATGATACACTACTATTTATACAGGAAGAGGAGGATAAATGTGCATTTGCTTATATTTATACAAAGTATATCTGGAAAGGAACACTGAGAAGCAGCAAAGTTGGTTTCCTCTGGGCAGGAGAGTGGGTGTCTCAGAGAAAAGGAAGGAAGAGGACTAATTCAGCATATCTGCTCTTGGGCTCTGAATTTTGAACCAGGTGAGTTCGTTCCTAATTCAAAAATGAAAGGGTAAAATTAGTTTTTACTCAAAAAGGAAAAAAGAACCCTTACAATGTCCTTTGGATGGAGGTGGGGCCTGGGGCTCAGGAGGGAGGGAGGGAGGGAGGGTCAGGGCTGATTAGAGGAGGAAAGGGCATATCCAGCAGGTGACAGCCATGGCCCCCGGCATGGCCCTCTGCCAAGAGGCCCTGGATACGTGATAACGAGCCTATAAATCACCTGATAAAACTCATATATCATGGCCTTGCCTCTGATAGGGGAATCTTGTTTTTCCTTTCTTGTAATTCAATAAGATTCATGAGTTACCCAGATATTCAGATACTGCAGTGTCGGCTCAGGTGTTGGATAGATGCCAGACCTGCCCCTTGGTAGCTGTACAAACTCAGATAAGAGGGTTAACCTCTCAGGGCTTTCGCTTCCTCATCAGTAAAATGTGAACAGTAATATCCTAAGGGGCAAATAAAGGTAACTTACGTAAAGTGGCCAGCTGCCCATACACCCAAGAGAGATGAAGAGCCCAGAGGCCACCACAGGCAGAGGTCACTGCTCCCCACAAAGAAATGTCCTTGGCATAAATACCACCCCTACCACCCTCATCCTGAATTTGTTCACAGTCATGAGTAAGGAAAATTGGGGAACTTCCCCAGGGGAGCCATGACGGGTGGAGGTGGGAGGGTGTCACACTCAGGTTGTATTATCTCTTGTCCAGGGGTCCAGGGCAATTCCAGGTCCAGCCTGGAGTTCGTTCATACCCAGAAGACCTGACCTTGGAACTAAACATGCCAGCCACTGGGGCCGGGTCAGTAAGGGGCAGGCAAAAGGGAATGCAGGAATGTAATCCTAATATGTCACTATCAACACCCTTTCCAAACTTAGAGCTGTGAGTTTAAGAATTTGGGAGCCTGGGGAACAGCATTTCCATGCTCAGTTAGTCTGTTTTGCATGTAACCGTGTAAGTACTCATGAAGCCACCCAACAAGCCTGCTAAGCTGAGGAATAGAATCAGTTCTACTCTACAGCTCACCAGCAAGTTTCCCAGTAATTACAGGCATCATTTATTGAGCACCTATTCTTTGCTGGCCACAGTGCTAGATGCTTCATTTCCATTTTCCCTGCAGAGTTAATTACTGCCTCCATTTTACAGATGAGGAAACTGAGGCTCAGGGATAGTATATTTAATCCATGAGAGGAAACAGCCCAAGACTGGGTCCAAATCTGAACTCATGTCTGAGCACCCACATACTCCCAAATGCACCCGTGAAAGTGAGTGCCACGCTGTCTATGTACCAGCAGAACTGTCCCCTACAGGACAGGTGGCCTTTCCCAGAAGGTGGTGCCAAAGACTGTGTCCCTGGCATGGAAGGCTGAATGTCAACATACTCATCCCCAGAATCTGAGCATGCTCCCTTATAAGATAACAAAAGGGACTTTGCAGATGTGATTAAGTTAAGGATCTTGAAATGGGGGGACTACCCTGGAGTATCCAGGTGGACCGACGGAATCACGAGGTCTTTGTAAGAAGAGGCAGGAGATCAGAATGGGCAGTAGGAGCTGTGCTGTGGAAGCAAGAGGTTGGAATGAGGTGAGGAACCAGCCACCAAGGAGCACAGCCCTGCCAGCACCTTGACCCCAGACCTGTCACCTCCAGAACTGTTAGGGGAGTAAATATGCATTGTTGAAAGCCACTAAGCCTGTGATGATCGGCTACAGAAGCAACAGGGAGGTCACACACCTGGGGCTGCATCCTGGCAGAGGGAGGGTGGCAATCTCAGGCGGGGGCGATTTGCTGGAGAACCCACAGAGGCTGGCTGCAGCCAAGGGCTCCAGGAAGAACGAGGGCCCATCCGTGACTGTCATTCAGTGAGCTCACAGTGGCTACTGGAGACACCGGCCCCGGCCTCTCCCCCCCGCATCCCAGTACAGCCCTTGCTGGGAAATGGAAAGGAGGCTCCAGGCGCCTTGCTTGGGGCCCTCGGTGAGAGATTTCCTGCACTTTCACTGCCCGGCTTTCGTTTCCTCTCCTGCCCCCAGGCCCTGCATCATTTCTGGGGCAGCATCTCCACATCCTGAAAAGGCAGGGGCCTGCACTGTCTCAGCAAACCCAGAGCGGGGAAACGGGGGTGGGGGGTGGGGGGTGGGGGGCGGGGACCTGAGGACCCTGTCACCACCTGGTGGGGCAAACATTTGCCTCCATCTGTTTTCACATTAGAAGCCTAAGCAAAACAGGTGAGCAGAGGGGAATAGAAATCTATTTGGCCGGACACCCCCATTCAGTCCTGGTGATCATGGGAAGACGGTGGTGTCCTGCAGTGGGTGTATCAGGAATGACACGCCCCTCCCTGGAGCGTCCTTTGACTTGACCATGAGGGGAGAGGGGCAGGCATTTCTATATTAAATACATCTCACATTAGAATAAACACAGGCACATTTGGAACAGAATACAAATTTACATTAATTTTTAGAAGACATTTCTGACCACAGGCCATGTCCCTACATACTCTGGCTGTCTCCCAAAGTATGCACTCCCTTTTCTCTGTCCTTAGCAAACATCTCAGAAGAAAGTCAGAAGCCTTTAGGTTTAGGGGACAGTGCCAACACTGGAGCCTTCACAGCTGTTCAACTCCTGGTGCAGCCGGCGACTGGCTGTGTGGTGTGACTGTATTACATGACATATTATATGTTATATATTATATACACATGTGTATATGTTACATACATAACATATATAGTATATTTAAAATACATATATTCAAAGTATTTAAAATTTATGTCGTATTTAAATATTATATATGCCATATTTTAAATTTAAGTAAATATTTAAATATTACTTATATACTATATATCTTAAAATACTACACACATATAGTATTTAGGTATTTTATTTAAATATTTATAATTAATATATATTATATATTATATATCTCATATATATTACAGAATATACATACCATATATGTTATGTTTTATTACATGTATATTGTTAGTCATGCCCCTGGGCCTCAGATTCCTCATCTGTACAGTGGAAATGAGAACCCGTACTAGTTTTGATTAATGGGCTTCCCTGCCCTCAGAAAGGAAGTAATGCATGATGCCAGGCCCAGGAGCAGTGAGCCCCTGCAGCCGCCTGCTCAGCCTGCTGGGTTCCTCAATGAATTGCACCTTCCCTTTTGTGCCAGCCACTGGCTGCCACCAAGAGCAGCACAGGAACCAGAGAGGGGCATTTGGGGGCTCGGGTGTTTTTGAAAACCTCGATGGTGACAACGGTGCCCCAGGCACCAGATGACTTCTCACTCTCTTGATTACCCCTGGCACAAAGCAAGAGCTAGTTGATAGCAATGCTGGGAGTTTACAAGAGAGGGCTGGACGAGCACTCTGGAAAACAGGCGGGTTTTTAATAACGTAAAACACACATCTATGCTAAAGCCCACCAATTCCACTCCTAGAAACGTACTGAAGAGAAAATGTATGTCCTCACAAAAGACCTGAATATGACTGTTCATATCAGTTTTGTTCACAATAGCTCAAAACTGGAAACCCAATGTCCATGAGCAGCTGAATGGATAAATTACAGTATATCCATAACACAGAATACCACTCAGCAGTTAACAATAAACAAGCCAATCAGACATGCAGCAATATGGAGAAATATAAAAACCATTATGTGGAGCGAAAGGTACCAGGTACAAAGGGATACATACTATAGGACTCTAGTTATATGAAGTTGTAAAACAGACAAAAGTAAGCTATCCTGACAGAAAGCACATCAATGGGTACTGGGCTGGGAGGTGGAACGTGGACCACAGGACACACAGGAGACTTTCTGGAATGATGGAAATATTCTCGATCTTGAGATTGAGGTTGGGTTACATAGGGGTATACATTTATTAAACTCCATCCAATTATACACTCAAAATGAGTACATTTTATTGCATGTAAATTGTACCACAATAAAGTAAGCTGATGTCTTTGATGGCATGTTTCCCTTTGGGGTCATTTATCCTCCTCCCGAAATCCTCCACACAGTTATTCACACTCACTATAAAGCTGAGTTTCATCCTGCAGGGATTATGATCTATGAAACCATGGGAATACTGATTTCTGTTTTTAAGGGAGAGACCTCCAGCTTTCTGAAATTCAAGAATGAGAGTAAAGACTTTATGGAAGATGGAAGCCCTAGAATGGACACAGTACAAGCTATTATACTGACGCACGCACCACGCCTGGGCTGACATTCAGCCAGCACACAACAGCAGTCACATTGGAGGGGGGAAAAAAACTGAACATATATTTATCAAGTGGTAAAGGGCCACTGCCCTGAGATTCTAGAGTGTCTCCCCATCACCCAGAAAACCTCCCCACCTCCCTATGGGCCAGCAGCTTGAAGGGTTGGCAGCCGCACAAGACCCTGCTCCCGCTCCATGGTGGCTTCTGTGCCAAGGGCTGGCATCTGGTGATGGTGGATGGGGGAATATTGTTAACGCCCTCATCCCCTAGAGCGCTGCAAGTCAGGCATAATCCACAATCATATTGTGACTGAAAGAGCGCACCCTTTGTCGGAACGGAGTGCTGCCAGGGGGAAAAACACAAAACTGTGTTTTTAGGCATATGCCATGTACAAATTCTAAGAGGTTTTTCCATTTGTAAGCCCTGCTTTGACCCTAATTGTGTCTTCCTTCCAGATCAACATTTATTTTTTAAATGAAGCAAAAAGGGAAGGATCATGGAAGTAAAGAAAAAAAAAGCAGCAGTGAGAAAGACAAGCGGCCAGGGGTGAAAACTGAGGGCAGGAGAGGCCCGAATGAGAAGCTTCCGTGGAGTGGGGGACACCCAGCTATCCCCCCTCTTAAATTAAGTGAGAGAGTGAGGGCCCTCTTTGTCACTCCTCATAACAATTAGTCATTGACTCTCAAGTACTGGGGGCAGGGGTAGGAAACAATGGTGTTCTGTCCAGCATCTTCAGCAAGGGTGGCTCCTCCCCAGCAGGTGCTTACACAGAGCCCTAAACAGCATGTGCAGACCAGGGGCCCTACTGCCGGGGAAAGTAATTTTATATTTCAAATTTCTTTCTATGAAATGAAACAGGATGGATCTGAGGTCCATTTAATGAGGATTGCCTGACTGTAGATGTTAGCCTTGTATGAGGTTAGAGACTCACTGCTCCTGCATCACATACATTTAAATCCTCAAAGCACAAAAAAGGGAAAAGAGAGCTGTTAGCCAATGAAGGTGACTTCAAAGATATAACGCCCAGGTACAAGGGGAAGGCTTGGTTGGAAGGCCAACAAGAACACATTTTAGAGACAATCAAATAAATCTGAATCTGGAGTGTGTAGTGGACGAGAGCAGGGAAATCTTGTTAACTGCTATAGGTCCAATAGTGCCATAGTGGCTATTTAGAAAGAAAAGAAGAGAATAAAGATAAAAGGAAGGAGAGAGGGAGGGAGGAAGGAAGCAACACCGTGGGAGAGAGAGAAGAGGAAAGAAGGAAGGAACGAGGGAAAAAGGGAAGGAGGAAGGCAGGAATGCTAGCTTAGGTATTTGCAGGTGAAATGTCACGTTAAGTATTTTGGATGGTATGATGCTATTTAAAATTTTGCAGAAAAATGAACAATCTGAAAATAGAAACAAAGTCCATTTATAACAGCAGCAAAAAGGATAAAATACTTGGATAAATTTAAGGGATGCAAAACTTGTACTCTGAAAACTAAAGCCACTGTTAAAAAGAATTAGAGAAGAGTAACTTAGAAAGATGCCCTGTGCCCATGGATTAGAAAAGTTAGTATTGTTAAGATGTGATACTACCCAAACTGATCTACAGACCCAACATAATTCCTATCAAAATTCCAGCTGCCTCTTTTTGTAGAAATTGACAAGCTGATCCTAAAATTCATATGGAAATGCAAGGTGCCCAGAAACAGACAATCTTGAAAGAGAACAAAGTTGGAAAACTAACACTTCTCATTTTGAACTTACTACAAAGCTACAGTAATTAAGATGTTGTGTTACTGGCATAAGGACAGACAAATAGATCAATGGTAAAGGATTGAAAATTCAGAAAAAAAGCCTCACACCAATGTAAACTGATTTCAATAAGGGTGCCAATGGGGACCCATTCAATGGGGAAAGAATAGTTCTTTTCAACAAGAGATACTGGGACAACTGGATATCCACATGCAAAAGGATGAAGTTGGAACTTTATCTCACACCTTCAAAGACCTAAATGTAAGAGCTAAAATGATTTAAGAAGAAAACACTGGGGCAAAACTTTGAGACCTTGTCTTAGTAGATTATGACAGTGGCATCTGGAATACATGGGCTTGAACCTCTCAGTTCTGCCGCTTTGCTGCCACGGCCTGAGTTTCAATGAAAGTGAAGATATGACCAGTCTCTTAGGGTTGTCAGAAGAACTGCAGGAGACAATACTATCTTGGCATCTCCCAGAATGTGAACTCAGTCAATGTCAGTTAATTGTTAGGTATGTTCTTAGTAAAAGGAGCCTATGTGTGGACTTGGGTAAAAAATAAAAAATAATGTCACTTCCAGATTTAAAAAAGAAATTCCAATTTACAAAGCTTGGTTTGGATTGCCTACAATGGGTGATGTTCTTGGGATCTATAGAATATAACAGTTTGTTTAAAAGTTTTAAAGGCCCCAAGAGTAGCATGCTGGAGTCTTCTGGGGCAAATCCCACCTGAGAACATAGCTATGGAGCACCCAGTGTTTTGAGATTTTGAATTTGGATGCCTTTTTATAGGTCACTTCACCCCAGTGAACCACAAGTCTCACCATGCCCTATTGTATAACCTCATGCCCATCTCACTTATTTACATCATTACCTTGGTTCCTAAAAGTGTCTATGTTTCTAGATTCTATATCAATGTTAGGAAATCTCTTTGTTGGGCTATCCAACTTTCTTTTTAAAAAAGGCTTGAAGAACTCCTTTCTTTTAAAGACTTTTCAAGTTTTGGAAGCTTTCAAAGTTCCTTCTAATATTTTCAACAACTTAAAATACAAAGCTGAAAATATTTTCAAAGATAACCGAGACCAATAGACCAATAGGAGTATCATACAAGCTACAAAAGCAAGGCACACGTGTACTTTCAAATTTTCTTCTATCTAAATGAAAAGAGTAAAAAGAAACCAGCAAATTTTAATGACACATTTTACCAACATATCTAAAATACTATCAACATATAATCAGTATAAAAATTTGAGCTATTTTACATCCTTCTATCAAACGAAGCTTTTGAAATCTGATGTGTACTGTACACTTAGCAGTACATTTCAATCTGGGATGGCAACATTTTAAGCACTCAACAGCTCTGGCACTGAGGAGCAGCTCCCAAACCTGACAGTGAGTTATAGACAACCATGTAATGTAAGACCTTAAGGGAAGAATGAGGTTATACAGAAAAAGAACATTTATATTGGGAAGTATTTAAGTGGCAGATTCTGGGGCTTTGGTGGTCAGGATGCTGACAAGGTCATGTAGAAGCTGGAAATGAAGAGAAATTGAGATCACATTATTCCAGTGTAGACAGGAGGAGAGGATCTTCAGGGCTTCTGTTTCAGCTGTTGTTTGTACTTCTATCCTTTCTACCCCATGTGTATTGGGGGTTGGATAGGGCAGGGTTGAAGCCACAGCAAACAAAGAAGAGTAGAAGAGGGTTGAGAGATCACCATTCCTAATATTAATCTCTGCTTCAAGCCCTGTTCCCAGCTCATCACCGAGCTGAAGGGTCCCAGGGCCAGGGACAAGGCTGGCAAGGGTTTTTCTTGCCATTCCTGACCACCCTTCCCTCACTTCTCAGGCAGCCTATTCTATCTCCAAAGAAAAGGCCTTCTGCTTCTGCTATTCAAGGAATATTATGTTCTCCCAACTGTGATATTTTGGGTCTTTTTGGCAGGAGGTGGGATGGGCAGGGGTGGAAATAACTCTTGAATGTTCTCTGAACAAGGAAGCAGTAAAGTACAGACATCTGGCCCCAGGATATTGCTGGCTCCAGGGACGTCACTATAAACCCACTAACACTAATTGCTTTCACGTCTGCTCCCATTTCTAGTGGAAATAAAATGCCTCTCTGGCTAATGGAAAATGAAACACGTGTTTGCTGTTTGTTTACCACATTACACAAGTGTTCTCTGTACCACCAGTCCTCCTCCCTACAACCCCCACCCTAAAACCCTCCAAAGGACCTTTTCCACGAAGCCTGCAAGGGCCCCACACTTACAGGGTAACAAGGCTCAGAAAGGTTGCCTGTGTTCCTGCTAGGGCTGCGGAACTCCTTAATCCTAGACTAAATGGTTGGGAAAGGCAGGCAAGAAGAGACAGAGAAAGGAAAGAAACTTACTTGTTTTTAATTCATGCTTTAAGACTATTTTGCATCTCTTTACTTTATATTAAATACAAAGATCTGAACCTCAACTTCCGAATTCTGTTTGACTGCCAAAGAAGGGAAAATACAGGTCTAGCTGAAACTGGGGTTTAAGAAAATGGCTCACAACCCACTGGACCTAACACAAGTATCTTTTAAAGTGACTTACTGCTGCAAATCTCTAGGAAGCCTTCTCTGACAGGCCAGTTCTAGGCTGGCTGCCTATGTTCAACCCCGTGTTAGGATTATTACACAACGGGGTAATAAGCGCCTTACCTACCTCCCCACTGACCACCATCAGGACCGCACTGACATACTGCCCTATTTCCAGAGCCCAGCACAGGTCCTGAAAATCACAGGTAAGGCAGAGACCCCTGGCTGTCCCTCCTCCCCCTCCAAAGAGTCTAGTAACAAAACTATTAATTTTTAGCTAGGCTCATGGTTGGCAAGAATAAAAACTACATTTCCCAGTCTCCTGTACAGTTAAGTATGGTCATTTGACCAAATTGTAGCCAAAAGGGTATGAATGGGAGGGCTGTGTACACTTGCCATGGTAAAGTCCCCATTTTCCCCCTTACTCTATGCATACTGATGGAGTGGGGCCCTATGGGGCCATGTAGGCAAGGACAACGCCCTAGGGATGGTGGAGCAATAAGACAGAAGATCCTGGATCCTAGACACTTTGGAGCTGACAGACTGTTTTTAGAGGGACTTATGCAAGAAACAAATCATTATATTGGATCTGGGTTATAGTAGCTGAAATTGCATGCTTAGGATTTATTTGTTGAGAAGAAAGGAGGACACCTTTAAAATAGACAACCCACTGTGATGGTTATTTGACATGCCAGCTTGACTGGGCCACAGGGTACCCACACTTTGGTCAGACATTGTGTATGAACTTAGGCTCTTAGGTTGGGCAATTTCAGAGAGTCGGTTGGCTAAGTATGAGGAAGTATCTGGGAGGCTGTCCCTGGATGAGATTAACATTTAAATTGGTAGACTAAATAAAGCAGTTTGCCCTTCCCAAAATGGGGGGCCTTATACAATCTGTTGAAGACCCAAATACAACAAAAAGTCTTAGTAAGAGGGAAGTCCTCTTTCCCTGCCTTTGGACTTGAACTGAAATATATATCAGCTCTTCTTGGGGCTCAAGCCTGCTGGCTTTTGGACCAGAACTTACACCACTGGCTCTCCTGGCTTTCCAACCCGCTGACTGCAGATCTTGGGACTTCTCAGTTTCTACAACTGTACGGCCCCAATTCCTTTTAATAAATCTCTTCTTCTATTCTTGGCAACTATGAGTGCAGGTGAAAGTTAATGGTTTTGTTTCTAGAGAAGGGGAGAACTGATTAGGGGGAGGGGAGGGATAGCCAGGGGTGTGTGCTACACCTCTACGTTGCTGACACCTGCCCTAGGCACTGGAGATAGAATGGTATGTAAGACACAGTCCTGACAACAGTCAGTGGGGAGACAGACAAGTCAGTTACACCATACTGTGATATGTGTATACATACACCCTACTGGCTGTTTCTCTGGAGAACCCTTTCACTCAGGAGAGGCAGCCCCTGGCTCTTCCTGCCTCTGTTACCAATCGAAGGATCTTACATCCCTAGGATTCTGGGCTGCAGAGATTCATTTTCCTCATTGCCTTCTTTTGTTTGCACCTCCCTCTATATGCTGCCTACTCCAGGGCTGGACACAGAGCAACGCTCCTGGACCAGATCAACTTAGACACTTGGAATAAAGGATCATATTAGAAACAAAACTCTGTATCCTGTCTCTGGAGTGCCTTTGAGACACTATTACAATGGCTGAGAAAAGTGTCCAAGATGGCCAAGTTCAGAGGGCTTATCTCAGAATCAAAACCTCCTTCAAAGCAGAGATTAGGATTTTGTATAAACACCTTCTGCATAGCTTGAAGGTTCTATGTAGCAGACTAGGGAAAATTCAGGTCAAATGGGGCTCAGAGGATCAGTTATTACAACAGGATTCAACCAGATGGTTTTTCCTGTCACTCGATTTCATCAGGAAAGAATTGCAAACACAAACCCTTTGGTTAATGTAGACGATGATGAAATAAATGGGGTGACTCCAACTCAACCACCCCTTCCTTATACTTACCCAACCGACTCTCTGAAATTGCCCAACCTAAGAGCCTAAGTTCATACACTATCTCTTGCATCAGCTTCCAAAGAATGGGAGCACTTGGCTTTGCTCCCAGAAAAACTACGGTCTGGCAAAGGTATGCGAGAAATGTGCCCTTCCCTACCGAACACTGCAGAAGAGAAGAGCCCAGAGCCCTTCAAAGGAGCATTTGCCCTCCGTGTGGAGTGTCTGGACTGACACATTCTCTCTCTAGCTCAGGAAGTAGCTGCCTGATCAGAACACAACTGAGCATGACCTGGGGCCCAGCTGTGGCAGGCAGAGGTTAATTTCCTTTCCTCCTTAGGGCAGGACCCAGTTCCAGTTGTCTGTCTTGGCCTAATTAAATTTTCTGCACGATGTATTAACACCTTATCTTGGGCACCAATGCAAGTTCCTCCCTGTGGTTTGAAGTGGAAGTTTAACAAAGGGCACATTTGCTTTAAAAAAAACAAAAAACAGCATTAATTGTGAAGAGAAAGTGCTTTTCCTACTGTCAGCTGTAAAAATGAACATTCCTTCACTGTGAGGACCTCCCATGTGACCTGGTGGGGAGAAAAAGGTAAAGTGGCCACAGGAGGAGCTCAGGTGAGCGATTGAGGCCCTGACGGAAAGTAGGCCAGTGGGTCGAAATAAAATCCAGCCACAAGCAAACAAAAGACCTAATAAACAGAAGATGACCTGATTCTGGCACAGTCCCCGGGCTCTCCACTCTCTGCACGTTCTTGGCCCTTGGTGCTAAATGGTTGACCCAGCTCCGTAAAGGGAACAGCTGGCCTGATAGATGTGTTTACTCAAACATTCACTGATTTTGGAACGGCTTTATTATTTTTTGGAGGAATGACGCATATTCCTTTTTCTTTTTAATTAAGCAGCTCAGGCAAATCTGGAGAGGAAAGGACTCTGCCACCCCCATGAAGGCTCCACCGTTAAGTCAGGTGACTATAGTCCCGTCATCTCTTTCTGGACAGGTACAGCTGGGAAGATGGAGAGATTTATCAGTAGAGATAATATTAAAGGAAGGATACCACACATTGTTTTCAATAAAGAGGATTCCATTATTTGAACAGAACAGATAGGAAAGAGACTGAAATGAAATGTTATCTGAATTCTGAAATGGTACGGAATCGTAGCCTGGCAGGATGCTGAGGGCAGGGTGAGCGGCCCAGGCCGACTGAGGTAAATGACCTCAGAAAGGCAGATAACACGGGGAAATGAAGTTCTAAGTCCTAAGTGATTTGAGAGTGTTTCCCTTGGCACTCTGGAGAGATGCCTTCAGTTGAGAGGGTAGCAAGCTATTCTGGACTCAGTGTTCTGGGAGCACAGTGCCCTGGCTCTAACACTACCTGACCTCTGAGGAAGGGTACACCCACCTAGGCCTCAGTAAACCCTGAACACAGCAATGAAGGTGAAAGAAGAGTGTCAATCACCTAATATGCTGGCAGGAAGAAAGCGGGGAACAATTTGAAAGCTCAGAATTAGTGTCAGGGAACTCCCAGGAGAGACCAATGGAGTTCTGACCAGTCTGGATCAAAAAGAGAAAGAGAAGAGAAAGGAGGAGGGTGGGGGGGCAAAGCTGGGAGACACGTCTCACGACTTTGAGACAAAACCTTACCTACCCCTAAACCCTGTGCCTCTGTGGGTAAAACTGCAATATTCCCAGAATCACTCACCTGGCCTTAGTGCATCTCCATACCAATAGGTGTTTCCAAGGGGCAGAGAGTAGTCCACCTCCATAGCAATAGGTAATTAAAACTGGGAGCAAGGGCTTATCTGGACTGGAGAGATTGGTTGGGGTCACTTCTTCTGCAGCTGGGTCGCGAGAGACAGGATGACTGCTTGTAGGCAATCAATGGGTTTCTCCCATTTTATTTCTCCCTTTGACTGATTTCAGTTTCAAAAGTATTTTGCCTAGGCTGGGAAAATATTCCCCCTGCCCCAGAGTTACGGCCTTGGACAACTAAGGCCACATAATTCTTCACACAGCAAAGCAGTCAAACTCCAAGGTTACAGTGGGAAATGCTTTCAGAGTGTGGGTAAAATTGTAATATTTCCAGAATATCTTGCCTGGCTTTAGTGCATCTGCATATCAACAGGCATTCCTCAGGGGTGGAGAGTGGTTCATCTCCATATCAATGGGTAATTACCTGGGCAACCAAAGGCTTATCTGAACCTGAGAGGTTAGGGGGAGGTCTTGCTTGCTTCTGTCAGAGCAGGAGAGAGAAATGGCTGTGAACTGCAGTTTGTAAGCAATAATCGGGTTTTAAACTTTATTTCTCCCTTCGACGGATTTTGGTTTTAGAGGTATTTTGCCCCAGGATTTCCTCTCCTTGGAGTTATACAAAGTAACCAGGATGTGCCACATAAATGTATGGGAAAGCCTCAAGCTCTCCCCACGAAGGACCACCGACATGTATGTGTGCCTGTCTGCTCTGCCCACCTCGTCTCGTCTCCCTTCTGGGCTCACCTCCCAGTCCTTCCATGGAAACATGGAAGTTCCAGAGTTGCTACAACCCAGTACAGTGAAGGGAGGAGGGGGAGCAGAGCCATCTCCACATCCTCACCCAAGAAGCCCTCCAGGATCCTGCCTGCTTCCCGGGGTGCACATATCTGAGGAATAGGACTGGGTTGCTATGACGACAAGCATGCCTGCTGTTTGCTCAGCACTGTTCAGTCTTCCATGGGTCTCAGTGGCACCCAAGGAACCCAGAGAAATCTGAACTGGGAAAGCAGCTGTATGGGAGCATCAGGTAGACCTGGGCTGCTGGCCCACCCCCAATGGCCAATGTCTGTGCCACTGGTTAGCTTTGCCCACATGTTCCCCTGGAATGCCTGTACCTGTGACTATGTGCCATTGGTGCCTGGCATCCTCTCTCCTCTGTAAGGCTGCTGGCCACACAATTTGGTGGAACATTTGCCCACGGTACCCTGACCCTTTCACACTCTCTTGGGTAGCAGGAGGAAGAAGCAGAAGTGACTTGTCAGTCTTAAAAATCTGCCTGGGGACAGGTACCATAGGGATTGGGTCACCCTTGCTGGGGTTATTTAGCCTGCCCCTGGCCTCCCTTCTCTCTTCTGCCACTAGGTGCATGAGCGCAGCCAGCTGGCATGCATGATGACAAGGAATAAACACGCACTCCTTGCCCAAGGATAATCCAAAGGAGAGGTCTGGTCCAAGAAAGCCAGTAAAATCCTTCTAATGGAAGGCACCCACAGTGGCTTTCCGCTCCCGAAGAGCAGTGACCTCCCGGACAGCTGCAACTTAGCTCTTTACTCTCCTCATCCAAGGCGAGCCAAGGCCGAGGCAAGCTGTGAAGAATGTCTACGTTCTCTAGCCAAAAGGGGGTGGGGAGCCGGGGTGCAGCACCACTCTGCAGCACGCCTTCCCTGTCCCTCCAAGCCTGCACCAGCTCCCCCCCGGCCCTTCAGGCAGTCTGGGCTCCTTCTCAAACAAGCCTATGTACAAAGCAACGGACAGCAAAACCACCCAGAGAGAGAAAGGCAGGTTCCCCCACACACCACACACCACACCACACCACCTCCCTGCCTCATCCTGGCTTGGCTGAACAAGCCAGGTTCAATCTCAGAGCTCAGTTTGGTGGTGTGTTTTGTAGAGATTCCTGAGAGCAGTAGCCCCTTCAGGAATTATACAGCACAAAGATGTTCATGACAAAGAGGCCAATATAAAATGCACAAGATGCCACGTGGCTGCAACTGTCCCAGAAACCAGGTTCTGGAGTCTACGGATGACATTTCCCTGGGCTCACAGTTGCCAAAGCAAACCACATTTGTTCTACAAAGACAGAAGGGCTTGTTAATACTGGTAGAATGCAAGTTTTATCCTCCTATAGCAGTTTTATCCACTTAAGAGGAGGCTACTCTGTCCCTCAGTCAGGCTGAGAGGCATTAAACCACTTCTAAACACCCACTACACTAACATGACTAGTGCTCTGGGGAAACTGGAAAAAAAAAACAAAGCATGGCCCAGTTTTATTAGCATCTTACACTCCAGATCGGGGGAAAGATGTGCATATTTGGAAATGACTCGGAATGGCAGCATGGTCACATGGGACGGAGTGCCAGGTGGTATGGCGCAGATCTGTGGCTGCTACAAGTCAGAGAGCATCAGAGGCAGCGGGCCTCACTGCACCTCCAACCACCCGAAGAAAACTAGCCCGCAAACACTTCCGAGGCCAAGAGCTGAGCTGCTTGTCTGCTTGAGCTGAGGGTGATGCATCTGGTAACTCAGGGTTACACGGTCCTCTCTGGTGGGGCACGCTGCCTGGCACAGACTTGAAGAGAGCATGTCATTCTGCTTGGCTTCATTCCTGGCACCACCGCCTGCTAGGGGTACAACCTTGAGGCCCTCACAAGATCTCTCTGTGCCTCCACAGCTCCATCTGTGAAATGGAGACCAATCAATGGTAGGTACATCATCAGATTGTCATGGAAAGAACTTCAGCTGGCACACAGTACGTGGCTGATGAACGTAGCTGTTAGTACCATGGGCCTGAACTCCTAAAGGAACTCCCTCAGTTAATCGCTAGAAACTAGATATTCAGTTTAAGTCAAAAGACAGATTAGACTACAGGAAGTAATTTTAATTTTAAACAAGACAAGGGAGGGAGAGGCCTTGGGGTCCCTTGAACATGGTATTAGTCAAAAGAGGATGTAACTCAAAGCAAAGGGCATTGTGAGCCCAGCTAATGCACAGGCTGGAACCAAAATGTGGCCTGTTGGTCCTGCTGGAACCGAAGTCCATGCTGAAGAGGAAGTGTCAGTGACGATGCCCCAGAAAACCCAGCATCAACAATGAGCCCAGCTCTCTGCTCAAATCATTCATTCCTCACTCTCTGCTGACCAGATTCAGATCACCCCCCAGCACAGTTTCCTTTTTGGTGAGAACACTGAAAATATTCCCCAGGAGCTAGACCCAAACACCCAACATTTCTCATGTCCTTTTAAAGTCTATCTCCTCCCCTCTTCCACCCTTTCCAGAACCTGAAATTATAGGTCTCCTCACAAGAGAGTCTAGAATAGGCTTGACTACGGCAAACATGGCCTTTTTCTGCCCACTTGCCCTGCCCTTCCACCCACTGAGCCCCTCTCCACACTGACATCCCCTCTAGGGGGGCCATTGTCTTGACTGAAATGAACGCAGCATCACCGAGTCACCCCACCTCCTCCACCCACTTTGCCTTAGCCACTCATGCTCAGAGCACCAAACAGCGTTCTCAGAGCACGGTTCCTATCGAGCACGGCCCAGCCCCAAGGGCAGCTGCAGAGCTCTGATGCCTTCCTGCCCCTCATCTTTCCTCCAGGTGAGGTACCTGTCCATATCCTGAATCCAAGGGGGTTCCAGCTTAACCTCTGAGGGCATCAAGTAGCAGACCAGGCCCTCTGTGGCTCTGGATTCAACAGTTGAGTAAACCGACCTGTTTATGGTTCACTTCCTCATCAGATGAATTATCTGTTTAGGACTGTGGAAGTGGCTAAATCAGATAAGGAACACAAAGCACAGAGTTTAGAGTTTGACACATGACGGCCATTTGCCTAAACAATCATTAACATTATTATCTACGGTTATTATGATCAGTGTCCAGTTTTCTATTCATTCATTCAACCAACGTCGACCATGTTTTTTCTAGCATTGACCACATGCCGTGCACGCAGTGGTGAACGACAGATGTACCCAGGCCCTCATGGAACTTTGGGTCTAGTGAGAGCCAACAAAGGAGTCAGCAAAGAGCGAAACATTATTTCAGGTCATGGATGTGCAAGGAAGGGATCAAAGGGAATTTGGGATGGAGGATAACAACAGGGAACTAACTTTAGATAGAGTGATCAGGGAAGGCCTCTCTGAAGGGACGCTGAAGCCAAAACCTGAAGGATCAGAGTAAGCTAACCACGTGGAGAGGAAGGGCAGGGCTCTCCGAGCAGGAGAAACCACATGCATGAAGGCCCTGGGGCAGGAAGGAGCTTGACAGGTCCAAGAAATGGAACAGAGGCAGTATGGCTGGTGCTCCATCCCAAAAGGGACCGCGTCACTGGGAGACAGGGAGAGCAGGGCAACGGCTAGACCTGTAGTCCTGGGAGGGAAGTTTTGATTTTTATCCTAACAATGATAGAGAGTCTCAGAAAGGTTTTGGTCAGGAAATGATACCTCATGTAGATATACCATCCTTTCTCCAATCATTCCATAATAAACATTGCATACTTACCCCATACTGAGAGCTCTGTGCTAAGTAGTTTACTGCACCCTCCAAGTGTGACATGGCAGCAGTGGCCCTAGGAGGATGGCAATGGCGACAAAGAAGTGGCCAGATTTGAGAAGAATCTAAGAGGAGAGGGTGATCAGGCTTTGCTGATAGAGTGAAGGAGACCCAGGGAAGAAACCAGCTCAGACACTGGCCCCTGCTTCTCCAACTCCTGTCATCATCTGCAAGTCACAAGTATCATTTAACCAAAGAACAAGACTAAATCTACTAGTCAACTTCTATGGCACCGACTGTAGCCACTGCCCTTGGGAAGACAGTGTGCTCAGTAAATCTATACCCAAGAGTACTCTAGCACTCCACGCTCGGGTTCTCTGTCTTTACCTACTTCCAATGGCTGAGTCTTGCAACTGTTCCCCAGATAGCCTGACAATTGCTGAATGGTCCAATGGCTGTAAGCCAGCTCCGACAGCAAAGCAGAGAACTAACCTAGAAACGCAAAGTACCACTGACCACTGCAGCGGGGCTGCTGGTTCAGACGGTGTCACCTCGCATGGAAGGGTTCCTACTGCGTCACGTAGCCTGTCAGACAAAGACCCAGAACAATGTCAGGCTCAAAACAGCAACAAAGCCCTGAGCCTGGAGACAGCACTGCGTAAGTGAATCGCTGGAAAAGAACTGCTGGAACACGGGTTCTTTGAACCACAGCATGAATAACACTACCAGTTGCCACGTCATCATTGAAACAATGCCCGTCTAGCTTGAGAACCGGCTAGGCAATGATTAAGCTCAAAGAGTCTAATCTACCACTCACTGCAGAGCACATGCTTGTTTTAGTGAGAAAGCGTCCTGGACCACCTTCACCAATGCACACATAGATTTCACAACAGTATGCAGGCATACTGAGAAAGCAAGAGGTAAGAGAAGAAGGGGACTTTCTAAAGCTTAGTGCCTTGGGTCTCCCATCCTCCCACGCCTGGGAGGACGTGTTAACTTGTGGGTAAGAAGAGAGAATGGGATCAGGCTCAGCTGACCTGGCTTCAGCCCCAGACCTAAATTAAGGCTGTCGTTTTTGGAAACCAGCCTTTCACTTACTCAGTAAAACTACATCAAAGCCACTGCAGGCACTGGCCAGACAGACTGTAAGTCATAACAAAGCAGAGAATGGATCCCAAAAATGATGTATGGAACTGGAAGAAACAGGCATCTCTTGGTTGGGTAATTGTCACACTCTTATCAATGACTTTCCTGAGATGCAACAGTTCACCCCAGACACACATTATGGTTGACACAAGGCTGAACAGGTCCATTTAAAGAATATGAAGCCATCGGGGACAAGCCTCCCTGCACAGAAATTGTTTTATTTTCTTATCCCAGCCTTTAGTTTGCTCATCTTTCCTTTAGCAGAACGAGTCAAGTCATGAAGCCTCTGATGTCTTGAAAATAATGAATGTGGCAGCCCTACATGGTGGCACAGATAAGTTTGCCCTAAATTCAGACCTGGGTTACACTTCAAGGAATCTCTCTCCTGAAGCCCAGAGTATTGGTGTCATCAGTCACCTCTGCTCCTTATATCTTATTCATACTCTTACTCAGACTTGTAAGATGTTAAAGCTGAAAGGCATCTTGGAATCAAGCTGTCTAGGATTCACGTTCAAGTTTTCAAAGTAGCCCCAGGGAGAACGAATGCTCGCTGGTACACATTTGGCAGAGCGTGTGCCTGCGTGCACACAGGTCTCCTGAGCATGGGTCTAGCAAGGGGCTTCCTGTCACACTGGGAAATGTGTCTCAGTCTTTTGTTCTAATGTTATCGATAATACAAAGCCTTAGAGGCAAACAGGTGCTGAAGCTGACAGATGTTCCAAATGCATCCTGGTGATTGTCTGCATCAGGCCATGTAGCTGGGGAGCTCCAGCAGGTGGTTCCTGCTTTTGTGCTTTTTCTCTTAAGTTCCCACCCAGAAGAAGGCTTGGCATGGAGGAAAAGAAACAGATGGTTCTTGCGCAAGTGCAGGTTGCCAGTTGGACTTTTATCACATTTCCTGTTGATGGGAGAACTTGGAAAGCTTGGAGCCAATTCGAGAGGTAAGCATCTTTCCAAAAGGAGATGGATAGGACTGAGATTTGGAGATCAAGATTCCAAAAAGGAAACAGACTATTTTAAAAGTTCTGCCCTTTCCTGGGGAAGGAGGCCAGAGAACTGCCCAGGTCTCCACAAGCCCGACCAGTCCCAAGGGACTCAGTGAAGGTGAAGGACACCTGAGCTCCTACAGCGTGTGCTCCCCAGCGGCCACTCCTCCCCTTCCACTGCTGCCACTGTCCCCTTCCCCCTGGTCTCTGGCAGGAGCTGCTGGCCTCCTTGCTTCCACCCCTGCCAAATGCTAACCCAGAGCCAGCCGCTTAAAACAGGACGTCAAGTAGCAACGCTCTCCTGCTATCAACCCTGTGATGACTCTGCAGTGCATTTAACACAGAACTCCCATCCTCACTGCGTCTTCCTCTCCACCTCCCTCCTCTGCAGCCCCAGGCCACCATTCCTGCAACTTCTCCTGTTGCTCATTCCCTTCCAGCCCACTGGCCCCCTTTCTGCTGTGGAACGTGCCAAGTGCGCTGCTGCCCCTCTGGTGCTTGCTGCCGCTAACACCTGGTCCATCTACCTGGGAGTGTCCCCACACTCTCACATACCTGCTCCCTTGCTTCCTTCAATTCTCTCCTCAAATGTCACATCTCCAGAGAGCTCTTCTCTGCACCTCAGAGAAGCCTGCACCTCCCTCACTCCACCCACCCCTAACCCCTCCCCACTCCCCTGCTGGGTCAGTGCATTTATGGCCAGCTGAGGGGCTGCAATCATTCCCTTAGAGTTCCTCTTTCCCCCCAGAGGAAGGTGGTAAGCTCTGTGCAGGCAGGACCTGGTCTGTCTGTGCTCCGTCTCTAGTGGTGGACACAATGGCTGGCACAGAGAATTCAATACATACATGGTGGCTGGCATGAAAAGAACCCATGCCTTTGCACTAGGTCTGGGTGGAGAAAACACAATTTCCACTGGAAAAGCCAAGGCCAGTGGGGCTGTCTGACTTCTTTATATGCACAGGATTTAGGGGGAACAGATATTCTCCCATTAGTCCACCTAGTTCTGTTTTGAAAGGGTGACAGCCAACCTCGGGGCCTGCTACACAGAGGCCTGGTAGGGGGACCAAGGGAGCAGGATCAGCAATTGACCTCCAGAGCCGCCCTCAGCTCAGGCCTTCTACTGCTCAGACCCAAGCAGGGCCCTGACTCTCAGGCATGTCTCAGGGGTAGATCCCATCCCATCACCTTCCAAGATACAGTGGACTTAAGAGTGGAATGCTGAGGAAGTTAGAATGGAAGAGTGGAGTGGAGAAAAGATAAATCTGTCATAAACCACGAGGGACCCAGCGCCCTCAACACATCCCAACTCCACGAGAAAGAAGGCATGAACAAACCCTTTCCAATACCTCCAATCTGCATGGTACGGATGCCCAGTGAAAGAGCTGCTGTCTTTTTTCCCGAGTTTCTAGAATAAACCTTGTTAGGTATTTATCTAAACTCTCTGGACTTCTATAGAAGCCCATGCCTCTACTTTACCAAAGGGCTGACTTTACGAGTCTGTATTGGAAGAGGGCATGGGCGTGCTCCTCCTGTGGCACTAAGGAATGCTGCAACGTGGTTCAAGGGTGTTTTTTTAAATTCCACGCCCGGCAGTTGTGCTCAGAGGAATGCACTCTAAACAGGATATCATAAATCAGGCAAAAAGTTCTATGCAAAGATATTCATCAAAGCAGTATTTATAACAGAAAAAAAGCTAGATCTCTAAAAATAAGAATGACAAGGCACATAAAATTCTTAGCCCAGTGCCTGGCACATAGTGAGTGTTCAATAAGGGGTAGATACAAGATTTTTATTGTGATAATTTAAAAAAATGTGGAACACTGCATGATAGATAATTTTTAAAGCTTTTGTGCTTTTTCTCTTAAGTTCCCACCCCTATTGGTATTGTCACAGACATATAAAAATCTGAGTAAAAGAAATACTTAAATAATTACCTTTCAGCAAGAGACTGTTTCCACCTGTGTGGGCAGCAAAGCCCCATCAATCTTTTTCTACCACCCCAACCCCCATACTTGACAGCTGCACAAAAGGCTCATGCCACCCACAGGATCTCTTCTCTCTGCCTGAACTACTGCTTTATTAGTCTTTATTAGCTTTCCCTCTGAGAGGCAGATGAAAAAAAAGTCATTCTGTAATTGCATCAGCATTTTTAACATCTATCACATTTGGAGGATTGGCCAGGATGAACTTTGTGGGGAGGCCACTCAGACTACTGGGCTGCAAGCCCCTTCTGTCTAAGGAGGGTCTCTGGGAGAGCTCAGGGCCACTGGGCAAGTGCGGCCTTTCTCGAGGGCTGTCAATCAAACAGGAACAGCAACTTATGATGGACAGATCAATGGCTGGCTTCTTCCTCTGGGAAGCACTCAGGGGCAAAAATCTGGAAGCAGAGCTACAATTCCTTTGAGGAGAAATACATCCAAGGAAGGAGGAAATTTTATCGATACTCAGAATACTAGGGATCGGGTGAGGCCCCTCTCCATTTTCACCTCTGTGTATACTCTACGGGTACATACATGCTCACACACATAGACCTACTCACATACATGCCCAACATACACACACACACATGGAAATACAGAGTGTACAAACACACACACACACCCCATGATCTCCCTTTCCTCTAATCGTGCCCTTCTCTAGTTAAGGCTGCAGTTCAGTCCTGAGCTTCTGGTGACAACAAAACAAACAAGAAGTTCACTTCTATGGTTTGTGATGCTGCAAAAACTCCAAGTGGAACTAGAGGCCCAAGAAACACATGCTGCCCAGCTTGATTCTCAGAAGAGGAAAACGCTCTGCAGGTGCCAATAATGGTGCGGCTGGAAGAGGCTGGAGAGACCAGCCACTGCAGAGGAGGACACAGAGGTTTATCAGCTGATGCCTTCTGGGCCCAAGATGCCACACAGAGGGACAGTCCCCAGTTCCAACTCCAGTCACTACTCAATAAATCCGCACCTTCATCCTTCCACTTCTGCACTTGTCATGTAAATACTGCCTCCACAGGACAGACGCAGTCTCCAAAAGCAGAGATGTGTGTTTACACTTCCACCCTTTCCAAGCAAGTCACTACCTGTTCCAGGTGGATTGAAGAAGGAAAAGAAAGAAAGAAAAAAGAAACCCACGTTCCTTTGGATGGAGGTTATTTCCCATCTCAGTAGGAAGCAGCTGTTCACCCAGATACCAATGGGCTGGTTCCTTTGTTCAAACAAAAGGTTTTCCTGAAAGCGGCGGGGAACCAGAGGGCAAGAATTCTCAACAAATGTTTTCTCTTAGTGAAAGCAGGAGGTACTCTGCTGGGAATGTGGTCCCCTGGTTTGACAATTCTGGAAACGCAGCTATCAGGGAGGACTGAATGCGTGTGCTAGTGGTTTCACCCAAGGAACCCTTTTATATCCACTTGGCTTTGATTGGCTATTTTTTTCTCCATTGAATGCTGTTTTAAGTTCACATCCCTCAAGATGAAGAGCATGTGGAGGAGTGAACTTGGCATCCATAACGTGCTGCCTGAGTGTGCCCCAATGCTCCCAGCAGATGGCTTATTGAAAACTTTTTGGAAAACCAACCAAGTAAATGCCTTTCAAAGTCAGCTTCACTTCCCCCAAGAATAAAAAAATTAAAATAATGGAATGAACCCCCAAACAGCATTACATTTAAAAGTCAAAAATGTCCAGCATAGTACCTGGCAGGCAGAAAGCAACATAAATAGAAGGCCCCCTCACTCCAGCATTCAATTAAGACCAGCTCCCATGCCAGCTGCAATTTATAAACAGATACACTGGCACGGACACTCCTGAAAAATGGGATAGGTCCGTTTACTGAGCACCTACTATGTGCAAAGCACTAAGCTAGCTGCTTTCCATAAGCATTATATGTTGCCCTGAGAATACAGTCAGACCCACAGTATTATACAAAGGATGCCCAGGTTACTGAGCCACGGTCATTCAGGAAATAGCAGGCAAAGCCAGAACCGGACCCACTTTGATCCAGAATGCATGCTCTTCCCACTACATTATGCTGCCTCACATGAAGGGGCTTTTTAAAGTAACTCATGGATAAAGTATCCTTCCTCAGAGGTCCTTTTCTGACCTACCTCTCACCCAAAGCAGGAATATCCCCAGCAGATGGTTATTGACCCTGTTTAAATAATTACAGTGACACTGGGCAGAAGAGTTGCAACTCTGGTTGAGCTGTGATCCAGTGGCCAAAAGTCCTGTCTCTTCAGGCAGTGAAGGCTGCCCTTGCATGACTTTGATCCACTGGTCTGCGGTGCGTTCAGTTCTGTAACACATTTGCCAAACTCAAGGAAGGCGATGATGACAATGATAACATCATTGTTCATTTTAAATCCCCTTTACACAGAGAAGCCAGATGTCAAGGGGTTCCTTTTCAAACCCAACACCCACCAAGTACATATTGGATAAATTTAGACATGAACAAAAGAATACTTGATACATAAAGTCATCCAAATGATGGACTATCATGAAACCATTAAAATCAGTTTTCAGAGGATAGTTCACACCATAAGAAAATGTCCACCACATGCTGTTAATGAGCAATGAGAGTGTTGTAAAAGCAGTATCATCACTATTAGGAAAAAAAAAATCTGTATACATATAAAAATGTATAGAAGGAAATGAAATTGATGGTTACCCTTGGTCGATGCAGAAGGTTTTTAAAAAACTTCTTCCTTTTACATTTCTGCATCATTTTGAAATTTTACTAAGTTTCTTTTAAAAAAAAATTATTCTGGACTTATCCACCCAATCTAGAGAGCTACCTTTGAGCACATCTCATCTAAAGACTGTAAGAGTAATGACAATAATGACTGTACCTGCTCTAACACCTACATTTCAGCTTACCATCTGCCAAGCAGTGTTCTTAGCGCTTTATAAAACATATTAACACATTTAATCCTCACCACAACCCTTTGAGTTAGGTACTGTCATTGTTGCCATTTTACAGATGAGAAAACTGAGGTCAGAAAGATGAAGTCACTTGTCTAAGGCTCCAGAACGAGGAAGAGGAAAAGCCAGGTTTCAAATCCAGGCAGTCTTGACTCCAGGGAGCCATGCTCTTGGCCACTGCCTTAGGGTCTGTGTTTCACCAGACCTGAACTAAGATCAACAGGATTCGGAAGAGCAGAAAATGGCTCAAAACCCATCTGACTGACTCCAAGGTATATATCCAAAGGAGTGAAAACAGGATCTCAAGGTGTTTTGGGTGAGGTGTTTGCTCACCCATGTTCACTGCAGCATTCTTCACAATAGCCAAGAAGTCGAGGCAACATAAATACCCATCAACAGATGAAGGGATAAAGAAAGTTATTCAGCCTCAAAAAGGAATGGAATTCTGACACATGCTTCAACTGAGTTGCCACCATGGATGAACTTTGAGGATGTTATACTAAGCAATAAACCACTCACAAATGGACAAATATTACACAATTCCACTTATATGAGGTACTTAAAGTGGCCAAATTCATAGAGAAACTAGACTGGTGGTTGCCAGGGCTGGAGAGGGAAATGAGGAGCTACTGTTTAATGGGTACAGAGATTCAGTCTTGGAACATGAGAAGAGTTCTGGAGGTGGATGGTGGTGATGCCTGGGTAACATTATGAATGTATTTAATATCAGTGAATTATGTACTTAAAATGGCTAACAAGATAGTAACTGTTACATGTATTATACCACAATAAGAACAAGTTGGAAAACAATTTTAAAAGGAGAAAAACCACCTGAAGATTGTGACTTTGTTAGGGCCCTTTGTGGGTTGCTCGGAGATCACGGAGAGTCACAGGCCCCACTCGGGTCTGAAAGCTTCAAGGCCTCCACTCCACGAGCTCTTCCTCCCTGGCTCCTGGCAAATCGCACCAGAGAGCCAACGAGGAATTGTCTCCATGTGGCTCTTCTAGAAATTAAAATTACAATGACAGGCATGTTCACCATTTCCTTGCAGAGAGAGGGGAAGGTCCGGGCCGCCCTGCTCCCACGGCTGTAGGCACAGGCACATGTCTCACTCAGGCTGGAAGCCAGGGGATGCAGGAAGCAGGTGAGTCTGGCTGAGCCGGGTCTGCAGCTCTCTTGCCTGCCTCCTGGCTCTGCTGTGCCCCCTTGTGAAAGTTCTGGGCCGAGGAGGCCACACCCAGCAAGGCAAGCCTCACACCCAGCCTGCCTGGCCAACAGTACAGAAGACATGAGTAGGAAGCCTCAGAAACGGTCATCCACGGGACACCCCAGTTTATCCTACTTCTGACCCCAACCTGGGTCACAAGGTGAGGTGGAAGTTCTAATAGGAGCTGAGACACAAACCTGCCTGGTGGCCAGAACTATGACCTCTCCTCCAGCCTCCTGAAGCCTGCCGAGGTCCGTGGCCTGCCCTTTAAAGCCTAGGAAGTTACCTTCTGCTCCCCAGGACGCTGAATAAATATGCTGCTGGTATTTTGTAGGCACCCTAAGAGTGTACAGTCAAAACAAGGGCCTGGGGCAGGCAGAAGAACTCTCCCTCACAGACCCAGAAGCAGAAGTTTGGGTGGACTGATAAGACAAACCCGAGCAAGGGATGACTTGATCCCCCACAAGCAGGATGAGCCTGGGAACCACGCTGACCACAGGCCAGAGCGCCCTCTGCCACATGCTGCCTGTCCTCCGCACCTTCCTGCTGCTCTGGCAGTGGCTGGCAGTGGCCGCTGGGGTGAGAGCATGCCCTGGCACCAGAAGGCTGGGGCTCAGGCTCAGCTCTTTCTCTCATTACCTGTTGCTTTGGGGCAGGTTATTTAACATCTTGGCCTGTTTTCTCCTCTGCAAAGAAGGAATATAATGATTTATTTTTTATGTGTTTGCTGTGATGAGCAAGACTATGAGAAAGTATTTTTAGAAGACACAAGGAAGCTGGACATGGCCTCCACGTGGTGTGTTGTGGGAACCCACAGACACACATGAGGTAACGGGGGCTCTCAGCACATTGAGTTTTTCCAGTTTGACTTAATCATCTTGAAATTACGTTTTCAAGGTCCCACAAGGTTTGCCCAGAACCATGGGCCATGCGTCTTCTGTACACCTCGAGCCTTTAAGAGAGAGAAAATGTGTATGAGGGAGGGCTTGCCTTTCAGGAAGTCCAGTAACTGTGCAAAAAATATGAACTGACAGAATGGGAGGCTCAAGGGAGACAGTAGATATGAGCAAACTGTGAAGAGTTAAAAATACAATTTTTAAAATGTACCATTTGTAGCAAATTCCTCTGATGTCTCTGGGACATTCAATTTACATATGTCTGAGATACCTACGTTTCACAGATCTCACCGTCACATTTGGTAGTAAAGGAAGGTTTATGCCACCATCTACCATGCCTGGGGCTCCCTTGCCCATCTGGGACACCAGGGGCCCCTGAAGGGCATCTCTCCATCATCAGCAGGCCCCCAGGACACTAGATTGAGCCTCCTGATGTGGGGCCCCCAAGCTTGGGAAGGGACTACTGCACTTTGAGGTCAACTCTGCCAAAAAGAAAAATGACCAGTAGCTGATAGGGGGCTGTGGACTGCTCCCTCTTCAAATGGCTGCTACTCAGCAGAGCACAGGAGTCTGACAACGTTCAAAGACACACAGGTCTGCCCTGGGCACAGTACAGACAGAAAAGTCCAGCTGGAAACAAGCAGCCTTTTCTATCAGCCATGTTTTAATTCTTTCAACCACTTTTCTTCTTCATTAGAAGAGGAAAATCAGCCACTTCCGGTGTCTGAGGTCGGCTGGGACCTTCCACAATGGGCAACCTCAAGCCAAGCTGCCTTTGCTCTGTCCTAGCACCTCTTTTGACAAAATGCGGGCCTTACTCAGCCCAGGTGACACTAGTCACTGAGCGGTGTGAAAACTGGGGGCTGGGGAGGAAGTGGGGAGGGCGTGGAAGTGAAGGAGGAGCCCTGTGGCCGGCAGTGGAAAGGACAATTTGACGCTTTCATTTTCCTGCCACCTTCTCATCTCAGGCACCAGGGGTGATGGCTGGCTTTCCATTTCCACCACCTTGTACACCCAGCACATTAAAGCCGCCTCAAGAAGAAGTAAAGGCTTCAGCTTTTAAATTATGACGCTGAGAAACTAGAAAACAGTTCCTCCTAGGTCCCCCAGGAAGGCAGAGAGAGCCTTCCCTGAGGGCCCCCCAGGCCCTTCCGGGGGGGGGCACACTACTGCGGGCCCCCTGCAGCTCACCTCCTTGCTGCCTCCCTCACACTCCATCCCGCAGCCTCCGTGAGCTCAAGGCGTTCCCTTTGGGAGGGAGAAGAGCCTTTATATGTAGTTTTCATAAAAGCTACTCATATAACTTAAATCCAGAATGGCCTTAAAAATCATCTAACACAAGCCCTCCTTCTACAGATGAAAAATCTGATGCCAGAAAATACAAGAGACGTGCCTGCCCAAGTTCACAGAGCTGGAACCAAAATGCCAATAGCCCGGTTAGTAGTCTAGTCCTTTCTACCACCCCGCACTTCCCCAGCCCTGTCTCTGACATAGTTACAGTTGTAAATAATCTTCATCTAAAAGGAATGGCAACAACAGTAAGGGAAGACGACCCTCAAGAATAAACTCAAGGACAGGAGTTTGCAGGTTACTATCCATACTCCCAATGCCCCTCTTACGGCCTCCCGCAGACACCAGTGACTTGTGTACCATGGCGAGGGCACTACTAAAGAAAGGAAATGAAAGAAGCTTTGGGACTCAGCTACTGCAAGATTAGCAGGGCAGTAGGCAGGACGGCGTGTTCCTTGTGCCCATGGGTCTTGCAACCCCCAGCAGGACCTGCAGACAATGAAAACCAGGGGGCACTTAATGAGTGTCCAGAGTACTGACCCTGCCTCCACCTCCTCCTTGCAGCCTGGCTACCAAACTCCAGCACCTCCACCTTCCCCTGCCTCTCCAAACAGGACTCCTCCCTCCCATCAGGCCACCAGCATGAGGGTTCTCCACTTCAGACTTCCCAAGAACCCTTACTCTGCCCTTTCTACAATCCAGCCATAGTGCTGAAACCTTCTATGGGCTTCACCTTGCTTGATTCTCACAGCCTGGTTCACACAGAAGGAAACAGAAGCACAAAGAGGTCCAGACATGTGCCTAGGGCCAAACAGTTAATTAGGGATGAGACGGGGACTGAACAGGGCAGGTTGGGTTTTGCTTGCTCATTCTGAAACACCAGCTATATTCTGTGGAAAAAAAGGGAAACTGTGACCTGTGGCACCGAGAGTGGTGGCGGCGGTGGTGCGGGGGATGGACCTGGTCTGTGCTGTGCGCCTGGTCATGGACTCCCCTCTTCTCCAGCCTAGCCAAGTAGGGATTACTATCGTTGCTCACTTTCAGAAGAGGAAACTGAGGCTCAGAAACATTAAACAATGGTTCCAAAGTCACTGAGCCAGAGTCTGGATTCATCCCCAGACCTCCTGTCCCTTGAACTCTATCTCTCACATGCTACCATGGAAAGAGCACGGTCCTGCCCCACCTCGACTAGGTACTTCCACAGGACTTGTTCAGATTTTCATTTTCTTTCTTTAAAGCTCCAGGCCCCAACCCCCTCTCCGGCTTTCATTCGGCTGTCATACGTCCACTTCACACAGGGACAGACCACTCAGCACCAACCCCGGACTTCCTGAATCCCAACTCTACGTTGAAAGAACTCTCCCTCCAGGCGACTCCCACCCTCACCAAGAGAGCCAGATAGCCTTTTAGCCACAGAGTTTAGTTACACTTTTCTAACTAGAAGACCCCGCACCCCTTCTTTTCTCCATGTGACCCAACTCTAGGTAGAATTGTGCAAACTGCCTCTTAAAATAAAGCTTTTCATTAGTGATGAGAGAAATCCTAAAGCAACAACCTCTACCTTAATCTGTGGTGGAAGGGCAGTCTCAGAACTGTGTGTCTCAACTGGCCCCTTACGTTTAATAGTAAGAGACTGGTTAATGATAACAAGGCAGTGCAAAACCTCCAGGAGGAAAGAGAATGTTTTGTGGAGTGAGTGAGTGAGTGAGTGAGTGAGTGAGTGAGTGAGTGTGTGTGTGTGTGACTAGTTTTTAAAATCAATGCTTTTTAATGGAAACAACTTCACCAAAATTTGTCACAGGATTTTGAGTCCATGAAAACAAAAGTTGAATGAGAAAAAAAAAATACACCTCAATACAAACCGGAATGAACATTTGCATTTTTTTCCCAGGTTGCCAGCACAAATGTATGAAACCTCACCAGCTGGGAACCTGTCACAAAACTCCTTCCCCCGAGGTCACACCTCCCTCATGCCAGCCTTCAAAGCCCAAAGCTGGTCAAAAACAACCGATTGTTCAGAGCCTGAGCTTCCGACTGCATATTTCATGGAAAAAGCAACTCTCTCCACCCCCAATATTCAGAACCACTGGAACAAGGGCCATTTCCCCCCAGTCGCAGCCTTCTTCTACTCTCTTAATGTGGCTCACAGAGGAGGGGTTCCTCACGTATCAGTGACTCTGCCCCCAGCCCCATCCCCCCTGCATACCAGATGGCTTCAGAACCCACCCTGAGCAGCCAAAGGTCAAAATAACAAGCTACAGGTGCAACCACACGCATCAGTCAAGAAACAGAAGACACCCATCCCACATGACCAGTAACTGGATTTCATCCTGGCTAAATGACTTCTAAAGACATAAGAATCTTAGGAGGAAAACAGAAGAGGAGACAAGGTGGAACTCCTATCTCCATGTCTGAAGTGAAACATGAAGGAGGGCAGGGTCAAAAACAAAGTGTCCCCATCCAGTCCCTTGACCCTGTCTGGGTCAGCTCAGGCTGCTGTAACAGGACACCACAGGCTGGGTGACTTAAGTAACAAACATTTATCTCCCACAGTTATGGAAACTAGAAGGCTATAAGGCTATCAGTGTGGTCACATCCTTGGTGAGGACCCTCTTTCTAGTTTACAGGCAGCTGCCTCTCCTTGTACCCTCACGTGGGGCAGAGAGATCATCTCTCTGGTGTCTCTTCTTAGAAGGACACTAATCCCATCCTGGGGCTCCACCCTCATGACCTCATCTAAACGTCATTACCTCCCAAGGGCCCCACTTCCAAATACCATCACAGTGGAGGGTAGGGTTCAACATAGGATGTGCGCGGGACACCACATTCAGTCTACACCACCTTCTTCTTATCAGGACACCCTCCTACCCATTTCCCTTATGGTTCCATGCCTGTCAGAGGCCTGTGCACGATCATGCCAAGCCACGTAGCTGTCCTGGGGATGGGCAGCACAGAGGGTTCCGCAGCCTCTGCCTCCTGCATGCCTCCCCGTCCCACACCTTGACCATGTATCCCATCAAACCTGGGTCCACATGGTGGGAGAAGGTGTCAATGAAGAAGACTATTATCTGCCCCCAAGTGCACTTTCTCTCAGGATCTCTGATCAAAACACACTGTAGAACATCACTGGGCATATATACAAGTTAATTAGAAACATTTATCTTTTACTTACCCAGACATAGTCTACGTCATCAACAGGTGGCTAAGCCGTGGTCTGCTAACTCAGGGTTTCTCAACAGCACAACTGACGCTGCGTGTGGGATCATTCTTCGTTGTGGGGACTGCCTGCCCTGTGCCCTGTGGGATGCTCAGCCTTACCCCTGGCCTCTATCTACTAGACGCGGGTAGTACCTCTCCAGGTAGGAAACCCAAAGTAGCTGCAGACATTGCCAAATGTGCCCTGGGGAGCAAAATCTCCCCCACCCCGTTGAAGACTGCTGGGTTGACCTGCAAGAGGGCTTCCATGGAGCAAAGCCTGCAGTGGTTTCTCCAGGGTGCCCGCCCTTTCTCTCCACCACCCCCAGCCCACAGCACATTCCCTCTCCCCTCTGTGTTTCTGCCTCCTTCACCTACGGCTTCCTCCTCACTCTCCCAGGAGGGTCAGCAGAGAACAGGCCCCTTCATTAAAGCCTTGTGGGTCCCTGCAGTCCACACATCGCCTGCTCTGGTCCTCAAGGTGCTTGTCTGTGGACCATTCATTTAACAAGCCTTTTCAGAGCCCTTTTCAGGCCTTGAACACCAAGAGGAAGCAAGCACAGCCCTGAGAAGCTTACGTCCTGGGGGAACATGAAGTCACAGACAGATGGCTTCACAGCATAACCTGGGGCAGTGCAGAGCACTGTGGAAGCATAGGAGCCAAGGGCCCAGCTCTGGGCTCAGAGGAGACGAGGAAGGAGTTGACATCCCCCCAGAGCATTAATGTTCAAGCCACATCTTGAAAGACCAGTAGGAGTCAGCTAGGCAGATGGAGCAGGGAGGGCATTCCTCCAAGACAGGGTGGAGGCAATCACAGTGGCTGCCCAGAAGAATGGGCTGCAGGCCAGTGCACAGCAGAGGCACCAGAAGCAAACAGCAAGGCAAATACAATGTGGTTGGGAAGTCAGAGGCCTGGAGAATTCACCACATGCTCAGCCAGCATCTGGTTCACTTGACCAGGCCACTTGTCCAGAGCAGAAGGGCACTGCACAGACTCACACAACCCAAGGGGCACATGTAGCCAAGCAAACATCCCAGTGGAAACTTCAGTCACCCTCCTAGAGTGCAAGCTGTGTGGCCCTTGCGATGGCCCACTCTGCCCCCATCCCAGGCAAGCAAGGCAGGGGCCTGTGGCCTCAGGCTACAACTGCAAGCTCTGTTCGCCTACCTGGGAAGGAGGTGTTAGTAAAGAAAAACCAAGCAACTAGGCTCATGGAGGAAGAGAGCCCTTGAAGAATGTATTTTGGATTTACAAAAAGATGGCTGTGGTAGAGATGCTCTAAATCCTGTTTGCATCATGGGAAATGTACTGTGTGAAGCCTTCGTTCACGGCTTCCCTCTGCCTGGAATGCTGTTTGCTACGCCTCCCCGACCCTTGCTGTTTCTCAGAGCTAATTTCCTTCCTATTCATCTATTCCTTTACTGATGACCTAATTCAGACTCTTGGTATAGGCACTTGTTTTCCCTTTACCTCTCTTACTACAATTGTAATTAAATAATCAATTGTGTGTTTTCCCACTAAACTGTAATCTCCAAACAAAGCTATGGCAGTCTTAGGCACCACATCTCCAGGTGGGCTGCCCAGGTGTGCCCCCCCAGTATAACCAAGCAGTTGTTCCACACTGGTTGGTAAACAGCTACTGTGCCAAATCCATTGTATGCCTTCCCCAGGACCTAGACTCAGTTCAAACCATGCAATGACTTTTCATAATAGGGTTTCACTGTATTTCCTATAGAAAAAGTGCAAGCCCTAAGTAATAGGCTAACTCAGGACTCTCAACTCTTCTTGGCTTTTATCCATGGCAAACAGACTTGGAAATGTTGGGTTTCTTCCCAACTAGCTTTCTTTTTAAAAGCAAATATTATAAATACAGGAATGAGGGGAGAGCAGAGGTGTGAGAGAGTGGATTTTCTGTGCATTCATGTTTACATGTGTAATTGGAAAGTTACTTTAAGGAACTTCTTTTTGTATATGCATGGGATAGGTCTGGAAGCATTTACACAATACAGGTAACAGTTGGGGAGCTGGATGACCAGGGGATGGAGAAAGAGGGAAACAAGCATTTCATAGTTTATTCTTTTGTACTCTTTGAGTTTTGAATCACATGCATACACCTGCCCTGTGCAAAAAAAATTACAGACGAATCAAGTTTTTAAAATTAAATTTTGGAAATGTAAATAAAATTTATTTTTACAATGAAAGCAAAATATGGACATGTTCTTTCTTAAAAATTTGTTGCACTACAGTAGGGTATAAAATGAAAATAGGTTTTCATCCCCAAGCCTGTCCATTCCCCAAATAAAATGATTGTGAACACTTTCTTGTAGACCCTCTCAGAATATCTATCTTTTAAAATTAATCAACCCAAATGGTATACATTCTATTTACCATCTTAATTTGTCACTTCACATTATATCTTGGAGATCTTTCCATATCAGCATACGTAAATATAAATTATGGTTTTATAGGCTGCATAGGATATCGTATTAATATGGCACAATCACACAGCCCACCCCTACACACAGTCTCTCTTAGTTATTCAATATTAAAACTAATGCTGCAATAAACAGTAATGCTAATGTAGCTAGATCAATCCCCAGAGGTGGAATTCAGGGGTGAAGGGTAGGTGTGATTTTAAATTTGATTGCCATTGCTGAATTGCTGGGTATATACTCAATCGTTCTGTGGCTTTATTTTCTCCATTTGTAAATCTGGAAAATATTGATGGGCTATCAGGTTACCCCCGTAAAAGGCTTGGCTAGCCTGAGAAATACAAAGCAGGATCATTATAAGAAACATTCAGTCAAAGAAACATTCAGTTCCAACAGAATTGTGGCTGGGGCCAGACACCCGGCTAGGCTGCTGGTCCACAGCCTCGGCCTCAGGGGCCCTGGACGTCCTACGGCCAAGTAACAGGTTTGCCAATATCCAGGGGGGCCTTTTGGTTTCCGCCTAAGATCACTTTCAGACAGAAAAGGGTGTTGCCGTGAGGAGGGTACGAGAACAGGGGGAAGGCCAAGGCAAAGGCAGTGGGCTTTGGTGACGGCAGTGATGAGAAGTGAAAGGAGTTTCAGCTGCGAAGCCTAGAGCTTTGGAAAAATCCAAGACAATCCAAGAAAGCTTGGATTTCCACTGCTTTTCCCTTTACCCTGCTAGGTCCTCGAGGACCCCAGAGGACATGCCAAGCTTCACTGCAGTTTTATCTTTGAGATTTTTCTTCCTCTAACCAGGGAGAATGCAGGAGAGATGCTTGACGGGGACCCTCTTACCTCTAAAAGTCACTTTTAAATCTTTTCCTACCCAGCCTCTCATGCAGCCTTGTCCAACAGAACTTTCCACAGTGATGACATTGCTCTCAGTCTGCATTGTCCAACATGGGAGCCACGAGCTGCAGGTGACCACTGAGCTGAATTTCTCATTTTATTGTAATTAATAAAATGTAAATAGTTACATGTGGCTGGTGGCTATTGTACTGGGCAAGGCAACTGTATTGGCTTCTTAAACTATAGATGCCACTTTAATCCACATCTCTCAATCAGCCCATTTAAAAAGACAAACTCTCCAGCTATCATATAATATGTAGATGTACAGCAACGAATACCATGGGCCAAAATGTTGACCACAACCCTTGACATCACTGCTCATGTCTGGCAGTATGCAGGGGCACATTACTGTGCACTTGAGCCTGGGGAAGAAAAGACACTTTAATTCTTCCTTCACTCAGCAAACCTCTATTGCATCTGCTCTGGGCTGGGCACTGGAGTTACAGAGGCATGAGATGCTGAGGGAGTGCAACAGGGGAGAGAGAAGGGAGAGAAGGCAAAAACAGGCAGAGCCTCACTGGGGGCTTTCCACAGGCCGTTGCATTTCTTTAGCTTAGTGGAGGAGACAGATGCCAAACGACAATGTGACATGACACAGGGGTTGGCAGTCAATGTAGAAGAACTCAGGGCACCTAAAGGGCATCCAACAGCTGAGCCTCTACCTCTACCCCAAAGTGTGATTGTAGGTTTTATACCAATAATCCCAGCCCTGGATGTCCCCTTCCCCCATCGCCACCCCCAGCTGTGCCCGTTCTGCTAAAACCTAGAATAAAGGACACTGGGTACGCAGTGTTTGTGCAAGAAGGAGCAGGAAAGAAAAGTAATTTCAACATGGGAGGCAAGGGCAATAAAATGCTGAGGAACTGAGGATGCAATTACCTTCCTTTCAAAGAAAACCACTTGCAGTCACACCTAGACCTTTACACTACTTTGTAACCAACCCAAAACCAGTTTCCAAGACTCAGAGAAAATGCAGTGCCAAGTATGAATATAAAGTTATACCTTCTGAAAAAAGAGTAGAAAAAATCCATTTTAATTTTACAACATGAATGACCTGTCTCTCAACTAATAATAATGTTTTATATGAAATACATTATGCATGTAATTATCTATATTATTAATAATCTACATTACTGAGCACTTACTGTGGACCTGATCGATGTTATTTATATTATTTCTAATCTTTATCACCCACCATCCTGCAAAAATGGTCACCAGTGTCATTCACTTCTGGAGACATCATTCCTGCAAACAGTATGTGAAAATGAACTGTTCCCAATGTGCTAGGTAGCAGATAAGAAATATATTACCCACACTTGACTCATATTTGATTTTCTGGGGACTGCCCCCTGACAAACACTATACTTGGGTCAATTTTAAGCAGGCATTCCAACACTTAGGCAGAGGAGAGGGAGCAGAGAATAAGCAATTGAAAATAAAAGAAGATGACCTGTTTCCATGATTTCAAATGGATTTGGGCATGCCTGCAGGTCTGAGAAAATCAGAGCACAGCAGCTTGGCCTCGCTGTGCAAAGTTATCTTAGGCTTAAAGGCTGCCCCTCTGCCTGTCTGTCTGAAATAAATGCAAGAACCATCGTCCAGAGTTTTCTTTTGTGAATGTGAGAAATATCACATTTGCCTTTTAGGAATTTTCTTGGCATGGAGAGAAGCTGGGTGAGTGATGTAGCAGGTCATTATTGAGCACTTACTATGTGCTCCTGACATGTATTATCTATTTTTATGTTCACAGGAACCATATATGTTAGATAATAGTATCCCTGCCTTACAGATGAGGAAACAGCTACTAAACTAATAAACTTCTCCATGGTCTTACTTGAATAGTGGTTCTCTATGTGGTTACCCATTATGGAGAGAGAGGGGGTATACTTTAGAAAATAGTTATGCTGTGTTCCACTCCCAGAGATTCTTACATACTTGCTCTGGGATGCAGCCTGGGCATCCAGAGTTTTAAGAGCTCCCTGGAAGTTCTAACGTGCAGTTAACATCACAAACCACAGCACTGAGGCAAGTAAGTGGAGGAGGTCGCATTTGAACCCAGGTCTCTCTAATTCCAGAACCTGTGATCTTAACTGCTTATCTATGCTGCCTTCCATGTGAAATCAGGTGCTGGCCATCAGTAATAATCACCATAGGAAGTTCAACCTAGACCCATTCTTGCATTCCAGGCTGCCCAGGTCTTCCAGGCAGTGCCAGGGTGTTTCAACTTAATGGTTAACGTGAGTTCTTCGTGAACCACACTCACCTCCAGGACTGTAATGGAGCTTCATATGACTACCCTCCAAGCCCTAGCATGGGCCACACTCCTCATTTCCAGAAAACTAAGTTTCCTTGCAGCAATTATGCTAACAGATGTTTTCAGAAATCAAAACCAGGTATGTTTCCAATTAAGCCAAAGAACAGCTTTCAATGTAAACAGCACGTGGGTTACCCAAGCAGCCCTAGTCCATGTTGAGACATGCAGAAAAACCCTTTCAATACTCAACTTGAAAGTAAGTGCTTGCGTTGTTATCGTTTAAGGCTTCAGCTGTACCACAACTGTGTGTCCTGCCCCTGAGTCTCTATCCATTCTCCACTCCCTTCTCTTCCCTGCTGTTCCTCCCCATGTGACAGCAGAGAACCGCTGCAATTATCTGGGTACTCAGCTGGACAGGAATAAAATGAATAGGGTCTGGCCTGTGCACTGATTACTTCATCTGTTGATCTCAAAGTAATCAGACCACTGGGAGGAAATCATTCCACGACCCACATCTCCCTAGGTTGATATAATTTCACCCTCTTCTCGGCATGTAACATGAATTCCCTTTCCCAGCCCTCCCTAAAGGCCAGGAAAGTGCTGTGCCCACAGGGACTCCCTCAACAATGAAGAACAAAATGGGTACCAAACATGTTCACTGTGAGCCTGCAGGGCAGGGCGGTGGAAAGGGGCACATCTGTAGCCCAGAGCCCATACTGCCCCCCCCAGGTTCTAGTGGTTTGCCTTTGTTCACAGTGAAGTGGCCGTGGCCACCATGTCACGGGAACCGCTAGGAGGCTTCTCTCACCAACCATTTCTGGTTCCAACCAGCTGTGACCTTAGGCAAGCAACTTAAAACCACTCAGGGCTCAAGCTTTTTTCCTAGATCCTGAGACACTGCTTGCTCCCCGGGGTCATGGTGGCCAGCAAGGACACCCACCCTCCTCCCAGACCCTCATACTCATGCTGCCCTCACAGACACGCAGGCTTTGGCTGCCATTGTTTCCAAACTGGTGGGCCTTTTAGTGAAAAACCTCTTGGAAAACAGCAAACCTAAGATAGACCGATCTCTTTAAAATGAAATGCAACACACACAGCGGACACAAACCACAGATACACACTTAATCCAAAAGGAAAGGAGGAAATACCTGAATTTATAGTTCTTTTCAATTTCACACTTGTGCAAAAAATTTATTTTTTGATCTTTTCAGCTCCACTATAACAATCAACCTCCCCTATAATTACCAAGTGAACACTGCAAAGGTAACTTGATTAATAACACATATACCAATCCTATAACAGCACAATTATTTGCTGAAATGTAGTATGGTACCAGTTTATGGACACAGTAGAGGCAAAGAAATAGAGTATAGCCCCCATGGAAGGCAAGGCGGAAGAAGAGTGAGGAGGGAAGACATCAGCATTCCGGGGAAGGTGAAGGCTGGCAGCCTCCGTGCCTGCTGGTGCTCACAACTCCTGCCTCCTTAAAGGGCCAGGTTTCCTGATGTTTGCTGAGCACCACTTCATATTCATATGTGAATATTCAGGAACTAACGTGCATCTCAACGAGATCTAGAGACTGTGTGGCCATGATTTAGAAAAACAGGCTTGTTTTACATCTTCCAGAGCAAAGGCAAACAGATCTTGTCCCTAAGCAATGCCTGGCTTCCTTCTGGCTTGGTTCTGAAATGCAGAGAGGATTTCTACCGCCAAAATACCAGAGGGAGTGACCACTAGTTTTAACATCACGATTCTTTCTAACAAGCTTTCTTTCAAAAGAAAAGTAACATTTCTCCCATATTCCTGCAGAATTCAGAGATGTACTCTATAGGAAGATGCAAACAGGAACATAGAAAATGTGGGTCTAATCTTTAAGAGCCCAGTAGCCTCAGGCCACATGTGACATCACCTATCCTGCTGGGTTGCACAGGCCATACATCCAACCCTTGGCAATCCTAGGCCTCTTGGGCCAGACACCACAGTGCTGGTCTTGACAGAGCATCACGCCCAGAAGCCAGCCAAGTGAACAGCCTTGATTAAAGGAATAATCACTCCAGGTAGCAGAGTGAAGGGTAGAGAATGTTCAGCTGCAAAAGGGGGACAGCAAAGGTGGCAGGGACTAAATATGACAAGCAGAGGGAGAGGCCACCGTGCTGGAGTTGGGACCTACCAGTTTACCCACCTCGCGAGCAAGCACACTGCTAGCATCCTAGCGAAGCCAAGAACCGAAAGATAACAAAGCCACAGCTGTGGGGATGGAAAAGGACAGGGGACAGCCTTTGAAATGCCCATGTCATTCAACAGAATTTACTTCACCTTTAAAACCCCAGAATACAGGTCTATTCCCCTGTGACTTCAAAATCAAATCTTAAGAAGGAGCAGCCCAAGTCCACCCCAAGAGAATAAAGCAAAAATGTCAAACTAGAGAGTCCTGTTTTCAGAACCATGGGGACCGCTGTAGGGTGGGTAATCATAGCATCTGGTGGCTTGACCTCTAAGCTGGAGGCTACAGTGTCGGGAGGGCCACCCTGCTAGAAAAGCCATTCAGCCCAGGAAGAGCCAGGGCTGCAGTCCCAAGACAGGAGGGTGAAGCCAGTAAAGACTGGGTGACAGCCAAGGGTCAACCCAGGCTGCTGTGGCCACCTGCTGATCCCAGAGTGACATTCTCAGGCAGTGTCAGCAGAGACCCCCACCCCCGAGACTGGTGGTGAATCACATGTGCAGGCTCCATCTACTCCCCAAACCCATGTATGCAGATGGCCAACTCCTTACAGCCAGGGAAGTCTCCCAAGGAAATGGGGTCCTAAGAAAGAGGGTGAGGGCTGGCACACTCCCACTAATCCATCCTGCTGACACTGAAAAGGGCCTTTAGAGGCTGGAAGCATGTATTTTTACCAGCTGGCAGCAGCACGTCCCTTATGCACACCAGCTCTTCTCTGCCCTCCTTCTAGGGGCCCAAAGCAGCAGGGCGTCCCAAATTCTAGGCCCACCTGTGCCAGGTATCAAAGTTTATTGGCAAGAATTTACTAATCTGAAAGGGAATGTTTCAGGGTTATTCTTAGAACCTATGGGCCCTCCTAGATGCTAAGCAAATCACTATTTTACCATCATTACAAAGGGTCAAAGATTCAAGGTGGAAGGGTTATTGGCTCACTAGGGCTGCCGTAACGAAGTGTCAGGCTGGGTGATTCCAACAACAGAAGTGTGTTGTCTCACAGTTCCAGAAGGCAGAGACCAAGATACTGACAGGGCTGGTGCAAACAGAAAAGAGAGCTGCTTAGAGAATCAAATACCATGATTTGGGTTTTCATAGCCCATAAGAGATTTGACAGCCAAACACAGTAGTTCACTTGCTTACAGATTCCCAGTTCTTGCTGCAAAGGGTGTAAGACTCTATATCCCAGAAGAGAACTTGATTCCAAACAGACTCCTTACGTAAAGCACTCAGAAGAATGTATGTGGGTTCTAGTCCAAGTTCACCAAACAGTCTAAATATGAGAAGGTTAAGACCTTGCATTTTCTCTCAGATGATCTTTCCTCCATCAGCAATTTTTTCCCAACTTATATAAAACTAATTTTCCTGACTTGGCTCTAGAGAATCTACATCCTCATTTGATGAGGAATCCTGAAGCTTACTGTCAGAGTTGCCCTGCTGGGGAACATGCCAGCCAAACTGCTTCAGAGAACTCCCCCCATGCTCTGAAACGCCAAGCTGAGCCCTGAATTCCTCACTTATTTTTTTTACATGTGGACCACAGTCTGGCTTTGCCATGGACAGTCCAACAGCTGGATTCCATGTGGGGCTGGTGGGGACATTAGTGCTCGGGGCACAACGTTCACAAGTTTGAACCACGCTGAGTCTCCTCTACAAACAGAAGAACTCTGCTGTGCATTAGCCCTGGGGGAGCATCCAGGGGGTGGGGCTTATCCCTACTTGCTCTCAGTCAATTTAAAGTCCCTGAGTGTCAGGAGTCCCCAGGACACCCCCAAGCTTGGTAGGAAGTGAACTGGAAGGCGCATTCACAGGACTCAGCATAGAGTCACACCCAAGGTTACAACTGATTATGAAAGCAGAGAAGGGAAAGGGCTGGTGGGGCAAAGTCCAGGGCACCAGGCACAAGCCTCCTTGCCCAGCAGAGTCCCACAGGGCCCGCTCCACTCCTCCAGCGGCCAGCCATGCCCACAGCTGTGAGGCGTGTCTATCAGGGAAGCCCATTAGAGACCTGGTATCAGGATTTCTTCCTGGAGGCCGGTCATGCAGGCACTCTCTGCCTGGAATGTAGCAAATTTCCAGGCTCCCGGAAGGAAAGCAAGTGTTCAATATAAACCATCCTGTTTGCAGGCGGATTAGGCACGCGGAGCCACGTTCAGCGCTTAGGGAAAGTTTGATGTTGACGTACGGAACTGTTTACAGTCCAGCTCGCACATGCGGGCCAAGGGTCAACCTTTCAAATAGCCCTTTCTAAGGCTGACAGTCTTGGGCCTGCACAAGTAAACCAAGATTCAGGCCAACGTATGTGGATCCCAGACCATGGCTGCCTTAGTATCATCCTTGTTGATCTTAGCCGCGAGGCCTTGATGTCAGAGAAGCTCTCGTTTGTAGCTGGCCCAATTGGACACGTACACCATCTTCTTTATAAGCTGTGATGCTCATTCTTTGTACATGCTTGGCAACTCCTGCCAGAGTTATTACGGGACATCAGAAAATTTCTCAGGACCAGCAGGGTCCTGAAAGACCATCTGGTTCATTCCCTCAGGATACAGATGTGGAAAGAGGTCCACAGGCAGGAGAAGTGACTTGTCCTGGGTAAGTCTGGATTTGAAAGCTCCCTTTTTTCTTCTGCCAGATTCTTCTGGCCCTGCCACTGACCAGGCCATCCATGGCCTTCGGGCATGACCCACAGGCCTGCGGAAAGGGGAACAGGCCAGCAGTGTGGAGGCCTGAGCCCAAGGAGTGGCCTGTGTGGCAGGGCCTGATGAAGTCAGGGAGGAGTGGCCAGCAGTTCTGGATCAATAAACAAGAAGTCGTGGAGCATGCCAGGTCAAGTCCAGAGCATCTTGATAAACACGGGGTCACCCCACAGGCATCTTGAGCCTTGATCAGCAAAGCCCTCCAAGAAGCAGTCAAGCAGCCACCCATCAGTTTGAAGCCAGCCGCTTGGAAGCTGTGGCGGCCCACGGCCAAGCAGCCAGCTGGCCATGGCCCCAGGCAAACAGGCTGTAATACCATCCCAGGGCAGCGGGAATGCCGATCAGCAAAGGAAACAGGAGGCAACAGACACATACAGTAAAGGATCAAGGGTGGGGGAGCGTTCACCCCAAAGACACACCGGACACTAGGATAAGACTGGAAAGACTGGATCGAACGCACCACTGGAGGAAGGGTGCCTACATGCCGTGTGTTCTCCAAACAGACCCCCAACCCCACCCCAATTCTTCATTCTCCCACACGGAAGGGAAGTAGACATATGGGAACGTGTACTGGATTGAAGAGACTCTAGCTCAGTCTGGCTATCATCTCAATTTGAGGAGATACAAAGCCAGGCTTTCTAACATGTGGACTGGGAAACAGAGTCAGTGGTTGAAAAGGGAAGCCCAGAAGGGAGATGGAGAAAATGCCCTGGTTCCCTACAGCCCCTCAGTGTGAGGTCCCTGTACCTCATCGCACCTCTCCTGCCCCCCCTGCCCCTTTGTGCCTACTCCTGGGGCTCGTGTCTGTGACTTGTAAGCAAAACAGGATTAATGAATATCAATTTGATTGGCTGACCAGTTCGAGGCTTGCAGAGTTAGCTTTCTCACTCTGTAGGTATGTCCCAGATTAAAGGAGTCTAAAAAGACAGGGAAGGGGTGGGAAGGCCCAGTAGGTGAGATGTCTGCCCTCAGTGCTTCCCCATCCTGATCCTCTGGCTCAGAATCCCACAGTGACAACGTGGGGCCCTGGAGCCCGGCTGCCAGCTCTGACGGCTGCCTCCAGCCCTTCAGTGCTTTGAGACCTGAGCATCTGGTTTAACTCCTCTGGACCTCAGTGTTTCTGGTCTGTAAAATACCTCATCGTACAGGCCACCATCCGTTTTCCAAGATGGGGCCAGATGTGGGTTAGAATGTCCCAGATGTTAGAAAGGTTAACATGGTGCATGTACTGGATATTACATATCATCCCCAGCAATTTTCTGCAGAGCAATGTGTGAACAATCACATGATGTGTGGGTAAAAAATAAAACAAAACACAATACACTGCCTCACATCGGTTCAGCTCAGGGTCTGTAATCAAAGAAGTTTGCACCAAACCAAAGAGGAAGTTCAATTTTCAGTTGGTTTTTTTTGTCATTTTGGGTTTTTTGGACTCAGAACTGAGGATTAGGGACGGTGGCTCTATATTTATCTCATCAGCGGATTACACAGGTTAATCCAGGTTCAGCACTTCGCACAATGACTGCTACTGCCTGTGATTACATCACTTTGTGTCTGTATCTCTCACTAGGCTGCAAGCCCCTGAAAACCCAGAGATACAATCTTAGTCGTTTTTTTAATCCACCTGAGCACCTACTAAAGTGTTTTGTGCACAACAGGGCTTGAAGAAATGTCTGCTAAACGAATAAATCTAGTTTCAAAGGTACAACTTTTTCAGTATTCAAAACAAAATCCTTGCAGATTACCTGAAAGGGACACTTATTTAGTCATTTGAAGATGTATACATCTAGCAATTCAGATGATAACATCCTTCCTCCTTTCAATTTACCCCTTTTCGCAGCATCTTTGGTTACTACAATGCTCTCACAACTTTAAACAAACAGCAGTAGAGGCAGTAAGAGTAGCAACTTACATTTAGTGAGAGCTACAGTGTGCCCAGTGTTTTTTAAAGAACTTAATATGTATGGACTTAATTGAATCCTGTCAACCACTTCTTAAAAATTTGCCCCTTTTTACTGACACGGAAGCAAGGTAGGCAACTCACCCAGACACCCAGCTAGTTAAGTGGTAGCTTTCAGACCCCAAAACCTCTGCTCTCAAGGTCTTTCACACAAAGTTGGCATAAAAACCCTTGACCCCTCTTAGGGGTTGAATTGGGTCCTCCTTGCCCCCTAAAAACAATGTTGAAGTCCTTAACCCCCAGCACCTGTGAAGGTGACTTAATTTGGAAATGAGGTCTTTGCAGATGATCAAGTAAAATGAGGTACTTAGATGGACCCTAATCCAATATGAGTGATGTCCTTATAAAAAGGGACATTTAGACACAGAAACACGCATACAGGAAGAACATGACTGAACACAAAAGCAGAGATGGACTGATGCTTCCACAAGCTGAGGAATGACACAGATGGACTGCAAACCACACAGCGAGGGACAGGTCCTGGAATGGATGCTTCCTCCCAGGCCTGAGGAATCAGCCTTGCTAACACCCTAATCTCAGCCTTCTAGCCTCCAAACCGCAAGAAAAAGAATCGCTACTGTTTAAGCCCTGCAGTGTGTGGTGCCCTGTACGGCAGGCCCAGGGGATGCATACAAGCCCATCAAGCTGATAAAAGAAGCTGACGGGAACCAGCAAGGCCAATGTCTGCTTCGCACAGATATTCCTGCGGAGGCACACATGCAACATGTGCCCTTGCTGGACCGAAGAGCACGAGTTACAGGACACTAGGGCTTCCTGCTCACCACCACGTCACCAAATCCTGCTTCCTGGTGTTTCAATGACTATTTCTTTCAGAACCAGTCATGCTACCCACTAGCTCCACTAGGGAATTAGCACAACCCCTGCCCAGGAGCGCATGCCCGCTCACATTCAACCCTCTCCACTGCTCCAGCCGCTGGTGCTCTCTACCTCCCAGGGGAGAGGAGAGGCCCAGGAGTGTGATTCAGAGATGACAGCTGACAGCCAGGGACTGAGGCCAATACTTGCAGTTCTTCGGTAAGCTGCAGGAGGGAGTGAGAGGTGGCCCATGTGGGATATCACAGAAGGAGTCTGGGAGGGGGTCCTTCAGACCCCAGGACCTTGGCTTCACCCTCTGACTGTCACTCACAGTGAACCTCTGGCTGGCTCCACATGAAAAACCTCAACTAGATCATAAATGCATTTGAATGAGATTTTATACCATCTGATATTATAGCTCCCACTAGATTTTAGGGTTTGTCATCTGAGGCCCTCCGATCTAAATCTCTCTGCACGTGTTTCTGTCATACTGGGGCTCTTCCCACACACGTGTGCCCCCCGCCCCACTCCTGTCCAGGCAGGCACCTAAACAGCTCCTTAAGGACTCCAGAAGCTTGGCAGTGAGCAGGGACACCCCGAGAGGTGAGCAGTGGGTCACGTTTCTGACCCGATCTGGACTGAGTTTTACACTCAGGGTTAGCTCTCTCAGAAGTCCCTATCACGGAATCACCTGGGTAATTCCAGACGCCCATTGAGGCTTTTGTTTCCTGAGAGGGAAGCCAAGCCCAGGCTCACAGAAGCAGTGGAGAACTGTTCTACGCAGGAGGCTACCGTGAGTGGAAAAGCCCTCATCTCCTGCCTGAATTTGGTTGTAGAAATACCCAAGATACAAACACGTTATGTAACAAGAAAATCCTCATTAGGTCCCACCAAAGGCTGACAGATTGACAAGGAAATGCCTGAAACCACAGGCAAAGGGCATCATTAAGCCCAAACAGTAGCAAACTCAAAGCCCTGCTACTGCCCATCAACAGCACCCTGCACAGGCTGCCTGCCGCTCTGTTTGCACCAGGGAAGCCCATGCAGAACAGAAAGAAATGTCTCAGCCAGACCTGGCACAGACACCCACACGAAGAAACACCGCAGATCAGGAGGAGCACAGAAGGCAAATGCCTGGTATCCTGCAGGCACTTTTGTGTTTATACACCCACGGGCTTGAGCCCTGCTAAAAGGGAGAGGACACTCATCACCCTCCCCTCAAAGTCCCAATGATCATAGGTGAACATCTGCCTGGTCAGCCCTCTGTGGGCAGCATTTTCAAATAGATGGTACAGGAGCTCAGTGGAATGATTCCTTGCTTGACTGCCATTCATTCTTTAAATACAGCTGGGTGTGATTTTGGTAAAGCAGGCCTGACAGGCTGGGGACTATGTTCAGCCCAGCTCAGCCCGGGAACTACTTCGTCCCCAGATGAACATGGGTCTCAGAGGTGGCTCAAAGCACAGCTGCCCCATCTCACAGCAAGATCTGAAGGGTCAAGGGGAAGCAAGGCTTCTTAGAGATTGTTTCAGCTTTTTAAAAAGTAATGAGACTGTCATGACAGATCAGGTTTATTCCACTACCTTTTGCCCACTGAATACAGGTTAATTTTTAAACTACCCATGGCAGCCATCTCCAATCCTTTCTAGAAAAAAAAGCAAGAATCTCAATAATATATAGACAGATCTGGATGGCTCTCCTACTGCAGATGACCAGTCCTGAACAGGTTAGATCCTGATGGACAGCCTCCTCGAGTGGGGCCCCTGCTCTGCTCCCCAACCACACCAGACACATAGCAGTCTCCTGGGAATAAAGGTTCATGTTCAGACAATCACAGGAACACCAAATAGAATGAAAAGTTCACACAGAGTTTTCAAACAAGAAGAGGAGACCTCGAGGAGGCTTTATTGTCCCTGCAGGAGGTGTTGAACTGTGCTGCTCCCCCACTCTGGGGTGCTTGAGGAGTTTGGGGAGCACTGTGCAGGGGAACTCATTCTGCTCACACACGCGGGATATTCCCACTACTCCCAGTTCCCGTGACTAACAGGTGACTTTAATGGCCCACATGGGAAGATCGAGCATGGGGCTCTCTCTCATAAACATGAGGCAGAGGGACAACATCGCCTACAGCGCACAGCTGTGCAGACCAAGGACACATCTGCCGACATGGAGAGTGGGAAAGCCTGGAGGCGTGCTTAACCTTCCGATGGGCTCCCTCCTGCGGATCCTCAGTAAAGGTGCCAGGAGCAAATTGGGACCTGCCAGGGATTTGAGGGGTGACCTGGACTGGCTGTAATTTTCCAGAGCCTGAAATGGAGGCACGGTCTCTAGGAAGTTTGACAGCATGTAAACCTGTCCTTCAGAGAGCAGGTGCACAGAAAATGTTTGGGGATGTTTAATAAGCCTGCCACCAGCAGACAGCCAACCAAGGAACCTGGCTTTTCCAGTAGTTCCTGATATTGTGGGATGGGGCCCAAGAGTCTCCATTTTTAACAAGTCCCTTGTCCACTCACAATGCAGGATCCTCAGAAACACATTGAGAAACTGATGCAGAGAAGAAGTTACATGCCCAGGGAATGAGAGCTGGGTTGGAGCCTGGGTCTGAATAATGCCACACTTGATACTCCTTCTATGCTAGAAGCATTGGTTATTGATGGAGAGCAGGTATCTCCCACCAAGTGTTAGCAATCATCTGTATTAATTCCTGCAGCTGGACATGATTCAGAGTAAACAAGACATCATCAATGGGGTTCCAAACTGGACTCTGTAACTATGTTCTTTGGAAATGGCTGCTGACTGGTTCTTGAAAGAAAAATGAACAGGGCTTTCACCAGCTCTGTTCTCAGTGCTCTTAAATCATCAGCTTGGGCTACTTCACCAACAGTCTTCAGTTGAAACCAAGAAGCATTTTCTGTCCAGGCAACTGCAAAGGTCCAGATACGATTTCTGGAGCTTGGACTGGGGTCAGTGGTTCAAAGGGATGTTTCATCTTTTCCATCAGCCTATCCCATCCTACAAGCCTAGCGATTCTGGCTCATCCAAAAGGATGTTTGAACTCAGGACAATTAAAATCCAAACCAAATCGATTGCTTCCTAGTCCCTCGGCTCTGTTTTCCTCATCCATATTTTTTAAGCCTTCTTTCTATTATATATCATCTTACAAACCACTTCTAAACTCCTTTGAAATGGAGACGGAATCAATAATACTCCCCGCTGAACTCATAAGGCAATCTGGGATGGTAGAGAAGACAGACTGAGCATGACCTCAGTCCCAGGCCCTCCTGGTTAGCTGTGTGACCTTCAACAGAGATGTAGGCTCTCTGGGCCCCACCTTCCTCCTTTATAAATGGTGCTGATGCCCACGTCATAGGGTTGTTGTGAGGATACAAATAAGGTGCTGCAGAACTCTTTTGTGAGGGTTGTACTGTCCTAGCTGTCACCACTCAGGCTGCCAGCAAAAGATCCTATCACCCCTTGGACAAAAGAAGAGAAGTGAAAATGGATGAGAGGGAGCATTTTTTTATGTGATTTCTTCAAAGTAGTGACATGAAGTGGTGAGAAGAAGAGCCCAGGGGGCAGCCATGGCGGTAGCCAATTGATTAGACCAGTGTTTATTCACCAAAGACACACAAGAGGAAGAAAGGGACGTGCAGGAAGGACCCAGAGGTTTGTCCCATCTTTACCAGCTGTAATGGGTTGAACTGTGTCTCCCCAAAAGATGCTGAAGTCCTAATGGCTAGTGCCTCAGAATGTAACCTTATTTGAAAGTAAGGTCTTTGCCAATGATCTGGGTTATCTGGGTGAGCTCTAATCCAAGATAACTAGTGTCCCTGGGGGAATTCGGACACAGACATATGCACAGGGAGAACGTAAGGTGGATATGAAGGCAGAGATCAGGATGATGCATCTACAAGCCAAAGAACACCAAGATTGCCAGCAAACCAGCAGAAGGTAGGAGAGAACCATGGAACTGATTCTCCCTCACAGCCTCAGAAGGAACCTATGCTGCTGACGCCTGGATCTTGGGCGTCAGCCTCCAGGGCTGGAAGACAATACATTTCTGTTGTTCAAGACCCCCTGGTGTGTGGTACTTTGTTACAGCAGCTCCAGGAAATGAACACACCAATCAACCAGAAGACCCTGCCATCGTTATTATCTTTACTACTACCATTACTATATTTTAACATGTCTGGGCACTAGAGCAACACTGAGAAGGGCTGCCCTTCACACCCTCCTTTATCACCGTCGCCCTGGCCACTGCCACCTACACTACAGCTCCCGTAACTCGGTGCCCTCTCCCCACACCAAAGCTCACCTTGGGGCTGGGCTTACGGATCCAAGCACATCCTTACCACTCACAGAATCAGTTCTGAAATGCACCTCCCCTCCATGCTGACCCAACTCTCTGAAGCCCAGTCTCCCTCCCTCAGGGCCCCAGCACAAGCCCCCACTGGGGCGACCTTCATCAGCAATGGTCCCACCAAAGTCCGTTACCTCAGAGCTCAGACGTGGGATCCAAATATGCTCCTTAAAGAAACAAAATATCAAGTTAAGATAACAGCTGATTCTAGCAAAGACCCTCACATCCCTAAAGAACATGCCTACATCTCTAACTCCGAGGTCCGTCTCCACGTCCTTCGTGAGAGACGAGAACTCAGTCTGCCCACACACTCAGTGCTCCCGACAGTCATACCACTCTTCGGTCCCCTCGAAAAACAGGCCTTGGTGAATTTAATTCTACATTTGTGGGGGAAGTTTGAAAATACACAGATTCCTTGATGTTTCTCCCACCAAGAGGGCAGCTCTGTCCCCTCACCCTGAGCCCAGGGCTTCTATAACAGCCTCAGTGAACAGAATGCGGCAGGAGCAACCGCACGCCTTCCGAGCCTCGGTGAGCAAGTCACGCAGCAGCATCCGCTGGCTTCTTTCGGGACACTCGCCCTGGGAGTCTCCAGCCACTACGTAAAAAGTCCAGCTGTCCCAAAAATGCTGTGTGCGAAAATGAGGCCGAAGGTAGTGGGGAAGTCAAGGAGCCCCAGCTGAGGTTGTCTTTCCAGCCGGGTTCCAGCCAGGTGTGTGAAAGACCCCAGGCCCACCCGCCACCTGCCTGCAGCAGCATGGAGGACCCTGCGCCAGAACTATCCACCTTCAGGTCACTGAGCGAAATAAAGGATTGTCATTGTTTTCACTGTTGTTTTAAGCCACTGTTTTGGAGCATGCGTCACAGCTCCAGGGCATCAGAGCAACATTTACGTTTATTTCTCGTGTCAGTGACACACACAGCCATCCCACAGCCCACTGAAAGGAAGCTCACCCTTCCTTCAGCCTCCTACCCCCGCCTCCTCTGTCCTCAGCCCTGCCCTCGGCATGTCAACTTTTCCAATGCCCACATTTATTCTGTTTATGTTCTCAGTAGCCACAACGAGTCCCAGTACTTCAGCTGCCCACCACTTCTAGGCCTCCTGCGCTGCCACCTGAGGGGTCTTCTAAACATGGGGCTCACCCTGCCACTCGTCACTGCCTGGAGAACATTCCACTCCTTGGGTTGGTGTGAAGCCGTGCAGTCGGTGCTGTTCTGCATCTCCAGCTTCATGCCCTGCCCATCACTGCACCCATTGGCCTGAATTCAAGCCCGCCCGGACCCCGGAACCCACCATGCCCTGTTCTGCAGCTGCCTATCTGCACACGCTGCTTCCTTACCAGGAACACTCTCCCCACTGAAGTTCTGCTCAAACATTGCCGCTTCTGGGATCCCTTGTGCCCCAAACCCTGGCCACCTCCTGTGGCCATCGGACCAGGCTGGCCCTGCCCACCCCCTCTAGATCACAGCAACTCCCTGAGGGACTGTAAACACCTTGACAGGGACCCCAACTCTCTCTGCTTCTAAAAGACTTAGACTACACATTGGCTGGATCATTGCTGAGCCCATCTTAGTAATTCCAGCAGCCCTCTCCTGAGGCCCCAAATGACTAGTGTTGGACAGAGCTGTCAAAGGAGAGATAAAGGAAACTGGATCACTCCTCTGGGGTGCCAGAAGCTTCCTCAGATTTCATTTCCCACCTCTCGGGGTGGTGCACACCAACAGCGCCCCTGTCTGTGGGGACCAAGGGCATCAGTGGCACACAATGAGTCACAAATGGCCTGGGCCACAGCAGGTCACCCTGAGCTCCTCATGCTTGAAGTTGAGAAGCACCGCAGTGGGGCAGTGTCAAGGGGCCATAGGCAGGTTCAAGCTAGCTCGGACAGTTTGCGTTCCGCTCTCCTTTTGCATAATATCTGGCTTCGATTTCCCAGCCTGATGCCTTGGAAGCCAGGATCCACCTCACAGAGTTCTGAATCTCCTTTACAGCCCCTGTGGAACACCTTGTGCACGGCGGATCCTCCCTCAGCGCTGCTCTGCTGACGATCAGAGGCAGTCCTCAGCCCCCCAGGCCTACGCTTTGCTGTGCCACCGAGCTGAGCAGCCGGGGATGAGGGAGGGTGCCCCAGCGCACAGGAGACGGGGCGCCTGCCCACCCAGGCCCAGCCCTGAGCAGACCCGTGCCACAATGCCAACTGCACGGTCCTGGGTCTCCTGAGTCAGCCACTGCAGCTGTGACCCCTCCTGTGCAGCCCAGCAGTCTAAGGAGGCAGGCCAGCCTTCCCCCACTGGTTTGCCCACACTCTGCCAGCTCACACCTCCCACCCCCAGAGCAGGGAGGTACCACTCTGCCCCCACATTGCCCGTTGCCCCTTCAGCAGCTGTTTCCTGTCAGCTGCATCCATGAGTGGTGAGCTGTTGTTTCTTTCCTTCGTCTGGTATGCGTGGGGGACACTCTCTCCCTCACCCTGAATTTCCTCGCTCCCACTTCGGAGAGCAAGCAGGCCCCTACTCCACTGTTCCACCTCGCCCCAGACACAGCGCTTCCAGAAAACACATGAGCCAGGCTCAGCCTCCACCAAGAAAGCCAGCAAGCAGGGACCAGCACTCCCACCCTCCAAGCGACACACTGAGGACGCCCACATGGGCCTCAAGTGCCCTCTGTGTGTACCAAGGATGGTGCCATGAGTCACCCCCACCCTGGGCACAGCAGGCCACCTTCAGCTTGTCAGGCCTGAAGCAGAGAAGCAGCAGAGCAGTTGAATAGGCCAAACGGCAGGTTTGAGTTCTGACCTTGCCAGTTTCTGGCTGTGTAACATTGGGCAAGTTACCTAACCTCTCTGTTTCTCCATCTATAAATAAAAATCACCACTTCCTCAGAGTGAGGTGGTAAGGATTGGCCTGGCATATGACAAAAATACTTTTGACGAAAGGGGTTGCATGTATGTATGAAGGGATCTGACTTAGCTCATCTGCAATGCTATCATTGCCCCACTTTTTAAACTCCTCTCATTATCTATGCACAGAGAAAATGAGAAGTAAACAAGATAAATGCTCCTAGTAGCCTGGGACCATTTAATTGCAATCAGAGTGGGTTATTTTGTTCCAGTTTCTAAATGTCATGAATTAGGGCCCTTCCAAGAATTTCTGTCCCTCTTACCTCTCTCGTCAGAGCCCAAGTGGACTGGCAGAACATCTCAGATCACTTCTGGGCTCAGCACAAATCAACAGGCTTGAGCATTTCCCCCACTCACCTTCGGTCCATCTACCATGGGGGCCTGGAAGAAGAAATTGCTTTCCAAAGGGCAAGTATGTGCCCTGCCAAACCCCGCCTCAGTCAAGGTTGACTCTTATTACCTGAACTTTTCAGAGAGTGAGGAAGAAATCACATCTCCCCATCCTTACCTGGGTCTCTTAGTTTTCCCAGCAGGGCCCTGAGGTCAGTGAAATCATGAGGCTTTTCCAATTCCAATTGTTAGAATTTAAATAAATTCTGCCCACAGGACTCAAATGTAATCAACTAGCTTTGTAAACCACATACAACAAAAACAAAATAAACCAATCCTGACAGTAAACCTATGGGCCCAAATTCCCACTGCTCTCTTCCTCTGGACCTTTACACCTGTCTGGAGAGAGGGTTCCTCTACTCAAGAAGAAAGCCACTGCTGATGCCAAGCACCTCATATTCAGGTTGCAGATGCCACCCACAGAGCTCAGCAAGTCTTTGAAGATGGGCTGCTAAGATTTCATTAAGCAGAAAGCATCTCTCCTTTCAAACTGTCAAGTCACACAGGTGAGCAATTAAGCAACTGAAAGGGAAGAAGGGAAAGGTTTCTTAAGGAGCATTTTAAAATGCAAAGCACATTCTCTGTACCACCACCCAGGCCACATAATTAGCTATATGCCCCATGTAAACTCTAAGCCTAGCTTTCCTGACCACCAGAATCCATAAGGGTGCAGCTGGCTGGCACGGCAGAGATCACTGAGTTCAGCTTCCCAGTTTACAGAGGCCTTGTGGGTGGTGAGGGTGCAGACTCACCCCCACACTGCTAGTTAGAGGTAGGACAGTACTCCGGACCCGTGCTGTCCACCACGGAGGCCACTAACCACATGCAGCTACTTACAATTAAATTAATTAAAATGGAATAAAATGTACAACTCAGTTCCTCATTCTGCACTAGCCACATCTCACATGCTCAATAGCCACCTAAGGCCAGCAGCTTCCGTGTTGGACAGCACAGCACATCTCCATCAGCTAAGTTCTCCTGGATTGGCACTGCTTTGGATCAAAGGCTCCCCAAGTTCTTTCCGCTCCGCCAGGGTTTGGGGCTCATTTTTACAACAGACATCCATCTGTTAAGCATCGTGAAGTCATTTCAATAGGACAGGACCAGCTTTTTTCTTCTTAATGAAACAGAATAGAAAGTATCATTGTGAATCATGTGCCAATGAAGTAAGTGTGCCATACCACAGAACTTACACACACACGTCGCCTATATCTATGTACGTGTAGTTACACATCCATGGGCCATGATGTAAAATGTATTTCTTCCTGTGGATCAGGGTCAGAAAATGTTAGACCCTCTGGCACTACAGCACGCTTCTTGTTTATAGATATTTGGTTGCTTTTGTGCCCACTCATCTTCCCTTTTTCCAGATGACTCAAATCAGGAAAGAGTAAGACACAGTGTCGGCTCCAAGGCACTACACACAGGTTTTCCTCCAGACCTGGTTTTCCCTGTGCGCTCTTCCCTGTTAATTCATTTCGCCTGAGTATGGGGCCAGCAACTGGAAGCATCCAGACATTTGTCTGGGTTCCAGTATCCACACATGAGCAGGAACAGGGGCGCAGGTGGGCAGAGAGACCCGTAGCTGAGCCAACACTGGTTCTGTGGCCTGTTGAGTCTGGCTCTTGTACACTTACAGCAGAACAAGGACTTGTGGGAACATCAACAGCAAAGAATAAGAAGTGCCCAGAAATCATTCTTGCACCATTGGGTCACAAGCTCCTCCCTCTCCAGCTGCAGTTCTAAAGTTCACAGAAGCCAAAAGAAACTGGACTATCCTTCCCCTCATTGTGATGGTTAACTTTATGTCTCAACTTGGCTAGGCTATGATACCCAGATGTTTGGTCAAATGTTATTCTAGATGTTTCTGTGAAAGTATTTTTAGATGAGATTAACATTTAAATGAGCAGACTGAGTAAAGCAGATGAGCCTGTGAGTGGGCCTCATCTAATCAGTTGAAAGCCTTAATGGAAACAGACTGATTTCCGGTAAAGAGGGAATCCTGCCAGTAGACTGCCTTCAGCCTTGAACTACAGCATCAACTCTTCCCTGGGTCTCCAGCCTGCTATTCCATCCTACAGATTTTAACTTGCCAGTGTCTACAATTGCATAAATCAGTATCTTAAATCTCTCTCTATATATATATGTGTGTGTGTGTTTATATACATATTGTGTATATGTATATATGCATAAATACACACATATCCTATTCTGCTTCTCTGGAGAAACAGAAGTTTCCCCACTTCACACTCATTATATCCCCCCAAAAAAGCCTTCCTATTGTTCAAGGGTCTCTCAAATGCAACCACCTCTGTGTAGCAATCCCTGATTTCCTGTGTCCATTTCTATAGTATATTGCTCATGTCACATTTTTGTGAACGTATTTATTGTGCCTTGTACTATGGTTAAGATGTAGATTCTAAACCTGTTACCCAAAGCTTGGTCCATGAACCAGTGACATCAGCACCCCCTGGACACCTGTTAGAAGTGCAGGCTCTCAGGCCCCACCCCAGACCTAGGGAATCCAATTTTTAACAAGGCGCTCAGGTGATCCACAACACATTAAAGTTTGAGAAGCACTGTTCTAAATAAAGCTCCTTAACTTTGAGAGGCTTTTAAAAATACCAGTGACTAGTTCCTGCCCTTGGAGCCTCTGATGCCATTGACTGGGACACAGCCCAGGCATCAGGACGTTCAAACTCTTCCCAGGGTCTGTAGCCAGGCTTGTGAACCACTGGAAACAAACTCTTCGCTCTATGAGGACCTGAGACCAGTGAAGTTAAGAGACTGTGTCAGACCACAGAGTGAGTGAGTATCAGGAACAGGACCCCATCAAGGTTTCCTGTCTTCCGCAAAATGTTCAGGAATGAGGAAAAAAAAAGCCATAGGCACTATCAGCAAATTTAAAGTGAAATCTGGGTCATCCAACCCCCACACGGTGCAGGGCATTTTCATGTAACTGCTGTGGGAGTCTAAGATGATGCTGTTACTGCGTCTCCTTAGTGTTGCCATATGGCATGGGTCTAGTCTGAGTTAAGAGGTAATGAAGAAAAGATGGAAGAAGTAAACAGAGTTATTTTTCTTCCAAGATCTTCCCTGGATTTTATCTTTACACAAACCTGGTGAGGTCTACGAACTCCTCTGCCAGGGTTATGATCAGTAACAACAGGCTTCCCACCCAGAGTTTATTGATGGTGCATGCTCCACCTTTTAGCAAGGGTGACTACATGCAGAGGAGCCCGTCTTGGGTGGACATGGGCGTGGAAAGTGGCTGCACCCAGACACTTGCTCAAGAATGACGGGGTGATGTTATCATCTCCCTCCCTTTGGCCTCCTATAAACTGTCCCCAGCACAATTTCTGGCCAGGACTTGCTTAGAATGATACCCCTTTGATCTTCTGCTGACAATGCAGTGGTTCTTCTTAGGCAAATCTGCATCTTCCTGTAGTGCAGGGGAGTACAGTCCACTTAGTAAGGCACCTACAGAAAAAGCTAACCCCAAACACCCACAGTGCACATAAATTCAGGCCCAGAAATGACAAAGAACCCACTGAATTACTAGCTTGACAGCTGGCAACAGGAACTACCCATACAGATGCAATCTCAGCACTCACACTAAAACAAAAAACCCACACCATCTAGGGCACCATGCACATGGGCAGGCACGTGCGTTCACATACACACATACATACACCTGTACATACATGTGTGCATATGTAAACACACACACACACATGCACTGCTGGCAAACAGCCTTCCCACTAAGCCACGCCAGTCATGCCACTTTGGCCCTGAAGCCATCTCATCCCTTGCAGATGAAGAGAAGAAAGCTTTATGGTGTAAAGGAAAGCTGTGCATGTTTGCACATGAGATTTTTTAAAAAAATGTAAAGTCAAGCTCATCAACAGGATGACAGCAACAGCAATAAAACAGCACTTAAACATATTTACCAAACCAAATAATTTTGCCCAGTCAGTGCCAAGCTTTCAAAATGAGTTATTGGAAGAGATATATGGGGTGGGAACTGGCAGGGACTCCTAAACTGTCTCTGGCGCCAGCATTTTATGGTTATGGAAATGAAAGTCTAGAGAGGTGAGGTCACCTGCTGAAGGTCACAACAGCTAATTAGTTGTGGTGCTCAGACACGAAACACCTGTCCCAGCTCCCAGCCAACACCCCTTTGGCAGTGCCACATCACCGTCCCCACAGCCCAGAAAGAAATCCCAGCAGGTGGTGATGAATTTTGCAGTATGGGTTCTGAAGCTGCTCAGCACCCACACCAGCTCCGGCGTGGCTGACAGACAGCTCTCTGCAAAGTAATGGAGAGGTGGAAACTGGGAGTGGTGCAGGTGCACCATTCCTTCCTTTCTTTGCAAGGCTGAAGCCCAAAGGAGCTTCACCCCTACCCTGGGGCACAGGCAGGAGGCAGAGGAAAACGACAGGGCAGCACCAGCCCTTTCCAGCAGTGTCTGGGTTTGGGCCACGCAAGGTAAGAATTTCCAACAAATTACCCTGCAGCCAAGAGCCCTTGGCTTCGGCAGGGCTCCTAGACCTTTAGACACACACTTCCACTTCCTAGAAGACTGACTTTCCCTTTGGGCCAAGGCTGGACTTCTCTGCACACCACAGACATTTGCCAGCACCTAGGCACATCTGTCCCAAACCAAAGCGTCACAGAAGAACTGGACAATCACCCCCACCAAACACTTTATTCTCATGTTAACTGTCTTTCTCTTTTGAAAAGTAAATTCATGTTTGTCCATTAAACCATGTTTTTAAGAATGGAAAATTTAGAGGGAAGGAAAACCCATACTTCCACAAGCCCATACTAACCATCATTAGGATTTTGGTTTATGACCTACTGGACTTTAATTTTGTGGGTGGGGGGGGAGTGTGGACATGTGTGTTTTAATAACATCGAAATACCTGTATATCCTTTTTCTTTAACTATAATTATAACATTAAAAAATTTCCCATATTGCTACTGGCTTCCTATACATAATTCCAATGGTTATTCATTATTTAATCAACTGTGTTTACCATATTTCCCTAACTGCTCTAGTGTGGAGCTTTTATGTTTGTTTCTAGTGTTGCAGTAACATAAATAAAGCTTCACTGAACACTTGTGTGTGCATGTTTCTGCACAGTTATTATCTGAGGTTATTTCCTTAGGAGAGCTCGCCAGAAGTCAACTTCCCCATTTTCCTCATTGTTGGAGAAATACAGGCCCCAAGTGATTAAAGATCTGATAAGGTCAAAGGAACACTCTAAAGACCCAGGTTTGGTCCTGACTCGCCTGTCAACAATTAGCTGTGGGAACACTGACAATCACTCAACGCCTCTGAGACGCAGTTTCCCTTGGGCGTTAGGGGATGGGACCCTCCAAGGTGTGTCATGATGTCCTGACCACCAGGTATGTTCTCCTTCTGCTGTTCCACACAGCCTTCCATGAGATGCTGAATCACCCAGCCAGGCCCCCTTCCACATCTCCCCTTTCCACAGCAGCTGCTCAGGAAAATGACTTGGTCAGAGCCCACTGTGGGACCAAATTTCTTTCAGCATATAGGGGCCATGCAGATCAAGTCAAAACGTGCGCAGCATGTGTGCAAAATGCGGCGGGGGTGGGTCGGTTTCTTCCTCCTGCAGTCCTAGCACCGCTTTCAGAATCCAGGTCAGCTGTGGTAGCAAGAGACCTGGGTGACCACAGGGCACAGTGACAGCGATAAACACACACAGGCCTGCACTTGGGGCCTTCCCAGAAACCAGTCATGCGGGAGAGGGAGTCAGCCTGCATCTGCCATGGTGATTCTCCAGGACAGTAAAGAGGCCACCACACCTGCCACCACCGCTCACATCCCTGATGGATTCCTGCAGCTAAAAGCGCCACATGCAGCCCAGAACACACCGGCACAGAGGACTATATCACTCTTGTGTCTGTCTTATCCATATAGCCATCTGCCATTTATTCTTGGCCTCTTTGAAACCTGAGTTATAAGCAACAGCAGAGGGAAGACAAACAACACTTTCTCCAATTTCCAACACCCTCTTTGACACATGCAGTTCCTCTCGCTGTTGTCCCCTCAGGTGTGGAATTAATGACATGAGCCCCAATTCAGTCATCACTCCCCCTCCTGCTGCATCTGTGGAAATCACACAGCCTTTAAGCGTGTGCACAAGAGACTTTGCAGCACGTTGTGCCGGCAAACACACAAGCTAAGAGTCAGGCAAGCCTGTGTGGTATCCTGATTCTGCTGCTTCTTAGCTGGAAGAACATGACAAAACGCCCCATTTCACAGGAGCTAAGACACCACTGCAAACAGGATTATTTCACTTACTACCAAGAAAGAAAAGCCACTGCCAATTAAACTATGACATGACCTCAACTGTAAGACATGTTCCTGTTCCAGATGTTAAAAGCATGAAAACAAATGTGTCTTAGAATCAATGACATGTGACTTTTAACCTCTGCACAGTTGAATTTCTCACTTATAAGATGGATATGTTAAATGTCCACCTTGCAGGTTAGTTGCGAGATGGCAATGAGATGACACATACCATGCCTGACTCCGGACCTGGAACACAGTAGCTTCACAATAAACGTTAGCTCCTCTTCTCATTCGAAAGTGATGGGCAGGTTCTGGGTAGATTATAACCTCTTTCAGAGCAGACACCAGGTCTTACACATCTATGACTGCTCACCCTGCCCATGACCTGGAATATTGCTAGGTCACCACACATCGTAGGCACTCAATAAGTGGGTAGTGAATATAAATGTAGAACTAGCCTAAAACTAATAAATAACCAAGTAGGGAATCCCTGTTGGCGGATGTGGTCAGTGCGATCTCACTGGCTTCCCAGCACCTGGAAGTGACGAACACATCTATCAGTCTGGTCCTGACTGGGTTTGTGGGCTGGAAAGGAGAAAAGCCAATGTCAGCTGCCAGGTACATATCTGGATACGGAACCCGCCATGCAGGCAGCCATGTGCAGCGGCCCACTGCATTTGAGTAGGCACCAGTAGGTCGGCCTCAGCTCGACAAGCACCCCTTGGTGCCCTGGGGTGCCTCTGTGCCCTCCATGTGAATGGCTGCACACTGAGTCACACAGGCTATGTCCCCCGGGTTCTCTGAGAGCGGCACTGTGCCGTGTAGACAAAGGTCCCACACAGGTGGTGTGGAAAAAATTCAGACGAACACAGACATGTGGCATTATTCTTCCCCCTAAATGCTTGTACCCACTTTTATGTCGTCTGGTGCCCCAGCTCTCTTGGAAAAAAGGGGGACGAGACAGAGCAGGGGAAAGAATCTCATTTTCCACCACCCACTTTGGATCATTCATATTCATGGAGAAAATGACAGGAGCTGCTAAAGACAAGTTTAAATAAGAGGGGATCTAAAATCCTTACTTTGACCTTGACTTCGGTCAAGAGACATTCTGTGGGAGGCACTCTCGGCACATGTGGGCTCACCCCCAACACACACACACACACACACACAATGCAGGTTCACCTCTCCCTCCAGGCTCACTAGCTGGAATTTCACAGTCCCCATTCCCCAAGGAGCGCACACAATGTGGAGATTGCTTTCACAAACTTAAGGGGACTTGAAGGAAAAAAATGAAAAGCTGTAACAATGAGCAAAATCGGAATTACCTATCCCTGGAGGCTTCATGCTTTAGGACCTCTTTAGCCTTTCCCCTCAGAGGAAGGGAAGGCTGGAGGATGGAGAGAGGAGGCACCCAGAAGAAGCTCCTTTCCCCAGGGTCACCGTGTGCTGGCAGAAGAGCAGAGAGCACTTTCCTGGGAAGGCCGATGTCTTCCCTTGCCCAGGCTTCAGGAACTGGCTGGGAGCTTTCTCCTGGCTTCTCAAAGGCCTGAGAGGCCTGCACCTAGTCCCCCCCCACCGCACCCCATCTGCCCTCCCTTGCTTCTCTGAGCTTTGGGCCCTACATTGGCCAAAAGGAGGGAAACCTTGCAGGGTTTCTGAGAGGGCTAAGGAAATGTCTCCTGTGAGCCAGGGCTGCACTCCTGCCCTGCTCTCCCTCAGCCTCTCCTGTGCCATCTGTGCCATCTGCCCCCTAAGGAATCTGAGATACCCCCCCGCCATGGGGAGGGGGTCATTTACCTGGTTGCTCATTCCCAACATCTGATGGGGATTTTGAGAAACTCTGCATGGCACGTCTCTCCCTTATTAATAATAGGGTTTACTAATAGTGAAGGTCATGCCTATACCTCATTAAATTATGCAACATTCAACCCACAGTGTTGCTCCCCATCATCCCATCTCTGGGAGAAAATGATACACACCCAAGAGTTTGGATTCTCAAAAACCCATGTTTAAATCAAGCCATGTTCACGGCTGAACCTCCAACATCAAGATTAGTAGCGTCTCCCAGAACTTTCTGAAATGATGGTAACATTTTATGTTGCACTGCCTATATATATGGTGGCCACCAGCCAGCCACACATGGCCTCTGAATGCTTGAAATGTGGGTAGGGAGACTGAGGAACTGAATTCTTTGATCTAGTTTTACTTGATGTAAATTTAAAGAGTCACTTGTGGCCCATGGCTACTGTATTGCAAAGTCAGACTGGGAGCGTGCCTGGTATACAGCTGATGCTCAATGAATGTTTGTACAAGGGAAGAATGAGTGGACAGTAACCCACTGTAAGTTCTGATTAAGCAAGGTTCTCGTGTTTATTGAGCACTCACTTTCAACAAATCCTTGTGTAAGTCAACCACCTCCTGAGTTGGGTACTTTTCTTATCTATGTTTCACAGATGAAGAAACTGAGGTTCAGAAGAGTTATGTGGGGGCCCCATAGCCATGCAGAATGTGGCAAGGCCAGGGCCCAACCCCAGACAGCATGATGGGGCAGCTTCTTAAAACTGGTCAATGTCTCCACTGATAAAGCATTTGGGTGCCTCACTTTGCTTTCTACAGGATGACACCAAGTTCAACAGGCACTTTTCCTTTTGAAACAGAGCGATGGAGATACGCGACGGGTCACGTTTGGCTAGCCTGTGCTCTCACCACTCAAGGTGACTGTTGACTGACTTCTGGGTCCCAAGTCAGGAACTAACTCTTTGTTCCTCCACAGTGGCCTTTGTCTGAAACCACCTCCAATGACCGCAGGCTACTCTGCAGCAGCCTTACAACCATAATCCCCTTGAACCCTTGCCTTCCGGTGTTGACAAGCACATCCACACATCAGGCACTGAGTGTCCTTCTCCAGGGACATCCATCATCCTCTCCAGTAGACCAGAGCCCCAGCCCAGCACTGACCCTTGGACCATGTAGGGGCTCAACTGTACAACAAAAATTCGCCACTTTCTGACACAGCACAAAACCAGGAGCTGAGCTCGGCCAGCTCCCCTCTCCTCAGCTGACCCTCCTCTCCCCCAGTGCACGCCCCAATTTCATCACACTGGAGCTTCTCTTTACAATGTTTCTTGCTGAACCAATTTTTGCAGCTCCTTTCACACCTGGTAAGGTGGCCATTTGTGCTTCTCTCAACAGGGCTCTTTACAGACATCCTGCAAGCTCTTTCCTTTGCCTGCCCCAGAGCTGTGTCATCTTTGACTGTCACCATTTGGGATCCGAGGGGAGAGAAAGATACAAGTGGGACCTACTGCTGATGAAAGGGGAGGGTAGGATTTGCTAGCTAAAAAGTAATGTTTTTTAATTTTAGACAAGAAAAAAAATTTTTTTTTTAATTTTGGACATGCTTCAACCACTCTAGCTGTCCTCAGCCACTGATCGTAGGAAACACAATCTTCCTCAGAGTGTTGCTACAAACCAAGTGGTTCCTTGAAGAGGATTTTACATCATAGAGCCCTCTCCATCTTCCTTTTTAGTTATTTCATGCTTACCTCCTCTTCTTGGTCCAGTATAAGCCCCATCGTTACCAAAGGTTTTGCCAGACCATTCCAGCCCTCAGGAATTCTTCCTTCAGCTCTCAGGCAGCATCCATTAACTGTAGAGCCCCCTCCTCAGGGGCCCTTGCTACCTGAGGGTAAGGACACCAGGGACCAGTGTGGCCTTTCCTCACAGGCCCCACACATTTTATCTCTAACCTCAAACTCAAGTTCCCCACTCAGCCAAACAACAGCTCCGCAGTGCAGTGGAGGCAGCCCTTCTAGAAGACAGTGGAGCAACCATCTGCCACCTATGCGAGGAAGCCCCTTCCAGGTCTCACTTTGCAGTGAATCTCCCAGTCACACACAGAGCACTTTTTCTAAGGAGAATCCCATTCAAACATTTTCTCTCTTTTTCCCCTTTGTCTTAGTACCCTTTATAGAGTGGCACTGGGCAGCTGCCCGGGTGGCCAACCCTTAATCCAATATTGATACGTTGGGGTTACTCGACTGCCTTCAGCGAACATTTCCTGGCATTACTGTGTTAAGAGTTCATGCTGTACTTAATCACATATTTCACTGCATTGCTGGCTGCTTGCCCATGCTTACCTTCTCTCCAGAATAAACATCACATCATACTATCTGGGGCATTTCTCACCACAGCTAACACAGTGCCAGGCATTCGAAGGCACTGATTAAATAAAAATAAATGAAGAAAAGAGCAACATTCTCTAAACACTAGGCAAAATAAGTGCTTGAAAGACCCTGGAGCACTTCAGAGAATCTTCAGATTGGAAATGCCCCTCTAGGAAGGTTCAGTGCGTTACTGGGACAGGGTAACAATGCTGGAGCCCAGTAATCAGCATCTGCTCACATGGCTGTCTCGCTCTTCTAAATGTTGAATCACTTCAATGAATATTTGGCAAAGCTAATTTTACTTGGGTTGGAGAATTAGTTCCGCTGTGTCTAGTTCCAAAATGAAAAAATTAAGGGAAGCATTTGAAAGCCAAAAAATTCTACCCTAACTTAACAACGTAACCAAATCACAAAAGCAATGCTTACAACTCAATAATAAGAAGACAAACAACTCAATTTAAAAACACTCAAGAGATCTGAATGACATTTCACCAAAGAAGATACACGACTGGCTAACAGGTTTATGCAAAGGTGCTTGACGTCATTAGTCACTTAGAAAATGCAAGGCTTACACACACTCCTTTCAAAAAGAAGAAAAGTTTGCTGTAGTTTTTAATTGAACTGAAGCAAATCATCTCTTCAAAAAGTATGAAAAAAATCTTTAAAAGCACTATTTCGAATAGGCTAGAGAATTGATCACATTGAGGAGAGGTAATTTAACACTTATTGAACTCATGCAGACACTTGGGGGGCCACCCGCTAGGTCTCTGCACACTCCCTCTCCTGGTAATTGTCACACCAGTGCCCCCCTGATGGTATCTTTAACCCCATTTTCTTGATGAGAAAACTGAGGGGCAGGAAGGATGGTTTATGCAGCTGTACCCTGCCACCCTTTCTTATTGTTGGTTAGTTTTTGTGAGTTGCAACACCTTATAAATGGTATGCTTTGCTGGCTGTGATTGCCCTGAAACAAAATATATAACTAATTGCCTATGTATTTCTTTTTCAGTGAAACCCTAAATTTATGCTATTTATTTTCACTTTTGTTCTGTTTTCTTTTTGGTTCTTCCCCAGTCAGGTATCAGAATGTCCAACTTCTTTATTTGGCCCCTTCTTACTCCAATTTAATTTCTGCAGAACTGTACATTTTCAAAGCCAGATATCATCAACAAAATAACCACTCAATGGTGCCTTAACTCAGTCAGATGAAATAAGATTGGTGATGCTTGACTTTTCCTCACAAAAAAAGAAAGCCATTTCTTTCATTTACACAACACCCCAGGGCTTGCTCACCCCTCCACCAAACTGATTGACTGAAATCCTGTCACCCAGTGCTTGGGGGCAGAAACTCAGAGAAAAACACAGTCACCTTTTCAATGCAGTCTTCAGATAGAAACAGATCCAGAAGAGACTTCAGAAATGAACCGGAAAACCAAGGCTTGCTGGAATTTCAGAAGGGTTCCTATCAAGTCCAAGTACACATTTGATTATCTGCCACTGTATCTCTGCTGGTGTGGCAATCACGACCTGGAGGGCCGTGTCTCCACCCAGTTTCCTCCTGTTCTCCAGCCCGTCCCAGCAGCTCTCCTCACCCCTGAGCAACTGCTGACCCTGTGAGGTGGGAAGGAAAGGGCTTACCGCTCCAGGTCCTCGGCTAATTATGCCAAACAAGTCGGGGCAAGTAAATGTGCAGCAGGATCAAAGCTCAACAGCCTAACAGTCTTTTTCACCAACCCAAAGGAGCCTTCCATCCCCCAAAGGGGCTTCCCCAAGAAAGTCTACACTTCCCTCTCCAAAACCAGGGCAAGACCATGAACACAGATGTCACATTACATACACAAGCAACAGGTAATTGAACACAGTTGCCCTGCTGGGTTAATTATTCACGGCAGGGGACGCCTTCTCTTCCCGAAGGCAGAGAGCCATCATAACTCCATGTCTGGCTACCACAGCATCCATATTACCTGGGAGCTGGGTAGAAATCCTGAATCTTGGGTCCCACTCTGAAATCTGCAGTTTGAAGGATCCTTAGATGATGCGAAGCACATTTAAGTTTGAGAGGTACCAGGCTATTGCATGCAGGACACATCCTGTTTATAACCTTCTGCCTTCCCCAAGCATTCATTCATTCATTCAATGAAAAGGCTTCCTTCCATTTGTCATTCAACTAAGATTTATAGTGTGCCTACTAGGTGACTCAGTGCCTGGCACTGTCTAGGGGAGATAAGGCCACTCTGAAGAGCAAAGCAGACACAGGTCCCAGCACAGAGAACTTCCGTTCTCTTTGGGGAGACTAAATAGCAAGCAAATAAAAGTGAGCATCCCAAACTGTAGAGTGCTACCAAGAAGATAAAGAGGATGCAGAGGGATGATGGGGGGGGGACTTTTAATTTGGAGGAGAGGATGGGAAAGGCCTCTCTCCCAATTTAACATTACAGCTGAAACTTGAAAGCGAGGACAAGCTAGCCATTCAACAAAATGAGGGAGAACCCCTTCCAGGCAGAGGGAAGAACCAGTTTGTAAAGGCCCAGAGTTAGGAAAGGGGTTAGAGTGTTGGAAGAACAGAAAGAGGCGCAAGTTGCTGGAGGGTAGTGAGCCCAAGAGAGTGCACAGTCACCGAAGAGGAGGGCCACTGCAGGCCCAGTGAGTCATGGAGAGGAGCTTGCATGTCATTTCAAGGGCCATGGGAGCCACTGAAAGCTTCTGGCCAGACAATGAGACAGCGCCACATACGTATGTCCCTTAGCTGTTGTATGGAGAAGAGACTGGGTAAGAAACAAGAGTGGCAGTTGGATGGCTGCCTGCAGTGTAGGGAGTGTGGCCCACCACAGGAGGGCAAACTGGAGACATGTTTTGACTGACCCCAATGTCTGGCTGGGGAGCTGTGCTGTGTCCTGCACGCTGTGCTGCTCTGGAAACAAAGGTGAGCAAGACCATCTTTGGCTGCCTGCCTTCAGGAACCTGGCAGTCAAGGGGCCTTTGGAGAGAGGCACCCAAGGAAATCAACAAATAGCAGTGTCATTTCAGATAACCATTTATTTGGCAATGTCTTTGTTAAAGGAAATGAACACATACTTTTTGACCAGTAGTTCACATATTTACCCAAAAAGCTGACCGGCATGTGTGCAAAATGACACGTGCTCTAGACTATTCCTTTCATGTGTGTATAAGCAAACAACTGCAAACAACCTAAATGTTGAGTAGTAAGGAACTGGTTAAATAAATTTTGATTTATCCATACAATAATATACTATGCAGCCAAAAATAGGAACAAGGATACTTTCATATTCTAAGTTTTTAGCATATAGATGTATAGGAGTATGTGTGTGTATACATAAAATTTCAAGATAATATTGTTGCAAGACAAAAGGTATATATAGCATATAATACATATGGGATATTAACAATTGTGTAAAAAAGATTTCAAAAGTTCTCACATACATATTTGCCAGCACACACCTAGGAAAATCTTCAAAAGGAGACACAAAAAAAATGGTCAGTGATCGCCACCAGTTGAAGGACAGGGAACTAGAGGACACTTATTCTTCACTCTGCACTTTTATAGCATTTGAAATTTATACCATGTGAATATATAATCTGTTCACAATAACTAAACAAAATTTAAGTTTTAAACAAGTGCATTCTAACAGGTGCAAGAAAAGATGGGGGCACATGCCACAGAGAGCACAGAAAGGTGCACAGGGCTGGGACTGAGGAACAGAAAGATTTCCGGGAGGGGGAGACCCAGGGCCTGAGTGTGGAAACATGAACAGGCATCCATCACAAACACAAGGCAGAGGGTGCTCCTCGTAGAGGCATGGACATACCATCGAACAGGGTCTGTTCATCGAAACACAGCAGTTTAGCTGAAGCCCCTGGGGTTCCAGGACCACCAGCAGCTCTCCCCTGTCATGCCAAGAAGTTGGGGCTTTTCCTAGAAGTAATGAAAAGGGGAGCAGTGACAGGATCAGGACTGCAGTTCTTCAAGGTTAAGGCCGCCAGCAGAGTGGATGGTGGACAGAAGCGGGATGAGGAGTGGCAGGATGGAACCGAATTCAGAAACTAGGAAGGGCCTCATTCCTTCTGTGGAGGAAGCCAAGGTGCAGAAGAACGAATGGATACAAGAGGGACTGAGGAGTTGGCATCAACCAGATTTGGAAACTAATTCTATGGACAGGGTAAACAGGAGTAAAGGATAACTGCAACCATCTCACCCAGACTGCCACTATCTGGGAGAAAGAACTATAAGGCAAAAGAGCAGGCTTAGCAGATGGAAGAGGAAGGAAAGACTCTGGGGGAGGCAGAACAGGGGGTTCAAATCTCTGGTTGTATGTCCTTAAGCATTTGACTCAGGTCTCTGAATTTTTGTTGCCTCATTTGTAAAATGGGGCTAATATCCATCTTAGAAGATTGTTTTCATTGTGAAATGAACTATTTTATATGCAGCACCTACCACACTGCTCGGCACACAGTAGGTACTTAACAAGAGGCAGCCCTGGACACTGTAGAATTTGCACATTGCAGGGAAGTCTCTACAACAGAGAAATGCCCGGTTCACCAAGGTAGGGATTTCAAGGAAATTTTTTAGAAATTAAAGGAGGCTGTGTGTGATTCAACTGATTCCAAGTTTCATTCCTCTTCAATGGTCCCTGGACCAGCCCCTCACCTTGACAGGCCTGTGACCAGTTACAAGAATGGGTCAAGGGCCACAGATCTCTTGCCATTGCTGGATGAGCCCCTTAAAGCCCAGGCCTCTGTTAAAAGAAGGACAATTCACCAGGACTGGTCAAGATGGACTTGTTTCAATTCCAGCAAACACTAACATCTCTACGCCCCCACCGGCCAGTGCAGCCCAAGAGCTGTTTGGGATTTTCACCTTCTGTGTTGTGTTTTGAACCTTTAACCATGACAGCAGAGCAAACCAACAAGACCCCCGTTATGTACTCAAAAGAGCAATGTAAAAGAAAGTGACCTCTGGGTATTTCCTAGTTGAAGATGAAGTCTGGAACAAGACTAAAGCCCAGCCACATCAAACTCCAAGGCCCCAACGTTTTCTGTAATCACCAACTGCTACAAATGACCTGCAAAACCAGGAGTTTAAGAAGAAAATGAAGAAAGAAGCCCCAGACCTACCATGAAAACATGAATGAAACCTTATTCCTGAGCCCTGATTATTAAGTTACATCAATTTCTTATGCCTCTTAGGCTTGGTTTTGAAGAGGAAATTCATGTTGTCATCAAGGGAAAAAAATCATAAGAATTTTTGAAAATAAGAACAGAAGCATCAGGAAGTGTGTAATTCATGCCAATATTCTCAAAGCCAGAACCCCCAAATACATTCATGGTTAAAGTACCAGAGATGATCAGAAAAACAGGCAAATCCTTGTTCCCCCAATTGCTTCTCCTGGAGACAAGCTCTAGGGCTGTTGTGCTGCCTGCCCTAGAGAGACACAAGGTCAAGGTTACAAGATCTTCCCCATATGACCAGTCATAAGCTCTCTCGTAGAGATGGAGCTCAAGATGGACCTGTTTTATGTCCATTGTCCTAGTAGATTTATGCTACAGGATGGTTATAATCTATCTGATATGCACAGAGCCATTGTAAGCACAGCAGTTAGCTACCCAACATATATATTAGATCAAACAGAAAAAGAGAAACACTGGCTAGAACCAATGATGTTCAATTCAAGGCCAAAAAAACATGCAATAAAGGTCAGAAATTCAATAAAATACATGTGAAAGCTGACAAACTGGAGCAGCCTCCTAGGAATTCTGTAAGATGTCCCATCTGAGTCAATAGCAGGCTGGCCTGAGGAAAATGGTTTTCTAGGGAGAAAGAGTTCTACATTCTGGTCATAGGTCTCTGAAGACAGAATTAAAATACATGTACATTTCACCTACCCTAGATCCATACCTGGATTTAAACATTTTTAAATAAAACATTCTTCCCAAGATTACTTAAATTGCCACTGGTTTCTGGGCCCTGTCCCTTCCCTCTAACTCTTCTCCCACATAGCAGCCTGTACCATAAGCTCTGTCTCTTTCCTCACTCCTTAACAATTCCAACTTTCAAGGGTGGCCAATACATTTTCTCTGGCGAGTAGGGAGCGAGCCATCTTCCTGGGGCTGACTTAACTATATGTGGACAAAATACGTACTTTTTCCTCTGGGCATGGCAGCAACGCTGATCCTAGGTGCTCTGAGATTGTTTAGGCTGCCCAGATTAGGTGGGGGGACTGGAGGGTGAGCAGAAGTGAGCTCATCCCCAGTTTACTTGTCAACACCAGGCCTAGCAACTATTCCTTCCAGGATGTAAAGAGGAACCACTGAAGGCTTCCACGTGGAACTGGCCACCACTGAGCCTTTCCTACGCAAAGCGTCTGTGCCTCTGCAACTACTGAGCCCATCGCTCCAAAATTTTATAACTTTTACTCCAAATGCTCAAAGAAAACAATTCCTGGCCTGTTGCACGCAGAAGTCAAATCCCTCTGGTTTTATGTAACCTATGAACCCCTGGAGACGTCCCAATAGATCCCCAGCCCCGTCCAACCACCCCTGCCCTCCTTGCTTTCAGTCAAGAGGAAATAATTTCAGCTGATTGTCACATCTCAGATCTCACACTAACTCACAGCAGGAAGAAACAAACTATCCCAGCTGGGCGCCACAGCTGCTGAACGTCAGGTAGTCAGTCTACAGCCCCCAGGAAAACCGGAGTCACGTATGGGGCGCTTTATTCTGGCGTTTTAGGCGCGCCCTCGCCTCTCACAGGCGAGAGAGCACGCACATTCTCGGGCCCAACACACACAGCTGGGGACTTAGTTTTCTCTCCCTCAGAGCAGCCCATCCCCAGTTGTCAGCAGCTGATCTGCTTCGTTCGCATCCCCGGAACACACGCCTTCTCCAGCCTCCGCGCCACACACGTGGGGAAGCGCGGCCAGGTGGTGCCAGAAGGGAGGAGGGAGGCTCGGAGGAGGGGAAGGCGGGGGGTGAGGAAGAAGGGTGCTCCGAGTGCGACGTGGGTTCTCAGGTACCCGCGTCAGCGTAGATGCCGTGTAAGCTTCTGGGATGAGGAGGAGAAACGCAGCAGGGAAGGAAAGGAGAGCCGGCGGGCGGGGAGCGGGGGAGGGGGTAGCTCACCCAGGGTTTTGACCGCGATCTGCCTGGTGAGCGGCGGCGGCAGGTTGATGCACACCAAGTCCACGTCCTGATGCAGCAGCACCTCATCGATGCGGCTGGTGTAGAAGGGGACGCTCATCTCCTTGGCCAGCTCCTCCGCTTCTTCCTGCGTGCGGCCCCACAGTGCCTTCACCGCGAAGCCCTCGTCCTTCAGCAGCGGGATGATGACACGGGCCGTGAGGCTCGTGCCGAACACGCCCACCCCGGGAAGCATGGCTGCTCAGGTCCGCCTGGTTCTGCTCGAGCTCGGCTCTCCCGTCCGACAAGCGCACGCACACCCCTCTAGCCAGTCCTGCCCTAGGCTCGCCGCGGTGCGCCAGCGGGGGTGCACCGGGCAAGGCGCCCGGGTGCCGCGGGCGCACCGAGCTGCAGGCGGCGCCTGCTCGGGGCGCCTCAGTACTGTAGCTGCTGCAGTGCCCGCCACACGGGGCTCCTGTCCTCCCCTGAGGCGGCGGCAGGAACCTCCCCAGGGCGCCCGAGGCCCCCAAACCCCGCTGAGCCCCGGCTCAGGCGGCACCCTCGCCGCAGCGGCGGCCCGCTCCGTGCGCCCCGCCGAAGCCGCCCCATGGCGCGCTCATGCCCGCGCCCGCGCCGCGGCAGCCAGGGACCCTCTCTCTCCCGCGTGGTGTCCGCAGCCGGCGAGTCGCACGCACAAGCCTCTCCACCCTGCCCGAGCACCGGCAGGCTCGGCTGCGGGGTCCCCTTCCTCCGCGCCCCGCGCTCCGAGTGAAATAAGCCGGCGGCCGCCAGGAGGGCGGCTAAGCCTGCGGGTCGTAGGTCGCCGGGCGCGGAACTCGAGCGGCAGCGCAGAGGCGAAGGCGGTAGCCAGGACCCGGCCCCAGCCTCCTCATTCTGCTGCCATGTTCGCTCGCGGCGCGGCGCGGGCGGCCTCGGCCCCAGGCCGGCTCGGGCTCCGGGATCCCGCGGGGCCGAGGGCGGAGTTGGGGAGCTGGGCTGTCAGCGCCGGGTTCCTGCACCGCCCCCGCCCTAGCGCCGCGCGCCATTGGCCGCCGCGCCCGCCCCCGCCCCCGCCCAGCCGCAGCGCCCGCTCCCGCCCCGCCGCCGCGCCCCCGGGTGCGCGCCGCGCTCGGGCCCGGGAACCCGGCCCGGCTCCTCCCCGGCCCCGCCTCGCTCGCCTCCTGCCCCTCCACTTCTTCCCTTTCTTTGCCCTCCACCGCCTCCTTCCTTTCCTCGCCTCTTTCCAAATCCCGCCCCAAGCAAACGAATAAATCTGTCAAGGCAGGGCGCGCCCCAATAAGCGAGTCGCGTTCCCTTGGAAGATTGCAGCGGGTGCCCCGGCGCGGGGGAGGCTGGGGACCCAGGGAGGTGTCGGTACGCGTAATTACAACCTCCGCTCCGGGAGCGTTTCCTACGTGCTGGAAACCATGCTGGGGAAGCTTCCCAGGCTTTATCTTTTCATCTCGCACCCACCCTAAGATTATAGGAGACCCACTTAACCGATGATGTAACTAAGGAAGGTTAAGTGACTTGCGCAAGGTCACACAACAGGTAAGCCACAGGCCTGGGACTGGAATCCAGGCTCCAGCCGGAGTTTGGGCGGTGAGCCGTGCCGTCCTCTCTCCCGAGAGAGTCCGCTGCTGTCTGCGCCAGCCCTCTGGCCGCGCATGCAGCGTCCAGCCGCCTCGCTCCCCGACAATCTTGTCTTGACAAGCTCTGCTTTCCGGGCGAGACGGGCGCCGGAGTTAGACGCTATTGTGCTCCGCCCCCGCAGCCGGGGAGGGGGCCCCGAAGCGGCTGGGGTGTGTGTGTGGGTTCGCGTCTGGCTTTCCAGACCGAGAGGTCGCCAGAAGCCACACCAGCCTTTCTACCTCTCGCTTTGGACCCTTTCGCCGCCTCTTCCTGCGGCCTCCGCCCCTTGTCTCCCACCTCCAGCCTCTGCCCGCCTCCTGAGCGGTCGCGGAGGAGCAGCTGCAGGCCGAGGCTCTCTCTGCACCCCTGGAGCAGTGGGAACCCTGCGCACGTCTGGTTTTCTGCCATATGCTGGGCATCTACCACATTGCCTGCTGGCATGTAGTATGCGTTCGGTAAACATTTGCTAAATAAATGAATGAATGTTCCTTGAATGTCCGCTTTGCACTCACTTGGTGCTAGGAGGAGGGACCCAAGGCGGATGGGCTTAGAATCCGGCCTCTAGCTCAGTCTCTGGAGAGGTCAGGGTTCCTGTCATGTTCATCTGCTGTCGTCGGCATTCAGTGCAATGTGGCACGTGGTGTGCTTCAACGCATGAGTGGAAAACGTGATGCTTGCAAGGATTTGGAACAACTTGTAACAACTGGCCAGGAGGCGGGGCGCGTGGGGAGGACAGGATCCCAAAAACGCTTGTGTGTGACAATGCGGGGAGGAGACTGACCTAAGGGCTTTAGAAGAAAGACACAGAGGAGATGAGTGCTTGGGGTGACTGCCAGTGGCCTGGGAAGATCCGAGACAAAAGGGGTGTTGCCATCAATACTGACAGGCTTCTTTTCAGCAGAAGTTTTGTAAGAACCCAGACAGAACAACTACAGGGCCCAGAGTAAGGCAGTGCTGTCAGGGGACCGGGTCACATGTCAGAGATGGCACCACTCACGTGGAGAAGGGCACGTGCAGCTTGGCACTGGGGTTAACTTCCAGCTCTGCCATTTACTGGTTTGGGATCTTAAGCAAATGACTTCACCTTCCTGTGCCAGTTTCCTCTGTAAAATGGGGGTAATAATGGTATACACCACAAAGGAGGGGCTGGATTTCATAAGGTCCTTTGAATAGTGTCCGGTACATAATAAGCTCTACATAAATGTTAAATAAAATATGGAGAGTGAGTCTGTTACCAACATCATTTCTTGATACGAGGGTTTGCACAAGACAGCACAATCTGGCCCATCAGAGAGAGTCTTTGAAAGGAAACTCTACCCTTTGCTTTAGTGTGAATAAACACAAACCTTCCATCTACATAATATCAAAAGAAAATGATCATATTTAATCCTCATTAGAAATGTGTAAACATTATCCCCATTTCATTAGAGACAAAATTGAATCCTGGCAGCAACTCAAATTAAGGGGTGTAAAATGGAACACTTCATTTCCAACCCTCCCCCCAAATGATTTCTCTCCCAAATGTCAACAAATGGTACCACCAGCCCACCAGTTGGCCAGAAGCCGTGGAGCCACCCAGGACTGTCCTACGCTCATAGCCAAGCGTCAGGAAATCCTGTCTGCTCTGCTTCCAAATGCGGCCAGAGTCTGACAGATTCTCTGCCTTGGTGGGGACATGCAAGTCACCATCCCCACTACCAGGACCAGAGCACCTGCCTCCTCACTGGTAAACCTGCTCTCCACTCAACAGCCAAAGTGCACCTTTAAAAGATGTCAGAGCATGTCCCCAGGCTTGACACCTATCAGTGAATAACGCCCCGAGTCCTCAGGATGGACTGAAAACCTTTACCGGACCTAATTCCCTCCTCCCATATTTCATTGCCGACCACTTTCCACCCACACGCTGCCTTCAGCACACTGGCCTCCTGACTGCCTGCTGAGCCTGCTCTCATCTCAGGATCTCTTCACTTGCTCTTTCCTCTGCCTGAACCCCTTCCCCTCCACCCTGTAACCAGTCACATGCCACTCTGTATTCAGGTCTGTGCTCAGATGTCCCCTCCTCAGATTGCCTTTCCTGACTAGTGAGTCTAAAATGACTTCTCCGTCATATGTCATCCCTTTCTCTTTATTTTTCCTCACAGCTCCTCTCACTGCCTCACATCATATTATATACCTGGTTATCTGTTTAATCATCCACTATAATCCTCAACAGATTATAAACTCACTGAGATCAGAAGTCTGTGTGTCTTGTTCACTTCTGAATCCCCAGTGCCTAAAATTGTATCTGCATCCACTAGACACTCAATATACATGTTGGACAAATGCTTCTATGTTATTCTAATAACCGTGTCTTATTGTGAGGATTGTATGAATTAATATTTACAAACTTCTTAGAATGTGCCAAGTGCTATGTGTAAAAAAGGTTAAGGCCCTGGAGAAGGAAGGCTTTGAAATCAGAATGGGAAGGCTTTGAAACCTGCAGAGAGAGGGATGAGGGACCCCAGGTTTTGAAAATCTCGCTGGAGTTAGCAGGAAGAAAGAAAGGAGAATATCCGAGAGAGAAGGAAGCTGGAGGAAAAAAAAAAAAGACAAAGCAGAGAGTGAATAATCAGGTTGGCATTTTAGAACCATCATGCAGGACCCATTACGGAGGGTCGGGTGCAAGGAGTGCGCCCACCAGCCCTGTAGATAACCGTGGTGACCTGAGATGCGGGTGCAGGTACCGGAGGCAACACCGGGCATTTTATGCTGTAAAGCAAGGAGACAATATTTCGGGGGCCTGGGAGCTAACTGGACATGGATGGTGAGTGGGAAGGACTGGGGAGACTTCCCAGGTAGGGCTAGCAGAGAAGCTGGGTGAATCCTTATGTCCCACTAGTTCAGCAGGTCTTGCTTCATCAGTAATGGGCACGGGAGGATTCCTCTCAGCACCCATCTGTTCTGAGCTGATAACACAAACCTTGACCCTCTGTGACGCCCTCAGGAACATCCTGTAGTCATTCTTCATGTTCTTCATGTGGGACCTTAAGCCTGGGTCCTGAATCCCAACACAACTGACAATTTTGACATTTTAAAGCAGTTCTGAAAATAAACCAAAATTTTTCTTCCCCCTCAATCCATGATTTAGCTGCCAACCACTACTATTTGCATGTGGGTGAAGATTTTAGGCCCATTTTAATGTCATTTTAGATAACTGTCATGTGACTCAAAAAAGAACCTTCTAAACCTTCTTTTTTCTTATTTTGCTATCATTAATATACACTTACATGAGCAACATGGTGGTTATTAGATTCTCCCATTATCAAGTCCCTACCACATACCCCACTACAGTCATTGTCCATCAGCGTAGTAAGATGCTATAGAGTCAATACTTGTCTTCTCTGTGCTACATAAACCTTCTTTTCGAAATAAAAGTGGAAAGGATTGATTTTTCATTCACAGTCCTAAGATGATGACAAAATGTACTTTCTTCTCATAGTAAGTTGGTTTAAAGATAATTTAAAATACTTTTCATTATAAAAGTCATTTACATGTATTACAGAAATTTCAAAAAATCAGATGGATTCTACCTTAATTTCTCTGTTCTACATAGCCACTGTAAGTAATTTGGCTGATTTGCTTCCACTATTTTGGAAATATTTTAATATTTTAATGAAAATTAGAAGAAAGTCTTGGTTAGCTTTGTTTATTGTTCTTTTTGATACAAAGTAAAAATGGGCTTTGGTTATTTTTAGCTGAGTATCCATAAATACCCAATATCCTTATAAGTTTTAATATTTGGAATAAAATACTTTTGCTCATTGTAGAAATAGAGCTTTGCTAAGTTGAAAACATTGAGTAGACTACTAAAGATCCTAGAACAATTCTGCTAAATAATTCTAATATGCATAGTGCTGAATGCACTCCTAAACTTCCGTTAGTAGAGAATTCTCAAAGTACCCGTAAATCATTACACTTTCAATTTTTGGGGATTCTTTTTGTTGTGGTTAATCATAGCTACCATTTACTGCGTGCTTGTTATATGTGAGGCACAAAGCTGAGCACTTTGTATGCATTTATGCCTCATAACTCTTTCAGGTGAGTACAATTATTCCCATTAAAAATAAACTGCTACATAAAAAGTTAAGTAACTGAGGTTGGTCATAAAGGGAAGCATTTGACTGAAATTATCTGACTCCAAAATCACAGTAGGCAAACCACTAAGCCGGCTGCCTTTGAACTTAAGTGAGATACCACAGCTCCTATTTCCTCCTGACAACAGGGCCCTTGGCCATCTAGCAAAGAGGAGCACACTTGCCTCTCTCCTGTATGTCTTTATTCCCTTCTGCTGACAAAGGTCAATGACACCGAGGAGGGGCTCATCCAGCTGCTGGCCAGGAAAAGCAGTGCTGTGCCTATGCTGTCACCCCTGGGAATGGGCAAGGGGCATGAGACAGCACTGCCCACTGTCCTCTGGCCCCTGGACTCCTACAGTAGCCTCCAGGACTGAGCCTCACAACTCTCTCCACCTCTGATCCATAAGTAATCAAAGAAAGCTTTGAAAAGCACTGGCCATGTCACTGACTTGTTTAAAACCCTGCCTTGCTTTCTTCCTGTGTTTGCATACGGACGGAGCCCGTCACCACAGCCAAGGAGGCTCTCTCTCCTGTCCCCGTCCTTCGTCTGTTTGCTACCCCTCACTCCTGAACTGAGCGCCAGTCCTGTGTCCATCCCACTCACCTCCTCTTGATCTTGCAGCCTTGCCTGGTTCTCTCTTTCCTTGGGACATTCGCACTTTCTCTTCTCACTGCCAGGAATGCTGTTCCTCGGCCCTTCATTCACCTGCTGGCTTGTTCTCAGCCTTTAGGGCTCAGCTCATGCAGTTATCCTCCCCACCCGATGGTGGTAGCTATTCTTTCTAACGCCCCAGTAGCTCTGTCGCACCACCCTGTCAACTCCATTCACAGCACTTCCATAGTCCCGAGTTTGTGTCCTTGACCCTTGCCTGCCCCTCTGGCTGGAACAGAAGCCCCCTGGGTCCAGGGGTCTCGTTGGTCACATGTATTGCTGTATCTCCAGCAGCCTAAAATAGTACTTGGTACTTCACTCCTAACATTATAAATCCTTGTTGAATGAATGATCACATGGGGAGTAAAACATCTTCTAACATCCTGTAATAGCACGGACAAAAGCTTATAGCATAATATTTTGTTTAAAAAGCCAAAAATACATTGCATATCTACTTTTTGTCTTTTTTATTGAGGTAACATATTCATAGCATGTACCCATTTTGAAGGGTACAATTCAATGACATTAAAATACTGTTGTGCTTACAACTGTATTTTTAAGAAGAAATAATTTTAAGTGAAATGAAAACCACTTTTTTTTCTTTTTCTTTTGGTATCATTAATATACAATTACATGAGCAACATTGTGGTTACTAGATTTCCCCAATAATCAAGTCCCCACCACATACCCCATTGCAGTCACTGTCCATCAGCATAAGACGCTATAGAGTCACTACTTGTCTTCTCTGTGCTATACTGCCTTCCCCGTGCACCCCCTACATTATGTGTGCTAATCGTACGTAATGCCTCTTATTCCCCTTCTCCCTCCCTTCCCACCCACCCCCACCCCCACCCCGCAGTCCCTTTGCCTTTGGCAACTGTTAGTCCATTCTTGGGTTCTGTGAGTCTGCTGCTGTTTTGTTCCTTCAGTTTTTGCTTTGTTCTTATGCTCCACAGATGAGTGAAATTATTTGGTACTTGTCTTTCTCCACCTGGCTTATATGAAAACCACTTCTTAATACATTCCTGTATTTTCCTTTTTTTCTTACATTTAAAATAAAGAAAAAACATTGAAATGTTTAAACAAGCTAGCAATTCTAGTCACATGCTGGGAAATGTCTTTTGACTTCAGTTCCAACTCTGAGTAAATGAACTATTGAGGGACAGAGTCTAAATGTGTCTAGCTAGTTACCAGTCCTCTAGTTACTAGTCCTCTAGAATCCTTAGTTGACTCAACTAGGTTGTACAGCAGCAGGTCTTACCTGTGTCACTCACCAAGCCAAAAGAAACACACACTGTTTTAAGTACCACCACCAAACTGTGGCTCCTGGATTTGGGCATGGGTTTAAAGTAAATACACAGGGACTTGGGCATCCAAACTTATGCAAAAAATGAGAAACTTTGCTTCTGGATATGTGAAAAAACGTAGAGCACTTGGCCTCTTCATGCCCACAATTTCTCTAGAATAATGTTGTTCTGTGTAACTTTCTGCTGCCTCAGTCAGAGGGTTAAGGCATAGAGACAAATGATAGAATTGCTCTAAATAAATAGAAAGTAAACATGGAGCTTTTTCCAGGCAGATCAGTAAGCACATAGGAAAACTAGTTAGCATACCAAATCACTAACACGATGCTTGCATACACAGATTGGCACACCAGAAGAATATCCCTCAGTCTGGCAGAAAGTAAATACTATTGGAGAGAGAAAGAATTTGCAACTCAAATTAGGAGCATTATTCCACTCCCTCTGATTGTGGTACTCAGAAAAATAGTACAGAAATACCTTGGAGATGTGCGTTTGGTTCCAGACCACCACAGTAAGGCAAATGTCACAATAAGGTGAGACAGGTGAACTTTTGGATTTCTCAGTGCCTATAAAAGTTCTGTGTATGCTACCCTGTAGTCTATTAAAGTGTGCAATAGCATCATGTCTAAAAAAACAATGTACATTCCTTAATTTAAAAATATTTATTGCTAAAAATGCTTCCCATCTTTTCAGCCTGCAGCAAATCTGAATTCCTGATCACAGATCACCAACATAAATATAACGAAAACGTTTGAAATATTGTGAGAACGACCAAAATGTGACACAGAGACACAAAGTGAATGACACTGTTGGAAAAATGCACCCACAGACTTGCTCGATGCAGGGTTGCACACCTTCACTCTGTAAAATATGAAGGACCTGCTAAGTGCAGTAATATGAAGGGCCATCAAACAAGGCAGACCTGCATTTGACAGCACATCAGGGTGAGCCAGGGAGGACGGGAGGCCCTCATGCAGCCGGGGATGGCTGGCCTGTGGGCCCTCGGGCCCTTGAGGGACTGGGGACCATCTCTCAAGCAGGTCTCTCACTTGCTGACACTGGCTGGGTTCTCTGGCCTCCAGCCGGGAAGCTTGCTTATGCCCCAACTAAAGGAAGGCCATCTGGCAGCCGAGGGGCACTCATGAGTGTGCGTAATCACGGGCAGGGAGATGAAGGAAGATAGAGCAAAGGAGCCCCTGCTGCTGAAGAGCATCGCAACAGTGCCTGAGGAGGAAAGCCTGTTTCTGAGGGTCCAAACTACAAAAATGAGAAAGAAGTGGAAAGAAAGTTGCCCTCAGTGAATTTCTAGTGACAATTCTCCTGGCTAAAAGAGAGAAATAAACCCTCAAGGACTCACATGGAATGAAAGAAGGTCTGGGTATAGGGCAGAGACCTTCCCTAGCCACCCTTAGGTAGAACGCCAACCCCAGGCCAAGCTAAATGAATATTCAGTTCACCTAAATTCACTTCAATCCAATCCAATCTAAGCAGATAATATCTGAAGTTAAAAACCCCTATTGCGTACAGGCAAAGGGGACATATCCAAAACAGGAAGGGCCCAATTAACCATCAGCCTTAACTATGCTGTCTGGGCAGGGACCACTTCTGTGTCACCTGCGCAACTGACTCCGCCCTAAGCTGTTGTTCTGGAATTTCCAAGGGTGAGAGTGTTAACATCCATCCGCCTGCAGACAGGGCTTGGTTTTTCCAGGACTGGGTCAAGGCTGCACCCTTATTTCCCCGGATGTTACTCAGCTTCTCCTTCTGGAACTCTTCTTCCCTTTTTGATAAGATGAGGTTCCTGAAAGATAGATATTTTCCAAACAATCAAAGTTTGTATTTATTCTGAAAGCAATATATTATTTTAGAAACAATAATAGGTATTTAGAAAGAAGCTTCACCCAGCAAATAAAGAATGTATATCTCTTAAAAGCCCACCCAGAACGTTTAGACACTTGACCATTTGTTAGGCCACACAGGAAATCACAACAAATTCCAGAGGAATGATGTCATGCAGGTCATGTTCTTTCACCACAATACACTAAAAATAGAAACCAACAGTAGATATGTATTTCCCATGGCATAAATTTGACAATAAAAAATATCATTCTAAAAAATCTCTGGATTGAAAAAGAAATCATGATGAAATTAAAAGAGATTTGAAAATGAATGAGTTAACAATTCAACTGAATGATCTAGAAAGAGAAAATAATAATCTAGAAAGAAAAGAATTTAGAGGGAGAAATAATATAAAACACAGATAATAGAATCTAAACCAAGAATATTAAAATTACCAATAAAACCAAAAGATTGTTAATAAAAATAAAATAGACAAATCTCTAGAAAGACTGACTAGAAAAAAAGCAAATTAGGGACAAAAAGTACTATAAGCATATTTTTGTCTATAATTTTGAAAACTTTCAAGAAATGGACTTTACAGAAAAATATAAATTATAAAGTGACCCAAGATGAAATAGAAAATCTAAATATACCAGTGAGTACTAAAATAAAATAATTGAATGTCTGGTCAAATATCTCTCCTTTGTAAAGAAAGGCAACATGTTCAGACTATTTAATAGGCAAGTTTAACCAAACCTTCTAGGAACAGATTATTTCTATGTCAGCCAAACAGTTCCAGGTAGTAGAAAAAAGAAAAGTTATCTAATTCATTTTATAAGATCATGTGACTAGAAAAGAACAATATTTTTTTTAAAAAGCAACAAATGAAAAGTATAGGCCAATATCATTTATTAATATAAAACATATGAATACAAGAATTCTAAATGAAAGCCTAGCATATCTATTTAGCAGTATAGTATATTAAAAAAAGCATAACTGGTTTTATCCTGTAAAAATATGTATGACACACATTAGAAAAATGTATCAAATTACTATAAATGATTAAGATATTAAAAGGAAGAAAACCATATGATTATCTCAACAAATATAGAAAAATGTAGGCAATAAGATTCAACACTCATTCATTTAAAAAATAATAGAACTTTTAACAAAGAATAGAAAGGAACTCCTTTAACGTAATAAAACATTTTCCCCCCAAAAAACCTATGATAATATCATACTTGGGGATGAAACTTTTGAACACATTCCTATTAAGTTCTGGTATAATACAGGGGGCCTATTATCTCTCCTGGAAGTCCCGGTGCATGAAAAGAGACAAGAAAAGAAAGGCAAAACATCAAGGAAAAAGAGATTAAATGCTCATTATTTGCAAATTGTCTTCATTGAAAATCCAGGAGAATCTTCAAACTGCAGAAAGAATAAACGGGTTTTAAGCAAGGTTGCTACATACGAGATCAGCATTAAAAATTACCATTCCTTTATACCATCAATAACCAATTAGAAAATATAGTAGAAAAATTTTTCATTCAAAATAGCAATAGTAATTATACTGAATCTAAGAATAAATTAAGCAAATGACATTCAGGACTTCATTTTCCAAATAATACTCATTGAAAAAGAAAAGCAGAATACACAAGCAAAAAGACTCAATATTCTTTCCCCTAATGCATTTATTAGTTCAATATAAAATAATTTTGAAAAAGAAAAGCCAGAATGGAGAGCTGTTTTAGTTATTTATTGGGGTATAACAAACCTCCCTAAAACAACCACTGTGACTCTGCATCTGGGATGGGCTCAGCTGGCTGGTTCTTCTGTCCTTGCAGGTGGTTACCCAGGTAGTTACATTCACACTCTCCTGGAAGTCCCGGTGCATGAAAAGAGACAAGAAAAGAAAGGCAAAACATCAAGGAAAAAGAGATTAAATGCTCATTATTTGCAATGAGCTCAGGGTTGGAGTCAGCTGCCTTACTGAGATGGCCCAGTTTCTCCTTTCTAGGGAGTCTGGGGCCTCTCCCCCTTTACACAGTCTTTCCCTGTGGGTCTCTCCAGCAGAGTAGCCAGACTACTCACATGGTGGCTCAGAGCTCCCATCAGTACTAACCCAGAGCTGACATGTCCAAGGCTTAGGCCAGGAACTGGCATAGTACTACTTTTACCTCCTCCCAAGTCACCAAGCCAACCTAGATTTAAGAGTTGGGGACGCCATGGCTCTGTATACAGGAGGTGTGGTTTATTGGCTAGCTATCATGAGAGATCACACATCAAGATTTGTAAAGTTAAAGTGTAATGTGGGTGCAGGACCAGATCAATAGATTAGAACAGAGTCCAGAAACAGAGAAGTGCTTGCATGGAAACCTGATAAACCTGAAACATGATAGAAGTGTCATTATAGATCAGTAAGGAAGGGAAGGTTTTAGAAGTAGGGATGGGACAAATGACTTTTTACACTACGGTGGATTTCAGCAAGTTCTTTGATACTCTCCCTTTAAGATGTGGAGTGTAATTCCCTCTCACTGAGTGTGGACTAGATGGTGAATAGAAGTGGGTTTGCTTCTAATGAGAGAATAAATGGCAATGGCAATGTGTGACTTTAGAAACTGTGTCATAAAAAGCATTGCACCTTCCTGCTTACTCACACTTTCTCTTTCTTAAATGGATCACTTGCTCTTGGGAAAACTAGCTACCACATCAAGACTCTCTCTCAGGCAGGCCTTGTGGAGAGGCCTTAAGGGGGAGGAACTGAGGCCCCCTGCCAACAGCCGTGAGAGTTAGCCACCTCGAAAGCATGGCCTTCAAATGACTGCATGCCAGCTAAAATCTGACTGCAACCTCTTGGGAAACCCTGACCAGAACCACTGCATTAAGTTGCTCCCAACCTTCAGAAATTGTAAGATAATAAGTGTTTGTGGTTCTAAGCTGTTAAGTTTTAGAGTAATTAGTGATGTAGCAATAAGTAACTGACACAATATCTCACGTCCAAAAAGAAATAAAATTGTATCCCTGCTCATACCTCATGCAAATAACTTTTTAGAGGATAATATTGGGACAGTATCTGTGATTATAGAAAAGATTCTTAAATCAGACACATGCCATAAAGGAAAAGACACTACAGCCAAGGTTAAAAGATAAATGCAAATGGGGAGAAGACATTTGCAATATATAGTATGCAGAACACATAAGTCATCCCATCAAATAATTAGGTAAAAGACAAACAGCCCATTAGAAAGGTAGGTAAAAATAATAAATAGATAATTAATGGAAGAGGCAACCTAAATGGCCATTAAACCATCTCAGTAGTAAACAGGACAATGCAAAATAACCAAGATGAGATTCTATTTCTCATCCTTCAGACTGACAAAAATTAATAAATCTGAAAATATCAAGTGTTGGACAGGATGTGGGCAAATGGGGCTTCTCATATATTGTGGAAGCAATTTGGCAGTATGGAGGAAAATTGAACATGTGATCCAGTTTCCTGGGAAAATCTCTGTCACCATTGCACAAGAAGAGCCATGCAAGGATAAAGGTGCTGAATTGATTGTGGTAGAGAAATATTCAAAAAACTTAAACGTCCATAAATAGAATGGTATATTTAAACTAAATGCTATACCATAGTAAAGGAATAAACTGCATTTTTATTCTGAAATCTATTTATAACTGAATTATACATACCAATATGGACTGGCCCCCAAATATCATATTGATTAAAATAAACATATAATTATGTTTATATTGATTTTTAAATTATAATTCTTTATTTTTATGGCTATGTATGTGGTTTGTGTGTGTTTATAAGAGATTGAAAGAACTCATAGGACCATACATTAACATTGCATGCAAATTAAACCTCAATACAAGACTGTAAACAATCATTTGGGAAGACTGTGATAGTTAATTCATGTGTTGACTAGACTGGGCCACAGGGTGCCCAGATATTTGATCAAACATTATTCTGGGTGTTTCTGTGAGGGGTGGTTGAGATTAACTTTTGAGATAAACTGAGTACAGCAGATTGTCCCTCCTAATGCAGGTGGGCTTCATCCAAGCAGTTGAAGGGCTGAATAGAACAAAAAGGCTGACTGTCCCTCAAATAAGAGAGAATTCTTTCTTGCCGACTGCCTTCACACTGGGACTTTGGCTTTTTTCCTGTCCTAGGACTTGAGATATCAGCTCTTTCTCAGCTTCCAGCCTGCCAGTTCACCCTGTGCATACCTGAGACTTCTCAGTTAAGCTATTTCCTTATGATAAATCTCATTATAGGCACACACACACACACACACACACATCCTACGCACACCCTCATATATGTGCCTACACACACACAAACACACATCCTACTGGTTCTGTTTCTCTGGAGAACCCTGATGCATACAGAAGATACACACTAAATAACTGATAGTGGTTGGTTCTTCAGACAGGGAGAAGGAATTGCCATAGCAACTTTGACTTCAGTGTTTTAATTATTTTGTTAAAGAAGACTTGAAACAAATGTAATACAATTTTAATAGTTGTCACTACTGGGCTGTGGATATATGGTGGTTGTTGTATTTATACTTTTCTCTATTTTTTGAAATCCCTTCCCCCAAAAAACTGCCCTTTATACAAAAAAGAAAGTAAAACATAAAGAAAAAGTAAAAAATTACTCATTATTCCATAACTGTTGGCATTTTGGCATATGTATTTCTAGACTTTTCTTTACATATACATAGCAGCACACTTGCATATATACATATTCATTCCCCTGACTCCACAAAAGAAAAACAAAAACAAAATTTAAAAACCAACCTGTTTTATTGCCTGCTTTTCTCACTCAATATTTTTAACGGACATTTTTCTACATCAATACTTTTAAAGACAATAATGTTTCAGAGAATGGTTGAAGTCTAATTGACTTAACCAAGCCCTTATTCATAGATATTTAAGTTATTTCCAGGTTTCCTTTAAACAAATATTGTTGCAATGAAAAGCCTTGTTTATACATATACTTGTCTTTCTATTCCCTTAAGCATAAACTCCTGGAACTGAAGTTGCTTACTCAAAGGATGGCTATATTTTAATAATTTTTGAAACTTACATCCAAACTACCTTCCCTCTGGAAAGGTTGTACCAATTTATACTTCCCTAAGTCCTTGCTAATGCTGAAAGCTGGAACCTCTAAGCCTTGACCAACATCTCTGTGCTTTGCTTACTACCTCAAAGAAGACTTTAGTCTCCTGAAATTCTTAATAAAATCCCCAAATCTTTGATCAATAACATAAAGTTTTTGCCTACACCAACACCAGAATGAAAAGTCTTTAAACATATACCTATGTGTTTGTTTCAAGAATGGATGGCTGTGCAATGAGTTCAGCCCATTTTAACACCTAGGAAGTTTAAGAAGATTCTTAACTTACTCTTTAGCAAACAATACCTCAGCCCACCTTAGGGGCTGGGCAAGAGGCCTTGTTTGATACTCTCCCAGACCAAGATGCTGGTATCTCAGGAAGAAATCATCAGAGCAGGAAGTTGCTTGTGTTAAGTTAATTCTAAATATTCAGGGACCCCTTAACAAGTCCACACCCCTAAGCCTTTATCTGGTTCCCCAAAATCCTCAACTGCCTATAAATCCCCTAGACAACGCACCACTACGGGCTCTCTTGTCCCCTCCTGGCATGAGCCGGGAGCTCTGCCCTCTCACTGTATCTCTAAATAAAAGCCTCTCCCTGCCTCTCCTACCTTGACTGCTTGCTAAGTTCATTCTTCAACTCCGCAAACAAGAACCCCAGCATCAATAGCACACCCCTCTTTCCAAGGTAGGACAACCAAAAATGTCTCCACATTTCCCCATTGTGGGAAAATCACTTGGGGCAGAGAAGCCCTTATCTACGTATGTAAGTGGTCTCTAACTCAGGTGTCAGCATGAAGCTGGGAACATAAGTTTCCTTTTCACATGCCAAACTAACAACCCAGTTCTAGAAACATAGCAATTGCTCCATAAACTGCCTGTCGGGGTGAACTTAGTTGCCAGCAGAGTCACCTTATGCCTTTTTAAAAATATTATTCATTCATTCATTTGTCTATCTATCTGTCTATCTATCTATCTATCTATCTATCTATCTATCTATCTATCTATCTATCTATCTGTCTATCATTAATCTACAATTACATGAGCGACATTATGGTTACTAGACTCCCCCCATCATCAAGTCCCCACCACATACCCCATAACAGTCCCTGTCCATCACCTTATGCCTTTTTAAGTACCTTTTAAGTAACTTCCATTTGTCCTTTAGCTCTCACCTCAAATATCACCTCCCTAGGGATTCTTTCCACAAATCTAGACGTGTCAGATTCTCTTTTTCTACTTCCTGTGTTCTCTACTTATTTCCTCAAGCACCCTGGCATGGCAGTAGAAGAGCATGCTATAAGCCTGTGGGTAAAATTGCAGTATTTCCAGACTCTTACCTGGTTTCAGTGCATCTCAATAGAATAGGCATTTCCAGGGGATGGAGAGGAGTAGCCATCTCCATATGAGTAGGTCATTACATAGGCCAGCAAGAACTTATCTGGACTGGAGAGGTTGGGTGGGGGGCTCTTCTTCTGCAGCCTGGTCACAAGAGGCATGTGGAAGCAGAAGTGGACGACTGCTTGTAAGAAATAAACTTTATTTCTCCCTTTGACTGATTTTGGTTTCAAAGGTATTTGCCTGGGATTTTCCCCCCAGAGTTACAAGCCCTATATTTTAAGGAAAACTAAGGCTCAGAGAATGGACATGGCATGTTCAAGATCACACAGCAAAGGAGTGGTTGACTAAACCCCCAGTCACACAATGGTCACATCCCTAGAGGGACAGAAGATAGAGGCTGAGCAGAGAATCTTGGTTAGAGTACCAGTCCCAGAAGAAAACTGGAGTTCTAGGAGGAAAGCTGGTCAGAAACCAGAGGCCAGTATGGTAAGAGTAGACCACATGGATGGGGACCCCTGGAACACATGATACCACCCTACAACACATGACTGACCCAGGATGACAGGTGACACCCCAATGGATAAACCAGCTGGTGAGGCTGAGGATGCCACTAAATGCCAGGTTTGAGGGGTGCTGAGCAGCAGGTGGAGAAAGGAAGAGTCTAGATGAGGCAGTGTATCCACCGTGGGGGCCTGAGTGAACTGGCCTCCCAGTGTGCTGCACTCCCGTCCTCTCCTAGGAGATGTCAGTCATCGGCTCAGTGACTGATGTTGGTAACCGACACTGCTGTACGGGGTCCTGTGCTGGGCACAGAAGATGCAAAGGTGACATGACAGAGGTGGTCCCTTTCTCTCAACCCTGACCTAGTTTGATTACAGACTGTGACAGAGCCTGGGAAGGAGAGGCGCAGTGTGCCTTGGGAAAGTGTAGCAGAAGGATATCTCCTCATCTGAGGGCTGGGGAGGCTTCCCTGTGGAGGTGATAATGGAGCTGAGGGCAAGGGTGAATGGGAGTAATTATGCTCAGGTGGGAGGTACATGCTCCAGGCTGCAGAAACAGTGGCACCAAAAGACTCTGAGGCAGAACCATGGAGGAATGAGGTTGAAAAATGCAGGGCCATAGAACACAAAATCAAGCCTATACTTTCAAAAAAAAAGGGTAAACTGACTAGAAACAAAGAAAATAAAGTTAATTCCATTCTTCCATTCAATGTTCTAGATGGTAAGGTTCTCCTCCCAAGAGGAGAAAAATAATGTATTACCTCAAAAAGAGAGGTAGTCTGCTTTACAGGCAGGGCCTCCCTCCTGATGGTGGATTCTTGGTGGGGTTGTCAGTCCAGAGTTTGGTCTGAGAATGTCCAGCAATTCAGTTTCTCCAGTTCATCTAGTAATCAGATTCAGGGGATTGATTCACATAGACCAAAGTCATGGAAAACAGATGTATAAATCAAAATGCCTATGTATAATTTTGCCATAAGAAATTCAACTACCTAGCCAATTGAAATATTCATGTCTGTGGGCCAATGAACTTCTTTACCTGCAAAGCAGTTCAAAAGGAAGGGCAAATGCCAATCAGAAGGCAAATGAATGAACAGGAATTCAACAAAACTTACTGGTCAAATAATCCAGCTGTCACCAGAGAGAGGATATTTTCTGAGCCCCAAATCCTAACAAAGAACTCTAACCTGATTTATGAGTGCCATTCATTTTTAGCTGCCTATATTGGGCCTTTACTAATAAATAATACTATTAAATAATCATTAATATAATTACATAATTATATAACCAATGTTATTTATATCATTATGTAATAATATAATTAATAATATTATAAATTGAATAAACCACTATAATTAGAAAGAATAAAATAACATGAGAAGAAATATGACACTTAGCAAGATATATAAATGTAATTCAGTATTTGTGCCATTTTTATAAAACATTCATCTATCCAACTTGATAGTTTGATTTCTACTAACCCTTATTTTCTGCTAATACTGTTTTCTCAACTATTGTCTTTTTACTTAGTTAAAAAAAAGTACCTCTTAAAAAGCCTTTGAGCAATTTAAGATATATTTAGTTTCATTCATTACTGAAGATATTTTCAATTATTTAATATTATTCATTAGACAGAGAAGCAGTAACAATTCAGTAGCAGTAATTAACCCTAGCACTAGATGTAGTTTCTCAATACCATTTCCAGGGTTCCTCGGACAAACAACTGATCAAGATCTAGGGCAGGAATTATTCAAGATAAGTCTAGAACATGTTGTTATACCTGAGATCAAAGCCACTATCAAAGACTCCGGGGTCATGGCAAAATGATACAGAAACTAATTTGAAGGGGCTCTTCCTGGCCACGGTTGGGTCAATCTGAACACCAAAAAAACTAATAATCATAACAGATTGAAACATATCCAATACGCAAAAATCCTATAGCTCATACACCTTGCTGGCACTTTGATCTTGGACTTTGCAGCCTCCAGAACTGCGAGAAATAAATTGCTATTGTTTAAGCCAGTCTATGGTATTTGTTATGGCAGCCCAAGCAGACTAATACAGTGGCCAAACCTAATTAACACAAAATTAACCATCACATAAGCATTTATTTTATCTGAAATATACTTTAAAATAATGAAAAAATATGTATTTTTAAACAGGAAGGCAGATAAACATGATTGGCAAAATACTGATAACTTAAAACTGGGTGATATAAAAGTTTCATTATTGCATTATCTGAATTTGTCTCATAAACCATTTGAAGGAAATATTCCAATCCAATAATGACAGAATAATTTACACATCCTCTTTACACTTGCCAGATGAATGTTTTAATAATGAAATTCTTTAAGAACTTTTGTCCAGCTTGTTAGGAAAGAGTATAAAACCTAAATGTGATTTATTCCCACTAGGATGTTTCAACATTTTAACAGTAAGGTATTAACAAAGGGCCACGTGGTGGAAGCTGCTCGGGCTGAGGGTGGGGGTGGGGGAATTGATAAGGGCCTGGCGATACCTGTTTGAGTTTTTTTAAACCTACCAATAAAATTAAGACAAATGTAAAGGAAAGATATAACGGACTTAGGTGACCTCCGGGGGAGACTGTGAACCCTGTAGTACTCAGCCAATGAGGAACCAGGGGGGGACTCGCGTACTAGGAGATAAATTATTGGCGCCAAACTCCCCAGGTGTGCCTGCCCACCAGACACCCGATCTTGCAAGACCGTCATTAAAGCCTCGCTCCGCTGTTCTCTTTGTCTCCGTGTCCACTTATTGAATTTGGACCAGTGAGTGTGTTTCTCACAAGCTCTGATATGTAGCTTCCTTTTTCCTATTCAGCCAACACATTCTCATTAAGATATGACTTGAGGACATGGAGATCATTAAAGTGATCATCATATCACGCAACGGGAACATATTGTCAAAAAAAAAATTATCTGTCTCCAGCAGTACATGCCATTCAGGGTTTTTTGCAACTGCAACCACAATAGTTGATAAGGGTGTTTGAGATTTGCCTCCCAAAGACATAGACAATGTACCATATTATCATACATCCCTGTAACAAGGTTCAAAGTACATTACATAGTATTGTTATACTGATCTCATCCTTTGGCTAGCAAAAGCTTAGAATATTGTCTTCTGAAGTTGTACATAAATGCAAACATTTATATGCTACTTCCTATCACCACATTTCTGTTTTAGCTGACTGAATGCTAAATGATGTAATCAGAACCACAGTTGTTATTTAGGGTCTTTGAATTTTTTTCCTTAAGAATACCAGGAGACTTTTCACCTAATAATAAATGAACTCTTGAAGGTTAAAAGCATTTTTACTATTTTAGAAATAGGTATTTTTAGAAATCTCATACTCTACAAACAAAATTTCCACAGAGAAATATTAAAAATTTTTCCAGCCAAGCAGAATAGGGTCAGAGAACCTGCTCGAGTGCACACATCGGAAGTGTCCCTTCTGCTCTGTCCCCCAAATAATTCATCAGTGGGGCCCTAGTAGGCTTGAAAAATAGGCCTCAGCATAATTGTTTCTAAGTGGAAACTGGGTTTTCAGGCGAGTTGTTTGGTGGGAAATCCCAACTGGTATAGTAAGAGCCTTACCTTTCAGGTGCCCTGATTTGGTATTTCAGTCTACAGTTCCAGAACTCCGGCTGTCCTTTCCTGTTCTGAGAGATGTGGGCTGGGCACGGCCAGAGCCAAGCTCCCCTGGGGCCCACAGCCCAGGGCCCATGCCAACCTGCCTGGGCTGCAGGAGGGGCTGCCGCTCTAGGTCTCCCAGGCTGACAGCAGCACGTCCAAAATGGGGCTGACGGACTAAGGTCACATGACAGGTGAGACAGAAAGGTCACACAGTACCTGCAGGTGCCTCTGTCAACTCAAAAACAAAACAAAATATGCAGGGAAAGGGGAGCGGGTCATTCCATCAGTGCCTATAAATACCCAAGGAAGAGCATGGAATCATCTCAGCACCCCATCGCTCTGAAGAGTGTGTTTGCTAGAAAAATAAAAGGGTTAGAGGAGAAGGGAGGAGAGCCTGGAGACGGGAAAAATCGTATTCAGGTCACTCAAAGGCTGGCATGAATGCCCCGGGCAGAGATGCTGGGAGAGTTTCATAAACAGTCTTTGGTTCAATGACAGGGTGGCATTTGTGTCAAGCCAGCACAGCTGTCCTGCGGGCCTTGGGCCATTCTACAGGAAGCCAGCAAGTTCACAGGGAAGCCACGTGGCTCTGTGGATGCTGAGCTGGCAGGATTTTCCTGCAATCAACTAGAGCAAGGAGAACCGGGTATATTACATAAGGAGGGCCAGAGTCAAGAGCCCCAGGGATAGGGAACCAGGTAGTATTCATCATGCTGCAGCTTTTTACCAGAAATGCCCACAGAACAGGGCCACTTTGGGAAGCAGGGAGGAGGCTCCACTCACTAGGCAGCATTCCAAATATTGGCTTAGAGAGGGCCACCTACCAGGACATGCACTCACAGATCCCATTGGACAGCCAAAGGCTTCCTCAGGGTCTGAGTCCCACGTGGGCTGGGCCCTTCAGGCCACCAGCAGGGGTCTCTGCAGCTCCTGTCAGCTCTGTCCATTCCAGCCAGGCTGCGCTCTCCCTCCACTGATGGCCGTATGAATATTCCAGGCCTGCTCTGGGCCCTGTAGTTCCTTGTCCCTCGGGTATCAGACACACCCTCAGTCTCAGCCAAGGAGTGCTGCCTTGGGCTTCGACAGGCATCCCACCTCCAGAGGGCTGAAAACATTGCACCCCACCCCACAGACCCTCCACAGATGGCCTCTGCAACCACCATCCTGCCTTTCTCTTCTCTTCCTTGGGTAAAACTATATTCCCACAAGTATCAGATGGGGACACCAAACACCCATTCTCTTTGGGAAGCCTTCCCAGGGGGATGATAACTCTGGAACCAGAGTCAAGGCCTACAGACGACAGGAAGGAGCCCTCTCCACTGTGCGGGTTCCACCCTCCTGTTTGTGAAGCTTTAGAGTTTACGGAGACCTTTCTCACAATCTTCACATTTTGGTCTGGCCACCACTGAGTAAAGCAAGCATTATTAATCCCATGCAAAGAATGGAGACCCTTAGATGTGAAGTTTACACGTGATAGTTCTAAGGTCACCCAGTTACTCAATGGCAGAACTTGAATTCAAATCTTGTCATTTAATTCCAAGTAAAATCATTTCTCCAGTGAGATAATAATAATAGCTACCATTTATTGAGACTGACTATGTGCCATGCCCCCATCTATATGCCTTAGACACATAAATGTAGTCAAGCCTTAGGAAAATCCTATTGGATAAGGTAATGTTATTATACCCATTTTAGGGATGAGAAACCGAGGCACAAGGAGGTTATGTAACTGCCCGAGATCACACATCTATCCCATGCTATCCTATAGCGGCCTAAACTTTTGCTCTTCCTACTCCACTACAAATCATAAACTCAGGCTAGAAATGAAGTAATAAATAGATAAGGACCCAAATAGACAATACAGGAGAAACAGAGCCAATGGCTAGGACCCTGACAAGGGGTGCTCACCTCAGCCCACAAGCGGCAGCAGGTGTTGGCTACTAGATCTGGGTAGACCAGCAACACCAACCTATTTGAGGTTTAGTGACAGTGTTGGCTGGGGCACGCAGGAGACAGAGGGCACACTCCCAAGTGTTCAGCTGAAGGCAGGATTAAAGGAAGCAGCAAAGGTGAGATGGCACCAAGAGAAAACAAACACCGGAAGCTGTTACTGCCACCAAGCCTACCAGGGTAAGGAGAGGGAAGGTGTCACCAGAACATGGTGACCAGGGCACAGGGACTGCTTGCCAGGAGCCAGGGCCTCAGCCACCGACTGGGCTGCCCTTCACCCTTCCACCCCTGCAGGTGCCCCTGATAGCAGAAAACTCCAGGAAGCCAGCGGGCCAAGGGCCTGGCGAAGCCATCCATAGACACACAGCTCTCAGACCACGGCAAACAGAGTGCTTTAAAACAATACAAATTAGTTACCTCACAGTTCGGGAGATCAGAAGACCAAAACCAGTTCCAAAATCAAGGTGTCTGCACAATGGTGGTTCCTTCTGGAGCGCTAGGGGCAAATCCATTTTCTTATCTCTTCTACCTTCTACTGGCTGCCCATATTCCTTGCCATGTGGTCATACCATTCACCCTATGTTTCCATTAACATATTTCCTTCTCTCCTTTCTGATTTTGTTACAGTAGGTAGACAGGAGCAGGGAGAGGGGTGGGGACTTTGGCTGGTGTTTATATTCAGTTAGAGGCTTGTTCATATTCTAAACACTCCATGCAAAATGTTTTCACAGGATGTGGGGAGGGAGGGTATAGATACCAGACCTGCCAAAACTGGCTGGTTCCAACATGAAGGAGAACTTGACCCTGACTTCACCTCAAAGTCCATTATATGCTCATTAGACACTAAACATCACATCCCTTGGCACCATGACAAGTTCCAAGGAAGACCATCTAGGGACAAAAAGAGTGTGTAACCCCATTTCCTAGGAGTCTCCTCCTTATTCTGAGAAAACCCTACCTAACCTGCTGAATATTCCACCCCTACTTCAACTCCAGTTATAAGACCACCCAACCTGAACCCCACTGTGCTGCTCACCTCTGGAGCATGCCCACACTCCCTCCTTGACTGTGTGGTTTGCTTTATTAAACTATTCTGTTTGTTGATTCTTTCTTGATCAGAGCTCACAACCCTCCCACCTAGTGTCCAGGGAGATCTCCGCAGATTGGATTGCCCAACAATTTCCTGCCTCTTGTGAGGACCATTGAGTTCACACTGGGCTCACTCAGATAATCTAGAATAATCTCCTCACCTTGAGATCTTTAACTGAATCAGATCTACAAAGTCGCTTTTGCCGTGTCAGATAATACAGTCACAGGATAAAGATATTGTAAAGTTGAAGGCACTAGGGGAAGGGGTGAGCATGTCAGAATAAAAGCACCAACTTTCTGAGGCCCTCTCAACTGACCAGTGATAGAGACCTAGCTGCACCCTTTACTGCGCCCCTTCTCAGCATGAAGCACCCAGAGCGGTCATCGCCCCTTTTCCCTGGCAGCAGCTGAAGTCTCTATCTATAAAAGAAAAAATGAGACAAAGACCATGAGCTTAGACAGAGTAGAGTAAGGGCCTCTCGAGAAGGCAAGGAAAAATATTTGCAGTCAGAGCAATATAACTACATGCTACGAACCCCCCCCACACGACGCCACTTGTCAGCCAGAAGTAGCCAGATCAAATCGTTACCCATTATGACCAAAAGGCTGAAATGTAAGGTTGAAGGCACTAGGGGGAGAGGTGAGCACATCACACTGATGACGTGTCGAAGTCCCCAGCTGCTGCCCCCTCCCAACCTGAAAAATGTGCCTTAGGCTAGCCAATCCTCACACTGCTGTAAATCTAAGCTCTGCCTCCCCCTACCTTCTTTAAAAACTCACTGCCTGCCCTGCTGAGTGCGACTTCCCTTGCCTGTGTCTGTACAGGCTGGTGAACTTCGCCCGGGATCGCATTCAAATAAACTGCCTGGCCCTTTGTTGCCTCTCTTTGCCTGCTTGTTTTGGCTGGAATTTATCTTACAGATATCAGGACAGGAACATTAGACAGGAACAGATATTAGAGGAGCCATTATTTGTTGCTTTGAGGAGCCATTATTCTGTCTACCTCTCCCATAATCATGCGACAAGGAAGTAGTGGAACCAAGGTTTGCAGTCAGGCCCTGCAACTCCAAGAAGGAGCCATGCCTTCCCTCCAATCCAGTTGCTTGTTTTCCACCTGGAAGACCTTTCTTGCATCCCCAGCTCCTCCCAGGCCCAGCTGCCACTTAACCTTAGGACTCACCGCACAGTGGCCTCATCTGAAAAGCCTTCCATGATAGCATTCTTCCCCTACTACTTCATCCCTGTACCCCTCAGCTAGACTGGAGGTCCCTCCTCCTCTGTGCTCCCACGTCCCTAAGCCCACTGCCAAAACATCATTTTTAACTCTAAATAGGAGCAGAATTCCCATAGTGGATGTGGGGGGTTGTGGAGTTCAGGAAAACTGGTTGATGGGTTGATTGTTTGAATAAATGAATCAGCTGGGGGTAAGACATTTGCAAGGAGAAAAATAACTACAAAAGCTAATAGGAGGATTCAAGATGGTGGCATGAGAGGTGAGACAGAGAATTCCTCCCAAAACCACATATAGTGCAAAAATATAGTTAATACAACTAGCCCTAAAACAGCAACAGGAAAGAAGACTGCACCAGACTGCATACAGACCTCACAAACAGAGCAGACCTCATGAAACAGGGCACCAGCACTGCTCCCCTGTGACCCCCAACCTCACTCTAGGGGCTGAGGAGCTCCAGAGACTAGAGCTTCTGGGCACTAGTGGACACCACATAGAATCATGAAACATCAAAGGAACCTGGTTCAAACCAAAATCCCACAAACCCGAGAAAAAGGGCCAAATGAAACTGAACTCACCAATCTTCCTGAAAGCTGAAAGAGAGTTTAAAATAAACATCATAAATATGCTCACGGAGATACAGAAAAATATTCAAGAACTCAGGGATGAATATAAGACAGAGATTCAATCATTAAGAAATTCCATATCTGAAGTGAAACATAGAATGGAGGGATTTAAAAGCAGATTAGACGTAGTAGAAGAGATGGTAAATGGGATAGAAATTAGAGAAGAGGAATACAAAGAAGCTGAGGCACAGAGAGAAAAAAGGATCTCTAAGAATGAAAGAATATAGAGAGAATTGTGTGACCAATCCAAATGGAACAATATCTGCATTATAGGGGTACCAGAAGAAGAAGAGAGAGAAAAAGGGATAGAAAGTGTTATTGAGGAGGTAATTGCTGAAAACTTCCCCAATCTGGGGAAGGAGATAGTCTCTCAAGCCATGCAGATGCACAGATCTCCCAACCCAAGGGACACAAAGAAGACAACATCAAGACATATAATAATTAAAATGGCAAAGACAGACTTTTAAAAGCAGCTAGAGAGAGAGAAAAGATCACATACAAAGGAAAACCCATCAGTCTGTCATCAGATTTCCCAACAGAAACCTTGCAGGCCAGAAGGGAGTGGCATGATATATTTAATGCAATGAAGCAGAAGGGCCTTGAACCAAGAATACTCTACCTGGAAAGAGTATCATTTAAATTTGAATGAGGGATTAAACAATTTTCAGATGAGCAAAAGCTGAGAGAATTTACCTCCCACAAACCACCTCTACAGTGCATTTTGGAGGGACTGCTATAGATGGAAGTATTCCTAAGGCTAAATAGCTGTCACCAGGGGAAATAAAACCACAGCAAAGTGGAACAATAAATTACTAAGCAGAGGCAAAATAAAACTAACTACCCCCATAGTCAATCAAGGGATAGACAAAGAGTACAGAATATGATATCTAACATATAAAGAATGGAGGAGGAAGAAAAAGGAGGGAAAAAAAGAACTTTTACGTTATGTCTGTAATAAGCATATGAAGTGAGTTAAATTAGACTGTTGGATAGTAAGGGAATTACCCTTGAACCTTTGGTAACTACGAATCTAAAGCCTGCAATGGCAATAAGTACATATCTATTGATAATCACCCTAAATGTAAATGGACTGAATGCACCAATCAAAAGACATAGAGTCACTGAATGGATAAAAAAACAAGACCCATGTATATGCTGCCTACAAGAGGCTCACTTCAAACCCAAAGACATACACAGACTGAAAGTAAAGGGATGGAAAAAGATATTTCATGCAACTAATAGGGAGAAAAAAAACAGGAGTTGCAGAACTTGTATCAGACAAATTAGACTTCAAAACAAAGAAAGTAACAAGAGACAAAGAAGGACACTACATAATGATAAAGGGGTCAGTCCAACAAGAGGATATAACTATTATAAATATCTATGCACCCAACAAAGGATCAGCTACATATGTGAAACAAATACTAACAGAATTAAAAGGAGAAATAGAATTCAATGCATTCATTTTAGGCGACTTCAACACACCACTCACTCCAAAGGACAGATCAACCAGACAGAAAATAAGTAAAAAGACAGAAGCACTGAACAACACACTAGAACAGATGGACCTAATAGACAAGTATAGAACTCTACACCTAAAAGCAACAGGATACACATTCTTCTCAAGTGCACATGGAACATTCTCCAGAATAGATCATATACTAGGCCACAAAAAGAACCTTAGTAAATTCAAAAAGATTGAAATTGTACCAACCAGCTTCTCAGATCACAAAAGGTATGAAACTAGAGATAAATTACACAAACAAAATGAAAAAGCCCACAAACACATGGAGGCTTAATAACATGCTCTTAAATAACCAATGGATCAATGACCAAATAAAAACAGAGATCAAGCAATATATGGAGACAAATGACAACAATCATTCAATACCGCAAAATCTGTGGGATGCAGAGAAGGCCATGCTGAGAAGAAAGTATACTGCAATACAGGCCTAATTCAGGAAAGAAGAACTATCCCAAATGAACAGTCCAAATTCACAATTAACGAAACTAGAAAAGGAAGAACAAATGAGGCCCAAAGTCAGTAGAAGGAGGGGCATAATAAAGATTAGAGCAGACATAAATAAAATTGAGAAGAATAAAACAATAGAAAGAATAAATGAAAGCAGGAATTGGTTCTTTGAGAAAATAAACAAAATAGATAAACCCCTAGCCAGACTTATCAAGAAAAAAAGAGAGTCTACACACATAAACAGAAACAGAAATGAGAAAGGAAAAATTACTACAGACACCACAGAAATACAAAGAATTATTAGAGGATACTATGAAAAATTACATGGTAACAAACTGGATAACCTAGAAGAAATGGACAAACGTCTAGAAAAATACAACCTTCCACGGCTGACCCAGGAAGAAACAGAAAATCTAAATAGACCAATTACCCACAATGAAATTGAATTGGTAATCAAAAAACTGCCTAAGAATAAACCCCTGACCAGATTGTTTCACTGCTGAATTTAATCAAACATTTAGTGAAGACCTAATATCCATCCTCCTTAAAGTTTTCCAAAAAGTAGAAGATGAGGGAATACTCCCAAACTCATTCTATGAAGCCAACATCACTCTAATACCAAAACCAGGGAAAGACACCACAAAAAAAGAAAATTACAGACCAATATCCCTGATGAACATACATGCAAAAATACTCAACAAAATATTAGCAAACCGAATTCAAAAATACATCAAAAAGATCATCCATCATGATCAAAGTGGGATTCGTCCCAGGGATGCAAGGATGGTACAACATTCGAAAATCCATCAACATCATCCACCACATCAACAAAAAGAAGGACAAAAATCACATGATCATCTTCATAGATGCTGAAAAAGCATTCGACAAAATTCAACATCCATTCATGATAAAAACTGTCAACAAAACGGGTATAGAGGGCAAGTACCTCAACATAATAAAGGCCATATATGACAAACCCACAGCCAACATTATACTTAACAGCAAGAAGCTGAAAGCTTTTCCTTTAAGATTGGGAACAAGACGAGGATGCCCACTCTCCCCACTTTTATTCAACATAGTTCTGGAGGTCCTAGCCACAGCAATCAGAGTACACAAAGAAATAAAAGGTGTCCAGATTGGTAAGAAAGAAGTCAAACTGTCCCTATTTGCAGATGACATGGTATTGTATATAAATAACTGTAAAGAATCCACTCCAAAACTACTAGATCTAATATCTGACTTAAGCAAAATTGCAGAATACAAAATTAATACACAGAAATATGTTGCATTTCTATATACTAATGATGAACTAGCAGAGAGAGAAATCAGGAAAACAATTCTATTCACAATTGCATCAAAAAGAATAAAATACTTAGGAATAAACCTAACCAAGGAAGTGAAAGACCTATACCCTGAAAACTACAAAACACTCATGAGAGAAATTAAAGAAAATACCAATAAATGGAAACACGTCCCATGCTCATGGATAGGAAGAATTAATATTGTCAAAATGGCCATCCTCCCTAAAGCAATCTACAGATTCAGTGCAATCCCTAGTTCAAAATACCAACAGCATTCTTCAATGAACTAGAGCAAATAATTATAAAATTCATATGGAACCACAAAAGACCACAAATAGCCAAAGCAATCCTGAGAAGGAAGAATAAAGTGGGGGGATCTCACTCCCCAACTTCAAGCTCTACTACAAAGCCACAGTAATAAAGATAATTTGGTACTGGCAGAAGAAAAGAACCATAGACCTGTTCTTAAGAGCCCAGATATAAACCCAAGCATATATGGTCAATTAATATATGATAAAGGAGCCATGGACATACAATGGGGAAATGACAGTGTCTTCAATAGCTGGTGTTGGCAAAACTGAACAGCTACATATAGAATGAAACAGGATTATTTTCTAACCACATACACAAAAGTAAATTCAAAATAGATCAAAGACCTGAATATAAGTCATGAAACCATAAAACTCTTAGAAAAAAACATAGGCAAAAATCTCTTGGACATAAACATGAGCAACTTCTTCATGAACATATCACTCTGGACAAGGGAATAAAAAGCAAAAATGAACAAGTGGGACTATGTCAAGCTGAAAAGCTTCTGTACAGCAAAGGACACCATCAGTAGAACAAAATACATCCTACAGTATGGGAGAATATATTCATAAATGACATATCCTATAAGGGGTTGACATTCAAATTATATAAAGAGCGAGCTCATGTACTTCAACAAACAAAAAGCAAATAAGCCAATTAAAAAATGGGCAGAGGAGCTGAACAGACACTTCTCCAAAGAAGAAATTCAGATGGCCAACAGATACATGAAAAGATGCTCCACATCACTAATCATCAGAGGAATGCAAATTAAAACCACAGTGAGATACCACCTCACACCAGTTAGGATGGCCACCATCCAAAAGACAAACAACAAATGTTGGTGAGGATGTGGAGAAAGGGGAACCCTCCTACACTGCTGGTGGGAATGTAAATTAGTTCAACCATTGTGGAAAGCAGTATGGAGGTTCCTCAAAAAACTAAAAATAGAAATACCATTTGACCCACGAATTCCACTCCTAGGAATTTATCATAGGAATGCAGGAGCCCAGTTTGAAAAAGACATATGCACCCCTATGTTTATCACAGCACTATTTACAAGAGCCAAGAAATGGAAGCAACCTAAGTGTCCATCAGTAGATGAATGGATAAAGAAGAGGTGGTACATATACACATTGGAATATTATACAGCCATAAGAAGAAAACAAATCCTACCATTTGCAGCAACATGGATGGAGCTGGAGGGTATTATGCTCAGTGAAATAAGCCAGGTGGAGAAAGACAAGTATCAAATGATTTCACTCATCTGTGGAGTATAAAAACAAAGAGAAAACTGAAGGAACAAAACAGCAGCAGACTCACAGAACCCAAGAATGGACTAACAGTTACCAAAGAGAAAGGGACTGGGGAGGGTGGGTAGGAAGGGAGAGATAAGGGGGAAAAGGGGGCATTATGATTAGCATACATAATGTGTGTGGGGGCACGGGGAACACTGTACAACACAGAGAAGACAAGAAGTGATTCTATAGCATCTTACTACGCTGATGGACAGTGACTGTAATGGCGGTATTTGGTGGGGAGTTGATAATAGGAGGAGTCTCGTAACCATAATGTTGTTCATGTAATTGTACATTAATGATAGCAAAATAAAAAAATAAAAATAAATTAAAGAAAATGCACACACAAAAAAGGCTAAAAGTACAAGGGAAGGGGGCTTTTGATAATAGGCTTTTGAAATATGTTTTGGAGTGGGAGTACATTTTGGGGTTTGGTACATCTTACGCTTTCAAGAACCAAGAGATCACTGTTGGGCTCAGAGAAAGCGGCAGGTAAGTGATGCTCTAGGGCTCCAGCTCAATCTCAGGGTGGAAAAGGAAGTGAGTTGCAGGGCAGAAGCTGGGTTCCAGGATAAAGAGTGAGCATGCACATGGTTGTGGTGTGCTTAGGCCAAGGTGTGATAGATAAGGCACAGAAAAGAAGGTTTGGGAACCCAGAATGGCCAACCGTTAACCACTCCCTAAGTTGTAAATGTCCAAGTCTCTAGAGCCTTGACTTCGAAGCCTAGACTTTGAAGCCTATGTTACACACAAAATTGGGGCAAAAAGAAATTAAATGCGTAGCCACAGTCACAGAACTTGTATGTACTAGAACCAGGTTTTGAGCCCAAACTGGGTTCAACTCTGTGTGACCACCACTGCACCACACTGCTTCTCAAACACCAGTTGTATTCTATGTTTAAAAGAAAGCAGTATCTGGACACTTTAGAGCCTGTAGTGGGCACACAGGTCACAGATGAAAGTAAAGTCTGGGAGAAAGTGGGAGGAAGAGGGGGTGAGGACTAATTTCAAAACTAGATCTCTGAAGGTGAGCACAGCACCTTGCCCACGCCTCACTGTCAGGCCAAGTCTTTGTTTGCTGAATGACTTTCCTTCACAAAATCTGTGCTGGTCACTCATTGAGCATTATCATTTTTACCAGACAGAATCTTAGATGTCAAAGGAGTTGTTTGCTATAATTCTAGCTAGTTGGCCCTGTAAAAAAAGAGGCAGAATGATTTCTCACCCCAAAAGCATCTTTATTTCAACCATGTGATTTACCAATGAGCTGAATCAGTCAGAGGTTCCTAAGAGGCCCCACCTAATATTCTGAATTTCATTTTTATCAAATAAAATAAAAATAAAACTCTCCTGTGCTAGGAAAGCTAAAGACTTTGCTTTTGCCAACCTAAGTCAATATAAAGCAGGGCTCCTCTAAGCAAACCTGTGTACACTTTTATTGGATAATAGAGGGACTATGGCTTTAATTCTTACTTCCCCAAAAGGGATATTAATAGGTATAGACAGTCATGTGTGAATGTGTCACACATGTGCATGCACTTCAACCCTGCGACCCAGCCACAGGCACACCTCTAGGAAAAGCTAAAACCCTGGCATGGCAGAGCATTGGCAGTTTTCCAAGGTTAGACCTCTTCTAGCAAGCCAAGGTGAAGCTCTGTGACCATAACGTTTGTGCCATGGTTTGCGTAAACACAATTACACCTTAAAGACTTAAAACATCATCCAGCCCACCATTTGCAGATGAGCAAGTTAGGGTGAGGGGGAGGCATGCCTTACTCAAGGCCCTGGGATACCAGCAGAGACCGAGGCTGGAGGTACAGGTTTGGCAGGCTTTAAGATATTGGAGTAAGAAGCCAACCAGCAAGGCAACATTTAAGGGTAAGCAGTGGAGAAAAGAGCAAAGCTGCCCCAGGAGCACTCTCAGAGGTGGAAGGAAAACTGCAAGGGTCCAGGGGCTTGGCAACAAGGAAAGAAGATACTCAGAACAGCGGTGAATGCAGTCAGATGTCACATGGGGGGCCAGACAGAGGAGGGCTGAGAAACTCCCCTCGGATGTGGTAACCAGGAGGACATCGGTGATGTTTGGCAAAGCTCCTTCTGCTGACTTGTGGCTGTGGCATCAGATCTTAAGGGCTAGATGAGCAGGGGGGACGTGAGTGGAGCCACAAATCGGGGCTTCTGAGAAGTCTGGAAGAAAATAAGAGAGAGAGTGCTCTGGCTGGAGGGGTCTCAGGGTGGAGACATGTGTTCATGCTCCTGACCTGTGGACAAGGGCCCTCAAGAGGACAGGGGCAGAAGTGATGCACTACGCTCCAGAGGCCTCCCAGGGAGCAGACAGGGAGAGTTTCATCCTTGTTTGAAACCAGCCTGGGGCACAACAGGCCGGGGAACCTGGTGAGAAACATCCTACTTCCCATGCCATCAGAATTCACCAAAATCTTGGTTAACTAAAATGCTTAGAAAGACTGACTTAGAAGTAGTTTGGGACCCCCTCAGTCTGTGCTCTGAAGCATTCTATGGAGGCCTGTCCAGGGCCCAGTGCCAGCAATTTTCCTTTTCCTGTGGCCCGCAAGCACTGTAAGTATGAAGGGCATTTTTTTCTAAGCCAAGTCTACCATAAAGAGTACTTTCTGATCTTAACCAACAGCCACAGCAGAGTCCTAATGGTTCTTAATTTGGCAATTTGACACAACCACTAATTTATTTGGAGGACAATTTATTTTCTCTAGAAACTGGCTGTGAACATTGAAAACCATTTTTCAGTGATTGCTGTGATTGTTTTAGAGAAGGATGGTTAACAGACCTTGCCTGTTACCCAAAAACTACAATAACCGAGTGTTCTTCATTGGTCCAGAACGGAATAAAATCCTGTGCATTTTGGGGAGGTCGGGGGTGCTGAATGAATGTGCATAGTGTTTATCTTCCCAGAAGTCAGAGAGCGAGATCTGAGGTATAGCCTGGCCCACACAGGTACACACTGGCTGTAGTCAGTGACTGGACGTTGAGTGACTGAGATTCCCTATCTAATGGCAGTAAATACAGTCATCAGACACTATGTGTCAGTTTCTGGGACAGTTTACACATTTCTTCTTCTCCACAACCTGTGAGATGGATGTGTCTATTTAACTGACAAGGAAACCAATGTTCAAAGTGATGAAGGAATTTATCCAGTCACATAGTGGTGAATTCCAGAACCAAGACAATGAGCTAGACCTGACTTGAAGTTTCTATGCTTAACTACTCCACGGCCTCTACACGATGGGGTGGAAACAAGTCTGCTCCAGGTGTTCATTCTGCACAATCAGTGAGATCATGACTAAAAGTGCTGTGAACACTTAGAAGAGGAAGAGCTCCACCTCACTCCTGGTCTCTGCATGCCTACACTGAGTGCCGCTTGTACATCCTGGGATGGTCAGGGGTCCTGGGGAGGTGGGTGTTTCCAGGCTACTGACCAGTGTGCTGCCCCCATCAGGGTCCCCAGGAAGGTTTTTGAATGAAGGGATAGTCTTGTTGCTCTCTCAGTTAGCACACACCTCCTTTCCTCACCTCACCTGGAGAGGAGTAACTGTGGCTGGCCCAGCCGGCAGGCTCCTGAGCAGGGCTGTTATGCTGTGGAGTGTCTCTCAGCCTAGAGCTCCCTTCAGCTGTGTACTCAGGAATTTGGCCAGGAGAGGGTAGGCATGACTACATTCATGTCCCTCAATCCCAAAATGAAAACAGAGGTCTGTTGTTATTTCCCACACTTAAGTTAGTATCATATAGATCATAGACACTAGTTACATATTTGCTAAATAGAAGTTTGGATGAGATATATAAAATGGTGATCCTCCTCTGTTTGGGCTGCTTGCCTGTCCTATGTCCCAGAAACATTCTCTTTCACTGATGACATAGCTGGTCAGGACTTAGAAGCTAGATTACTGGAGAGCATGTGTTTTGCCTGAGGGTTTCAGCCCCAGGCAAGTTCACTATTGATTCAGGGAGACCGAGAAATGACAACGGAATGTTCTTAGTGTGAAAGGTGTTATACCTGGCTTTATTCTCACAGACAGTAGGTTGAGCACTAGAAACATATCTGCACCCAGCAGTCTGCAGATCCATAATCCACCCCCAATTCTGTCTCCACCCAGAGCACTGGGCAGAGCTCTTTTTATAGTGACTCAGTCAATAATAGCTCATTGCCTATGGGTGTGGGAGCAGTAGCCTAGCAGCAGGCCAGTGACATCATCAAGGAGCTTAGGTTCAGGTGAGGAACTTCAATTTTCCCCACAGTCCACCCCTCCAGGATTCTCGCCTCACAATCTACATGCTCTCAATCTTCCACAGTGGTCCCTGTGTGAGAAAGCTGGAACACTGTAACCAGATTCCTCAACAGCAACAGAGAATAACAACAACATAAGAGATAATAATGAAAATTATAATACAAATTTTGATGCAGGTAACAAAAATTATAATAATCCTTAAGCCTACAGAGGTTATTCCAGCTATATTCAAAACCAGTTCTGCTCAGATGAGTTCATGACTCACACTTTGTAGTGGTACTGATAGTGAGTTCCATGCACCCCAGCGAGTTAACAATTTTTTTGCTAGGGTGTGTGCTCAATCCACAAAGACATTAAGGGAAATAAGACACATGTTTTAATGGCACCAACATAGGCAAATCTTGTCCATCAGGGAGGATGCATGCAAGAGAGTGGTCCTGTAATAGGACTATAGCAGGAAGGAGGTCCCGTCCAGGGCTAGTATACCGTACCTTTACTCCTCTCCCCATGGGAGTTACTCAGGGTTCTATATATAGTGCTACTGGTCATAATGATAAAACAAAATTCCCTGGCAAGATGCTTCTACCTTCTGGCCATTTAGGATATACTACTGTGATCTTTGCGGGCTACTATGCTGTTATTCCAGGAATATACAGGAGGCCAGCTATGGATAAAGTGAAGGTTCCTGTGACCAGGATTCTTATCTGGCCCTGGTTGGCTAGCTCACTACACATGTGTGGACAATACGTTCTTATTAACTCTATATGAAGAGCTCCACCCAGTGCTCTGGGAGACATGGTGGCACAGCTGCAAGGCTGCAGGAGAGCAGAGATGAGACTGAAGTGGTGGCAGTGCTGAGGACAGAGACTGAGATGGCTAAGGGGTAGAAAGGCCTAGAGACAGAGACCGGCTTGCTGCATGCGGACTCACTCTGAGTGGACAGGATTCTTAGTTGACAGGATTCTAGTGATTGACCTGCCACTGTGGGAATAAAGTTGGGTATAACCTTTTCACCCAAGAACGTTCTACTGTCATTTCTTTGGTCACATTGAATCAACAGTGAAATTGTCTGGGGCTGAAACCCACTGGTAAGACAACAGCTCCCAGGCCTTGTCCCCAAGGTTCCAGAAAGGCCAGCCATCATTGGTCCATGTGTCAAAATGTCCAAGGCCATGTTCACTCCATGGAGTTTCCAGGGTTTAGTGCAGTTGGTGCTGGCAGCAAGATATTATTCTGGTGACCAAACCTCGGCTTCAATGATTCCTCCTTGGTTTGAACTTGCAGTTGTATAGGGGAAATAGCAATATACATTAGCATGTCTATGGGGCTCAATGCTCCCTTTTGGGGTTTCTGCTTCAAAAGCTATAGCACTGCCCATAAGCAAAGTGACCATCCCCACAGACTACTGGTGTCTGACTTCAGTCCAGATTTTAACAAACTATTGTACCTATCATGCCTGCCACAGTAGGATTGTACGGCACATGGAACTTCCATTTGATTCCTAACTATTGTACCCATTCTTGTAGTGCGTGTCCAATAAAGTGTGTGCCTTGATCACTCTCAATTACTCACCTGGGTCTGTGGTCAACTATAGGCTGCAAACAGACACTCCAGGCCCCTTTGGTCATCTGCTGGTCTGTACAACATGTAGGAAAAGCAACCAGAAGTCCAGTAACTGTGTCCACACAAGTCGTGGCATACTGGTACCCTTCTAACATGGGCAGAGGCCCAATACAGTCTATTTGCCACCTGACAAGGGGTATCAGCCCCTTAGCTATTGTCCCATGATGCTGCGGAATTCAGTGTAAGTCCCTTTCATAGCATATGATGCACTTCTGCCAGACTCTGCTGACTTCTACAAAGGTCAAAGGCAAGCCCCACCAACGGGCTACAGCCTGCATTTGTCTTTTGCGCCATGTGCAAGAAACACTGATGTAACCACCAGGCTACATCTGCTTCATCATTTCCTGAGGATGTCAGTGACATATGACCTGTCACATGGTATACTGTAACTGTTTTAGTCTGACCACAAGCCCGCAAGTCTTGCCACAATTCTTGCTCCCAAAGGGGCCAGTGACCAACCATCCAGTTGGCATGATACCATGTCAGTAGCCACAGGGTCAAGCCCTGATAGACAGCCCAGCTGTCAGTGCAGACAACTATGGGGGAAGGCTCCTGGGTGATCACAAGCCATACTGCCTGTAGCTCAGCCCATTGACTGCTCTTCCCCTCTCCTTCCTCCATCCATATTATCTTAGTCTTAGGATGGAAAGCCATAGCCCTCCACTTTGGGGACTGCCCACGACTGGAGCCATCTGTGTACCAAGTATCTTCAGGTACATGAGCTCTTCCTTCCTGATAAGGACTCTCTACTACTAATAGTTCTAAAGTAAATTCTTCCTGCTTTTCACTAGTATATGTCAATGGCTCCAATAAGCATTGGAGTTCTTCACTCAAGGGGCTGCTAGAGAGAGCACTACAATACTTTAGGTATGTATTCCACTTGGCCAGTGTACGTGTCTGTGCCACACCACTCTGTGGTTTTGGGGTCCAGTTTCATACTCACCCTCTAATGGGATAGGTGATTATTACCTTTATTGGGGCTGTTCCAGTGATGGGTTCTGCAGCCAGCAAGGCATGATACACGGCAGCCAGTTGTTTTTCTATCAAGGTGTATCATACCTCTGCTCCTTTCCAGAGTTTCAGCCAGAATCTAATAGGTTGGTGAGTTCATTCAAGCCACTGACAGAGACCCCAGCTATAACCATCTTCAATTACATGAACATCCAGCTCAAAGGGCCTTGATGGGTCTATCACACTCAAGGCTTGCACAGCCTTGACTGCCCATTTTGCTGTAGTAAAGGCAGATGCACACATCTCATCCCAGTCCCCCCTGATGCCCTTTTGTACCAAACAGTGTAAGGGCTTCAGAATTTGTGCCAAGTGTGGGATAAACACTCTCCAGTAGCCCAGAAGACCCAAAAACTCCTGTAACAATGCCACCATTGTAGGGATAGGGAAGGCCTGGACTTTATCTACGACTGCTTCTGGGATAACTTTAGTCTTATCCAACCAGATGACCCCCCAAGAATTTGACAGACAAACCAGGTCCCTGAACCTTGGTACTGTTCACAGTGCATCCTTTCTCCTGTAGATGTTGCACCAGTCGAGGTGTTGCACCTTCTAGATCTGAAAGAGAATAAGACGTGAGCATGACATCATCAATATAATGGTACAGCCACACTGTTGGCATTTCTCCCATGTAGTCAAGTCCTGGGCTGCAAGTCCATGACAGATGGTGGGGCTGTGGAGTTATCCCTGTGGGAGGACAGTCAAAGTCTATTGCTATCCTTCCCATGTGAAGGCAAACTCTTCCTGATTTTCCTGCTCAATGTCAATGGAAAAGAAGGCATTACCAAGATTTACAACATGATGGCTGAAACCCATTGGCAAGACAGCAAGGCAGTGAATTAAAACCAACAACACCTTAAGCCATCAGCCATTCACACCTTTGTGCATTTATACTGTTTTTGCAGTGGGGCAGTAGGTCTTTGGGAAGCTAACTCATCAGACTGCTAGAGGCTCTCAAGACATGCAGAGGAAGGCAAACAGGAAATACCAACAAAACAACCTGATTCCTTTAACTGAACCATTCACTCAGTTCTCAGAATTCCACAGAACTTTCTCATTTGCCTCACTCACTACCCACCTGTGGTGGAGTTACTTAAGCATGCAGTGAAGTGGGAGGGTGTCTTGCCAATGGGTTTCAGCCCTGGACAAGTTCACTATGGACTCAATGTGACCAAAGAAATGACAGCAGAAGGTTCTTGAGGGTGAAAGGGTTATACCCAATTTTATTTCCATGGTGGCAGGTCAATTACTAGAATCCCGTCCACTCAGAATGAGTCTGCATGCAGCAAGCTGGTCTCTGCCTCTGGGCCTCTCTATCCCTGCAGCCATCTCAATCTCTGCCTTTAGTGCTGTGACCACTCCAGCCTCTGCTCTGCTCTCCTGCAGCCTTGCAGCTGTGCCACCATATCACTCAGAGCACTGGGCGGAGCTCTTTATATAGAGTCAATAACAACCTATTGTCCACACCTGTGTAGTGAGCTAGCTGACCAGGGCCAGGTAAGAATCCTGGCCACAGGAACCTTCATTTTATCCACAGAGGGTTGCCTTGAGCAATTCAGGCATGTGGCAGTCTCTAAAAATGAGAGGTTGCTGGTGAGGATGAATGAAGAGAAAGATGTATTCCTGTTAGTGAGAGGAACACAAGTATTTGAGGAAGATCATACCTGATGCAGTAGAAGGTTTTATCTATCAACTACCTGAGCCTTCAAAGAAGGTAAGTAGCTTTCCCCAGGCCACAGAGTAGATGACTAGGCCTGGCTACAAAGCCAGGTGTCTGAATCCAGAGTTGGTTATTTTTCTCTGAGTTGTGTTGGCATCATGTTGAAATAGGCCCACAATTGCTTATTTGAAACCTCTGGGGCCAAGAGTAACTTGGAACTTAAAATTTGGGGATTTTAGAAAAGTATATACATCTAGGAAAAATGCAAGTTCCGATAGCCAGGATCCTTACCTGACCTTAATCTAATTGATGATATAATTGGCCTACTGTATAGATTCATAATTACAGACCTGTTGGCAATGAGTCAGTATTGTCAGTGTTACTATATAAAGAGCTCCACCCAATGCTTGGCCCTGGAGGCAGAAATGGAGACAGATTGTGAACTTGCCAGAGACAGATGTGATTCTAGCACTTGACCTGCCACTGTGAGAATATGCTTGGTATAAACCTTTTCACCATCAACATTCCCATTGTTACTCAGTCTCACAGAATCCCGAGTGAACTTGCCCTGGGGCAAGCCCCCTCAGGCGAGGTAATACATTACTAGGTCTACAGCAACAAATTACTATTTTCACTGAGCAGGTCATGAAGCCCCAGATCAGCCTCTTATTAATTCAGGCCAGGTCATATCATCAAATTTGGGGTTCTCAAAGCTTTTGGAGATTTGGGAGTTGCAGATAAGGGATTGTGGAGATGAGCATCAAAGCAAAGAAATATATGTATGTAATTACGAACATTTGTTGGACAGTGAATATTTGCCAGACATTCTGCAAAGCTCTGGATGCACATAACCCTCACAAGAACTTGGTAAGATAAGTAGTATTATCCCTACTCTCAAAATCAGGAATCTGAGGCATGGATGGCATAACTCTGGGGAGAAATTATGTTCCCAACCCAGGGCAAATTACCTTTGAAGAGAAAAATCAGTCAAAGGGAGAAATACAGTGGGAGAAACCTGTTTATTGCTTACAAGCAGTTATCCACCTTTGCTCACCCGTGTCTCTTGTAACCTGGCTGCAAAAAAGGAACCCCAACAAACCTCTCCGGTCCAGATATACCCTCGCTCCCCCAACCCTTGTAATCACCTACTGATATGGAGATGGACTGCTTCTCTGCTCCCCTTGGAAATACCTATTGATACAGAGGTGCATTAAGGCCAGGCAAGAGATTCCAGAAATACTTCAATTTTACCCAAAGATGGGCTAAACAATTTGCCTCAAATTATCTAAATCCAATAATTTGCTAAATCTTAGTTTCAATTAAAATCTTATCATTGAAAATTTTTAGAGAATAATTTTTGTTTCTTATTGAATGGTAGGCTATTTCTAGAATAACTGGCTGGGCATTGGACTTGGATCTGAAAGTCTTTGCTTTGTAGCTTTAAATTTGTCTTCTCTTTGTAGTATCTGCCTTGCTTTACAGCAACCAGTCCACACAAAACAGCTGTAAGTTCTGCCCTCTAAGCCCCGTTAGAAGTGTTGGGAGGTTCCAGGGAGAACTCAAGGTTGACTCAATTCATATGCTGCTTGTTGGACACCCACAACGTGCTGGCACTTTATTCCAGAACTGGATCTATTTTGGATATAGCAGAACAGTGTATGAGCTTCTACTAAAGCAGTATTATAAGATTAAAGTTGGATACAGAAGGCTTTTCCTCAGTAATGAGACCACGTGTAGATGAGAACTTGATCAAGACCAGTGTGTTCTGCCTTCCAGTCACTCAGTTTCCTCTGGAATGATAACCTTTGCCTTCCTAAAATAATCTAATAAAACTCACAGGAGCAGTTTTCTACTACTGTACCTAATATTTCTTAGAATATACTTTAAATACTCTCAAAGATTGATAGGAAAAACATCGCTATTCTAATAGTTATGAAAATAAAATCATGAACTACATACAACCATTCAAAGCTCTGGAAGAACAATGTGCTTTGTTGAGTTAATCTCTCATTCCATTTCCCGTTTAGAACTTAAAACTATTGTGCAAAACATATGAAGAGCCCTAGCTGTCATGCATTTATTTTGTGATTAACTGAATTTTATTATTTCAGAAAACTAGAAAATTGCTTTTTCCAATAAGTGTATTCTTTAAAGATCTGTTGCTATCTTAAGACTGATTGTATTATGCTTAGGTAATGAAAATATCCAGATAACAAAATCCAAGGGGATGAATGGTTTATCTATAGGAATTCACACTATGGGCAACTATGAACAAATTCATTCTAAATAATAATAACTATCCTTATGCTGGGTTGACTTGCCCTACATGGTCTGCTATTTTCTTCTTCACAAGGCTCCCCCTGGTATTTAATGAAGTCCAACATTCCCCCGTTCTTTTTTACTAAGTTCTTTCAATTATTCTAAAAAGTTATCCATTGATGCCTCTCAAATCATTACCAAAGCTAGAATATTTTGCCAATTTTGAAAAATACTTAATACACAGAATTTCTCAACATGTTTGTTGAATGAGTTAGGTTATTCCTACCAACCTCACACCATAAACCAGGGAACCAAGGTGTAAAGAGGTGTAGATAAAATGAAAGATCCTATGGCTAGGATTCTCACTGCCCTGGTCAGCTTGCCCACTGCACACATGTGGGCAATATGTTATTACCGACTCTATACAAAGAGCTCTGCCCAGTGCTCTGAGCTGCATGGCTGCACAAGAGCAGAAACTGGAGTGGTAGCAACCTTGAGGACAGAGACTGAGACAGCTGCAGGAGTGGAGAGGTCAGGCCTGGAGGCAGAGGTTGGCTTGCTGCATTCAGACTTGCTCTGAGGTGGAGAGGATTCCCGAGCTCGACCTACAGCAAGGAGAATAAAGCTGGGTATAAACCCTTTCACCCCAAGAACGTTCCATCATCATTTTTTTATCTCATTGAATCAAGAGTGAACTTGCTCAGGGCTGAAACCCACTGGCAAGACAAAATGTAACTTAGTTCTAAACATTCATTTACTGCCTGCATGACCTTGGGCAAGTCACACCACTTCATTTATTTGTTTATTCACCAAACATTCATTGGCTGTCAATCCATGCCAAGCACCACTTGCCCTCCCCAGCACTCCACCCCCACCCTTTACTAGGGACACGATAGTAGGAAGACAGGTATGGCTCCTGCCTTCATGGACCTTATGTACTAGAGTTTCTCAAGTGTGGTATGCATCAGAATCCCCCTGAGGACTTGTTTAAAAAGGTTGCTGGGCCCCAACTCTGGATTTCTCATTCAGTAGAGCTAAAGTGAGGTCTCATAATTTGCATTTCTAATAAGTTCCAGGTAATGGCGATGCTGTTAGCCTGCGGGCCCTAATTTGAGAACCAAGGCTCTTAGAGGAATATAGTCACAACAGTATAAATGCTATGATGAGCAGTTGGTGGGGACAGAGAAAGTTTCCCCAGGCAGTATATTTAGTCAGTTTTAAGACCTTAACATCTCTGAAATTGAGATAAAATAAACACTATTCTTCGTCACATTTTAATATCTCCAACATCAACATTCATTTGATGAAATACTGTAACAACATTTAAGAAGAAATGATAAGCCAGTGTGGGAGTAGCAAAAAGGTAGACATATAGATCAATGGAATAGAGTTGACAGTCCACAGATAAACCCACACAGCAATGGTTAACTTGGCCTCAACCAGAGTATCAAAACCATTCAGGAGGGAAGGAATAGTCTTTTCAACAAATGGTGCTGAGATAAAACATGGCAAAGAATGAAGTTGGGCCCCACCTCATACCATCTAAAAAATTAACTCAAACGGATCAAAAACTTAAATGTATAAGCAAAAACTATGACATACTTAGAAGAAAATACATGGTAAGTCTTCATGATCTTGGGTTTGGCAAAGGATTCTTATATAACATCAAAACACAAGCAACAAAAGAAAAAAACTAGATTTCATTAAAATTAAAAGCTTTGTGCTTCAAAGGACATCATCAGAAAAGTGAACAGATAACCCACAGAATGGGAGAAAATATTTGAAAATCATATATCTATGGTAAGGGAACTGAATCTAGAATATATAAAGAATTCTTACAACTCAAAAATTAAAAGACAGCCTAATTTAAAAATGGGCTAAGGATCTGAACAGACATTTCTCTGAAGAAGATATACAAATGGCTGATAAGCACATAAAAAGTTGCTCACTCCCATCAGACACCAGGGAATGAAACTCAAAACCACAAGGAGATACTACTTTGCACCCACTGGGATGATTATAATAAAAAAGACAGATGATAACAAGTGTTAACCAGAATATAGAGAAGTAGAAACCTTCCTACACTACTGGTGGGAATGCAGAATGGTGCAGTTGCTCTGAAAAACATTCTGGCAGTTCCTCAAATGATTAAACACAGAGTTACCATATGACTCAACAATTCCATTTTTAGGTAGTGTATATCCAAGAGAGACAAAACATATTGGGTTTAGGCAGAGTAGGGTGAGGGCCTCCAAAAAAAAAAAGCAAGGCAGGTTATTTACAGTCAGAGCAATGTAACAATGTGCAAAGAAGTCCCTATCGAAACTGTTTTAAGCATTATGCAAAGTCAAGGTCACACTAATTCTCTAGGGTAAAGATACCTAGGAATATAGACATCTTCAGTGAGATCAGTTCAAGCTCAAAAGGCCAGGAGCAACTTGGCCTGGAATGTTTGAGTGTTCCGCAAATAAAGAAGGGCATCACAGCATAACCCGTGACTTCACTGTAAACAGCTCTAGCAAACAGACAACAACCCGGCCCACCTTAGGGGCAGGGCAGGTGGTACAAGTCCACATCCTAAGTCCTTTATCAGTTCCCAAAAATCCTCAACAGCCTATAAATCCCCTAGACAAGGCACCACCCTGGACTCTCTTGTCCCCTCCTGGCATGAGCCAGGAGTTCTGTCCTCTCATTTTCTCTCTAAATAAAAGCCTCTACCTTGCTCTCCTACCTTGAGTGTTTGCGAAGTTCATTCTTCAGCTCCATGAACAAGAACCCCAGCATCAATATGTCTACACAGAAACTTGTACATGAATGTTTATAGCAGCATTATTTGCAAAACTGGAAAGGTGGAAACAATGCAAGAGTCCATCAGGAGACAAACTGGTAAAAGACAGTATATCCACATAATGGTGTAAGTCCGGGGAGAGAAAATCCAGGGGCAAAATACCTCTAAAAACCAAAATCAGTCAAAGGGAGAATAAAGTTTAAAACCTGTTTATTGCTTACAAACTGCAGACCAGGGACGCCTCTCTCCTCTGCTCCTGAAGAAGCAAGCAAGCAAGCCCCTCCCCTTAACCTCTCGGGTTCAGACACACCCTCGGTTGCCCAGGTAGTTACCCATTGACATGGAGATGAACTTCTCTCCACCCCTGAGGATATGCAAATGCACTAAAGCCAGGCGAGATACTCTGGAAATGCTACAATTTTACCCACAAATGGAAAATTATTTGGCCATAAAAGGGAACGAAGTACTGATACATGCTACAAGCTACAAGGATTAACCTTAGAAACATGTGAAGTGAAAGAAGGTATGAAATAGTGCTGATGACACTGAAGTTTGAGAAACACTTTTGTCTTTTTTCAGATCTGACTTCCTTACAGAAACCAGTGTTTGTTTAATAATATAAATCTAATCACAGCCCTCCTTTGCTTGAAATCGTCTAACCTTCCTCAGTGTAGTACAGTGGGCAGAGGGCTGACTCGACTGGATTTACACTTCTGAGAGTCTCTGGCTGCTCCGCAGAGAACTGAAGGGACAAGAGTAAGACTGAACCCCCAGAGACAGATGAAGAGGCCATAGCAATAACCTAGGTAGACCCGACAGGGAGCTGGGTCAGCCCAGGACCAGCAAGGAAGGGAAAGAGCAGGTCTGTTTGAGAGATTTTTACACAGCAGAATCAATAGGACTGAATTCTTTTTTTTTTCCAAAGTGATCTGCTGACTCTTTTCTTTTTCATTTCTTTTATTGTGGTAAAACACACATAAAATTTACCATTTTAGCCATTTTTAACTGTTTAGTTTTGTGCCATTAAGTACTTTATGTTGTGAAACCATCACCCCTCTGCATCTACAGAAATTCTTCATCTTCCCAAACAGAAACTCTAAACACGACCTCCCCATTCTCCCTGCCCCAGCCCCTGACAATCTCCATCTGCTGGTTCTATGAGTGTGCCTGAGGTACCTCCTAGTGTGTTCATACAGTATCTGTCCTTTGGGCTGGCTCCTTTCATTTAGCATAATGTCTTCAAGGTTCATCAGTGTTACAGCATGTGTCAGAATTTCCCTTTTATGACTGCATACTATCCCATTGTATGATTTAGTCACTCCTCTGCCAATGGACACCTGGGTTGCTCCCACCTTTTGGTTATTGGAAATAATGCTGCCATGAACACTGGTGTATAAATGTCTATTTGAGTCCCTGCTTTGAATTCCTTTGGGTATATACCCAGCAGAGGAGTTGTTGGATCTGGTAATTCTGTGCTTTGATTCTTGAGGATCTGCTAAATTGCATTCTGCAGCTTATATTCCTACTTGTACTGTGTGAAGGTTGCAATTTCTCCACATCCATGCCAAGATTTATTGTTTTGTTTTTCCATATTAGTCATCCTACTCGGTGGAAAGTAATGTCTCACTGTAGTTTTTATTTGTGTTTCCCTAGTGATGTTAAGCATCCTTCCACGTACTTATTGCCCATTTGTATATCTTCTTTGGAGAAATATCTATTCAAGTCCTTTGTCCATTTTTTAGTTGAGTTGGGATGTTTGTGGGGGATTTTGCTATTCAGTGCTAGTTCTTAATATATTCTGGGTATTAATCCCTTATCAATATATGATTTGCAGACATTTTCTCCCAATGTCCAAGTTGTCTTTCCCTCTCTTGATAGTATCCTTTGATGCACAATGGGGCTTTGATTGAGTGCCAACGGTGCCTCAGGAGTTAAGTTATAGAGGCAGTAGGATTTTATCAGGAAAAAAACATGCTTGGTCTCAGGGTGAAGGAGAAGGTGGTAGATAAAGGAATTTAGAAAATCCCCTCCTAATACCCTAGCGCACCTCCCAAGACTGAAATATTGTGGCATAATCCTATTTTGCATGTCAGAAGCAGAGTATTATCTTTCTCTTTGCATGAGTTCTGTAACAAATTTCACTTTCCCCCAGGAAGAAAGATGCCTTGAGTAAATGAAGGCCCCTATCTTCATTGGTTTTTGCAAAGTCAAATAAAGACCCAGGGGCTTTCTCCACAGAACACAGAACAGCCAGCCTCAGAGAGCCTCGCACAACTGACGGCCCTGGACCTTCAGTTTCATTAGCTTCAAAGTCAATCCACCTTTGGGCTTCTGAGCCGCTGGGGAAACTTTCGGAGAACAAAGTCAATGCTGCAGGCTGGCATTGCCAAGAGGGGCCCAGGAGCAGGGCCTAGTTCTGAAGGCAGGTGGAAGCAGGAGTCCCCTGATCAACTGTGGCTCCCCCAGTGGTGCCAACCCTATTCTTTTGGACCATGAATTTAATGGCTAAGCCTAATAGGTTAGGGAACAAAAGCTAGAGAAAGTAGGAGAGACTGCTCATCCCCCACTTCGCTGTTCTAGGGGAGGGATTTTCCCTAAACAGTCTTCCCCATCATTCTTCCTCAGGGAAGGAGCACTTCCTCATCAGATTGGTGACTTGGGACAAGTAAGCCCTTTGTGCCTTTCTCTTTGGGACAGAGTTATGCAGAAAGCACTGTCCTTTTAATGTTCCACTTAAGATCAAGCTCTACATCTTCAAGTGAAGTTTCATTGCTAAGGAAATATGTGCAATTAAGGAAAATTCCAGTTAACATGGCAGAAGACTGGATTTTCAAGCAACTTATTAACCTTAATATTAATGTTAATTTCTGGATTTGTGATATTTGTGGTGTCTGTCATCTTTATAAAATTGTGACTTGTGATTTCTTTTTTAATTCTAAATATTTACTTTCATATCTAATTTTGTATTTGTAGTTTTGTTCTTTTTCTTAAAAGAGTCCCCCATGTTGCATAAGCATCAGGCCTCCCAAAACATAGATCCACACCCCACCTCTCCCATTCATGCCAAAGTACTGGAAGACTAAAAATCCACTCCCTATACCATTTCCCATCCCAGATTAAGCCAGTCATATTGTCCAGTACCACCCACCAGAGGTTCTGCCATGAGCTTAAACATCATAATTATAATAAAATATTTTGCTAAGGTCCAAAATCCTTAGGATAACTTAAGTCTTCCCCAACTTCTACTCAGTTCCAGCTGGAGGGGTTCTTGGTGCCTGGGTAGATGGAGGGACTCCTCTAGGAGTTCCAGCCTGGAATGACTGTGATCCCTCAGGATATCTAAAATGTCATCCACAAACTTTTCAGAAAGTCCCAAGTGTTCACAAGAGGCAAGCCTGTGGGTGGTCCTGGCCCCACACCTACTTGGTAAACAAAAACAAACAAAAAAACCTTTAGAGCAGTTACTAGGCAAAAAATTATGTTCTGGAAACCAATACTTTGGTGTTGCCAAATACATCAATAGGAGGAAGAGAACAGGGAAAGTCTTGGTGTTAGTCTCACCAGGGAAAAACAAATCAATCCCCGTTATCTAGAATCCATGAGTTGTGCCCTTAGTTTCTTTTGGAGATGATTCCCTCTGAGAAATTAGTCATAGCACTCGGCTCACCATCACAGGGCCAAGGGGGTTCTGCTGCAGGTCCACTATTCCCTTTCAAAGAGCAGACATCCCTACTTTCTTGCAATTTCTTAGAAATATGCAATAGCCTAATCTTTGCATCTTATTCTTACCCTTTTGTTTCCCACCTGGCATATTGAAAAACTCTAAAAAATGGACTTCCCCTTTGAATCTTAATCATTTAAAGCTAGAAGCCAAAATATAAATGCTCTGTACCACACATGGAAGTCACCTGTACTTTAAAGTTCTGATCTGCAGATCTAGTTGAAAAACACACACAAAAAGCAGCAAATGATTGTTTCGATCATAATGATTAAAAGTTCTTCTCTTGGGAACCTTCCTACACTGTTGGTGGGAATGTAAATTGGTGTAGCCACTGTGGAAAGCAGTATGGAGGTTCCTCAAAAAGCTAAAAATAGAAATACCACCCAACCCAGTAATACCACTTCTCAGAATTTACCAGAAGAAACTAAAATCTCTGATTCAAAGATATATGCATCCCTATATTTATTGCTGCATTATTTACAACAGTGAAGATATGGAAGCAACCAAAGTGTTCCATCAATAGATGAATGGATAGAGAAGATGAGGTACATATACACATGGAATATTATTCAGCCATAAAAAAGAAAGAAATCCTGCCATTTGCAACAACATGGATGGAGCTAGAGGGTATTATGCTCAGTGAAGTAAGCTAGGCAGAGAAAGACAAATACCATGTAATTTCACTTATTTGTGGAACATAAAAACAAAACAAAACAAAATGAACAAAATAGCAGTAGACTTATAGACACTGAGAAGTGACTCGTGGTTATTATGGGGGAGGAGTAGGGGTGGGTGGGTGGGGAAGGTGAGGGGGATAAAAGGGCACAAAAATTCTCAATCATAATATAAGTTGGTCACAGGGATGGTAGTACAACATGGGGAATATAGCCAATGATTCTGTAATCTCCCTATGTTGACAGATAGTAACTGCACATGGCAGTGAGGATTTAAGAATATGGGTAACTGTTGAACCACTGTGTTGTATACTTGAAACCAATATAAGATTGTGTATCAACTATATTTCAAAAAAAAGTTATTTTCTTCATTATTTGGTGTTTCTCACCTCTGTTGCACGACAGAATCACCTGAGAAGAAAACACATAAATCCATTTTTCACTAAGAAATAGACAAGGCCTTTCTAATTATGATTAAAAATTCACAAGTCATCAGAGAAGACTGGTAAATTTAACAACATAAATAACAAAAACTTTTATATGGCAAAAACATCAAAAGCAGAAATTGAAAGACAGTGGGAAAATATTTGTAAATTAGATCCTAAGGAACTAACTCCCCAATATATGTAGATAGATATATATATCAATAGCTATATGTCATCATTTGTCTATCTATCATCTATCTCTCTCTATCCTTCTATCCTAGAAATCAAGACAAAAACAAAAACAAAGAGCAAAGGAGATGGGGAATTTATAGAATGAACTACAAATAACCCTTAAATGTATGAAAATATTAACTTCACTTATAAGAAAAATATAAATGTAAACTGTGCCAGGATGCCATTTTTCACCTATCAGATTACTCCTCATCAAAAATAAAAAATCTAAAAATTTGGTACCAGACTTTGTTGGGCAGGCTGAGAAGACACAGGCACACCTATGTTTTATTTTATTTTATTTAAAAAAAATTTTTATTAAGGTATTATTGATATACACTCTTATGAAGGTTTCACATGAAAAAACAATTTGGTTACTACATTTACCCATATTATCAAGTCCCCACCCATACCCCAATGCAGTCACTGTCCATCAGAGGCACACCTATGTTTTATTGGTGCAAAAACCATACAACCCCTTATGGAGAGGAATCTGAAAATATCTATCAAAAGTACAGACATATTTTCCCTTTGACCCAGAAATCCCTCTTCTGGGAGTATATTGTATACAATCTTCTACAGTATGGAAGAACGTATATACAAGTTTATTGATTGTGGTATAATTTTGTGAAAACTAGAGATTATAAACAACCCATGTATTTAGCAGTAAGTACTAGTTAAGTAAACAACTGTGTTAAATAAACACAGGTATACCTATTTGATGGACTACTATGCAGCTGTAAAAAGGAATGGAGAGATCTCTACTGATGTGAAGAGATCTATCTACAGACTATATCATTAAGTGATAAAGGAAAGGTTCAGAACTGTATAGAATATATTACTTGATTGAACGTATATTGTATGCTACCTTCAGTGGAATAAGAATATCTATTCATCTTCATTTGTATAAAAAAACACTGGAAAGATAAATAAGAAATGAAAATATTCTCTTTTGGAGGAATAATCAATTAATACTCAGTTTCTCTGAGGATATTAAATAGATTCGAGTGTGTTGTGGGTTTTTTGTTTTTCTGTTTCCTAAATTAATTACTTTGGTCTGTGTATCTGGAAATATTTCAGCTACAAACAACAACAACAACAAAAAGAGCAGTTTATTTTTCTCATATAACAAAAATATGGTGATATGTAGATACTGGGCATTGGTTGGGGCTGGTATCTCTACAGATAGCCTTTTGCCCTTTTCCTCATGAACTCCAAGTATCACACCTGTATTTTACAGAATGAGAAAAGGATAGAATAGATAGCACTGGCCATTTCTGATGCTCTATCAGCAAGGCAAAAAAAGCTTTTCCAGAAACCCCCTAACAGATTTCTCTAATCTGGGTCATTTGGCTCCCCAAAGAGAACAGGATTCATTGGTGGCTTGGACCAATGGTAACTCATTATCTACAACTGGGCACATTACCACATTGCATAAATTTGGCATTCTATTAAAAGGAAGAACTGGGGAATGGCAGGGTAGGCTGTAGTTTCTCCCTGACATACTGGGAGTTTTCCTCTATCACTGGTTGTCCATGCTTATCTAAGAGTGAGGTGTCAAGAAAAGCTGGCAAGCAGTTGGCATACATTGGGCAAGGCTTACTGTGGGGCATGCCTTATGCTAGGAGGAATTGGCCCTTCTTTGGCAGAAACCCAAATATCAGTATGAGGAAGTGGTATCTGTGGCCCCGTCAGTTGCTCCCAGAAAGAGTCCTTGGAGCTGGAGTAGGCGGCAGTGGCTGCCAAAGGGGAGGGAGTCAGGGCTCCGACTATGCCATTCCCAGGCCTTCAGATGGATCAGGTAATCAACCTGCCTGGCAACAACCACACGCATCAAGATGACCCCACTTGCTGAGAACAGGAAGGCAGTGGTTTTCAACTGGGAGCATTTTGTTTCCCAGGTAGGGTTGTCAAATTTAGCAAATAAAAAAAGTGTGCCCACTTCAATGTGAATTTCAGATAAACAACAAATAACGTGTTAGTACAAGTGTGTTCCAAATATTGCATTATTGATCTGAAATGCACATGTAATTAGGCATCCTACATTTTATCTGGCAACCCGGGGTAGCCAGGGGGTATTCGGCAATGTCTGGAAACAGTTCTGGTTGTCACACTCCAGGGGTGGCAAGAGGCCAGCGGTGCTCTCCAACATCCTGTGGCGCCCCGACAGCCTTGCCACCAGGAGGAACTACCTGGTCCGAATGTCGACAGTGCCCAAGCTGAGACACCCTGCTCTGAGGCAAAGTCTTTCCCTTTCAGCTTCTCTGGAGAATAATGCTCCAGACTCCTGCCTGACATTTTGCGCCCGGGGTGGGGCACATTTATTTATTCTTAAATCTTAGCATGATATATTTTCCATGGTCGCAGCAAAGGCTCCCACCTTCCTTCTCAGTTTTGCTCTGTATGTAGTAAGCAGACCCAGGAAGTGCTGGCCAAGATAAGCTCAGGTGCGGGAGGGCCAGCCTGCATATGCCCCCGGGCCTGATCTTGGTAGAGCCCTAATTCAGAGGCAGCTTCACAGGGCAGACTTGGGGGCGGAGGGTGGAGGGAACCTTCAGTGTCATTCAAGCGGGGAGTTCCACCTTCCTGACCAGGAGGAGAGGGCTGTGGGCCGCACACAGCTGCTCTTCTCATGAAGGGATGCTTTCTTTCTGGCCCAGGGGTGGGAGGGCAGCAGGCCGCAGAAGGTGGGGATGGTATGACATGGCTGTTAATCAAACAACTTTTGAAAGACCAGGAGAGGAAGGAAGCAAAGGGGTGGGGAAGGCTCTGAATGTTTTCTGGTTGTGAGATGTGTATAAACTCATGGGAGGTTCCTGGAGGATATTTATCTCAAGCCCTATTCACAGTTGTCCTTGAAATGAATATCAGAACATTCGAATTCAGGGGCAATTGCTTCTTTTCTGCAACAACTGACCCATTTCCTTCCCTCCCAGCAGACCCTGTGTCGCGCACACACACGTGCAAAGACAATGAGCATGGACGTCACCCACCCGATTCATAGACCTTGGTGTCCCAAGGGAAGAAAAAAATACTGGTTGGTTTTTTCTTCCCCTTTACTTTATTCATTTTTTAAATAAGGAATATAAAAACTATTTTTTTAATTACTAACTGCTTTCTCAAGGATAGAGACCAGGGTTTTTTGAGAATTTAAAAAGAAAAATCCATTCAAGCATTAAGTCAAGCAAGATGAATCAGGCTTTTGGTTATATAAAAGCTTGGCTTCTTCTGGAAAACCTGTCTGCTGGTCTCTGCTTGCTGGAGAAAAGAATGCAAGAAGCCAAAGAGGGGCAGTGCAGACAGCTTTACAAACACAGAAAAGCCCATTTTCAGCTCAGCTGTGGTCTTGTGTGACCTAGATAACAAAATGAGGTGAGTGTGGGGTGGGGAGCTGGGAATGGGGGTGACTGCAATCCTTTCCTCTCCCCACAAGACTGTCCACTGCATGTCAGTACAGTAAAGTCACAGCATTTACTGCCAGATAATGTTTGTAATTTCTACTGGAACTTTACTGACAATCTATTTCTCTCATCTTTGGAAAGTACTGCAAACTAAATCATATATATTTAAAAAATGAACCTGACCTTACCATGCATTATAAAGGTGGTAGAGATACCTAAGGGAAAAACCTCAGAAAATATATTTTAAAAAGTAAAATATAGAGACAATAGTATTTCAACCATATTTGAACCCATAACTGAACACTCAGAGAGATAACCACAGCTTTTGATCTACTTCTTTCCAGAGTTTTCTCTAATTAAGCTTAGTTTTTGGATTGAAATCTTGTGATGACTCTTTAAACGCAAGGTTATATCTGGCTTTGATGCCAGGGTTCTTGTTTGCGGAGCCGAAGAATGAGCTTCACAAACACTGAAGGTAGGAGAGCAAAGTACAGGCTTTTATTTAGAAATAAAGTGAGAGAATAGAGCTCCTGGTTCATGCCAGGAGGGGACAAGTGGTGCGTTGTCTAGGGGGTTTTATAGGCAGCTGAGGATTTTTCGAGAACATGAAAAAAACTTGGGGGTGTGGACTTGTTAAGTGGTCCCTGAATATTTAGAATTAACTTAACACAAGCAACTTCTGAGATACCAGCATCTTGGTCTGGGAGCATATGAAACAAGGCCACCTGCTCAGCCCCCAAGGTGGGCCGAGGTATTGTTTGCTAAAGAGTAAGTTAAGAATTTCTAACATCTTAACTTCTTGGATATTAAAATGCAGTCTTATCTTTAAGGTGGAATCCTTCCTGCCTTTTACTGTGTTCTTTATGCCTGGGTTTACTTGCTAAATTAGTTGCCCAGTTTGCAAAAATCACTTCATCAGATCTGAAGGAGGAAAGACAGCACAGAGGCCTGGGCCTTTTAGTATGCTAAAGAGAACCTTACACATGATTATAAATGGTTAGCATAATAAAACATGTGCTACTCTTCTTTATCTGGGGAACATTAACTGATTTCACTGAAGAATGATTCTAGAGCTCAATGTTTAGCACAGAGTTTTAGCAGGGGGGTTTCCTTGCATGTAGTTACATTGCTCTGACTGCAAATATTCCGTCCTGCCCCCTCCGGAGGCCCTCACTCTATTCTGACTACATCCATGGTCCCTGTCTCAGCTTTAGAAAAATTAAAATGAGCAATTGCTACTTGCCGGACACATTGCTAAGCACTTCATGTACATAATTCCACTTAATGATCAAAACAATCTTATGGAGAAGATACTGTTATTACCACCCATTTTACAGATGAGAAACTGAGTCTCTCAGTAGCCAGAGTTAGTAAGCGGCAGAAGTAGGCATATCCTATTTTCTTCAGTTAATATCGACAGTACCTTTTCCACGTTATAACTCTAAACATAATTACTGTCCAATATTCTGAGTTGTTATACCATGATTTATAAAAAATTCACCTATCATTAGACATTTTGGTTACTTAACAGTTCTTGTAGTTGTGGATAATGTTGAACTTCTTTTAGTTATGATTAAGGATAATGCAGTAAACATATCTGTATCTTCAGCCATGGAAATTATTATTTTTTAATTGATTTTTTTAAGAAAGGAATTTGTAGTAAGTGGGTTGAATTTAATTTTGCTTTGTTAAGCAATTGGGTCAAATTTTTTTCATTCATCTTTTGGCCAGATATAAATCCTGTTTAATGAATTTTTAAAAATCCAATTATCTATTGAGGCTTTAATGTTTTTCTAACCAATTTCATCTAATTTCAATGAATAATTAGGTGGCAACTATTCTGTCATTGGTCATAATCTCAATATCGTCCTCAAGTTGCTATTTCCCTTTAACATTTGACTACTTTTTTCATACTTGAAAACGTTTATTTAAACCTCCCGGTATTTTCCACTCTGATATCTCTCGACCACAGTTCAGATACTCACTTCTCTTTTCTCAGAGTAACACGTGTTCACTTCTGAGAGATTTCCCAGTCGTATTTATAAAAAGTAAGTTTCAAAATATCACAGAGAGAAACAGCACAACCACATCTCAACCTTGGCTTTACTTAACAATAGATGGCTGTAAACTACACCTCCAGCCGCCCAGAACAGATCTGCACCAGCCAGCCCCAGGCACAATTCAGGTCCCTCCATTGCCCTGGCAGGCCGTCTCATCCCAGTCTTTAACAGCTGGTATTATGTGATGGAGAAAATCCTCCATTATAGCTCATTTCAAACTCTTCTGCTACGCAGATCCGTCTGCCTTTGTTCTGTTCTCAGCGGAGAGGGAACTGATATAGGCACTGCTCCCAGGCAACCCTCACCGGGGCGTGGTGGGCTCTCAAATATTTCTTGATTAAAGTTGATGTTGAAAATCTCTAATTAGAACTATCCTCAGGCTTCCTTCCTCCAAGTATGTGCTAACAACTTTTTTCTACTCCCTTGGTCATCTCTGTGTTTCTCTCTAATTCCCGGAGCTTTCCATCCTCCAAGCACAGGCTGCGAGCTGAGACAGAGATGTCTGTGTCCTCGGGTCGCCCCGCCCCCGATCTCCCAGGGCTGGGCTCAGAGCCACTAGCATCCTGCTTGACCCACCCGGAGCTGAGGCGGAGATGGCCCTTAAGCATCCCTTTCTCCCTGCAGGAGATGCAGGCTGAGACAAAGGTGAAAGGCCAGAGACAGAACTGGGCCCTCAGGTGCAGGAGTGCCAGGCACAGGCAGTGACTGATCATGGCTCCCAAGATGACATGTGATTGAAGATTAACCAGTTTCAACAGTAACAAACTGTCATTGGTAGTGGAAATATTTATCACTGAAACAGGATGATACATAAAGTCAACAGATAGTCCTTAATTCTCAAAATAACTGAGATCTTTTTAAAAATAATTAAGATTATTTTTTTTCTGAGAATAGCATGCATTCCCCAGTCCCTCAGGAAATATCCTCAGGAAAAAACAGACCAGTAAATGTAATAGTGCCATAAGCCCTGCCTCTGTGTCACCTTATAGAGGAGCAATTGCCGGCACAGTTCGAAATAAAGGAGCTGTAGCCTGGCAAAGGAATGGTATCTGTTGTTTTACCTCAAAACTGATTGTACATGGTTTGAATTTTAACTATTAGAAGTTTTTCTCTCCGATGTTTGTCAGCCTTAGGTGTTAGTAAATTGAATTGAGAGTGGGTGATGTGAGGATTCATACTGAGTGAAAACCTCGCTCACAGGCGAAAGCCATTCACCACATAAGCCAACAGGAGATCCAAGCCTTCACCCTAGGCTTAGGGCTGCCTAGTGACAGAATAGGACATCCTGTTTTTTTAAAAGATTTAAAAGTGGAATAGGAGAAAAGATATATATTTTCACCAGAAAGATGCCCACAAGAAAATAGCAGAAAGCATGTAATCAAAATTAATCAAATGTCTAATTTTATTTTGAATGTCTTGACCCTAAATTGGTTACATATTTCTAAATTTGCTAGTGATTCTTGCCAAAATATACTCATTATGTTTTTAGAGTTACAGGCTCTGAGGTTATGCTGAAAATAATATTAGTGATAACATTATAACTATTACTATTTCTATCACAAGCAGCTCACTGTGTGCCAACCAGTTGTGTTTTTTTATTTAACTCCCGAAACAGGTCTTATTAGTCCATTCTACAAATAAACTAAGGCTCAGAGAAATTACATCCCTTAGCCAAGACCACAGAGCCAATAAGAAGTGGGACCACAGTTTAAACTCAAACCTGTATGATTCCAAAGCGAAGCCTCCTCATCCTTCCTCAGAGCTGTCTGAGGCCTAGTTGAACCACCGGCTATGAGGCCTTAGTCTCCTCATATACAAAATGGACTTCTGTAGTGACATCCGTTGTTTGCCTGCCCCAGCATCTATTTCCCCTTTGACTTCCAATAGCTTCTTAAGTTCTCTTGGGTGATCACCCTCTTCTGTTTGTAAGTATTACATAAGTGGGGCTAGCCCATCGCTCTGCTGCAGTCCCTAGGAGGACATGTGCCCCATGTGTGGCCAATCACCACCGTCCAGCCTCCAAGCCCCAGTGGTTAGTTTTTTTGGACATCTTAGCCCAGCAAAACCAATGAGATTCAGTCCCTATTTGCTAGACCCACTGGGAAGGAGACATTCTCTTCCTACTGGTAAAATCTTAGAACTGCTGGTATCCATCTTTATCATTACCCGGGGAGAGCCTACCTGAGAACAATACCAAAAGAAAGGAAAAAGAGCTGACTTCTCTGCACTTTACCATCTCTGAAAATTTTTACCCTCCTGATCACAGCTTCATGTGAGAACATTTCTCTTGTTCTTAAGCCAGTTTGATGTAGGTCTCTGCTTCTTGCAATAGAAGTTTTGATTAAAGCATTATATAAAATGCTTCATGTGGTGTTTGGCACATAGTAAATCTTCAACACATGTTAATTATTTTTAGGTTATCATTAGCACATACAAAAAAAAATTAAATAGAAAAGGAATTGTTTTGTTTTCCTTATTTGGCCTAAAGAGAAACATTTCCCATCCCTCTCCTTGCCTCCAGCTTAATATTTTGTCAGAGGGAGAGGAGTTACGAGGCCTAATTAAATGCTCCATATCACCTATATTGGATGTTAAATGTAATCCCCAGAGAGAGAATATTCATCTTACTTAGGTTACAGTCTGTGGCTTCTATTTTGTAGTAATCCCTGTTCACATACATCTTTGTATCTGGAACATCCTACATATCGGATTTGTATGGAGATATCATTTAAAAGAAAGATTTTGCATCTTATAAAAAGTTTGAAAATGATCTATTCAGTCCTCTGATTTAACCAGCCAGGAAATACATCAGTGAGCTTGGCTGTGCTCAGCCCAGCCTTCCAGTTAAAACATTCTTTCCAACACCCATACCTGTTTACCTTTTGTGGCCTGGATGCTGAAATGTAGCAGAACCCAAAGGTAATTTATTTTCTTTTTGAGCCGTTAACAGGATCACTCAGTCATCTACTTGGAAAAGGACCTTTTTTCAATAGTTTAGCTGATGGGTTCTGCTTCGCCACACTCGACAGACTCCATTCCCACCTGCTCTGGGTCGAATAACCACATCCTTGTCTTCTCTAGAATATTGCTTTGTGCTGCCTCAGAAATAAACAACCGACAGCAAAGTGCTTAGAAAACGAGTTGGTGCCCAGAGGAATCCAAGAGTGAACAAAGAAGTCCATGTGGGCAGAAGCTTTTTCTACTGAGACTGAAGAATGACCTATTTTCTTAGATTATCTCATTAAATTGCTTTTGTATAATTATAGGGTTCTCTGAAAGGCAAAGGAAACTGACTTTGAATTCCCTCCTAGAGCTTTCCTTCAGCCCCTCTGAGGAATATAAGAAGGGATATTGCAAGACAAGCACTATCCTGACGCTAAAGCCCAAAGGTAGCAACTACTGATTTTGCGTGGATTTGGCCTGGGATTCCTTTCATGCTTTTAACCTTCCTTGCAGTCCTACAAAAAGGAATGGCATTTTTGTCAAATATATTTTAAACTGACCCTCCTATTACAAAAAGAATAGCAGAACATTAGCTACTAATCACATTTAAGAAATGACTGCTGCAGTAAGCTAAAATTCTTTCTTTTTAATACCAATTTTAGTGACCCTAGGTCTAAATCACCTCTTCCATTCAGCCATCAGAAGGTCACTTTTAGAATGAGTGTAAATATATACAAACCCAGGGACGAATATCTTGAGTGACAGTTTTAGTGTCTGTGGTTAAGGTGATGAACTGGATTGATTGAGAATTCTTATGGCAGCGAGATTATTGACCCTTCCTGGCCAGCCCTTCCCTCAGCCAAGCTTTGAAACAAAGCAGCTTAGCCCTTAATTAATTCTTTTCTTTCCATTGACTTTTAAAGTGGCCTGGATCAAGTACAGCCTCTCACAGAGTTACACAATCCCAGGTCTGACAATGCCTCACCCTCTGACAGTGGGCTGGACACTTAACCTCTATGTCATGGTAGCTTGTACTTGAAATGTAAGACATTAAGGTTAACCTAAAGATTCAGAGGTGAATAACTTATTAATGATTTGAAAGCACTCAGGACCTATGAAGTACCATAAAATTCTCTCCTGCAGTAATAACTGGCCAGGATAAGTGAAGCACAACAGCCCATAGCCATCGTAGAAATGACCCACATAGGTGCAATTTTGGTGTTCTGTGAAATTTAAGAAAAGGAGAATATCCCTTTTCCACCATGAGGTTTTTTGTCAAAGGGCAACTACATGGAAGGAAGTGGACGCTTGTGAACTTGCCTTCTCCTTATCTCCTGTGGCTTACTCTAACAACCGGATGTGAGTCAAAGCCAGCTTCGTATGTCAGAGAGTTTGGGGTCTCCATTGCCTTTGGTCTTTTTTGACCAAGAAGGTAGAAAGTAAAGCTTGTGCTATTAATCATGTTGGAGCAGAAAATGCTCAAAGGCTTGGAGGGCATAAGGGCTCTCTCTAAGAACTCTAGTGGTGGATGTGGAAGCAGAGAAGACAAGGGGACACCTGTCAAGCCTCCTCAGTGCTCAGGAAAATGTGTAGGTGCTCTGCTGTAAGGTGAGGTAGCTCTAGATCAAAAGAGGCCCATGTAAGACAACACTTTAAAGAGATGCTGCTTATTGTCATAGTGGACATGTCCTTCTCTTTGGAGGGTATAAGGGCTCTCTCGGTACCCCCCTCTAATATCTGGGGAATTCCCCCATCTCAGGGTTTGGGTGGAGGCAGAGTCTGCCTTCCCCCCTAGAGGAGGAAATCACAAGATACCTGCTTTCCCAGGGCACACCCACAGGACAGGGGCCTGGCATGATGGGGGGGCCTGCCCTGGACTTGGAAAACTAACTCATGACACAAAGAAAGGATGAAAAGGAACTCTGACAGTGGCAAAGGACACAGAGGCCCAGCTTCCCGGGCAGCAGAGAGAGTGGCGCTATGGCAGCACTGGTACCCAGAGTGAACAGTCCACAGTCCAAGCTCAGATGGGGTTCCTGGCCACAGGAGTGTCCCTTCACAGCAGTTCCACACGGGGAATTTGAGCACTCTTCCCAGATGGATGTCCCAACCTGGCCCAGGATACCATGAGCTACCCAGGACCCTTTTGTTGTTAGTTAACTTTTTAATCTGAACATTTCCAAACATGTACAGCCCTCTATCTCCTTACCCTCTACTCATCCTGGTGTAATTTACTTCCCATAAAATGCCCACATTATGGTTCAACAACTCAATGTGTTTTAGTAAGTTTATAGAACTGTATAACCTTCAGCTCAATCTAGTCCCATCTGGGGTTTGTTCAAGTACACAGTTCTAGGAATTCTGACCCATGTAGAGATTCATTTAGTCAGCACCACAATCAGGACTGTTTTTGCCATCTCAAAGTTTTCCCTCCTGCTATCTGTCATGGTACCCTCCCCACTTCTGCCCCTGGGAAACCACTGATCCATTCTTTAATTTTAGACTTTTGTCCTTTCTAGAATGTCATGTAAGTGGAATCACACAGGAGACAGCCTTTTGTGACTTTGCATAGTGTCTCTGAGAGGCATCCAAGTGGTTGATGTGTTAATAACAGTCCATGCCTCTCTATTGCATACTATCATGTTCTATAGATATACCTCCATTTGTTTATCCATTCATCTCTTGATGGACATTTGCCTTATTTCTGGGTTTTGGGGGAGGGAGCAATTATGACTAGAGCGACAGTCCAGTATCTTTTTTTAATGTTTTAAAAAATAGTTTACATTTTGAAACAATCACAGATACGCAGAAAAATTGGGAGTACCACACAAATAACCTTTTTCCAAACCATTGGAGAGTGATTGCTGATCTGATGTCCCACAATCCCCAAATACTTTAGCATGTATATTTCTACAAACAAGAACATTCTCCTGTATGGCCATAAAACAATCCCAAATCAGGAAATTAACCTTGTAACATCACTACCGCCTAATCCTCAGACCTGTTCAGGTTTATTCAGTGACACGACAATGAGTTTTATAGCAAAAGTATCCAGGTCACAATCACACGGAGCATTGAGCTGCCATGTTCCTTTAGTGTCCTTATGTCTGAACCATCCCTCAGTCTTTCAAGATCTTGACACTTTCAAGATTAACAGTCCAGGGCTTTTGCAGAATGAAAGTTGGGTCTCTCTGATGTTTCCTCATGATTACTTTGAGGTTTGGGAAGTGATTGTATCCTATAATTCCTGTTTGTCCATTACTGGTGATGTTCACCTTGGAAATTATCAATAACCTGTTCTCCAACTAAGTTTATACGTATGTGCATAGGTAGGTAGGTAGATATCTTTTCATATATCTATCTTTCTATGGTTTTCTACTTTATTTCATAGGTTATCATCCTTTATTGTCATTGTTTATTTTATTTTTATTTTTTGATAATTATTTTTTATTAAAGGGTAGTTGACACACAGTATTACATTACATTAGTTTCAGGTGTACAACACAGTGATTCAACATTTATATACATGATAATTCTAGATACCTGCTATCACCATACCAAGTTGTTACCATATTTTGACTATATTCCTTATGCTATACATTACATCCCGGTTACTTATTTATTTTACAATTGGAAGTGTGTACTTTTTTTTTTTTTTTTTTGTGAGGGCATCTCTCATATTTATTGATCAAATGGTTGTTAACAACAATAAAATTCTGTATAGGGGAGTCAATGCTCAATGCACAATCATTAATCCACCCCAAGCCTAATTTTCGTCAGTCTCCAATCTTCTGAAGCATAACGAACAAGTTCTTACATGGAGAACAAATTCTTACATATTGAATAAGTTACATGGTGAGCAGTACAAGAGCAGTCATCACAGAAGCTTTCAGTTTTGCTCATGCATTATGAACTATAAACAGTCAGTTCAAATATGAATACTCATTTGATATTTATACTTGATTTATATGTGGATACCACATTTCTCTCTTTATTAATATTATTTTTAATAAAATGCTGAAGTGGTAGGTAGATACAAGATAAAGGTAGAAAACATAGTTTTAGTGTTGTAAGAGAGCAAATGTAGATGATCAGGTGTGTGCCTGTAGACTATGTGTTAATCCAAGCTAGACAAGGGCAATAAAACATCCACGTATGCAGAAGATTTCTCTCAGAACAGGGGGGGTGAGGTTCTAAGCCTCACCTCTGTTGATCCCCAATTTCTCACCTGATGGCCCCCTGCGACTGTGCCTGTCTTAGGTTGTTCCTCCCTTGAGGAATCTTACCCGTCTCTGGCTAACCAGTCATCTTCCGGGGCCATACAGGGAAATGTGAAGTTGGTAAGTGAGAGGGAAGCCTTATTGTTTGAAAAGGTTAGCTTTTTACTTCTTTGCATATTTATGCCCTGTGGCTTCTATGCCCAGCATTTGTCTTGAGGTGTCTTTACCACTTGGAAGAATTATGATACTTGGTAAATTCGACATGTGGCATGAGTTCTATTTAAAGGTTGTAATTAGGTAGGAAGAAGAAAAGCTATAGAAGTAGCAGGCAGAAGAAAACCTGGGAATATTGATTATTTCTTTGACATATCTTCTTGTAGAGTAACTTCAGCATGGATAGGTTTTAAACTACTAATTAAATTGCACAACACATTAACATAATAGTATAGTTACATAACCAAAGCATGCCTGTAATTACCAGCCATCTCCAGTGAAACCAAGAAAACCAGTTAGGCACCTTAGGCATTTGTGAAAACTTATCTATGATATGGTGGATATTGTCCAACTGAACTTGAACAGTCTGAGAGAAATCAGACAAATTAAAACAACCCATTCCTGGGGACTGTTCACATCCCATATGTTCTTTTAACAGTAAATAGTCTGTAGTTGTAAGATTTTGGAGCGCTACAATTTGCACTTCTCCTAATTCTTGGTTGAGTTCCAACAGTATAGATCCAGTCAAATTTGTTGTTTTACTGTATGCACAGGCCAGCTTAGATATCTCCTTCTTCATTCCCATGGCAAGTCCAGGAACTGGTGGGATGAGTGCATCTACAGCTGTAGCAGTGCGTGGATCTTTGTTGGGGTTTTTTGATGATCATCTTCTGGCATGAGTCTTCCAGAGAGTGCTGATGTTGGAAGTTCTTTTTCATATCATATCTTAGTTCATTTTCGGGGTAGCCCAATTAGGCTTTCCTCTGTATAAACACAAACAGACCCTTTGCCTACACTTTTATATGCCCTTTATACCCTTGTGTAGTACTCATTGGAGGTCTCCACACAGGAACTGCCTTTTTTTTTTTTTTTTGGTGTCATTAATCTACACTTTCATGATGAATATTATGTTTACTAGGCTCTCCCCTATACCAGGTCCCCCCTATAAACCCCTTTACAGTCACTGTCCATCAGTGTAGCAAATGTTGTAGAATCACTACTTGCCTTCTCTGTGTTGTATAGCCTTCCCCTTTCTCCCACCCCCTCATACATGCTAATCTTAATATCCCCTTTCTTCTCCCCCCACTTATCCCTCCCTACCCACCCATCCTCCCCAGTCCCTTTCCCTTTGGTACCTGTTAGTCCATTTTTGAGTTCTGTGATTCTGCTGCTGTTTTGTTCCTTCAGATTTTCCTTTATTCTTATATTCCACAGATGAGTGAAATCATTTGGTATTTCTCTTTCTCTGCTTGGCTTGTTTCATTGAGCATAATACCCTCCAGCTCCATCCATGTTGCTGCAAATGGTAGGATTTGCCCTTTTCTTATGGTTGAGTAGTATTCCATTGTGTATATGTACCACATCTTCTTTATCCATTCATCTATCGATGGACATTTAGGTTCCTTCCAATTCTTGGCTATTGTAAATAGTGCTGCGATAAACATAGGGGTGCATTGGTCTTTCTCATACTTGATTCCTGCATTCTTAGGGAAAATTCCTAGGAGTGCAATTCCTGGGTCAAATGGTAAGTCTGTTTTGAGCATTTTGATGTACCTCCATACTGCTTTCCACAATGGTTGAACTAATTTACATTCCCACCAGCAGTGTAGGAGGGTTCCCCTTTCTCCACAGCCTCACCAACATTTGTTGTAGTTTGTCTTTTGGATGGCAGCCATCCTTACTGGTGTGAGGTGACACCTCATTGTAGTTTTAATTTGCATTTCTCTGATAATTAGTGATGTGGAGCATCTTTTCATGTGTCTGTTGGCCATCTGTATTTCTTTTTTGGAGAACCGTCTGTTCAGTTCCTCTGCCCATTTTTTTTTTTTTTTTTTTTTTTTAGATAATTATTTTTTATTGAAGGGTAGTTGACACACAGTATTACATTACATTAGTTTCAGGTGTACAACACAGTGATTCAACATTTATATACATGATAATTCTAAGTACCAGCTATCACCATACCAAGTTGTTACAATATTTTGACTATATTCCTTATGCTATACATTACATCCCGGTTGCTTATTTATTTTACAATTGGAAGTGTGTACTTTTTCTTGGTTGTTGTTGTTAGGGCATCTCTCATATTTATTGATCAAATGGTTGTTAACAACAATAAAATTCTGTATAGGGGAGTCAATGCTCAATGCACAATCATTAATCCACCCCAAGCCTAATTTTCGTCAGTCTCCAATCTTCTGAAGCATAACGAACAAGTTCTTACATGGAGAACAAATTCTTACATAGTGAATAAGTTACATGGTGAACAGTACAAGGGCAGTCATCACAGAAACTTTTGGTTTTGCTCATGCATTATGAACTATAAACAGTCAGTTCAAATATGAATACACATTTGATTTTTATACTTGATTTATATGTGGATACCACATTTCTCTCTTTATTATTTTTAATAAGATGCTGAAGTGGTAGGTAGATACAACATAAAGGTAGAAAACATAGTTTAGTGTTGTAAGAGAGCAAATGTAGATGATCAGGTGTGTGCCTGTAGACTATGTGTTAATCCAAGCTAGACAAGGGCAATAAAACATCCACATATGCAGAAGATTTCTCTCAGAACAGGGGGGGTGAGGTTCTAAGCCTCACCTCTGTTGATCCCCAATTTCTCACCTGATGACCCCCCTGCGACTGTGCCTGTCTTAGGTTGTTCCTCCCTTGAGGAATCTTACCCGTCTCTGGCCAACCAGTCATCTTCCGGGGCCATACAGGGAAATGTTAAGTTGGTAAGTGAGAGAGAAGCCTTATTGTTTGAAATGGTTAGCTTTTTATTTCTTTGCATATTTATGCCCTGTGGCTTCTATGCCCAGCATTTGTCTTGAGGTATCTTTACCACTTGGAGGAGTTATGATACTCGGTAAATTTGATATGAGGCACGAATTCTATTTAAGAATTTGTTGTAATTAGGAAGGAAGAAGAAAAGCTATAGAAGTAGCAGGCGGGAGAAAACATGGGAAGATTGATTATTTCTTTGACATATCTTCTTGTAGAGTAACTTCAGCATGTATATATTTTAAGCTACTACTTAAATTGTGCACACACATTAACATAATAGGAGTATAGTTACATAACCAAAGCATACCTGTAATTACCAGCCATCTCCAGTGAAACCAAGAAAACCAGTTAGGCACCCTAGGCATTTGTGAAAACTTATCAATGATATGATGCTTATTATCTAACTGAATTTGAATAGTTTGAGAAAAATCAGACAAATTAAAACAACCCATTCCTGGGCACTGTTCACATGCCATATGTTCTTTTAACAGTAAATAGTCTGTAGTTGTAAGATTTTGGAGCGCTACAATTTGCACTTCTCCTAATTCTTGGTTGAGTTCCAACAGTATAGATCCAGTCAAATTTGTTGTTTTACTGTATGCACAGGCCAGCTTAGATATCTCCTTCATTCCCATGGCAAGTCCAGGAGCTGGTGGGATGAGTGCATCTACAGCTGTAGCAGTGCGTGGATCTTTGTTGGGGTTTTTTGATGATCATCTTCTGGCATGAGTCTTCCAGAGAGTGCAGATGTTGGAAGTTCTCTTTCATATCGTATCTTAGTTCATTTTCGGGGTAGCCAAATTAGGCTTTGATCCTCTGTATAAACACAAACAGACCCTTTGCCTACACTTTTATATGTCCTTTATATCATTGTGTAGAACTCATTAGAGGTCACCACATAGGAACTGCATTTTTTTTTTTTAATCATTAATCTACACTTACATGACGAATACTTTGTTTACTAGGCTCTCCCCTATACCAGGTCCCCCCTATATACTCCTTTACAGTCACTGTCCATCAGCGTAGCAACCTGTTGTAGAATCACTACTTGTCTTCTCTGTGTTGTACAGCCCTCCCCTTTCTCCCACCCCGCTATGGATGCTAATCTTAATACCCCCCTACTTCTCCCCCCCTTATCCCTCCCTACCCACCCATCCTCCCCAGTCCCTTTCCCTTTGGTACCTGTTAGTCCATTCTTGAGTTCTGTGATTCTGCTGCTGTTTTGTTCCTTCAGTTTTTCCTTTGTTCTTATATTCCACAGATGAGTGAAATCATTTGGTATTTCTCTTTCTCTGCTTGGCTTGTTTCACTGAGCAAAATACCCTCCAGCTCCATCCATGTTGCTGCAAATGGTTGGATTTGCCCTTTTCTTATGGCTGAGTAGTATTCCATTGTGTATATGTACCACATCTTCTTTATCCATTCATCTATCGATGGACATTTAGGTTCCTTCCAATTCTTGGCTATTGTAAATAGTGCTGCGATAAACATAGGGGTGCACTGATCTTTCTCATACATGATTGCTGCATTCTTAGGGTAAATTCCTAGGAGTGCAATTCCTGGGTCAAATGGTAAGTCTGTTTTGAGCATTTTGATGTACCTCCATACTGCTTTCCACAATGGTTGAACTAATTTACATTCCCACCAGCAGTGTAGGAGGGTTCCCCTTTCTCCACAGCCTCACCAACATTTGTTGTAGTTTGTCTTTTGGATGGCAGCCATCCTTACTGGTGTGAGGTGACACCTCATTGTAGTTTTAATTTGCATTTCTCTGATAATTAGTGATGTGGAGCATCTTTTCATGTGTCTGTTGGCCATCTGTATTTCTTTTTTGGAGAACCGTCTGTTCAGTTCCTCTGCCCATTTTTTAATTGGGTTATTTGTTTTTTGTTTGTTGAGGCATGTGAGCTCTTTATATATTCTGGACGTCAAGCCTTTATCGGATCTTTCATTTTCAAATATATTCTCCCATACTGTAGGGTTCCTTTTTGTTCTATTGATGGTGTCTTTTGCGTACAGAAGCTTTTCAGCTTAATATAGCCCCACTTGTTCATTTTTGCTGTTGTTTTCCTTGCCCGGGGAGTTATGTTCAAGAAGAGGTCACTCATGTTTATGTCTAAGAGGTTTTCGCCTATGTTTTCTTCCAAGAGTTTAATGGTTTCATGGCTTACATTCAGGTCTTTGATCCATTTTGAGTTTACTTTTGTATATGGGGTTAGACAATGGTCCAGTTTCATTCTCCTACATGTAGCTGTCCAGTTTTGCCAGCACCATCTGTTGAAGAGACTGTCATTTCGCCATTGTATGTCCATGGCTCCTTTATCAAATATTAATTGACCATATATATCTGGGTTAATGTCTGGATTGTCTAGTCTGTTCCATTGGTCTGTGGCTCTGCTCTTGTGCCAGTACCAAATTGTCTTGATTACTGTGGCTTTATAGTAGAGCTTGAAGTTGGGGAGTGAGATCCCCCCTACTTTATTCTTTTTTCTCAGGATTGCTTTGGCTATTCGGGGTTTTTGGTGTTTCCACATGAATTTTTGAATTATTTGTTCTAGTTCATTGAAGAATGTTGCTGGTAGTTTCATAGGGATTGCATCAAATCTGTATATTGCTTTGGGCAGGATGGCCATTTTGACGATATTAATTCTTCCTAGCCACGAGCATGGGATGAGTTTCCATCTGTTAGTGTCCCCTTTAATTTCTCTTAAGAGTGACTTGTAGTTTTCAGAGTATAAGTCTTTCACTTCTTTGGTTAGGTTTATTTCTAGGTATTTTATTTTTTTTGATGCAATTGTGAATGGAGTTGTTTTCCTGATTTCTCTTTCTGTTGGTTCATTGCTAGTGTATAGGAAAGCCACAGATTTCTGTGTGTTGATTTTGTATCCTGCAACTTTTCTGTATTCTGATATCAGTTCTAGTAGTTTTGGGGTGGAGTCTTTAGGGTTTTTTTATGTACAGTGTCATGTCATCTGCAAATAGTGACAGTTTAAGTTCTTCTTTACCAATCTGGATTCCTTGTATTTTTTTGTTTTGTCTGATTGCCGTGGATAGGACCTCCAGTACTATGTTAAATAACAGTGGAGAGAGTGGGCATCCCTGTCTAGTTCCCGATCTCAGAGGAAATCCTTTCAGCTTCTCGCTGTTCAATATAATGTTGGCTGTGGGTTTATCATAGATGGCCTTTATTATGTTGAGGTACTTGCCCTCTATTCCCATTTTGCTGAGAGTTTTTATCATGAATGGATGTTGAACTTTGTCAAATGCTTTTTCAGCATCTATGGAGATGATTATGTGGTTTTTGTCTTTCTTTTTGTTGATGTGGTGGATGATGTTGATGGACTTTCGTATATTGTACCATCCTTGCATCCCTGGGATGAATCCCACTTGGACATGGTGTATGATCCTTTTGATGTATTTTTGAATTTGATTTGCTAATATTTTGTTGAGTATTTCTGCATCTACATTCATCATGGATATTGGTCTGTAATTTTCTTTTTTGATGGGGTCTTTGCCTGGTTTTGGTATTAGGGTGATGTTGGCTTCATAGAATGAGTTTGGGAGTATTCCCTCCTCTTCTATTTTTTGGAAAACTTTAAGGAGAATGGGTATTATGTCTTCTCTGTATGTCTGATAAAATTCCGAGGTAAATCCATCTGGCCCGGGGGTTTTGTTCTTGGGTAGTTTTTTTATTACTGATTCAATTACGTTGCTGGTAATTGGTCTGTTTAGATTTTCTGTTTCTTTCTGGGTCAGTCTTGGAAGGTTGTATTTTTCTTGGAATTTGTCCATTTTTCCTAGGTTTCCCAGCTTGTTAGCATATAGGTTTTCATAGTATTCTCTAATAATTCTTTGTATTTCTCTAGGGTCTGTCGTGATTTTCCCTCTCTCGTTTCTGATACTGTTGATTTGTGTTGACTCTCTTTTCCTCTTAATAAGTCTGGCTAGAGGCTTATCTATTTTGTTTATTTTCTCGAAGAACCAGCTCTTGGTTTCATTGATTTTTGCTATTGTTTTATTCTTCTCAATTTTATTAATTTCTTCTCTGTTCTTTATTATGTCCCTCCTTCTGCTGACCTGAGGCCTCATCTGTTCTTCTTTTTCCAATTTCGATAATTGTGACATTAGACCATTCATTTGGGATTGCTCTTCCTTTTTTAAATATGCTTGGATTGCTATATACTTTCCTCTTAAGACTGCTTTTGCTGTGTCCCACAGAAGTTGGGGCTTAGTGTTGTTGTTGTCATTTGTTTCCATATATTGCTGGATCTCCATTTTGATTTGGTCATTGATCCACTGATTATTTAGGAGCGTGTTGTTAAGCCTCCATGTGTTTGTGAGCCTCTTTGCTTTCTTTGTACAGTTTATTTCTAGTTTTATGCCTTTGTGGTCTGAAAAGTTGGTTGGTAGGATTTCAATCTTTTGGAATTTACTGAGGCTCTTTTTGTGGCCTAGTATGTGGTCTATTCTGGAGAATGTTCCATGTGTACTTGAGAAGAATGTATATTCTGTTGCTTTTGGATGTAGAGTTCTATAGATGTCTATTAGGTCCATCTGCTCTACCTTGTTGTTCAGTGCTTCCGTGTCCTTACTTATTTTCTGCCCTGTGGATCTATCCTTTGCGGTGAGTGGTGTGTTGAAGTCTCCTAGAATGAATGCATTGCAGTCTATATCCCCCTTTAGTTCTGTTAGTATTTGTTTCACATATGCTGGTGCTCCTGTGTTGGGTGCATATATATTTAGAATGGTTATATCCTCTTGTTTGACTGAGCCCTTTATCATTATGTAGTGTCCTTCTTTATCTCTTGTTACTTTCTTTGTTTTGAAGTCTATTTTGTCTGATATTAGTACTGCAACCCCTGCTTTCTTCTTGCTGTTGTTTGCCTGAAATATGTTTTTCCATCCCTTGACTTTTAGTCTGTACATGTCTTTGGGTTTGAGGTGAGTTTCTTGTAAGCAGCATATAGATGGGTCTTGTTTTTTAATCCATCCTATTACTCTGTGTCTTTTGATTGGTGCATTCATTCCATTAACCTTTAGGTTGACTATTGAAAGATATGTACTTATTGCCATTGCAGGCTTTAAATTCGTGGTTACCAAAGGTTCAAGGTTAGCCTCTTTAGTATCTTACTGCCTAACTTAGCTCGCTTATTGAGCTGTTATATACACTGTCTGGAGATTCTTCTCTTCTCTCCCTTCTTATTCCTCCTCCTCGATTCTTCATACGTTGGGTGTTTTGTGCTGTGCTCTTTCTAGGAGTGCTCTCATCTAGAGCAGTCCCTGTAAGATGTCCTGTAGAGGTGGTTTGTGGGAAGCAAATTCCCTCAGCTTTTGTTTGTCTGGGAATTGTTTAATCCCACCATCATATTTGAATGATAGTCGTGCTGGATACAGTATCCTTGGTTCAAGGCCCTTCTGTTTCATTGCATTTAATATATCATGCCATTCTCTTCTGGCCTGTAGGGTTTCTGTTGAGAAGTCTGATGTTAGCCTGATGGGTTTTCCTTTATAGGTGACCTTTTTCTCTCTTGCTGCCTTTAAAACTCTTTCCTTGTCCTTGATCTTTGCCATTTTAATTATTATCTGTCTTGGTGTTGTCCTCCTTGGATCCTTTCTACTGGGGGTTCTGTGTATTTCCGTGGTCTGTTCGATTATTTCCTTCCCCAGTGTGGGGAAGTTTTCAGCAATTATTTCTTCCAAGATACTTTCCATCCCTTTTCCTCTCTCTTCTTCTTCTGGTACCCCTATAATATGGATATTGTTCCTTTTGGATTGGTCACACAGTTCTCTTAATATTGTTTCGCTCCTGTAGATCCTTTTATCTCTCTCTATGTCAGCTTCTGTGCATTCCTGTTCTCTGGTTTCAATTCCATCAATGGCCTCTTGCATCCTATCCATTCTTCTTATAAACCCTTCCAGAGTTTGTTTCATTTCTGTAATCTCCTTTCTGGCATCTGTGATCTCCCTCCGGACTTCATCCCATATCTCTTGCGTATTTCTCTGCATCTCTGTCAGCATGTTTATGATTCTTATTTTGAATTCTTTGTCAGGAAGACTGGTTAGGTCTGTCTCCTTCTCTGGTGTTCTCTCTGTGATCTTTGTCTGCCTGTAATTTTGTCTTTTCATGGTGATAGGAATAGTTTGCAGAGCTGGGATGAGTGACAGCTGGAAGGACTTCCCTTCTTGTTGGTTTGTGGCCCTCCTCTCCTGGGAGAACAGCGACCTCTAGTGGCTTGTGCTGGGTAGCTGCACGCAGACAGGGCTTCTGCTTCCTGCCCGGGTGCTATGGAGTTTACCTCCGCTGTTGCTGTGGGCGTGGCCTGGCTCGGGCAGCTACTCCAAAGTGGTGGAGTCGCGTTGGAGGGGGAGCGGCCGGGAGGCTATTTATCTCCGTAAGGTGCCTCCCTGCTCCCTGTAGCCCAGGGGATTAGGGTGCCCAGAGATCCCTGGATTCTCTACCTCTGGATTAAGTGTCCCGCTCTGCCCCTTTAAGACTTCCAAAAAGCACCCGCCGAAACAAAACAACGACCACAAAAAAAAAAAAAAAATTTGTAAAATTAAAAAAAATTAAAAAAAAAAAATTTAAAAAATGCCGCTCGTTTTTCTTTATTCTCCGGCACCAGCCTCAGGCATCTGCTCACCGGTATTGCTGCCCTGTTTCCCTAGTATTGGGGTCCCTATCCCTTTAAGACTTCCAAAAAGTGCTCTCCAAAACAAAACAGAAAAAAAGAAAAACGGCCGCTCGCTTTTCTTATGTCCTCCGGTGCCAGGCCTCCCGTACCCGCTCACTGTTCTTGCTGCCCTGTTTCCCTAGTATCCAGGGCCCCCCACGCATGCATTGTCTCTGCACTCTGGTCCAGATGGCTGGGGCTGGGTGTTCGGCAGTCCTGGGCTCCGTCTCCCTCCCGCTCTGCCTACTCTTCTCCCGCCGGGAGCTGGGGGGAGGGGTGCTCGGGTCCTGCAGGGCCGGGGCTTGTATCTTACCCCCTTTACGAGGCACTGGGTTCTCGCAGGTGTGGATGTGGTCTGGATGGTGTCCTGTGTGTTCTGGTCTTTATTCTAGGAAGAGTTGTCTTTGTTATATTTTCATAGATATATGTGGTTTTGGGAGGAGATTTCCGCTGCTCTACTCATGCCATCTTGGCTCCAAACTTGTCTTTGTTTATTTTTATGCTCAAATTGTTGCAGATTTGGCCTGTCAGAAGCCCCTCCACACCGGCTCCTGTGTCCTTCTCATGTCCCCACCTTTCTTTAGCATGTTCTTGCTTCCTAGCACTACAACACGATCCTGGGTCATCTTGTTCTTTCCTGTGTCAAGTGTGTTATTGCCGCTCACAGTCTTTCAGGGGACAGAACTGGGGAAAATATACATGCATGTGCACATACACACACTTACATTACATCCCCTTCCTTTCATCCTTTTCTTCCTTCCTTTCTCTTTTCCTTATTTTAATCAGTTCATCTATCATCACCATTTATCTATCTAATGAAAACTATATGGTTTCCCCAATACCTCCAATTCCAAACCAATACTATAGTTTCATTTTCTTTCTCCTTCCTTGTGACTCCCTTGACTACCAGTGAGAAATATGACTGATATTGTTGCTGGATCAAATCATATTCTAGTTTTAGATTTTTGAGAAAACTCCATACTGTTTTCCTTAATGGCTGCACCAATTTACATTCCCACCAACAAGGGGAAAGGGTTCCATTTTCTTCTTCACATCCTACCAATACTTGTCATTTCTTGTCTTCTTGACAATAGCTATTCTAACATGCATAAGGTGGTATTTCACAGTTGTTTTGATTTGAATTCCCCCTGATGATTAGTGAAGTTGAGCCTCTTTTCATGTATCTGTTGCCTATTTCTCCTGTTAGATCTGCTAATATTTGCTTTATATATTTAAGTACTTCTATATTGGATATATTAATATTTACAACACTGTAAAAGATGCACCTTGTAAATTTTGTGTCTTGTTTTTTTATCCATTCAGCTACTCTATGTCTTTTATTGGAGAATTTAGTCCACTTACATTTAAAGTAATTACTGATAAGGTATGGATTTATTACCACTTTGTTTAGTGTTTTCTGGCTGTTTTTTGTATTTGCTTTGTTCTATTTTTCTTCTCCTGCTCTCCTCCTTTGTGATTTGATGCTTTTCTATAATGGTACAACTAGGTTCTTTTTTTCTTTATCTTTTGTGTATCTACAGTAGGTTTTTGCTTTGTGGTTACAATGAGGCTTACATAAAACAACTTAGAATTATAAGTCTATTTTCAGTTAATAACAACTTGTTTGATGCTTTCTAAAGCTCTACATTTTACTCTCCTCCTCTCCAATTTTATATTTTGATGTAACAATTTACATCTTTTTACCTTGCTATCCATTTACAAGTTATCATAGTTATAGCTATTTATCCAATATCTTTTAAAAATAAACTCATTTTTCTAATTAAACCACCCAGAATTTGACTTCTCTTGCTTAAAATTAAGACCCAGACTGACATTCTTCTGTAACTGTAACATCCCCAGACCTCATCAGCTAAGAGTACAAAAAAGGTCACTCTACTACTTAAACACTTATTTTGTTAAATGGCCCACATCTGTATAACTCCAATATCCCAGGGTTGTTGTTTCTTTCCCCCTCCAGGTGTTTGGTGTTTGTCTTCCTTCTTGTATTTATGGACATCTCCAAACCCCTTTATGCGATTGCCCATTTCAGAAAGACAACTCAAGCCCCATCATAGCTCAACAGTCTCTCGGGCCATTGTTCACATGTCATTTCTCCTATGTAATGTGTGAATGCTGCTCTTCTTGGCTTACATTCTTAGAGGTCGCCGGGATGGATCCTTAACCACCAGCATCACAGAGTTTCATGAGCTGAATGGTTTTATTTTAAACATAGGCTCATTCCTCTTTAGACACTGGCCTGGCGCAGGCTCATGTACTGAGCACTACACTCTACCTGGAGATGGTGCGTTGCTCCAGACTTCAGACCTGTTACTCAGTCCTGCTCAGCATTCCTGACTTTCTCTTCCCTTAGGAAAGTTCATTCTCAGAAGCTCTGTATTTATTGTTCTTTCTTTTTTTGAGCTCCCATTCCCCTGCCCATTCACCAAAACTGACATTCTTGGTGGTACCTTCTACCATTAGGCTGTCATCTTGGGGTGGATGAACAAGTCCAGGCTGCGCCTGGGTGGAAGCCTGAGCATTTGGAAAGTCCCAAGAGTATCCATTACTTCCTTTTTATCCTATTCTGACTTCTCCTTTGTTTTCAAAAACATCAGGGGAACCTGTCTTTATGCCTGTGTAGTTGAGAACCTCATCCCCTACCTTGGAGATTCCCAGGTGAACTCAGAGGTGGGAGGCTGCCTCTCCTACCAAATTACTATGGGCACTAATTTATTTCTCTTGATTTGGGCCTTTCCCATTTTCTCTCTGCTATTGATATGCACATTATGTGTCAATGTCTGCATAACAGATTAACCCAAATTTAGTGGCTTAACACAGCAAATATTTTTTATCTCACAGTTTCCATAGGTCAAGAATATATAGGAGCAGCTTAGCATGAAAATCCACCAGCCCCAGTCAAACCTTCAGATGACAGTAGATCTAGCTGACTTACTAGCTGCAACTCCGTGAGTGATCCTGGGCCAGAACCACATAGCTAAGCTGCTTGCAAATTCCTGACCTACAGAAACTGAAAAAATGTTTGTTTTGAGCTGCTAAATTCTGTCATAATTTGTTACACAGTGATAGATAATGAATATAAATCTGTGTTCTCATTCTCTACTTATGAAATACTCTGAGTTCTTCTTTTTTAAAGTCAGTTTTATTGATATGACTTATATATAGTAATATTTCACCATTTCTGTGTGAACAGTCTTATGAGTTTTGATAAATGCATATAGTCATACAACCCCCACTACACTGAAGATATAGAATATTTCTATCTTTTCCCAAAATTTTCTCATGCCCCTTTATATTCAATCCCTTACTTCACCACCATCCCCTGGGGTACAGCTGACTTTTATGCCTAGTTTTACCTTCTCCAGAATGTGACATAAGTAGAATCATACAGTACCTAGCCTTTTGTGTTGGCTTTCTTTATTTTTTTATTTTGTTATCATTAATCTACAATTACATGAAGAACATTAGTTAACCAGGCTCCCCCCTTCACCAAGTCCCCCCTACACACCTCATTACAGTCAGTGTCCATCAGCATAGTAACATGCTGTAGAATCACTACTTTTCTTCCCTGTGTTGCACAGCCCTCCCCATGCTACCCGCTACATGCTAATTATACATGCTAATCGTAATACCCCCTTTCTTATTCCCCACCCTTATCCCTGCCTTCCCACCCATCCTCCCCAGTCCCTTTCCCTTGGTAACTGTTAGTCCATTCTTGGGTTCTGTGATTCTGCTGCTGTTTTATTCCTTCACTTTTTCTTTATTCTTATACTCCACATATGAGTGAAATCATTTGATACTTGTCTTTCTCTGCCTGGCTTATTTCACTGAGCATAATACCCTCTAGCTCCATCCATGTTGTTGCAAATGGTAGGATTTGTTTTCTTCTTATGGCTGAATAATGTTCCATTATCTATATGTACCACATCTTCTTTATCCATTCATCTACTGATGGACACTTAGGTTGCTTCCATTTCTTGGCTATTGTAAATAGTGCTGTGATAAACATAGGGGTGCATCTGTCTTTTTCAAACTGGAGTGCTGCATTCTTGGGGTAAATTCCTAGAAGTTGAATTCCTGGGTCAAATGGTATTTCTATTTTGAGCTTTTTGAGGAACTCCATACTGCTTTCCACAATGGTTGAACTAATTTACATTCCCACCAGCAGTGTAGGAGGGTTCTCCTTTCTCCACAACCTTGCCAACATTTGTTGTTGTCTTTTGGATGGTGGCGATCCTTACTGGTGTGAGGTGATATCTCATTGTAGTTTAATTTTGCATTTCTCTGATGTCTAGAGATGTGGAGCATCTTTTCATGTGTCTGTTGGCCATCTGAATTTCTTCTTTGGAGAACTGTCTGTTCAGCTCCTCTGCCGATTTTTTAATTGGATTATTTGCTTTTTGTTTGTTGAGGTGCATGAACTCTTTATATATTTTGGATGTCAACCCTTTATCGGATCTGTCATTTATGCATATATTCTCCCATACTGTAGAGTACCTTTTTGTTCTATTGATGGTGTCCTTTGCTGTACAGAAGCGTTTCAGCTTGATATAGTCCCACTTGTTCATTTTTGCTTTTGTTTCCCTTGCCTGGGGAGATATGTTCATGAAGAAATCAGTCATGTTTATGTCCACGAGATATTTGCCTGTTTTTTTCTAGGAGTTTTATGGTTTCATGACTTACATTCAGGTCTTTGATCCATTTCGAATTTACTTTTGTGTATGGGGTTAGACAGTGATCCAGTTTCATTCTCTTACACGTAGCTGTCCAGTTTTGCCAGCACCATCTGTTGAAGAGACTGTCATTTCCCCATTGTATGTCCATGGCTCCTTTATTGTATATTAATTGGCCATATATGTTTGGGTTAATGTCTGGAGTCTCTATTCTGTTCCACTGGACTGTGGCTCTGTTCTTGTGCCAGTACCAAATTGTCTTGATTACTATGGCTTTGTAGTAGAGCTTGAAGTTGGGGAGCGAGATCCCCCCCCACTTTATTCTTCCTTCTCAGGATTGCTTTGGCTATTTGGGGTCTTTGGTGTTTCCATATGAATTTTTGAACTATTTGTTCCAGTTCGTTGAAGAATGTTGTTGGTAATTTGATAGGGATTGCATCAAATCTGTATGTTGCTTTGGGCAGGATGGCCATTTTGAGGATATTAATTCTTCCTAGCCAAGAGCATGGGATGAGTTTCCATTTGCTAGTGTCCTCTTTAATTTCTCATAAGAGTGTCTTATAGTTTTCAGGGTATAGGTCTTTCACTTCCTTGGTTAGGTTTATTCCTAGGTATTTTATTCTTTCTGATGCAATTGTGAATGGAATTGTTTTCCTGATTTCTCTTTCTATTAGTTCATTGTTAGTGTATAGGAAAACCACAGATTTCTGTGTGTTAATTTTGTATCCTGCAACTTTGCTGTATTCCAATATCAGTTCTAGTAGTTTTCGGGTGGAGTCTTTAGGGTTTTTTATGTACAGTATCATGTCATCTGCAAATAGTGACAGTTTAACTTCTTCTTTACCAATTTGGATTGGTTGTATTTCTTTGTTTTATCTAATTGCTGTGGCTAGGACCTCCAGTACTATGTTGAATAACAGTGGGGAGAGTGGGCATCCCTGTCTTGTTCCCAATCTCAGAGGAAAAGCTTTCAGCTTCTCGTTCAGTATGATGTTGGCTGTGGGCTTATCGTATATGGCCTTTATTATGTTGAGGTACTTGCCCTGTATACTCATTTTGCTGAGAGTTTTTATCATGAATGAATGTTGAATTTTGTCAAATGCTTTTTCAGCATCTATGGAGATGATCATGTGGTTTTTGTCTTTCTTTTTGTTGATGTGGTGGATGATGTTGATGGATTTTCAAATGTTGTACCATCCTTGCATCCCTGGGATGAATCCCACTTGGACATGGTGTATGATCCTTTTGATGTATTTTTGAATTCGATTTGCTAATATTTTGTTGAGTATTTCTGCATCTACATTCATCAGGGATATTGGTCTGTAATTTTCTTTTTTGGTGGGGTCTTTGCCTGGTTTTGGTATTAGGGTGATGTTGGCTTCATAGAATGAGTTTGGGAGTATTCCCTCCTCTTCTATTTTTTGGAAAACTTTAAGGATAATGGGTATTATGTCTTCTCTGTATGTCTGATAAAATTCCAAGGTAAATCCATCTGTCCCAGGGGTTTTGTTCCTGGGTAGTTCTTTGATTACCGCTTCAATTTCTTTGCTGGTAATTGGTTTGTTTAGATTTGGTGTTTCTTCCTTGGTCAGTCTTGGAAGGTTGTATTTTTCTAAGAAGTTGTCCATGCCTTCTAGGTTTTCCAGCTTGTTAGCATATAGATTTTCATAGTATTCTCTAGTAATTCTTTGTATTTCTATGTGGTCCGTCATGATTTTTCCTTTCTTGTTTCTGATTCTGTTGATGTGTGTTGATTCTCTTTTTCTCTTAATAAGTCTGGCTAGAGGCTTATCTATTTTGTTTATTTTCTCAAAGAACCAGCTCTTGGTTTCATTGATTTTTTTCTGTTTTATTCTTCTCAATTTTATTTATTTCTTCTCTGATCTTTATTATGTCACTCTTTCTGCTGATTTTAGGCCTCATTTGTTCTTCTTTTTCCAATTTCAATAATTGTGACATTAGACTATTCATTTGGGATTGTTCTTCCTTCTTTAAATATGCCTGGATTGCTATGTACTTTCCTCTTAGAACTGCTATTGCTGTGTCCCACAGAAGTTGGGGCTTTGTGTTGTTGTTGTCATTTGTTTCCATATATTGCTGGATCTCCATTTTAATTTGGTCATTGATCCATTGATTATTTAGGAGCGTGTTGTTAAGCCTCCATGTGTTTGTGATCCTTTCTGTTTTCTTTGTACAATTTATTTCTAGTTTTATACCTTTGTGGTCTGAAAAGTTGGTTGGTAGGATTTCAATCTTTTGGAATTTACTGAGGCTCTTTTTGTGGCCTAGTACGTGGTCTATTCTGGAGAATGTTCCATGTGCACTTGAGAAGAATGTGTATCCTGTTGCTTTTGGATGTAGAGTTCTATAGATGTCTATTAGGTCCATCTGTTCTAATGTGTTGTTCAGTGCCTCTGTGTCCTTACTTATTTTCTGTCTGGTGGATCTATCCTTTGGAGTGAGTGGTCTGTTGAAGTCTCCTAGAATGAATGCATTGCATTCTATTTCCTCATTTAGTTCTGTTAGTATTTGTTTCATATATGCTGATGCTCCTGTGTTGTGTGCATATATGTTTATAATGTTTATATCTTCTTGTTGGACTGAGCCCTTTATCATTACATAATGTCCTTCTTTACTCTTGTTAATTCCTTTATTTTGAAGTCTATTTGTCTGATACTAGTATTGCAACACCTGCTTTTTTCTCTCTGTTATTTGCATGGAATATCTTTTTCCATCTCTTGACTTTTAGTCTGTGCATGTCTTTGGGTTTGAGGTGGGTCTCTTTTAAGCAGCATATAGATGGGTCTTGCTTTTTTTTAACCATTTCATTACTCTGTGTCTTTTGATTGGTGCATTCAGTCCATTTATATTTAGGGTGATTATTGAAAGATATGTACTTATTGCCATTGCAGCCTTTAGATTCGTGGTTGCCAAAGGTTCAAGGTTAGCTTCTTTAGTATCTTACTGCCTAACTTAGCTCACTTATTGAGCTGTTATATACACTGTCTGGAGATTCTTTTCTTCTCTCCCTTCTTATTTCTCCTCCTCCATTCTTTATATGTTTGTTGTTTTATTCTGTGCTCTTTCGTGTTTCCTTTAACTGCTTTTAGTGGGTAGTTGATTTTATTTTTTGCCTTTAGTTAGTATTTGGTTGGTCTGCTTTCTTTGCTGTGATTTTATTTTCTCTGGTGACATCTGTTTAGCCTTAGGAGTGCTCCCATCTAGAGCAGTCCCTCTAACATACCCTGTAGAGGTGGTTCGTGGGAGGCAAATATTCTCAGCTTTTGCTTGTCTGGGAATTGTTTAATCCCTCCTTCATATTTAAATGATAATCGTGCTGGATACAGTATTCTTGGTTCAAGGCCCGTCTGTTTCATTGCATTAAGTATATCATGCCATTCTCTTCTGGCCTGTAAGGTTTCTGTTGAGAAATCTGATGATAACCTGATGGGTTTTCCTTTGTAGGTGACCTTTTTCTCTCTAGCTGCCTTTAAAACTCTGTCCTTGTCCTTGATCTTTGCCATTTTAATTATTATGTGTCTTGGTGTTGTCCTATTTGGGTCCCTTCTGTTGGGAGTTCTGTGTACTTCCGTGGTCTTATCGATTATTTCCTCCCCCAGTTTGGGGACGTTTTCAGCAATTATTTCTTCAAATACACTTTCTATCCCTTTCTCTCTCTCTTCTTCTTCTGGTACCCCTGTAAGGCAAATATTGTTCCGTTTGGATTGGTCACACAGTTCTCTTAATATTGACTCATTCCTGGAGATCCTTTTATCTCTCTCTGCATCAGCTTCTATGCGTTTCTGTTCTCTGGTTTCTATTCCATCAATGGCCTCTTGCATCTTATCCATTCTGCTTATAAACCCTTCCAGAGTTTGTTTCCTTTCTGTAATCTCCTTCCAGACATCATCCCTTAGCTCTTGCATATTTCTCTGCAGCTCCATCAGCATGGTTATGAGCTTTATTTTGAATTCTTTTTCAGGGCGATTGGTTAGGTCTATCTCCCCAGGTTCCTTCTCAGGGGAGGATGTCTGGGTTAGTCTGGTCTGTATCAAATTCTTCTGCCTTTTCATGGCGATAGAGGTAGTTGTGGGGAGCTGGCGCATGTGTCGGCTGGGAGAACATCCCTTCTTGCTGGTTTGTGGCCTTCCTCTCCTGGGAGAACAGCGACCCCTAGCGGCTTGTGCTGGGCAGCTGCACACAGACAGGGTTTCTAATTCTTGCCCAGCTGCTGTGAAAGCAGCTCTGCCCTGCTGCGTCACGCAGCTGGTCCACTATGGCGGAGCGGCACTGGAGGGGAAACGGTTGGGAGGCCCCTTCGTGAGGCGCTTAGTTCTCACAGGTATAGATGTAGCCTGGCTGTTGTCCTGTGTCTTCTGGTCTCTCTCTTAGGGATAGTTGTATTTGTTGAATTTTCAAAAATATATATGGTTTTGCGAGGAGATTTCCGCTGCTCTACTCATCCCGCCATCTTGGCTCCACCTGTGTTGGGTTTTATCACTTATAATAATCATAATGCTTTTGAGATTCAACCATAATGTTCCATTTTATCCATTTGTCCCTTTTTATTGCTGAGTACTACCTCGTTATAAGGCTGTACTACAGTTTGTTTATCCATTCACAGTTGATGGACATTTGGGTTGTTTCCAGGTTTTGGTAATTAAGAATACAGCTGCTATAAACCTCAGCCTTGAGGCATTTCTGTGGATATATGTTTGCATTTCTGTCGAAATACCCAGGAGTGAGGCTGCTGGATTAAAATGGACCATAGACCTAAATGTAAAACCTAAATCTATTAAACTGCTGCTGCAAAATTTTCCCACAGAACCCTCTACAATGATGGAAGTGTTTGATTAGTCTACACTATCCCGTGCAGTAGTCAGTAACCACATGTGGCTACTGAGCACTTGAAATGTGGCTAATGTGACTAAGGAACTGAATTTTAAATTTTATTTAATTAGATTTTAATAATTTAAATTTAAGTAGCTACACTTTGACTAGTGGCTACCATATAAGACAATGCCCTTCTAGAAGTAGACATAGAAAAAAGTCTGTCTTGCCAGTGGGTTTCAGCCCCAGGCAGGTTCAGTCTTGATTCAGTGAGACTGAAAAATGACAATGGAATGTTCTTGGGGTGAAAGGGTTTATACCCAACTTTATTCCCACAGGGGCAGGTCAAGCGCTAGTTAGAGCCACTCAGAGCAGGTCTGCACGCAGCAAGCCTGTCTCTGCCTCTGGGCCTCTCCACCCCCGCAGCCATCTCAGTCTGCACTGGGTGCTGCTGCCACTCTAGCCTCTGCTCTCCTGCAGCCACACAGCCCAGAGCACTGGGCAGAGCTCTTTATGTAGAGTCAGTAATAATGTACTGCCCACATGTGTGTATAGTGGGCAAGCTGATCAGGGTCAAGTGAGAAACCTGGCCATAGGAACTTTCATTTTTTCTAGAAAATCTTTCTGTGATTTTAGTTTAGGCCAAGATTACTTAGGGCAAAAAATCAAATCACAAGCCATGAAAGAAAAAATTGGTGCACTGGACTTTATCAAAACTAGAAAACCTCTACTCTTTGAAAGATGCTTGCAAGAAAATGGAAAGATAAGCCACAGAAAATATTTGCAAAAGACATATCAGACTAAGAACTTTCACTCCTCAATAACAAGAAACAAACAACCCAGTATAAAAAAAATTTGAAGAGACACTTCACCAGACTTAGATAGCAAGTAAGCACATGAAAAGATGCTCAAGATAGCTATTCATTAGAGAAAACTGAATTAAAATCAGTGATACCACCATATACCTAAGAGAAGCTTGAAAACTACTGACAGTATCAAGTGCAGGAAAAGACATGAAGCAAATAAAACCCTCACATATTGCAGAAGAAAGGCAAAATACAGGGACATTTAAAAGAATTCAGAGCTCTTTTTAACTGGAGACTTTATTAATGATATTTCCAAAGAAAATTCATAAACATCAGCCACTAATTACTTAACATCCAGGGAGAAATGCCTAAGTTCACTCCAAACCATTTCCCTCCTAACTTTATTGCTTTTTGCTCTGTAGATCAGCATTCTGTACCTGTTGCAGGCACTGAAATAAAAGCTATGTATTTTATTTGCTCTTTCTGATGAGAAATATAATTTCTAGATTTTGGTTCCAGCTGAAAACAGATCAATTTTCCATTGGGCAAGAAAAGGATGCTCTGACTTTTTTATATAGCACCATATTGCACCACCCTGGTTTCAAGTTCTGATTATAATTTTCCATCCACTGGTAGGTAAAAAAACAGCAATACCTCTCAAACTTTAAAGTTCATGGGAATCATGTGGGGATCTTCTTAAAATGTAGATTCTGATGGAGAGTTCTGGGATGAGCTTGAGGTTCTGCATTTTTAACAACCTTCCAAGGGCTGCTGATGGTGTTGATCCCAGAATCACACCTAATCTCCACAAAGCAAAATTCAGAATCTGATTAATATTTGTTTCCTATCTTTCCAAGAGGGTTGATGTACTGTATCTTTTTCAAGGAGGTTGATAAAACAGCATAAGGATAAGGGGGCCCATAACTGGTTATAACTTGACTTTCTTTCAAAATGAAATCTTTAAGGTGATTGTGTGAACTAGTTTTGGAAGTAAGCGATTAACAGCAACTGCTTATCGGTGTTCCTGTAGAGTAGGCCCTATATGCAGTATTTTACATATTTTATTTCACTTATTCCTTACAACAATCCAGTAAAAATGGGATTAGCCCCATCTTAGAGGTTCAGGCTCAGGATGGTAAGACAGAAGTGATGGACATTGGATTTGTAAGCCCTGTAGAGTTGCCCACAACACACACATATATATATATATGTATATACACCCCAATGATTATCACAATCTGGGTGGAGCAAGTGATCAAATACACTTACAAAATAAAGATGTGCAGAACACATAATAAAAATGGACAAATGTCTTTTGAATTAAACTGAAACCACAAGCTTTTTTCTTCCTGTTTTTGGAGGTTTAATTGTTCTAGCAATGTGTGGTAATTAGGGGCAGTTGCCTTGACATCTCTTCAGATCATATTAAACTTGTTAAAGAGTCTGATGGAAGGTTATTAGAAAATGCTTAGTGTTCCTATAGGGAGAGTTAACCTTTACAACAGATACCCAGTAGAGCTGTTTATCGCAACCAAAAAATAAAATAAAAGCACCCACTGTCAGGCATATTAAAAGGAGTCAGTCTCTGGGTAAAATTGTTAAAACACAGGTGTCTTTCCTGCACTGTCACGGGGTCGGGGGGCAGAGGGAAGCTTTTGCCCTCACCTCAAGCCAAGTGAGGACGGCTTCCATAAGCATGCAGGGAGCTTGCCCCGTGTCCCCTTAGAGAAGGAAGCAGGAATTGATATCCAGTATGTGCCGGACAAAGCCCGAAGGTGAGGAGATGTGGTTGCAGGGGCCTGAGGCGGCAGAGCATAGAGTTAGGGCTGTGCTGGAAATGCCTTCCTTTCCAGAGTTTGGCAGGGAAAGGGTTCATGCACCTTTTTCACGGGCTGGACGTGAGGGGAGTTGGCTGGTGGCTTTCTTGGAAAGGGTCCTGTCCCATGCGCTTTCTGCCAGGAATGAGGTAGCCTCAGTGAGCAAAGCTCAAACACACTGGGATGTAGCAGTGGAGGCTTCCACTGCGTCAAGGGAACCAGGTTAAAGAACTCCCCAAAGTCACAGGTCTCCCACAAGAGGACGAGGAATCAGCACCTGGGCCCTGCTGGAGCTTCCATCTAATTGCTGCAGGACCACAGAGACCAAGGAGCAGGGAGGATGATTCTCCGGGGCGAGATGGCCTCAAGCATGGGCCTTCCCCAACTCAACCCTCACCTCCCCTTCCCAGCAGGTGTGACAGACCTGCTGTTCAACGGCGACCACAAGTGTATGTGGAGAGCTTGGACACTATCACAGAGGGAGGAGGCATGAAGGCGGGACTACACTGGCAGATCTGGGTGGACATGGAAAGACCCAGTTGAGAGACCATCTGAAGTGGGCCAGTGGGGAATTACTGTCATTCTTCCAGTATCTTTAAAAAGATAGAAAGTATTGCATCCATGAAAAAATCCAGAAAGCAAATTGGATGTTTTAAACATGAAAAGAAAGAATAGGTCTTTTGGGTGCTAAGAATACAGGCACTGGCTTCCCCACAGCCCACCATCCAATGACCAAGAACACTGTGTCTTCGGCATTCCAGACTGCTGTCTGATGCAGCCTTTCCCTCATGACCTTGCTTTCCTCGTTTCCTTGCCACAGAGCATGCACCCACACCTGCACCCCCACCCTCTTTCCTGTCTCCATCTCACGGTTCAGTTATTCATGTCAATTTTTCCTCTTAAGTGTGGGCTGTGTGCACCTTTGCAGTATCATATGCAGCATGTGGTAGGCAGATGCGCTGTCTGAGGTGAGAGCCGCAGCCCTCGGGTGCTGTGTGTGGGCACCCCTCTGAGGGCAGAGCCATTTCTGGTGTTAACCAGCCCTCAGGCCTCACTCACACTGAAACCTGCAGGACCTAAGAGGCTGGGGGAAAATGCCTCGCTCTCGTTGCCTCTCTCTATGGGGCCCAAGATGCATGGGGGCAGAGTGGGTTGCGATGAGCGTTACACTGGCATGTTCTGGAAACAGGCTGGAGCTGGAAAATACAGGATCTAGTGAGGCCAGGATTTTGCCCAATTTCTGCATTGTGTTTTCATCTCTTCTATTTTTGTAATCTTGATGTCTATTTTCTTCTCTCTTCGTATTGAGTTAAAAAATCCTTAAAAAGATTCAGTCTTCTCCTACTATGTCAAAATCCATCAGTACAAGACACCAAGCCTAGATGTTTAGGTCCATGTTTATATTTGTACAAGAGGCTTAAAAGACAACAGTCCACCCCTGAGGGACAGCATGATTATCAGCTAAATGAGTAATGGGAGAAGATTTAAAAGTCAGGGTTGGGGGACAGTCTCTTTCTAGAGGTAGAGCTTGGCATGTCTGAATTTCACTCAAGGGAGAAAACAATATTACTTTCTAGTTATTTGCTCCTAAACTTTTATATCACCTACCTAGTCATCCCAGGAAAACCTCCATAAATCGAGTGAATTATCGATAGATTTTTTGTTTGTTTGTTTGTTTTATGTTGCTAAGGACTTATAAGAAACATGAAAGACAAAACAATTCGCTTCTGCATTTTGGTAGATGGCAAGCTATTATTCCATGCGTTTGGGGCTGCTTTTCCTGGAAAATTATTTACTCATTCATTTTATATATATTAAAGGAATCGATCAATTGAAAGTCCACTCTCAGGCACTGTGAGGAACTGGAAATATCACGGTGAGCAAATAGAGACAAAAAGTCACCTTCAGGGAAGTTCACAGACTGGTGGGGAAGAGAAAACTTAACCAAGTAAGCAGAAATACATCTGACATCATCCCTGGGGTAATTGCTATGGTGCTTGTATCAGGGACAAGGAGTCTCAAGGACTGGTGGTAGGGAGAGCTGGGGGAGAGAAGGCTGCCTGGAGGAAGTGACAAATGAGCTGAGACTGAAAGTAAGAGAGGAATTACTATGGATGGGATGGAAAAAGAATATTCCAGGACAAGACATCTAGAAATTAAGCTGGAATTGCCAGAAGGATGGAAAAGCTGGTGGCTGATGCTTTAAGTGGCAGCCTGACACTGCTGAGGAAGTCGCTCTTCCAAGGGTGGAAGAGAGGACGGGGTTGAGTGGTGGTGTGCTGGATAGCTGTGGGTGGTGGGCTCCTGGACCTGGATGGAATACCCTGCCTTCAAGGTGGCCAAATCTGTGGGTGATGGCAGAGGGCTTCGGACCATGGTAAGCTGCAGTGAGAGCCACTGTGCCTTCCCTGTTCCCTGGCCTCAGTGCCTGAACGGAGGAAAAGATAAACATTTAATGATTAACATCAGGGAAATGTAAATTAAAACCACAATGAGATATTGTCTCATGTCAGTTAGGATGGCCACTATCCAAAAGACAAGAAATAACAAACGCTGGTGAGGATGCGGAGAAAAGGGAACCCTCCTGTACTGTTGGTGGGACTGCAAACTGGTGCAACCACTATGGAAAGCAATTTGGAGGTTCCTCAAAAAACTAAAAATAGAAATAACATTTGACCCAATAATTCCACTCCTAGGAATTTACCCGAAGAAAACAGATCCTTGATTCAAAAAGACATATGCACCCCTATGTTTATCACTGCACTATTTACAATAGCCAAGATATGGAAGCAACCTAAGTGTCCATCAATAGATGAATGGACAAAGAAGATGTGGTGCATTTATTTACACAATGGAATATCATTCTGCCATATGCAACAACATGTATGGATCTAGAGGGTATTATGTTCAGTGAAATAAGCCAGGAGAAGAAAGTCAAATACCAAATGGTTTCATTCATTTGTGGAATAGAAAAACAAAGCAAAACAGAAGGAACAAAATAGCAGACTCATAGACACCAAGAAGGAACTAGTGGTTACCCAAGGGGAGGGTTTAGGGAGGATGAGGGGAAGGAAGAAGGGGATTAGGGGGCACAATAATTTGCAATCACAATATAGGTGGATCACGGGGATGGCAGTACAGCATGGATAATACAATTAATGACTCTGTAGCATCTTACTATGTTGATAGACAGCGACCCCAATGGAGGGGTGAGTACTTGATAATGTGGGTCAATGTTGAACCACTGTGTTGTGTATTTGAAACAATCATAAAACTGTGTATCAATACTTTAATAAAAAAAGTAATGATTAGTACCATTAGCACAAAGGCAATGGAACAACACTTTAATGAGAGGCAGTATGTGGGGGCATAGGCCCTTGTGTCTACAGCCAAGGTACAAGTTCAAACCCCAGTTCTACTATTTAACAATTTTTTCTGTTTTCGGCAGGTACTTGACCTTCCTGGGCCTCAGTTTCCCCACCTGTTAAGCGAGGATAACAGTATCTATTGTATCAGGTAGTGGGGAAGATAAATAAGTCAATATATGTGAAGTTCCTAGAAATGTCTTGCATGAAGTAAGGGCCATACACATATTGGGGTTAAAACAGCAGCCGGACATGCAGCCCTCCTTCAATGTTCTTGGACTCTGTGAGCCGCCAAGGAGCTGGTGCAGCTCACAGGAGCAAAGGGTTCCAAAGTGGGCTGAATTTCCAGCTCAACTGTGGGAAGTGTTTGACACTTGAGTTGGGAAAACAATGCTAACCTACCATTTTTTGCACCCAAGTTCTTAAACCACTTCCCTTCGCATCCATTGGCGTGCCATAGGAAATTCCTTCCAGGAAAAGCAGTGCTGGTGGTAAGCCTGAGTCAAAGAAAAGATGACTGATCTTAAGGAAAATCAGACACATGGGGCCATGGGGTCACCGAGTCCTAAAGGCCCTGAAACTGTTTCCTTCGGACACCCAGGTAAGAATCTTGGTACCAGCCTTCAAATTCCCTGGGCTAGCCTGGAAACCCGAAGTACCATTTCTGGAAATACCGTTTCCGGGAAAGCGGCCCCAGCGTCTGAAATGCTCTGTCCCGACGCTGGGGGACCCGACTTGAAGCGCAGTGAGGAACGCGGGTAATAACTCACGGTGTATCCCGGAAGCTGACACATAGGGCGCAAGGCGCTGCCCCCTGCGCCGCCCCGCTGCCCCCCAAAGAAAGAACAGCAAAGGAACACCCGTCCAATGATACACACGACCTGGCCCGGCGGGTCTCGGGAGCCGGGCCGCGTCCGGGTGTCCGGCAGGGGCCGCTGCAGCCCGGGCCTCCGCATCCCGCCCCGCGCCAGGGCCGCCGCTGCCGTTCCCGCCGCCTGCAGGGGCGTCTCCTGCCGGGCCGGGGTGTCCGCGGCCTCGCCCTCCGGTCCAAGGACCCCCACCGAGCACGCGCCCCCGCGCGGCAGCGCGCACAGCCCAGAGCGGCCCTGGGCTCCCCGGGTAGGGGCGGAGGCGGGGCCGACCCGCCCGCGATGCGCATGCGCGGCCGCTTCCGGGTTCCGGGTGGGCGGTGACTGCGGGGCCACGGGGGGCGCGCGGGAGGACCCCGGAATTCCCGGGCAGGGATGCTTCGCGGACGGAGGCCCGAGGTCCAGGGTCTTCAGGGCACAGCGCGGGGGCTGGAGCGGCCCCAGAGACTGGGGAGGGGACCGGAAATGCGGTTGAAAAGTAACGCGGCCGGAGCACGTCGGCCCGGTAGGCCGCCGGGAAGGTGGAGTCTCGGAGCACAGAGTCCCCTTTCCGGAGGGTTCCTGTGGCCCCTGCTGCAGCTGGGGGCGGGGGGCGGGTCAGCCGATGGTGGCCTAGGCTTGGGTATTGGCTGTGGGTATGGGAGGAGGGGTCAGCTTCGGACGTAGCTGAAAGGGGCGTCGTAGCTGAAAGGGGCGTCGGTCCGGATTTGCGGACAGCTTGGCTCCACTAGGGTATGAACTGTGGGAACCGGAGAAGTGGGGCCCCGAGGATAGTGCCTGAGGCTTTGCGGGGTGCAGGTTTGGGGGAAGTTCCCCAGCTCAGGCTTGGCTGTGCGGCGTTTGGGGAGAGGGCTCTTGGTCATTGGAGGGAGGATGGGGTCTGGAGACCCTGGGAGGATGGGATATCTGAGAGGAAGGAGGAAAAGCAGAAGAGGGTGGTGTCTGGAAGCCAGGAGAACCAAGTGTTTCCTGGAGAGGTGACAGATGAGTCAGAGGCTGGACGTGATCAAGCAGGAGGACTGCGATCACGTTGGGTTTAGCAAGGCGGAGGTCACTGGTGACCTTGACAAGAGCAGGTGGTAGTGGGGGGGAGGGAATGAGGCTCCTGGTGGTGATAGCTGGGGCCTGGAGCACCGCATTTGCTTAGCTCACCGGTGTTAACTTTCTGTAGTTCCTCTGCAATGTGCTTATGTATTATTCTAAGTTAATACTTGTAAATTTTCTTCTCTGGAATTAAGGGAACTTATCATTTATTGCCTTTTTCAGAATCGGTAGGATGGTCCTTTTTCACAGGGAACGTAGACACATTTTTTCATTTTTTTCTGATTTGGTAGGTGAGTTACAAGTTTCACAAGAAAGCCTGGTTAAAGGACACTGCTATTCTTCCAGCGTAAAGTCACCCCGTGGGACATTCTGGCACCTGTAGCTCACAATGCCTGTCTGATGAGTGAGTTTCTTTCCTTGAGGCCTGTCTTCCCACCCTGGAGATAAAATTAAGGAAGAGTAATTGGTGGGTTCACCCAAAGGCGTTTTCACCCCTGAAGGCTTCTGGACTGGATAAACGAGTTCTGGCGTCCTCTGACAGCACTGTGGTGGCCTTATTCTAACCCCCTGGGAATTTACTTTTCCACTTGAACAGGGTTGTAAGCTTGTGCAAGGTGGAGCCACTGCCCACCCCAACCCGCCAGGAAAGCAGATAAGTGCTGGTGTAGAGGATCCGTCCAATAAATACTTTGTTGTAGCAGCTTGAAAATAGTCTCATGCCGATGTTCCCCATCTGGGAAATAAATTTCAGGTGGTAACATTTTGTTTTTAATCTCTACTTTGTTTTCACATTTTCTGAGAGACTTGAAGAATATCTTGCAAATTGATGGAAAACTTGGCAAAACAATTCCAACATTCATTTTATTTAAAGTCATGTAAAATGTTGACTAATAAAACAGACAATAGAGTGGGTCTTGTAACCCATGAGACTAAAATTATCTCACTAATTTATTTTTTCAGATAGAAAACTTAGATCCCACTAATACATTAAAAAGTTAGTATGATGCAAGATTTGAAATAGGATATACATGTTTAGAAAGTATTTTAATTGTATATAATCCATGAATGTGGATATATGCATATAAATACATGTATATGTCATTAGACAGTGCAGTTCACCTGAGAAATAAAGCTATCTTCCCAAAAAGTACTTGCTGACTGCATTTCCTAGGCAAAAACTCTAGAAACTAGCAATTTTTGGAAATGTTGAAACATGGGCAAATACAACTTTTTTCTTTTATTATTTTGAGTTCAGTGTTATATTGAAAGTCTTACTCAATAATGAAAACATCAAATAGAAAAGCTTAGATGAAAAATTAGTCCAGATAATATAGTCCTAATCTTGTCAATCATACAATTAAAAATTCCTTAATATTCTCAAATTTGGGGCAACTCTTTAAAATTGACAATTTCAACACTCATGTTCAGAATAGAATGAGGATTTGCCTCCCTTTCATAGCTATCCAGCAGAAGACCCATCATTTAGACCTTTATTGAGAAGAACTATTAACCGCAGTGTAGTCAGCTGCTTTACATGGAATGCCTCTGTTGATTGGATTTTAAATCCCTAACTCAAATTCTTAATGACTTAAAATCCCATTTCTTCCTGTGTGAGAAGAAATACGACAGTTTATTCAGGATTCTTTGACACTAAGTAGAAAGGTTCCCTTAACATTTAAACACCTATATAAGAAGAAATGAATTTTGGGGATCAAATTGATGTCTCCAGATTTAAATATTACAAAGCAACAGTGGACTTAAACATTTCCATCTTTGAGAGAAATAGCTGAAGGATACATATTAAGCTCAAAATGATAGCATAAGTAGCTTCATGCAACATGTAAGGAGATTTTTAGTAAAGTTAGGCAGTGTTGGGAACTTGAATTGCAGTTTTCATCCAGATATGCAAGGTAACAATTATCATCTATGAAAGTACTTACAGCCTCAAATGGATTTGAGAAAAATTCCTTTTCTTGATTATTGAAGCTGGGTGATAGAAACATAAGGGGTTACTATATCATTCTATTTTTGTATATGTTTAAATTTTTCCATAATGAAAAAAAAAAGTGTAGTAACACTTGTCCCTTACTGAGATGTTCCTGATAATTAGTTTTTCCAAATAAATTGAAGTTCGTCAAAACCTAATCATGCCCATGCTGGCTGAAAATCATGACAAGTCATTTTCCCCATGCTTCCTTTAAATAGATCACGGGCTGTTTCCATGGTGTCAGGCTTCCCCATTGTTACAGGTTGCAGATGCTCCCTGAGCGGCCCTGCTGGGCTGCAGTGGGCATTTCTGAGTCTGCTCACCTTCTGCAGCAGCTGGTCAGCCAGGGGCCTTTCCTGGTGTTCCCTTTGGCTCTGACTTGCATTCTTCTTTTGCAGAAATGACTCTAGGCAGCCAGAGGTTCTTGTCCCCTGAAGTTATTCTGGAGACCAACACTACATCATTTTTCTCTAAACTTTTTTTTCCCCTCCAGTATTCCAAGCATCTTGTCCAGTCTTTCTGGTTATAGCAGAGATAGGTTACAATGAAAATTTGTTAACATGCACACTACTTATTCTTTTTTAAGTGTGGCTTGTTGAAATACAACTTACATAGTGTAAAAGTTTCCCTTTGAATTACACTGTTTTACAAGATTTGAAAAACCACCACAAAATGAAGACAGAATTTCCATTGCTTTAAAAAGTTCCTGGCCCTCCTCACCGCACCCCCTGCCCCCAGAAACCATGGAAGTGCTTTCTGTACCTGTAGTTTGCCCTTCCAGAATATCCTAAATGGTCTCAAACTCAATGTAGCCTTTTTAAAGTGTCTGGTTTCTTTCACTTAGCATATTGCTTTTCTTTTTCAAAAAAAGCAACTTTAATAATTTGGTTTACAGAGATGTTACAAAAATAGGACACATATACTATTTACCCACTTTCCCCTAAGGTCAACATCTTACCCTAGCCTTCCTAGTACATTTACGTTGATACAGTGCTGTTAGCAAATTTGCAGACTTCTTTCAGATTTTGCCAGTTCTCCCACTAACGTCCCTTTTCACGTCTCTGATCCAATCCAGAACGCCACCCTGCATGTAGTTTGTCATGGCTTCTTAGTCTCTGATCTGGGATGAGCCCCCAGCCTTTATCTTTCATAACCCTGATGATGTTTTTGAAAAGTACTGGCCCATTTGGCTGTAGAATGCCCCCCTCAATTGGGGTTTGTCTGGTGTTTTCTTAAAATTAAATCGAGGCAACATACGTCTGGGGAAAACAACACTTTGCCCTTCTCATTGCATCATATCAAGAGGCAGATGAAGTCTTATGTCCTGTTACTGGTGATACTAACACTGATCACTTGGTTAAGTACTGTCTGCCAGGGTTTTCCACTGTCAAGTTGCTATTGCATAATACTTTAAAACTTGTTTTGCATATATTAGCAGTTTGTTCTTTTTAGTGCTGACCAGTGTTGTATGGATGAACCACAGTTTATTTTTCCATTTATTAGTTGATGGACATTTAGTTTTCAGCCTGGCATAATCCGATAGACCTTGGTTGAACACAAATAGTTTCTCAGAACACCAACTTCAGACAAGGCTACCCACCTACTCTGTAACAACAGTGAATCAGGACAGAAATAAGACAACTCCATAATTAGGTCTGAACCGAGACAAAAAAAAACATTGTCTAAACCACAAAAATGGAAAAATATCCTCCTGTCCTGGTTAACATGAGGGCCTGCTGGTCTTGACCCATCAGAGATCTGACCTCAATTTATTCCCTCTACCACTTAGGTAAGGTTCTCTAAAATATCCGAACAAAGTATCCTGTTCCCTGACAGTGCCCAATGCAGAACCAAGCCTCACTCCCATGAACCCTCCCAGCCTTACCTGACACAAGCACAAGTCCTATAATAGATCCTCTTGGACACTGTTGCTGAGACCCCTGCAGGGTTCCTGGTGGGTGGCTCTCTCCTTGCAGCTCAGTCGACTGCAGGTGTGTCACTGGACGTTGGCCGGAGAGCACTGACCGGGCAAAGAAATAGAACACGTGTTGAAAATCCTTGCTTTCACTCTTGTCACCATACATCCTATTTCCCACCCCATCTCCAATTCTTTTTTACTAATTTCTTGGGAATTCTTCAGTTTTTTTTTTTAACCCAAATGCTAAAAAGTACTATGGCATACACTTGTATCCTCTTCCCTTTCTCTTAAAAAGCACTATTAGCAGTGGACTCTTCCCGTCAACATTACATTCTGGAGATCTCTATCAGATTAGAGAGAGGGTCTTCATTCTGTTCTTTCTTTTTTTTTAAATGTGAAATCTGAACGTTGGAATGATTTATGGAATTAAATAATCTGATTTGGTACTAACACGTTTTTGAGTCTCATCTTCCAGACGTGTTTTTGATCTCTGAATATCCTTTGCTCTGCTGCCCGCAACACTCACTTCTGAAACCAGCAAGCTGTCTGCTTATAAATACTGAATCAGTCAGCAAACCACATTTAATTGGACTTTATTCATTGAGTTTTTAAAAATTGTACTAAAATATACGTGACATAAAATTTACCATCTTAACCATTTTTTTTTTTTAAATAATTATTTTTTATTGAAGGGTAGTTGACGCACAGTATTACATTACATTAGTTTCAAGTGTACAACACAGTGGTAGAACATTTATATACATAATTCTAGGTTCCAGCTATCACCCTACCAAGCTGTTACAATATCTTGACTATATTCCTTATGCTATACATTACATCCCGGTTACTTATTAATTTTACCATTGGAAGTCTGTCCTTTTTTTTTTTTTTTTTTTTTTTTTTGTGAGGGCATCTCTCATATTTATTGATCAAATGGTTGTTAACGACAATAAAATTCTGTATAAGGGAGTCAATGCTCAATGCACAATCATTAATCCACCCCAAGCCTAATTTTCGTCAGTCTCCAATCTTCTGAGGCATAACAAACAAGTTCTTACATGTAGAACAAATTCTTACATAGTGAATAAGTTACATGGTGAACAGTACAAGGGCAGTCATCACAGAAACTTTCGGTTTTGCTCATGCATTATGAACTATAAACAGTCAGTTCAAATATGAATACTCATTTGGTTTTTATACTTGATTTATATGTGGACACCACATTTCTCTCTTTATTATTATTATTTTTAATAAAATGCTGAAGTGGTAGGTAGATACAAGATAAAGGTGGAAAACATAGTTTAGTGTTGTAAGAGAGCAAATGTAGATGATCAGGTGTGTGCCTGTAGACTATGTGTTAATCCAAGCTAGACCAGGGCAATAAAACATCCACGTATGCAGAAGATTTCTCTCAGAACAGGGGGGGTGAGGTTCTAAGCCTCACCTCTGTTGATCCCCAATTTCTCACCTGATGGCCCCCCTGTGACTGTGCCTGTCTTAGGTTGTTCCTCCCTTGAGGAATCTTACCCGTCTCTGGCTAACCAGTCATCTTCCGGGGCCATACAGGGAAATGTGAAGTTGGTAAGTGAGAGGGAAGCCTTATTGTTTGAAAAGGTTAGCTTTTTACTTCTTTGCATATTTATGCCCTGTGGCTTCTATGCCCAGCATTTGTCTTGAGGTATCTTTACCACGTGGAGGAGTTATGATACTTGGTAAATTTGATATGAGGCACGAATTCTATTTAAGGGTTGTAATTAGGAAGGAAGAAGAGAAGCTATAGAAGTAGCAGACAGAAGAAAACATGGGAAGATTGATTATTTCTTTGACATATCTTCTTGTAGAGTAACTTCAGCATATATAGGTTTTAAGCTACTACTTAAATTGCGCACAAACATTAACATAATAGGAGTATAGTTGCATAACCAAAGCATATCTGTAATTACCAGCCATCTCCAGTGAAACCAAGAAAACCATTAAGGCACCATAGGCATTTGTGAAAACTTATCTATGATATGGTGGATATTGTCCAACTGAACTTGAACAGTCTGAGAGAAATCAGACAAATTAAAACAACCCATTCCTGGGGACTGTTCACATGCCATATGTTCTTTTAACAGTAAATAGTCTGTAGTTGTAAGAGTTTGGAGCGCTACAATTTGCACTTCTCCAAATTCTTGGTTGAGTTCCAACAGTATAGATCCAGTCAAATTTGTTGTTTTACTGTATGCACAGGCCAGCTTAGATATCTCCTTCCTCATTCCCATGGCAAGTCCAGGAACTGGTGGGATGAGTGCATCTACAGCTGTAGCAGTGCGTGGATCTTTGTTGGGGTTTTTTGATGATCATCTTCTGGCATGAGTCTTCCAGAGAGTGCAGATGTTGGAAGTTCTTTTTCATATCGTATCTTAGTTCATTTTCGGGGTAGCCCAATTAGGCTTTGATCCTCTGTATAAACACAAACAGACCCTTTGCCTACACTTTTATATGCCCTTTATACCCTTGTGTAGAACTCGTTGGAGGTTACCACACAGGAACTGCCCTTTTTTTTTTTTTTTGCTTTGTTTTTGGTATCACTAATCTACACTTACATGACGAATATTATGTTTACTAGGCTCTCCCCTATACCAGGTCTCCCCTATAAACCCCTTTACAGTCACTGTCCATCAGCATAGCAAAATGTTGTCGAATCACTACTTGCCTTCTCTGTGTTGTACAGCCCTCCCTTTTCTCCTACCCCCCCCATGTGTGTTAATCTTAATACCCCCCTACTTCTCCCCCCCTTATCCCTCCCTACCCACCCATCCTCCCCAGTCCCTTTCCCCTTGGTACCTGTTAGTCCATTCTTGAGTTCTGTGATTCTGCTGCTGTTTTGTTCCTTCAGTTTTTCCTTTGTTCTTATATTCCACAGATAAGTGAAATCATTTGGTATTTCTCTTTCTCCGCTTGGCTTGTTTCACTGAGCATAATACCCTCCAGCTCCATCCATGTTGCTGCAAATGATTGGATTTGCCCTTTTCTTATGGCTGAGTAGTATTCCATTGTGTATATGTACCACATCTTCTTTATCCATTCATCTATTGATGGACATTTAGGTTGCTTCCAATTCTTGGCTATTGTAAATAGTGCTGCAATAAACATAGGGGTGCATCTGTCTTTCTCAAACTTGATTGCTGCGTTCTTAGGGTAAATTCCTAGGAGTGCAATTCCTGGGTCAAATGGTAAGTCTGTTTTGAGCATTTTGATATACCTCCATACTGCTTTCCACAATGGTTGAACTAGTTTACATTCCCACCAGCAGTGTAGGAGGGTTCCCCTTTCTCCACAGCCTCGCCAACATTTGTTGTTGTTTGTCTTTTGGATGGCAGCCATCCTTACTGGTGTGAGGTGATACCTCATTGTAGTTTTAATTTGCATTTCTCTGATAATTAGCGATGTGGAGCATCTTTTCATGTGTCTGTTGGCCATCTGTATTTCTTTTTTGGAGAACTGTCTGTTCAGTTCCTCTGCCCATTTTTTAATTGGGTTATTTGTTTTTTGTTTGTTGAGGCGTGTGAGCCCCTTATATATTCTGGACGTCAAGCCTTTATCGGATGTGTCATTTTCAAATATATTCTCCCATACTGTAGGGATCCTTCTTGTTCTATTGATGGTGTCTTTTGCTGTACAGAAGCTTTTCAGCTTAATATAGTCCCACTTACTCATTTTTGCTGTTGTTTTCCTTGCCGGGGGAGACATGTTCAAGAAGAGGTCACTCATGTTTATGTCTAAGAGGTTTTCACCTATGTTTTCTTCCAAGAGTTTAATGGTTTCATGGCTTACATTCAGGTCTTTGATCCATTTTGAGTTTACTTTTGTATATGGGGTTAGACAATGGTCCAGTTTCATTCTCCTACATGTAGCTGTCCAGTTTTGCCAGCACCACCTGTTGAAGAGACTGTCATTTCGCCATTGTATGTCCATGGCTCCTTTATCAAATATTAATTGACCATATATGTCTGGGTTAATGTCTGGATTCTCTAGTCTGTTCCATTGGTCTGTGGCTCTGCTCTTGTGCCAGTACCAAATTGTCTTGATTACTATGGCTTTATAGTAGAGCTTGAAGTTGGGGAGTGAGATCCCCCCTACTTTATTCTTCTTTCTCAGGATTGCTTTGGCTATTCGGGGTCTTTGGTGTTTCCATATGAATTTTTGAATTATTTGTTCCAGTTCATTGAAGAATGTTGCTGGTAGTTTCATAGGGATTGCATCAAATCTGTATATTGCTTTGGGCAGGATGGCCATTTTGACGATATTAATTCTTCCTAGCCACGAGCATGGGATGAGTTTCCATCTGTTAGTGTCCCCTTTAATTTCTCTTAAGAGTGACTTGTAGTTTTCAGAGTATAAGTCTTTCACTTCTTTGGTTAGGTTTATTCCTAGGTATTTTATTTTTTTGGATGCAATTGTGAATGGAGTTGTTTTCCTGATTTCTCTTTCTGTTGGTTCATTGTTAGTATATAGGAAAGCCACAGATTTCTGTGTGTTGATTTTGTATCCTGCAACTTTGCTGTATTCCGATATCAGTTCTAGTAGTTTTGGGGTGGAGTCTTTAGGGTTTTTTTATGTACAGTGTCATGTCATCTGCAAATAGTGACAGTTTAACTTCTTCTTTACCAATCTGGATTCCTTGTATTTCTTTATTTTGTCTGATTGCCGTGGCTAGGACCTCCAGTACTATGTTAAATAACAGTGGAGAGAGTGGGCATCCCTGTCTAGTTCCCGATCTCAGAGGAAATGCTTTCAGCTTCTCGCTGTTCAATATCATGTTGGCTGTGGGTTTATCATAGATGGCCTTTATTATGTTGAGGTACTTGCCCTCTATTCCCATTTTGCTGAGAGTTTTTAACATGAATGGATGTTGAACTTTGTCAAATGCTTTTTCAGCATCTATGGAGATGATCATGTGGTTTTTGTCTTTCTTTTTGTTGATGTGGTGGATGATGTTGATGGACTTTCGAATGTTGTACCATCCTTGCATCCCTGGGGTGAATCCCACTTGGTCATGGTGTATGATCCTTTTGATGTAGTTTTGAATTCAGTTCGCTAATATTTTGTTGAGTATTTTTGCATCTACGTTCATCAGGGATATTGGTCTGTAGTTTTCTTTTTTGGTGGGGTCTTTGCCTGGTTTTGGTATTAGGGTGATGTTAGCTTCATAGAATGAGTTTGGGAGTATCCCCTCCTCCTCTATTTTTTGGAAAACTTTAAGGAGAATGGGTATTATGTCTTCCCTGTATGTCTGATAAAATTCCGAGGTAAATCCATCTGGCCCGGGGGTTTTGTTCTTTGGTAGTTTTTTGATTACCGCTTCAATTTCGTTGCTGGTAATTGGTCTGTTTAGATTTTCTGTTTCTTCCTGGGTCAATCTTGGAAGGTTATATTTTTCTAGGAAGTTGTCCATTTCTCCTAGGTTTCCCAGCTTGTTAGCATATAGGTTTTCATAGTAGTCTCCAATAATTCTTTGCATTTCCGTGGGGTCCGTCGTGATTTTTCCTTTCTCGTTTCTGATACTGTTGATTTGTGTTGACTCTCTTTTCCTCTTAATAAGTCTGGCTAGAGGCTGATCTATTTTGTTTATTTTCTCGAAGAACCAGCTCTTGGTTTCATTGATTTTTGCTATTGTTTTATTCTTCTCAATTTTATTTATTTCTTCTCTGATCTTTATTATGTCCCTCCTTCTGCTGACCTTAGGCCTCATCTGTTCTTCTTTTTCCAATTTCGATAATTGTGACATTAGACCATTCATTTGGGATTGCTCTTCCTTTTTTAAATATGCTTGGATTGCTATATACTTTCCTCTTAAGACTGCTTTTGCTGTGTCCCACAGAAGTTGGGGCTTAGTGTTGTTGTTGTCATTTGTTTCCATATATTGCTGTATCTCCATTTTGATTTGGTCATTGATCCATTGATTATTTAGGAGCGTGTTGTTAAGCCTCCATGTGTTTGTGAGCCTCTTTGCTTTCTTTGTACAGTTTATTTCTAGTTTTATGCCTTTGTGGTCTGAAAAGTTGGTTGGTAGGATTTCAATCTTTTGGAATTTTCTGAGGCTCTTTTTGTGTCCTAGTATGTGGTCTATTCTGGAGAATGTTCCATGTGCACTTGAGAAGAATGTATATCCCGCTGCTTTTGGATGTAGAGTTCTATAGATGTCTATTAGGTCCATCTGCTCCACTGTGTTGTTCAGTGCTTCCGTGTCCTTACTTATTTTCTGCCCAGTGGATCTATCCTTTGGGGTGAGTGGTGTGTTGAAGTCTCCTAGAATGAATGCATTGCAGTCTATATCCCCCTTTAGTTCTGTTAGTGTTTGTTTCACATATGCTGGTGCTCCTGTGTTGGGTGCATATATTTTTAGAATGGTTATATCCTCTTGTTTGACTGAGCCCTTTATCATTATGTAGTGTCCTTCTTTATCTCTTGTTACTTTCTTTGTTTTGAAGTCTATTTTGTCTGATATTAGTACTGCAACCCCTGCTTTCTTCTCACTGTTGTTTGCTTGAAATATGTTTTTCCATCCCTTGACTTTTAGTCTGTATATGTCTTTGGGTTTGAGATGAGTTTCTTGTAAGCAGCATATAGATGGGTCTTGCTTTTTTATCCATTCTGTTACTCTGTGTCTTTTGATTGGTGCATTCAACCCATTAACATTTAGGGTGACTATTGAAAGATATGTACTTATTGCCATTGCAGGCTTTAAATTCGTGGTTACCAAAGGTTCAAGGTTAGCCTCTTTAGTATCTTACTGCCTAACTTAGCTTGCTTATTGAGCTGTTATATACACTGTCTGGAGATTCTTTTCTTCTCTCCCTTCTTGTTCCTCCTCCTCAATTCTTCATATGTTGGGTGTTTTGTGCTGTGCTCTTTCTAGGAGTGCTCCCATCTAGAGCAGTCCCTGTACGATGTTCTGTAGAGGTGGTTTGTGGAAAGCAAATTCCCTCAGCTTTTGTTTGTCTGGGAATTGTTTAATCCCACCGTCATATTTGAATGATAGTCGTGCTGGATACAGTATCCTTGGTTCAAGGCCCTTCTGTTTCATTGTATTAAATATATCATGCCATTCTCTTCTGGCCTGTAGGGTTTCTGTTGAGAAATCTGACGTTAGCCTGATGGGTTTCCCTTTATAGGTGACCTTTTTCTCTCTAGCTGCCTTTAAAACTCTTTCCTTGTCCTTGATCTTTGCCATTTTAATTATTATGTGTCTTGGTGTTGCCCTTCTTGGATCCTTTCTGTTGGGGGTTCTGTGTATTTCCGTGGTCTGTTCGATTACTTCCTCCCCCAGTGTGGGGAAGTTTTCAGCAATTATTTCTTCTAAGATACTTTCCATCTCTTTTCCTCTCTCTTCTTCTTCTGGGACCCCTATAATATGGATATTGTTCCATTTGGATTGGTCACACAGTTCTCTTAATATTGTTTCATTCCTGGAGATCCTTTTGTCTCTCTCTATGTCAGCTTCTATGCGTTCCTGTTCTCTGATTTCAATTCCATCAATGGCCTCTTGCATCCTATCCATTCTGCTTATAAACCCTTCCAGAGTTTGTTTCATTTCTGCGATCTCCTTTCTGGCATCTGTGATCTCCTTTCGGACTTCATCCCATTTCTCTTGCGTATTTCTCTGCATCTCTGTCAGCATGTTTATGATTCTTATTTTGAATTCTTTTTCAGGGAGACTGGTTAGGTCTGTCTCCTTCTCTGGTGTTGTCTCTGTGATCTTTGTCTGCCTGTAGCTTTGCCTTTTCATGGTGATAGGAATAGTTTGCAGAACTGGGACGAGTGATGGCTGGAAGGACTTCCCTTCTTGTTGGTTTGTGGCCCTCCTCTCCTGGGAGAACAGCGGCCTCTAGTGGCTTGTGCTGCGCAGCTGCGCGCAGACAGGGTTTCTGCTTCCTGCCTGGCTGCTATGGAGTTAATCTCCGCTGTTGCTGTGGGCGTGGCCTGGCTCGGGCAGCTGCTCCAAAATGGTGGAGTCGCGTTGGAGCAGGAGCGGCTGGGAGGCTATTTATCTCCGTAAGGGGCCTCCCTGCTCCCTGCAGCCCAGGGGTTAGGGTGCCCAGAGATCCCGGATTCCCTACCTCTGGATTAAGTGACCCGCCCTGCCCCTTTAAGACTTCCAAAAAGCACCTGCCAAAACAAAACAACGCCCACCAAAAAAAAAAGAAAAATAAATTTTTTTAATTAAAAAAAAAAAGGTGGTCATTCGTTTTTCTTTATTCTGCGGTGCCAGCCTCAGGCCTCTGCTCACCGGTCTTTCTGCCCTGTTTCCCTAGTATTGGGGTCCCTATCCCTTTAAGACTTCCAAAAAGCCCTCGCCAAAACAAAACAGCAAAAAAGCAAAAAAAAAAAAAAAATGGTCACGCGCTTTTCTTATGTCCTCTGTCGCCCAGCCTCCAGTGCCCGCTCACTGTTCTTGCTGCCCTGTTTTCCTAGTATCGAGGGCCCTGCGCTCTGGCCCGGATGGCTGGGGCTGGGTGTTCGGCAGCCCTGGGCTCCGTCTCCCTCCCGCTCTGCCTGCTCTTCTCCCTCCGGGAGCTGGGGGGGAGGGGCGCTCGGCTCCCGCGGGGCCGGGGCTTGTATCTTACCCCCTTCGCGAGGCGCTGGGTTCTCTCAGGTGCGGATGTGGTCTGGATATTGTCCTGTGTCCTCTGGTCTTTATTTTAGGAAGGGTTGTCTTTGTTATATTTTTATAGATATATGTTGTTTCGGGAGGAGATTTCCGCTGCTCTACTCACGCCGCCATTTTCTGCCCCCTCCTCCATCTTAACCATTTTTAAGGGTACCATTCAATAGTGTTTACATTTGTCTTGCCAGTGGGTTTCAGCACCAGGCAAGTTCGCACATGATTTGGTGAGCCCGAAAGGTGACAATGGAACGTTCTTGGGGTGAAAGGGTTTATAACCAACTTTATTCCCATGGGGCAAGTGAGAATCCTAACCATAGGAAATTTCATTTTCTCTACACATTGTTGTGCAGCCAATCTCCAGAACCATTTTTACCTTGCAAAACTGAAACCCTATACCTATTATTTTTATTTTAAAGCTATATTACAGTTTACAGACAGTAAAATTAACTCTTTCTTAGCATTAGGTTCTGTCACTCCCCCCAAAACTTCCTGCCCCTTTGAGTATTCACTCCTCCATGCTTGGGTGACTACTGATACATTTTTTGTCCCCAGAGTTTTGTCTATTCCAGAATGTCGTATAGACAGACTCATACATAGATTCCTTTTTATAGCAGCCATGTTGAATATTGTGACTGTGCCATTGTTTACTGAACTTGTCCCCTGCAGATGGACATTTAGGTTGTTCCTAGTCTCTTCCTGTTAATCACAATGAATAACCCTGCAGATAAGGTTTTGGACGTATGGAAGCCTCACTGTTGTAAAAATTCTCAGACTAGGGAAAATGCACTTATAATTTTGATAGGTTGCCCATCCAAAGGGACTATTAAGTTTTGGGAAATGTGTTATTTTTGTACTTTTCCTATATCTGCACACCTGTAATTCTGAGCACTTTGAACAATTTGTCCCATTAGATAAAATTCAGCTCTGCCAATAACCCTTTGATGTCATTGATCCATGTATTGCCTTTCTCTGTTTTTCTTTTATAAAATTCCTCAGGGATAGATAAAGATTTACTAAATGTGCTTTAAGACTTACAGGTTTCTTTGGCATGATGTCATCTTAATTCTATTTGTCATCATAGTACTTACCTTCTCTGCCTAGTTCAGTTGTCAGAATTTACATTCTCATAGAAACAGCATTTTGACCAAAAGTTGAAAGGCCAGTGGTTTTCATACTTTTTTTAAAAGCAGCAGAACCTGGTTTTCAGATGAATTCTCACATCTAACCCCTTCCCAAACCTCTAAGGCTGGGGTGCTCAGACTGGAGCGTTTAGCAGAGTCACAGGGAGACAGACTTGGTGGGTCTGTGGTGGAGCTGTGACTTGCATTTCTAGCAAGATCAGCTGCTGCTGCTGGTCTGGGGGCCACACTTTGAGAATCACGGCTCCAGGGCACCTAAGGAGCACGTGCCACACAAAGAAAAGTTGGTGTAGAGGGTGAATGACATGAGGATCTCTTAGGAAAGATGTTTGTGAAGGGCATTCTTAAGATTGATTGATTGATTCATTGATTGAAATACAAGTATTCTCTGATTGTTTCTATTTGCTCTTTTGTTGTTTCCCAAAGCCCCTCTCTAGAATTAGTCCTACGAGAAAGACCTGATGCAACTTCTCCAGGTTGTCCCCAGACGATTGCTTTCCCACCTCTGTTGTGGACTGAAGTCTCCGGCCTCCGCACAAGCCAAGATTTGCCCGGCGATGGCTCGACCGAGTTCAAGTAGGTCTTCCTTAGCCTGCCATCTCCTCATCTCCAGTGGGATTTAAAGTGCCTGAAAGTTCCTACACTTTGAAAGGGCATGTCTGTGCTGAAGTGGGTTCTAGGCAAGATTGTGGAGAAAGTCGCTCTGTTCTCTTTTTCTTAGTTGAGGCCCTTGTGGGGCAGGGGCAGGGATGATCTCTTAATAGTCAAGTTCATTTAAAACATTTTATTGCTTCTCCAGAATATTTGCATTTACCCTTTTCACCCATGAATTGTATTGAAACCCAGCACCTCTCTGCAGGGGAGGAAAGCTGGTGATTATTGTACAGAGCAATATGGGTTAAACCTCTTACTGGACAGAAATGATTTGTATCTCTACCTGACAGAAGCCTACAGGTTAACATATCCGGGCTCTCCATCCTCTGAGTATAGAGTCTACCAGATGGGTGTAGTAAATGATACTTAGGTGGGCTTGTTAAACTGCTTCCCTGTGGCATTGAGAGGCCAAGCTGAACTCTTTTGGCCCATTGTGAATTTTTGGATAACTTTTCCTAATGCCCTAAGTTTGCTCTTGCAGAGTAACCCCCCTTTCATTTTTGCCCAATCTCGGGAATGGCAAAGAGCCCCAAAACCCCAGTTCCAGCTGGCTGTCCAACCCATTGTTGTTCCCAGCTGTGCAGGGCAGGCTCCTAGAGGCTGTGGTGGGACCCAGAAGCACGTGCCTGACCTCAGCCAGAAGGGGGCCATCTGGGTTTGGAGCCACAAAACATGCTGGTGTGTTTTTCTTATCAGTTAGGAAATGTCATTTTTTTAAAATAGTTTATACCCCATTAATATTATTATGTCTTAAATTCTATTTTCCAAGAACCAAGCCTGAGTTGCCTTTTTTTTTTGTTTCTAGAAATTGCTTAACACAGTACCTTAAAAGAAATCACTCTGACATAGGAATTTACCAGTAGGTTGAGAAGGTTTACATTGGGGTAGAAAAGACCTTTAGAACTGGGAAAAATTTTGTGGGTGAACTTTGAAGTCCTAACGATGTTTGTAGGATTCAAACCCAGGAGTCATAGAAAATGGTTCCTAGAAAAGTAGTTGTACATTTTCTTATTAAACCTCTTGTTCTTTCAGTAGATTAGATCGGACTACAAACTCAAATCCACCCAGACTAGGTTTCTTTTTCCAAATTCTCCTTGGTTGGACAGCTTTAGTGGGCCTTATTTTTCACACCAGTCTGTACGTGAAGGGGACGTGAATTTCAGCTGAGCTTTAGCAGGGTTGGTTATACGACAAGTGAACAGGATGTCTGGGCTGTCTTCAGTCCTTTGAGCCTTATGCTACTGCAACTGTGATTCCAGAGAGGTTTGGGAATGGGGCCGGAGAAGGCGCTGGAGTCCCGCTTCTTGGTTTCAGAGAGCCTGCTGTTACTCTGTTCATTCTAAGCAGGGGTCAGAGAGGAAGGGAGGAGGGGAGAGACTGTTGTTATAAAATGAGGTCACATGCACTTTAATATTCAAGTTCAGTGTCTCTCAGCCCCCGCCTGTCACCGGTTCCAGCTCTCAGAGATACCCATTCAGGCCAAGGGTAGACCTTGGCTGCCATTGCCTCCAGGAGACAGAATAGAGAGCCTGGTCATCAGCTGAGGACCTCACTGCCGCTTTTGTTGAAATCCCCAGCACATCAGCCCAGGTCAGCCACTCCTGGAGATGTCTGTGTCCAGGGCCACAAGGCAATGCTGGTCTGGCTCTGGCTTCTCCAGGCGGAGGGCAGAAGAGGGAGCCTCTCTTCTCCTGGCAGTTTATGCTCAGCTCTGGGCCTCTTTGGCTGTAGGGCCATGCAACAGCACTTACCCCCTGCACGGGAGCCTGCAGAGCCACAGGGCCTGGGCAGAAGGGTGTTGCTCTCAGCCACATGCCATGCCCTCACCTTGCTGCCGCCCTAGAGAAGCTGTGGCGGCTCCAGGTCTGTCTCCTCAGTCTTATCCTGTGATGAGGACATTTGTTGCAGGGGCAGACTCCACCGGTGATCCATGTAAAGTGCGTGGTGCAGAGCCTGGGGCACTGTGAGCCCTCAGTCTTGGCTGCTGTCCTGTCGGCCTGAGGTCAGGCAGGAGGATGCCCAGAGGTGCAGGGCAAGGCCTTTGATCCTGGAGGGCAGCCCCTGCTTCTTGACCTGCTATGAGGTTATTCTCTGTGTGCAGTTCCCTCCTATTACCCAAGTTTCTGGTGCTCTATTGAAAAGTCTAGCTTTTATTTGAGCTATAAAGGAAGAGGTCGGTGTGTTCAGGTTTGGGGGAGAGCATTTGCTCACCTTGCTGGTGGTGCTGAGGGAAGCTGGGATTGGCAGCATCCCCAGAGGGAAGTGAATTCAGTAAGGTGGGGTCCAGAGGCCTTGGGTCAGGCCTCACACACCCAAGCCTGTTTGTACTTTTATGAAGAAAGATGCGTTCTCATCCATTAGCCCTTCTAAGTCTTCCTAACAGCCCTGCCCTGGGGAAGGCACTGTTATTCACAACAAGCAGCCAAGGAACCTGGGACAGCAGAGGGTCTGATGGATGGGAGGCAGAGCTGAGCTGAGCTTCAAGGTGGGTGCTGTGTGCCCAGAGCCCCTGCTTCTTTATTAAGACCCTCTACACTCGTACATCTGGCTGCATGGACGGTGTCTTCGTGGCCCAGGAATGATTTTTATTTGGGTATCTTTTTTTTTCTTTCAATTAATTAATTAATTAATTTTATTGTCATTAATCTACAATTACATGAAGAATATTATGTTTACTAGGGTCCCCCCTTCACCACATGCCCCCACAAACCCCATTACAGTCACCGTCCATCAGCATAGTAAGATGCTGTAGAATCACTACTTGTCTTCTCTGTGTTGCACAGCCCTCCCCGTGCACCCCCTCCTGCCAACATTATACATGCTAATCATAATGCCCCCTTTCTTTTTCCCCACCCTTATCCCTCCCTTCCCTCCCTTTCTCCCCAGTCCCTTTCCCTTTGGTAACTGTTAGTCCATTCTTAGGTTCTATGATTCTGCTGCTATTTTGTTCCTTCAGTCTTTCTTTGTTCCTATAGTCTCTGGGTTTGAGGTGAGTCTCTTGTAAGCAGCATAGAGATGGGTCTCGCTTTTCTTTCCATTCTATTATTCTCTGTCTTTTGATTGGTGCATTCAGTCCATTTACATTTAGGGTGATTATTGAAAGATATGTACTTATTGCCATTGCAGGCTTTAGATTCGTGGTTGCCAAAGGTTCAAGGTTAGCTTCTTTAGTATCTTACTGTCTAACTTAACTCGCTTATTGAGCTATTTTAAACACTGTCTGGTCATTCTTTATTTTTCTCCCTTCTTATTCCTCCTCCTCTGTTCTTTATATGTTGGTTGTTTTATTCTGTGCTCTTTTGTGCTTCCTTTAACTGCTTTTGTGGGTAGTTGATTTTATTTTTTGCTTTTAGTTAGTATTTGGTCAGTCTGCTTTCTTTGCTGTGATTTTATTTTCTCTGGTGACATCTGTTTAGCCTCAGGAGTGCTCCCATCTAGAGCAGTCCCTCTAAAATACCCTGTAGAGGTGGTTTGTGGGAGGCAAATTCCCTCAACTTTTGCTTGTCTGGGAATTGTTTAATCCCTCCTTCATATTTAAATGATAGTCATGCTGGATACAGTATTCTTGGTTCAAGGCCCTTCTCTTTCATTGCATTAAATATATCATGCCATTCTCTTCTGGCCTGTAAGGTTTCTGTTGAGAAGTCTGATGATAGCCTGATGGGTTTTCCTTTGTAGGTGACCTTTTTCCTCTCTCTAGCTGCCTTTAAAACTCTGTCCTTGTCCTTGATGTTTGCCATTTTAATTATTATGTGTCGTGGTGTTGTCCTCCTTGGGTCCTTTCTGTTGGGAGTTCTGTACACTTCCATGGTCTGATCGATTATTTCCTCCCCCAGTTTGGGGACGTTTTCAGCAATTATTTCTTCAAAGACACTTTCTATCCCTTTCTCTCTGTCTTCTTCTTCTGGTACCCCTATAATGCAGATATTGTTCCTTTTGGATTGGTCACACAGTTCTCTTAATATTGTTTCATTCCTGGAGATCTTTTTATCTCTCTCTGTGTCAGCTTCTTTGCGTTCCTGTTCTCTGGTTTCTATTCCATCAATGGCCTCTTGCATCTTATCCATTCTGTTTATAAATCCTTCCAGAGATTGTTTCATTTCTGTGATCTCCTTCCGGACATCATCCCTTAGCTCTTGCATATTTCTCTGCAGCTCCATCAGCATGGTTATGGGCTTTATTTTTAATTCTTTTTCAGGAAGACTGGTTAGGTCTATCTCCTTCTCAGGGTTTGCCTCTGTGATCTTGGTCTGTATCAATTTCTTCTGCCTTTTCATGGCGATAGATGTATTTGTGGGGAGCTGGCACATGTGTTGGGTAAGAGAAAGTCCCTTCTTGCCAGTTTATGACCTTCCTCTTCTGGGAGAACAGCAGCTTCTAGCGGCTTGTGCTGGGCAGCTGCGTGCAGATGGGGCTTCTGATCTTGCCCGGCCGCTATGGAGTTTATTTAGCTCAGCAGTTGCTGTGGGCGTGGCCTGCCTCAGGCTGCTGCTCCAATATGGCGGAGCCGCATCAGAGGGGGAACAGGCGGGAGGCTGTTTATCAGGGTGAGGGGCCTCCGAGCTGCGCTGCGGGGATTCGGGCACCCAGAGTTCCCCGGGATTCCCAGCTGCTGGGTTAAGTGTCCCGGGGCACTTCTGTCCAGCTGTGGGGTCCCTGTCCCTTTAAGACTTTCAAAAAGCACTCGCTTTTCTTTGTCCCAGGGGTGCCAGCTGCGGGGACCCGCTCACAGGTCTTACTGTCCTGTTTCCTTAGTTTCTAGCACCCCATGCATGCACTGTGTCTGCGCTCTGGTCCAGATGGCTGGGGCTGGGTGTTCAGCAGTTCTGGGCTCCCTCTCCCTCCTGCTCTGACTCCTCTCCTCCCACCGGGAGCTTGGGTGAGGGGTGCTCGGGTCCCGCCGGGCTGCGGCTTGTATCTTACCCCCTTCGCGAGGCGCTGGGTTCTCGCGGGTGTGGATGTGGTCTGGCTGCTGTGCTGTATCTTCTGGTCTCTCTTTTAGGATTAGTTGTATTTGTTGTATTTTCAAAAATATATATGGTTTTGGGAGGAGATTTCCACTGCTCTACTCATGCCGCCATCTTGGTTCTTCCCTTATTTGGGTATCTTAAAGTATAATTTCACACAAGGTCAAATTTCAAAATTTAGACAATTGATATGGGATGTAGATGTCCAAATGGTGTACTGGATTGATAAAGATTTGATTTTTCTCTTTAGATGTGGCCGATTTTCGGAAACTTTTTGCAAAAGCAAAGCACGTAGTCATCATTTCAGGGGCTGGCGTGAGTGCTGAAAGTGGCGTTCCAACTTTCAGAGGAGCCGGAGGTTACTGGAGAAGGTGGCAGGCCCAGGTTAGTGATGTTTCCGGAACATTAAGACGCTCTGCTGACTGAAGCCATGGCAGAGTTTGACTCAGAAGCTGCGCTGATGCCTGAAACCCAGAGGAAAAAGGTGTGAAATCAGCTGTTACTCTTTGCTCCTGTTCATTTTGGCATCAACACAAAGTCCACGTGATCAAGGTCTCAGGTTTAGGCAATGCAGCCACTTCCCTTACTTTCTAGATTTGTGTGTATAGATTGCACTTATTCAGATAACAATTCAATTCTTCTAGTAATTAAAGTGGAATTGAAGGCCTTGGTTAGCATAATTCATTATTTTTCTACAGATATTGAAATCAAGTATTATACATTTTTAGTTTCTGTGAACTTCTCATATTAACACCAAAGTTGAGTTGTTGAAGGCTGTGGGCTTCATGTTCAAAACTTTATATAAAGGCCATTAGAAGGTAAGTTCTATGGGGGCATGGATTTTTTTTTTAACTCAGCTTTTATTGAGGTATAATATACCTATGATAAAATTCACCAATTTGAAGTGTGCAATTCAGCAGCTTTTAACAAATGTGTCGGGTTAAGTAGCCACTACCACCATCACAATGTAGAACATTTCTGTGCCCAGAATATTCCCCCCAGGCCTTTTGCAGCCCCTCTCCTCCTCTCTGGCCCAGGAAATCCCTGGGCTGGGAGGGCAGGGAATTTTATCTGCTTTATTCACTGCTCCATCCCCAGCTCCCAGAACTCTGGCACAGATAGATATTCAATACATTTTTGTTGATTGAATGAAGGCAATCATAAATAATTACTTCAATATATGACCTCCACATTTAGTAGGTAATTTCTTGTGATGTGAAGGCTTAATGCACCTGCCTGCCCTTCCTCCTCTTATAAGTGTCTCAGGCAGGGAAATATTTAGGGTGTTTTATCAGCTCCCTGCTGCCCTCCTGACAAGGCCTCAGGATGTGCACGTGGGGATCATCACCTTAAAGGTGAAGCAGAGGACAAAGAAAAGCATAGGGCTATTAGGATCCAACAAGAAAGAGGACACAGACAGCAGGCCCTGGATTGGGGAAGCAGGGCCTGGGGGCTCGCAGGGTATGAGGAGGAGCTTGGAGGGGGGTGGGCAGTATGTCAGGGCAGCGCAGAGCTTGCGTGGAAGCAGAGAAGTCAAGAGAGTGTGTTTAACCTCAACTCTGTTCCAAGGACACATATATGCAGGTTCATGCACCACCTGTAAAGTGTTTCAGGCCACTTGTGTTCTAAGTGGAGGGGAGGAAGGCAGAAAGTTACAGGGTCAAAGTGGGTAATCTGCAGCACGGACCATCCACTCCCAAACGAAGGCTGACGTTACTACCGGTAGAACACAAAGTGCCTAATGCCACCACGGCCACAATCAAGGTACCGGGTATTTCAGTCACAGCCGAGGTTCCCTTGTGTCCCTTCCCCATCAGCTTCCAGCCCCAGACAACTGCTACTCTGCCCTCTTTCACCATAGGTGAGATTTGTCTCTCCTAGAAGACAACTTGTACTTTGAAATATATTTTTATATGTTTTGTTAATATATACACTGTTTTATATGTGTAGTTGTGTGTGTGTAGCTATTATTATAGCTAAAAAGCCGAGTTTCTTAACCTTGGCCATTTTGCACTTCACTTTTTGCCTGGCTACATGGGATTGCCTTTGTACATTTTGGGGCTCCATGAAAAAATAGATTCACCCTAAATTACATTCCTGCATATTACTTTACTTCATGTTCATAATCCACTTGAGTGGTGAATGGGACAGGTCATAGTATCCCTGCCTTGTAATTGGGGGAATTAAAACCAATTTCTCGAGGCCCTGCTTGTTCCCAGGATGGGGACACCGGCTGGTGGCCAGGCCCCTGTCCTGCGTCTGCCACACTGCTGAACCTTGAGCAGACATGTCCCAGCTTGCAGCCTCCCAGAGCCACCTGCCTCTGAGTCAGAGAAAAATGCCTTCGGGTGTTCCCCGTGTTCGCTGCCACCCCCCAGGTTCGGCGCCCCTGCTGCCTGTGTTCTGGAGAGGAGCATCACTGCTCCTTCTCCTCCCCACCTCCTGCCTCCTCTCTCCCCCAGGACCTGGCTACCCCTCAGGCCTTTGCCCGGAACCCGTCCCAGGTGTGGGAGTTCTACCATTACCGGCGCGAGGTCATGCAGAGCAAGTTGCCAAACCCTGGGCACCTTGCCGTTGCCGAGTGTGAGGCCCGGCTGGGCAAGCAGGGCCGACGGGTCACGGTCATCACCCAAAACATCGATGAGTTGCACCGCAAGGCTGGCACCAAGAACCTTCTGGAAATCCATGGTGAGGGACCCTCAGCCTCCCATGGGGAGGGGTACCAGACTTTAAAACCCCTGCCCTACCACTTCCCACCTGGCCCCACCTGAATCAGAATCTGCATTTTGAAAAGACGCCCAGGTGCCTGCACGTTGTACTGGAGCAGTGCTGGTCTGCACAGCTGCATGAGCTCCCTCGAGCTCCGCTGGAGGCGGGGGTTGTGCTCCCAGACAACTGCCCAGCTGGGCTGCAGGGAAGGGGGAGGTGTGGGCCATTGAACAGCTGTGGCTTTAGCAGGATGCCACATGGGAAGACTTTGGCACTTGTAGGGGTATCCATTTTCTTTCCCTCTGTCCCCGACTGGCTCTCCCCACTGGGGCTGTGCTTCTGTTCAGCCCTGAGCCTTTGGGGAGCTGCCAGCTCAGTGATCTTCACTGCAGCAAGCCCACTAAGTTCGTGATGCCCGAGGAGTTTGTCATAGGGTCCCTGGGGCTTCCCTTCTCTGTTCTTGATAGCACCCTCCTTTTCCCTCTTATCTTTTAACCTTCTCCCGTCTTTGCTGTCACCAAAAATCTAATAATTTCAGTTATACGAAAGCAGAAACAGGCATGCAAGGATTTCTTCCGGAAGATATTTGCATTTAAAAGTCTTAGAACTTCAATCTCAAGGAGTGCATTTCTAATGTGGACCTTCCAGAAGCAGTGAGCCAAGGGGAATGTTTTTGTGTGTGTGCGGTGAAGTTGCCCATTTTGGCCTAGGCTTCTGGTCACCCTGGTAATGATCCTTGAGTGCTGGTCACTTGGATCCCGTCTGTCTTTTGTGTCCCAGCAACAGTTAGCCACCTACTAACCAAATTCTTTGGCACCTTCTGCTGGGTCTGGGCCACCTTCCATGTGGCTCCTCTCATTTCTCTGCAGTGTCAGAATGTAGGCTGTGTCACTTGCCATATAATATGCATAAAATGGCCATACTTGTTTCATGGATTAACAGTTGTTTTAAGGATTAGCTAAAATAATATGTGCGTATTAGTTGGGACTTTTGGAGTTGCAGGTGGTGAGAACTCTCTTCTAATTTAGGTTAGAAATAAAACTCATATTTCATCAAAATGAAGATGCCATTGATTTTAAGATGCATCATGTTTTTAATGTGGCTAAACCATGGTATTTTATTATTCCTTAGAATTGTAATACTTTCAGAAAAGGCTTGTTAAAACTTACTTAGACACAGATTTTTAGAAACTATATCACTCTTATGCATATAGAAAACAAAATGTGAGTGAAATGAAATGTTTATGATATTTTCACTCTCTACCTTTTCTTTGACTGTGTTGCCCACACAGTAGCATGCTCTGGGCCATCAAGGGGGTTGGTGATGTGGCATGTCCTAACAGGATGCCCTCTGTTATCTCTCAGGGTCTCTTCCAGGCTGCTGATGCATATTCTGCAAGTTTGGTTCTGGGGCTTTCTTGGTCTTACCAAAAGGTGTCAGCAGAATGGTTCTGGACAACTAGGACTCACTGCCTTCCTCCAATGGCCCTTAAAATGTTGGTCACCTGGAATATCCTGGGGTTACCAGCCAGGCCACTGGGAGTACAACGGTTCAGTTGAGAGAGTGACACCCGATTCAGTCATCATTGTTCCCCTTTGGCGAGGCTGTGAAAATGGGCACTGTGATAGCCATCTCACATCCACCATCAACTGTAGGATGTGCCTGAATTTCGGAGATGTTATCATGGGAATAAATGGCTGAATAAATACTGAAACTGGTGAATATGTATATTGTCTCACACCACTGAGGTGCTCTGGGTGAGCTGCTGGGTTAGCAGGCTCCTTTTCTCTCCGGGATCTCCCCCTGCCCTTCCCTCAGCTGGGTTTGCAGTGTGTCCTCTGTGGTGTGTTCTGGGCACACGGTGCATACTGAGGGAATTGTGCTCACCACTTTGGATTTAGCTCAGGAAATCGTTGCTAGTTTTAACATTAATTTTTTTTCATTTATTAGTTGATTATTTTTATTGAGCTGCATTTGTATAAAAGACTCAAGCTTTATTAAGTCGAAATTAAGGTTTGTAAACACATCCCATGTTACTGAGGCTTTATCAGTCACGTACTTAAGTCAATCATGCCCTCGGGTGTAGGTTGGCTTCATCTGGCCTGTTGATCACTTCGGTTCCACCTAAAAGTTGAGGTAACTTGAGGGCTCCTGAGTCACATAGTAAGTTATTTCATCTGTCTCTCTCCTCCAGATGACAGAGCCCAGGGAGGCAGGTGCTCCTGGCTTGTGCAGTAATCCTGCATGCCCCTCTGTTCCCATGCATGATACCCAGGGTAGGCCCACTGTGAACATATACAAACTCAATTATCTTGTACTCTGGTAGATACGGAGATTATTGCTCTTGATTATACTGAATTCCGGTGCTGATTAGCTTGTGTTTTTCAGGTAGCTTATTTAAAACTCGATGTACCTCTTGTGGTGCTGTGGCTGAGAATTACAAGAGTCCAATTTGTCCAGCTTTATCAGGAAAAGGGTAATTATCCTGCACTGCAGAATAAGTGCACATTGTTTTCTCTTTTAAGTTGAACATAGTTGTGAGCAAACTGATTAATTAATCTAAGATTCCCATAGATATTTATGAGAAATAAGATTAGATCCACTACAGCCATATGATAAATGAATATTTTGCTCATAATTTATAATGTTAAATGAAAAGCATGGGGCCTAGCTCTATATAATGATCCCAATTTTGTATTAAAGCACATGCTTGCACACGTACACATACACTCACTCACACACACACGCACACATAACTCCATGCTGATGTATCTGTATATAGATGAAAGCCCAGAAAAAAATACAACAAAATATTAACAGCGATTATCAGGAGTGGCAAGATTGTGGATAATTTTGGTTTCTTCTTTATAGCTTTCTGAATTTTCCAACAATTCTATGATGAACGTGTACTATTATTATAATTAGGAAAAAAACTAAGAGTAGCCTCAGAATATTGAGAAAAATTCTATCTGGTCATTTTAAATCAGTATAAATTATACAAGTAACATGTTAATATAATACATTAATCTTCATTGTTAATATATTAATCATCTTCATTGCAGAAGATTCAAATTTTGATGACATATAGAAAGCAAACCGTGAAACTCCTCCTTAGCACCTCGGCGACTCCACCCCTCCCCACATACAAATTCCCTCTCTTGAGGTAAAACCACTGGTAAATGTTTGGTGTCTGTCTTTCTGGCACCCTTTGAAGTCAGCATGTATTAATTAGGAGTTTTGTACCATTTACTGCCAGGCAAATATACAAACTTATTGAGTTATGTTATTTCTTTGTTCTTTGATTATATCAATGACAATCTTTCTTTCTCATATTATGTACTTCAGTGCTCCAGAACCTGAAACTCAAGATGCCAGAATCCCAGTAGAGGAACTTCCCCGGTAGGTAAAAAGCTTTGATCTGTGTTTGGTGTCCTAGCTTGCAAAAAAGAAAATTAGGAATCAAAACGGAAGTTCATGTGGTGAGATGCCTCTTAGGTGCGCAAATGCGAAACCAACCCTGAGCCCTACAAGCCAAAGGACAAAAGGACAAAGACAGAGCCAAACAAAGCTCAAGAGAACTGCTTTGCTCTAGTCCCTTTTTGCTTTGTGTTGTGGCAGGAGAATTTGAGGTCTGGAAAACTTCTGCCATAACGGTTTGTGCTACAGATGCTTATCCAGTTTACGCAGAGCAGAGAGGCTGGCGTCCTGTAGCTGGCCAATAAAGGTTTGATGTCATCGTCTTCATCCTCCTCCTCCTCATTTGAGTTACCAATCCAGGGTTATGGAGGCAGTAAAAGGTCTTGCAAAGGTGAAATTATAGGACTAAACAGAATTATTTGCATATGTGTACATATATGTATAAAACACATTAAAACAGTGTTTCCAAAAGTGTTTCATAGAGAACCAGATCCATGTAAGGTTGATAGGTATTAGTTGAATAAAAAGATATGTGCTTAAGTAAATATAGAAACTAGGTTAAACAAAGTTAAAATATGTTTGCTTTAGTGCAGGACTTCTCAGAGCCTTTAATATGCTCAAGTACATTGTTGCTCTCTAAGAAATGGTTATATTATGTTCATATTTCATGGATTTATTTGGCCACAGATGCTTTTTATTTTCTTAATAAGAGTTCTCATTACTAATTTCTAAAGTTTCAATCTAAAAGAATAGGCAATCCTGGGGGATTCTTGAGTAGGAGATTAATAAGAAGAAAATTGCATCTGGGGGAGACTGTTTTAGAAGGCATATATATGATGATTTAGAGGTAGTAGGGAGTGCAAGATGAGAGATTTTTAGTGAATGGCCCTGGAGAACTTGGCAACTGACAGGGCAAGAGAGAGGTGAACCTGAGAGAAAATGAAAGGGGGCTGTTGATGAAATTAGAGGATGATGGGGCATTGGTGGTAAATCTGAATCTAGTTTCTCCCAGGTCTGGGTAACTGAGCACAGTAACTGGAGAAGAGAAAGCTGTTGTTAAAAAACAAAATTCAACTGAGTAAATTTAAAGGTCTAATTGGCTTTATTTAATGATTCATGAATTGGGCAGCATCCCACCTCTGCAGATAGAAAGGAGCTCCCAGGAGCTGTACAAATGGAAGATGCTTATAGGCAGAAGGAGGTGGAGCAAGGATGTTATTCTAGCATAGAGTGGATTGTTTCAGGCAGGGTCACCTTCCCATGGGGGGAGGGGGTCTGTCAGGCAGATGACCCCACTAGTGCTGACCAGGTAATTCCAGATGGACTGGGTAAAAGTCACATTCCTGGGAGAGGCTGAAACCGAGGTTAGGTTAGGTGTAAGTCTTGGTTTGCTGACATGGGGCTTAGCACAGGTGACTCCACTTGGGGCCTGTTGTCTCCTTTTTAAACACTGTTTAGAAAGAGAACATCAAGGTTGGCTGAAACATACTTGTCCAACAAATCAACCTAATGCCTCCAGACAAAACAAAAACTTTGGAAGGGCAGTTAAAATTAGGACAAGCTCATATGGGCTGGCAGGTGAGGGATAGGGAATAAGAAGGCTCAGAGTGACCTGTCTGGGCAGACTGGATCTGGGGTGGCCCCTTCCTTCCTCTGGTCCACCGCGGCAGACCCCTGCCAGGGCAGGTCCTGGGCTGGATTAAGGGTAACGTTCTTACAGGTGTGAAGAGGCAGGGTGCGGGGGCCTGTTGCGACCGCATGTGGTGTGGTTTGGAGAAAACCTGGATCCTGCCATCCTGGAGGAGGTTGACCGAGAGCTGGCTCTCTGTGACTTATGTCTAGTGGTATGTCACCCCCTCCCTGATCCTGGCGATTTTCTGAAACACCAGGACTGGGATGGAATTTGTTGTTATTTTCTCCCTCCCTCTTCCTCCCCTTCCTTTCTTCTCTTAAGGTATGTGTTAAAGAGGTCTTGAAGTACCTTACAGAAAACCTAAGAAACAGTGAACGAGAATTGATTAAAATATGAAACCATAAAAGAAGATTGTCTTGGGCTTTGCAAAGCCTTCCCCCCAACAAATAATGAAAAGATCATGTTATTAGTTCTGATTTTGAAAGTAGTTCATGCTCATTATTAAATTTGAGGAAATATAAAAAAGTATAAAATTATAAAGTAGAAATTAGAAATCACCAACAATTCCACAATCCAGAAAATACTCACCATGCATTTTGGTGTGTTTTCTTCTAGAGCAGAGTTGAGCAAACCGTGGCCTGTAGGCAATTAATCTGACACTTGCCATGTCAATACAACCAAACCCGCATTATTTTCTAATTTAATTATTAAATAATTTAAATAATAAATATTTAAATAATTATTTTTTTAATGAAATGGTGTTCCATTGTATGGGTATAAAGTGATATACTTAATCCTCTATTGTTGAATATTTAGGCTGTTTCAAATTTTGATATTTTAAACAATGCTATAGTGAATATCCTTAGACATACCTCCCAGCATGCTCTTCAGATTATCTCCTTAGGACAAATTTCCTAGAAGTAGAATTAACTGGACAAAGGGTATGCATATTTCAGTTTCTTTAATGTGTCTTTAAAAGCAAAGGCCCTTTCTCATGAGGCATTTATTTAGTCCATTGTTATTGAGTGCATCCCAATATTGAGTATAGTGTCAATTCAGGATAGATGGTTGAGAAAATAACAATTTATATTGTAAAATATACACTGGTCTTCCCATTCTTGTAAAGAATGTTCATAAACATTTGTTCGTAGGGAAAACCCCAGAAGAATATACATCAAAATGTGAACAGCAGTTACATGGGGGTAGTAGGATTATGAATGACCTGTAGAGGCTTTTCTTTGAATTTTCTAACTTTAAAAAAAAGAACATGGATTATTTATTTCCAAGAGCAGAAACAAAGTAAAAGGAACCCTCAGAAGGTGACAAATGAGTCTTTTCTTTGCCGCTCTGCTCATGTGCACAATTCTCCTGTTCATTTGCACATTGTCCTGAATTCCAGCGATTACCCAAAGGACACCTCCTCCCTGGCCCTCTTGTCCCTTGGGCACTCTCCACCTGTCCCATCCTGCTTAGCTTTCCTCACATCTGCAAGCACAAACCACCCGACTTCAGGTAAGGTTTTCTGAAAAAAATCCCTTTTGAGCCACAGCGCAGTCATCATTTGACATTTCCGTTTGTCTGCTTTGCAGGTGGGGACCTCCTCCCTGGTCTATCCTGCAGCCATGTTTGCCCCCCAGGTGTCTGCCAGGGGGGTGCCGGTGGCCGAATTTAACATGGAAACCACCCCCGCCACGAACAGATTCAGGTACAGGACTCCCCAGGTGGGGGATGGAAGGTGTTGAGCAAGTTTAGACACAGCTGTCTGAACAGATTTCACCTATTCACAAATTAAAAAAAAAAAAACACAAAGTTCATCTTTTCTATTTGCTTTGATGGAAGGACAAATTCTGTGTGTAGCCTAAGGCAGCTGTGTCCTTTTCGGGGCGTTTGCCATAGGCGTTTTGCTCTCTCACATTTGGAAAACTCTTCGATTCCTTAGACTTGGCTCTTGGGTAGTGTAAGCTGGGTTAGTCAGTGGGCACTCGAGGCGGGCCCGCGAATCCTCGGCTCGTGGAGCTGGGAGGCGTCTGCGCGGGATTCAGGCCCTGCTCTTCTCACTGTGAGGCTACCTGGGCGAACTCCTCGTTGGTCCAACTGCCAGGAATATTTGTACTCCAGCCACATTACGATCCTGCTCCCGTTTCTCAAATTGCATGGAACGTGTGGGTCAGCAGAGCAGGCACCCCTGGTCTCCCCCATGTGCCGTTTTCTGTCTTTACCTTTGTTGTTCTTTCCCTTTCACCCAGGCTTCTTTGTCTTCACTTTTAACTTAGTTTATCTATTTTTGTCTGTCTGCATAATTCCTTTCTAGAATAAGGCAGAATGTAAATAACTGACAAATAAATGTGAACAAAGAAAATATGAAAGTTCACTGAAACTTCTTGACATTACTTTCACCTCAGCTGCATATTTTAAAAATCCTGGGGACTGGCTGCCACCCATCAGATTCTGATGGGATTGGTCTGTGGTGTAGCCTGGTGTCTTGCCCATGGGTTTCAGCCCCAGGCAAGTTCACTATGGATTCAATAAGACCGAAAAATGACAATGGAATGTTCTTGGGGTGAAAGGGTTTATACCCACTTTATTCCCTCGGTGGCAGATCAATCACTAGAATCCCGTCCACTCAGAGTGAGTCTGCGTCCAGCAAGCCGGTCTCTGCCTCTGGGCCTCTCCGCCCCCGCAGCCGTCTCAGTCTCTGTCTTTGGCACTGCTACCACTCCAGCCTCTGCTCTCCTGCAGCTGGGCAGCCCAGTGCACTGGGCAGAACTCTATATAGAGTCAATAACAACATATTGCCCACACGTGTGCAGTGAGCAAGCCGACCAGGGCCAGGGGAGAATCCTGGCTACAGGAACATTTACTTTATCCACACTCAACCCCTCCAGGATTCTCACCTCTCAATCTACGTGCCCTCAATCTTCTGTAATGGTCCCTGTGCGAGGAAACTAGAACATTGTACAATAAACAACTTACAAAAATAACAACAAATTATAATAACCCTCAAGCATGAAGAGATCCATTGCCACCAAGTGGTCATTCTGGCTGTATTCAAACCAGTTCTACTCAAATGAATTAACCAAAAGGACCATAGATGGACTTTACTACGCACCTTCTCCAGCCTCTCCAGCAGAAAGTCCTGCAGACACACAGGCCAGTCTTGGCACTTTGTCTCTGGCTTCTGCTTGGTCCTCAGTGGCTGGAACCACTGCTCCTGTCTCAGTTGTTGCCGCAGCTCCAGTAAGAGTCTATTTGACTTTCCATTCAATTTCTCTCTGTCTGCTCCTGCCTTTATCACATCAGCCCACATCTGGGTCATCGTGACCTTCACGGGGCCCTTTAAATTCTTTCTTTGAGTAGCAGACTGTATATCCTTTTGTGCTTTCATTGCCTCAGACCGAGGACAAGAGCAGAGCACAGAGTGCTCCCCGACCTGGGAGGGGGCTGCACCTCTCCTGGAGGAACCTGCATTTGCTGAGTGTTAATTTTCTTTCGGGATTTCCACCAGCTTTCAACCTGGTGGGGTTTCAACTGAGGAGGGGCTGATGTTTCCGGTGCCCGCAGGGCCTCCACCCCAATCTTTTTGTCAAACCTCCACTCCTCCATTTTCTGGGGCTGACGGCTCCACTACCTTCTTCACCCGCGCCCCAGCACCTGGTAGCCTGCGCTCTTGTGCTGCTTCTCAGGCTACCATGACATCCTTTACCATCTCCACAGCACCTCGTAGTGATGCCATTTTAGTCACCAGCAAATTTTTTACCTCCTCAAAGCACCTCGCAGCTCACGTTCTCGTCCTGCCTCTCCTCATGCCTCCTGCAGGAGGGCATCTTTCTCCCTTATGGCCTTTCTCAATATTGTGAGAAGAAAACTCCCCACAGTCCCTGCAGCCTCATGGGTTGTTCTGTTTCTCAAAGAACCTACTTTTTATAACGAGACCACCCCTAGTGCCTCAGGTGTCACCTCCACCCCTTTCAGTCTTGATGTGGGGCCCAGTCCTCTAGGAGGCAAGCCACGTCAGACCACACATCCATTGGCGGACACTCAAAAGGTCCCCCCATCCATACGTGCAGCCGCTGGAACACTCCTCCCATGAGGGCAGCCTGTCTGTCTTCGATCAACAGTGAATCCCACAGAGGTCACCAGTTGTCTTGCCAGTGTGTTTCAGCCCCGGACAAGTTCACTATGGATTCAATGAGACCAAAAAATAACTATGGAACATTCTTAGGGTGAAAGGGTTTATACCCAGCTTTATTCCCACGGTGGCAGGTCAGTCACTAGAATCCCATCCACTCAGAGCGAGTCTGCATGCAGCAAGCCGGTCTTTGCCTCGGAGCATCTCTGCCCTGCAGCCATCTCAGTCTCTGTCCTCGGCGCTGCCACCACTCCAGCCTCTGCTCTCCTGCAGCCTTGCAGCCCTGCAGCAGCCATGCCACCGTGTCACCCAGTGCACTGGGTGGAGCACTTTATATAGAGTCAATAGCAACGTATTGCCCACATGTGTGTAGTGAGCTAACCAACCAGGGCCAGGTGAGAATCTTGGCCACAGGAAACTTCACTTTATCCACACCTGGGTACCGTGACTTTTATATGCTCCCTAGGTGGTGCGAATATGCAGCCAGGATAAGAACCCATGTCCTGAGTCTTCACTGGGATAAAAAAACCTGCCACAGACTGTGTGGAACACACTGAGACATGATCCTCTTCAGTTGAGTTTGCCAGCTTTCTTCCTACTGTCCTTCAGTATTTTTAATCAGCTACAGCCTGTGTCCTCAGTCTGTAGTTCTTCATTTGCATGTAAGTGGTGGGAACTAAGAAGACATCCTTTAAAAAATTGCCTTCTATGTAAAAACTTATACTCTGAAAACTACAGAGTGTTGTGGAAAGAAATAAAGAAGAACTAAATTAGATGAAAGAACATCCACGTTTATGGATCGGACAACTTAATATTAAGTTGGTAGTACTCTCCAAATTGAATTAAAGATTCACCTAGTCTCTGTCAAAAATGCAGCTGGCTTCTTTGCTGAAATTGACAAGGTGATCTTGAAATTAATAGGAAAATGCAGGAGATCCATCCAGAAAAGGCAAAACAAAATGGAGAAAGGAGTTGGTGAACTCACAGCTCCTAATTTCAAAACCTACTGCAAAGTTAGTTTATCAAGAGTGTGGTACTGGCATGAGGATAGACATATAGATTAGTGGAATAGAATTGAGAGCCCAGAAATAAATCCTCATATTCATGGTCAACCAATTTTTGAAAGTGGTAGAAAGTCAGGGAAAGCATAGTCTTTAACAAATGGTGCTAGAATAGCTGGATAGCCACATGCAAATAAATGAAATTGGACCCCTTCATTATACCATTATATGAAAATTAACTCAGATGGATCTTAAACCTAAATATAAGAGCTAAAATTATAAAATTCTTAAAAGAAAATATAGGAGTAAATCTTTGTCACTTTGAGTTAGTCAAGGCCTCCTTAACATCAAAAACACAAGGATCATAAGAAAAATGGATAAATTGGACTTACTCAAAATTAAAAATGTATGTACTTTAATGACACCATCAATAAAATGAAAAAGACAACCCACAGTTTGGGAGAAAATATTTGCATGTCTAATATTTGATAAGGGACTTGTATCTGGAATATATAAAGAGCTCTTACAACTCAGTAATAAAAAAACAAGCCAATTTAAAAATAGACCAAAGATTTGAATAGACATTTCTCCAAATATATATGTATGGTCAATAAACACATTGAAAATATGCTGAATATCAGTAATCATTAGGGAAATTCAAATTAAAACCATGATGAGATGAACAATGACTAACTAGCATGGCTATAATTTAAAAATCAGAAAATAACAAATGTTGGTGAAGAAATTGGACCCCTCACATGGGAAAGTAAAATGGTGCAACTGCTTTGGAAAATAGTCTGGTAGTTCTTCTAAAGGTTAAATACCAAGTTAATAGATGACCTAGCAATTCTAGGTAGACAGCCAAGAGAAATAAAACCTATGTCTACACAAAAACATGTGCATGAATGTTCATGGCAGCATTGCTTCTAATAGTCAAAATGTGGAAACAACTCAACTGTCCTTCAACTGTTGAATGGATGAACACAATTTGGTATTTACATACAATGGAATATTATTTGGCAATAAAAAGAATGAAGTATTGATGTTACAATATGAATGAATGTTGAAAACATTCTACTGAGTGAAAGGAGCCAGATAGACAAGACCACATATTGTATGATTCCACTTATATGAAAAACTCAGAATAGGCCCATCAGAAGGGACCAAAGGTAGAATACGATGGTTGTCTAGGGTTGAGGTAGGGAGGAATGGGGAGTGACTGCTAACAGGTACATGTTTCCTTTTGGGGTGATGGAAAAGTTCTAAAGTTGATTGTGGTGATGGTTGTACAACTCTGAATATACTAAAAACATGTTACTTATACATTATAAATGAACAGACTATATGTGAATTATATCTCAATAACACTGTTCTACTAAAAAATTAGATTATCTTCTAACTTATCCTTTGAAAAATAGACATTAAATCTCTAATATGCCTCATGGCCCATATGTGTAGCACCTGGGCTAGATACATCATCCAAAGTAATAGCAGAGCCAGGTAACTCAAGCCTCTTCTGGAAAGAACAAGAATGCTCCAAGATGGGGACAGGATCAAGTTTCTGCAGGAGGAGATGACCTACAGCCCCAATTCTGTTTTTTTCCACTGTGGTTTATTTTCAGTTATTTGATCTCCAGCTTGTCTCTAGTAAGTATAAAGAATTAAAACAAACCATCACTGTAGAAAAGTAAGAAAATGCAGATAGAAGGAAATAAAGCTTGAGTGTTTCTACAACCTGTAGGTAAGAGTTGGCCTCTCCCCCTCATGCCCTGGACAGCCCAGTGGTGCTGTGCATCCACTCTGTGTGTCTTCGTGTAAAAGGAAATTGAACTTTGTAGTTTTTCCTGCAAGTCAAGAATAATTCTGGGCATGTAATGAAATGACTTCTTAAGTTGGGCCTCCTAAAATCACAGACCTGCTTCAGTTGCCACTCTTCCGCAACAAAATTCTTCAGCTTCATGTTCTGCAAACCTCCGATGTCTCTGTTCAGACAAACAGGCTGCTTTCTTGTTAGAAACTGATCAAACTGGACAAGCTCTTCATCGACCAGCACCTACCACGAGAACCACTGTTTGTCCATTGGCTTCCTTGTGGAGCCGAGGCTGTCTGTACTGCTAAGTCTGGGAATCTTCTGACCAGTGTATAACTGACCAGTGAAGCCATCAGTGCTTTTATCTCGGCATCATCAAAGCTGACGTTTAGAGGAGACATGGTGATGCCCTTTCTTCCTACTCAAGCTTTTGAAATGGGGATTGAGTGGTTTATTTAAACACAGCTTAACAACAGTGGATTTTTCTCTTACATCCTGTGTGTAACAGATTTGGGTTGAACTTTACTTTAGGTCAGGGGTCAGAAAACTACTGCCGGTAGGCCGAATTCACCGACCTTCTATACCAGTAAATAAGGTGTTGCTGGAACTCGGCCTTGGCCACAGGTCTATGTATTGTCTTCAGCTGCTTTTGCATCATGACAAAATGGAGTCGCTCCAACAGTGACTGTTGCCTGGCCTGTGAAGCCTCAAATATTTGTTCTTTGGCTGTTTACAGAAAAAAGTTGGCCAACTTCTGTTCTAGGTGAATGAGAAAAGTACAAATTGGAGTAATATTTCCTTTTAACCGGATTTAGCTAAATTTCACCTTCTCTATGTCAATTGTAATTTTCTGTTTTTGCTTAGTTTGCTTCCTCCCCAGGCATGAAAGGAAGTTAGGGCATTGCCTCTCAGAGTTTGGACCTCCTTCCAAGTTACAGGCTAAAATACACAGAGTAATTTCGTATCGCATGCAGTGATCTGTTAATTGACAGTCCTCTCAGGTCCTCTTTCAGTTTTATTGGGCGTAAGAACACAGCAGGCCTGCTTGCATCTGTTTGCCAGTCTTCAGAAGTTCACATATTTCATGGGTCCCTGTTTGGCAGCCTGTAAGTTTCCCCGTCCTGGGATAAGGCACCATTGTTGAGATTTGGTGAGGGGCACAGCTTGCTTTTGTGAATGGGAGGTGGGTGAATGTGGAAGGGAGCACCCAGAAGCCACTTTCTTAGGAAAGAGAACAGGTGGAAGTTGAGGATATGCGAATTGCCTCAAGCTCCGCATGCCTGGCTCCCCATTCTCAGAAAGCCCTGGATCGGAACCCTCGAGGGACCGTAACCACTGAAGGCAAGGAGCTTTCTGGCTGCAGTGTCCAGTGTCCTGCTGCAGTGGCAGGAGTGGAGATGCCATTTGGTCCAGGATGTCCACTGGGGGCACCTTTTTGAGATAACAGGGTATTTGAGGGCTAAGGCATGCCCGATTTGTGTTGTGTCCAGAATAAACACTATGAATGATGAATTGCATTGAGTAAATGCCTTTGCCATTTTAATTGTGCTCAGTTGGTTTTCTTATTATCATTACACTAGAAAATTCTGCTTTTATTTCTTACTCAGTTAGTTTTTTTTTTCCTTTCCTAAGTGTTTTCCCTTGAAGGAAGCAGAAATCAAAAAGATCACTTTTGCATCTTCTTTGTTCCTCATCTTTGCTTGTCCTTTCCTTTTTTTTCTCCTATTTTCTGACTATATATCAGAGCTTGTCCTGAGAGCCGCTGATGGATGGTCTGAGGCCTGCTTACGCAGGCAAAATCCTCGCAGTCTGCACAGTACATGAGGTGGTTCTTCTCCTGCTGTTAGTACAGATGAATCTGTTTTAGTGCATATAGATTTTGTGAAACTTACAATTTCAATTATGAGTTCAGCAATATAATCATGAAATATGCTTTACAATCATGTCTCCCCTGCCCCTTAAGATCATATTTATAGCACCTAAATTCAAGGCAATTTGTTTTCTTAGGTTCCCTTGGCCACAGGGGCAACTCATGGGGAAATGTCTACTTCTAGCATTGTCAGAAACTGGATGAAAGAAGTGGGAATAAAAGTCCAGAATACTAGATGTGGGAGAATTTGGGTCTCGGTTTTACTCTGGGTATAACTAAGAAACGTGTGCCTTGCTGGAGAAGCCCTGTCATGTTGCTCAGGACCCTCCTGTCTTTGCCCTTCTCTTCCAGGTTTCATTTCCAGGGGCCCTGTGGTACGACTCTTCCTGAAGCCCTTGCTCCTCATGAAACCGAAAATGTTTCTTGATTGTCCTGGAGAAGGAAGAGATCATATACTGTATGTCTGAGTACCAGGCCACAAATCAAGGAGAAACAATCTTGTAGATGGTGAGCTGAAGATTGGAAAGTCTAAAAAATCCTGATTCCCTGGCTGGAATCCAACCTGATGATAAATGATGGGTTCTTAGAAGCAACATGTATAAGTATTTAGAGGGAGAAGTGAGAGAACTATAAAGTTAATGCATGTTATTTGGTGTGAATGTAAACATAAGATACCTCTGATGTGTCTGGGAGGGAAGAAGTTTTGTAATTCGATTGTCTAAAAAACGTACTCATCCCTATTGTGGTTGTGCTATTTGGGCAAAGATAGAAGTACAGAGTGAAACCTTGGTATTTGTGATTTTTGTACAAGTTTTGGTGGAAAATTAAGTCCCTCTTTACAGAAAGTAATTTAGTGTATAAAGATGTTACCCCAAGAGATGGATTTGTTGGGGGTTTTTCTTTTCAGTATTTACCTTATTGGCCGGCCTCCCCTCAGGTGGGCTAGCTTCCAACAGGAACTCAGGCAAGGAAGGAAGAGAAGAGTAGTAATAATGTAGAAAATCAGGGTGGGAAAAAAAACGATGCAAATATATGTACTCCAAGGATAAACAAAGCTGCCTAAAATTTAAAATTTAGCCTTGGCCTTTATTGCAGCCAGAGAGGACAGGGAGAGGTGATGGCCGACTGTTTCTCAATGTCATAAACACGGCGCTACACAGTCCCCGCGGGGGCTGCCAAGCTTTCCCAGACACTGAATTCTGCAGGGAGTTTTTCCCAGGAGACTGAAAAAAAAGTATGCTTATGCTACCTTGGAGTAAACAGTGAGAATAGAGTTCTCTCCTGAAGCCTTACCCCCTAATGCAGCACTGTCGGCCCTTGGAATGCCCGCCGTGTGGCCTGACTCAGAAGACAGGTCTTTATAAACAGTGCAGGGAAGTCGTACATAACAGGGCCTTCAGATCAGGTGGCTGTCTGGGTGATTACCTACCTGGGTCACATCACCACAGCCCCTTATAAAATTTCATTTAATGTCATGCTCTTGGCTTTTATAGAAATAGGCACAACCCTATCACATATACTTTGTACTGTATTTGCAAGTTGTACCTTCTAATAAGTTCCAAAAGGCTTTTCACAGGGGCAAAAGGGATGTTCATAACCCATGAGGAATCTGAGGGAACAGTCAAACACCCTTAGGACTTAATTTCACACTTCACATGAGCGAGTCAACCCAGGTACACTTGTAATACTTAAGTACCATGCAGTTTTGTTCATAAAATACCATCATTCACTTTTAGTAGGTTTGTCCTTGGGCTTCTCACAGTTAGCTTTATACATTTTCCTAATGTTAGCAATGATGGAAGTCAGCACACTGCCTCAGGGAGTCTGAGTATATTTGTAATTTGTAATTTCTCCCTGGCCAAGGCCCAGATATTTCAGAGCTGTTCTTTCCCGCTCTTCTCATACTGGGCCTTTGGTATCAGGAGCTTTTTTTTTTTGTTTTTGTGTTTTGACATTTCTGTTCATGCTTTGGTTTTGTTAGACAAGATGAAGAGAATTGAAAACACAAAGTGTATGTGAGGTAGAATTACTCAATTCAATTTAATATTTGAACATCTACCATATGAGAGACATTAGAAATAAAATGATTAGGAAGACATGGACCATCCCCTCAAGGATTTCACAGTACAGCTGGGACAACTGTTGTGTAATCTATTATATACAGTGTGGAAGCTACAGTAATAGAAATGTGTGCCAGACTCAGAGGAGAATGCAATTAGAGATGGGCAGAGTGGGGATGGAATAAGTGTTATGGGGCTTGAGAGGCTTTAAGAGAAATTCAGCTCTGGTAGTGTCTGTAGGGGTACAGCAGGCCTAAATGCATAGCAAGTGTGAAGCAGCTTGGTTTGTTCAACTCATTTGCTATTGTACAATGGGTGGGAGAAGCAGCACAGAAATTGCCAAGGGCCATGTGGGCCAAGAAATGAAATACACTTGGAAAACAAATATAAACAGCACTAGGGTTGCATTCGCCGAGTAATCGTGAAAAAGTCGTTCTTTCGTGAAAAAGTCGTTCTTTCGCAAGATTCAGGCTGTTCGAGGACGTGGGGGCACAGCAGCTTACGTTCTAAAGGTTTATCAGAGGGCAAGCAGGGAGTGGTAGCGGTGACGAGTGAAAACAGAAGCGTGGGCAGGGGGCTGGTGCTGAAGGAAGCTTGCGAAACGGCACCCGGGCACACGCCTGGCTCCGAGAGTTGATTTGACCCTGCGTCTGTCCTGGGCGGTGACACTTCGAGGTCCTGCCGCTACGGCACATTTCTTGCCTTTGAAACGCCACTTGTTCGGGGAGCGAGAGCCAAATCTGCAAATACTCATTAAACGCATCGACCAAGCAGATCCCGGTGCTAGAAAAAGCGGCGACGGTAGCTTGCGGCCACCGGATTTATGGGCCCCGGGCGTCGCACCCCGCGCCAGTCCGCCTCGAGGGGCGCGGGGACCCAGCCAACCCTCTCGGCACTCCGCCCGAGAAGGTAGCCGAGGGATCCTCCCTGGCTGGCAGCCAGCCCGCTCCTCACCCGCTCTCACAGCAGCAGCGCCGGCCCTGCCGCGAAGAAGCAGACGCACCGGCCTCCCCGCCTGGTGAAGGACACGCCCCCTGCTCCCTTCGGCCCCGCCTCCATGCTCTGCGCACGCGCCTGCCCCGGTCGTGGCGCTGTCTCCCAGGTCTGCGCAGCTCAGTGGGGCCTCCGCGCCTGCAGGGGGAGCCGGAGCCCGCGCCACTTGCCCTTCACGGATACGCACCGCGGTTGCTTCCGCGCCGGAGCCAGACGGTCTGACGCTGCGTGGCGAGTGGCGATGGTGCAGCTCCGGCCCCGCGCGTCCCGCGCGCCGGTTTCGGTCTCGGCGGCGGTGGATGAAGGCCAGCCCGCCTTGGAGGCGGCGGCGGAGCACGGCCTGTTGCTCCCGCAGCCCAGTAGCGGCGCGGCCGCCGAGCCTCTGCGGGAAGACGAGGACGGGGCCGTCGAGTTTGACGACGAGGCCCCGGAGGAGCTGACTTTCGCCAGCGCTCAGGCGGACGCGAGGGAAGAGCAGCAGCGCGTTCGGGAGTCGGTGCGCAGGTTCGGAGCCTGCGGGCCACCCAGGGGCAGCCCCTTCCCCCCGCTGGGCTCTCCCCGCCCTGACGGGTCCCCCTCTCCGCAGGGACAAAACGCTTCTGAAGGAGAAGAGGAAAAGACGCGAGGAGCTGTTCATCGAACAGAAGGTTAGCGGGCAGAGAGGCGCGTCCTTTCAGAGCCTGGCTCGGGGTACAGTTCCCCTGTTTGAGGCCGAAGCTGGTAGGACTTGGGGGTGCAAGTACCAATATTTTTTCTGACAACGGAGAAGACAAGGGTTCTCTATTTGCTATCCAGCTGGAAAACGGGAGTGGGAAGAGGTGTGAATTTCAAGTCCCAGGGTGAATGCCGCCTCTCACAGCTCACCGTGACACTCATTTAGTCCCGCTGAGGTAGTTTATCAGAAACCGGGTGCTGTGAAATTAAACGAGGTGCTTTGTAAACTGGTCTGTACAAACAGTATGATTGCTTTGCTGTCGGATGCTGGGCAGATTGGCCACGGAGATCGGACTCCAGATGGACATGACTTAGCTGCTTTCAATGGTGTCCATGACCTGAGGGTTGGAACACATGGGCATCCTTTCCAGTCTTCACCAGCTCTTCCAAAAATGTGGGATAGCTTTAGGGTTTTGTGATCCCAATCTTCCCATAGCTGAGCTGAGAGTGGAGGCGGTGTTCAGCCTAATTCATTTATTTGCGTAGATAAAAGGCTATCCTTAAAATCGCTAACTTCAGAAGCAGCCCAGGGCATAATTGTCATGTACCTGACTCTCATTTTTTAAATGTCTTTATCTAAGAAAAGAAAACTCCTTCCAGATACTATTCTAGAGAAGTTAACTACAGCTTCACAGACTGAGTAAGTAATGGATCTTGTTATATTACTTGTTTACATACACCATCTTTGCATTATAAAAATAGTGTTTATTTGAATCCACATAATTGAAGAGATAATAAAACCGAATTTTAAAAGCTGCACAGTAGATGATTTCAATTTGGTGGGAAAGGTAGAGGTAAATACACCACTTGTTTTCAGTCTTTTGCCATTTCTTTGTGTTCATCCCCATAGCTAATTCTACTTTCTGGGTTCCTATCCCAGTATGTTCTTTAAATTGTTGCACTGTCACTGTATTAGGGGTAGGGTAGATGGTGGTGAATAAAACAGTGTCTTGAAATTTATCATTCAGTGGAGTAGCAGACATTTATCCACAGGCTCCTAAAACTCAACTTGTCCCATACTCAACTGCCGCCAAGCCATCCTCACCCCTTGATCCCATTTCTTGGGAACTTTTGGCATCCACTGACTGTAAAGCCAGATGCTCTAGTCATCCAAAGCTTCATCCCATGGAATCAATCAAAAATTACCAAATTTAAACTTCTAGGTATATTTTCTCCCATTCCTCTTATTTCTCCTCTATGTTGCTTAATCTTCAGAAGTTTAGCCCTGTTATCTTGGCTAAAGGTTTGCAAATCTTTCAGTATGAGAACTTTTCCAACGAGTTAGTCAGATCCTGAATCCACTGAACAAACAAATGTTTGATGGCATTTCATCTTTCTAAACCAAGATCAAATGTCACTTCTTCCTTCTCTCACTCTCCCCCACCCATCATTTCCTCCTTTGTATAGCTTTCTGCTCTGCAAATGCTTTTATAGGCATCTCTTACTGTACTGTCAGTTTATATTTGTCTCTCCATTAGACCACAGACTTCTTGAGGCTACTCCTTGTGTCTTGTGCCCAAACTGTTGAATTAATCATTTGTGATTTCTCCAGATAAAATAAGGCAGGCTTACCATCTTTCATTTAATGTCATAAACACTGTATCGCATAACTCATTCCTAAGTCACTGTAATTCTGATAACTACAGCAGTCTGCGTCTTTGGAAGCCTTACGATAAGCTTTCAGATCCTGAGTTCTAAGAACATACTCCCATCCTAACATACACTAGCTTCTTGATTGGGACTTGATGGTGGCCCATTGGGCAGTGACTTTTGTTTTTCCAAACTGATCAAAGAAACATCCTGTGTAAAAACTGAGGATAGTGGTAATGAAAAGGGGTTATCTTATTTACAGCTATATAACAAGTTGAGTAATCTTTGCTGTCTGACATTCCAATGTGTTTTTTTTGTTCTTCCTTAGCATAAAGAAATCACCAGGAAAGTTGAAAGAAGGTATGAACTATTCTAATTTAAACAACTGCTCCTGTAGGTATTACAATTCATCTGCTGGCATTTGCAGTCAAATTTACTACATGAGAAGAGAGTGTGGGCTCACGAGGCCTGGCCAGGTTGAGCTTGGGCCTGGCTCCCTGTATGTCTTTGAAATAAAAACTGCAACCAGACTGGTGTGTAGTGGATGTTTAAGGTGAATTCCAGTAAATATCTTGATTTATTTTTATGTAAGTGCTAATTAGAAATGAAACTAAATTTTTCAGTTAGTTTGCTGCAAAAGAAAAATGAAGAAAGTGAAAAAGGAAGCAACTCCAAGAAAGCTCAAGTGCAGAAAGTACAATCTGTTGGGTAAGAAGTCATCTCCTTTCATGTAGAATGTAAAAGTGACCTTTTGAAGAATTTAGGTTTTGGCTTATGTGGGAAAATATTTTAATTAGTACCAGTTCCAGACTGGATCCTCTGTGGGGAAACCCATTTTGATACTTACATTTGCTCTAATAAAATGTGATTATTAATCTATTTCTTATAAAAACAGCCCTAGAATTTAGTTTTGGTTCATTATCTTATCTGTGTATAAGATTAGGATTTGGGTTTATTTCACTTTTTGAGACAACTAATAAAAATATTTTGAAAGGGAGCATGTTATCAACCTCATTCATTTGACCTTTTGTGTTGATCACCAGCCAGAATAAAAGCTACTTAGCTCTAAGGCTAAAAGATCAAGATCTGAGAGATTCAAGGCAACAAGCAGCCAAAGCCTTCATACAGAATTCTTTGTATGGTCCAGGAACCAGCAGAACTACCGGTAATTTCCTTATGGACTGTTTTTCTCTTTTTTACTGCAAACTAAAGAAATCATAAGTGATTCTCTTTTCTAGTAAATAAGTTCCTGTCTCTTGACAACAAGAGGTCACCAGTGAAAAAAGCTGCAGTCCAGTTTTTGACTAATGCTTGGGGTAAGGTCTAGTTTTCTTTCTTTTGGCTCTGATGGTTTTATATACAGTTCACCTCTGAACAATGCAGTCTGATCTGTACAGGTCTACTTACATGTGGGTTTTTTTCAATAGTTAATATTGGAAATAATCTTGGGAGATTTTTGACAACTTGAAAAAAACCTTGTCTCTCGTTTGCTTTATTTTAAGAATACAGACGGAAATAATATGTATGACACAAAATGTGTGTTAATTGACAGCTTATGTTACTGGTAAGGCTTCTTTCTGGTCAAAAGGCTGTTAGTGAAATTTTGGGAGAGTCAAAGTTACACACAGATTGTCAACACCATGTGGGGGACGGTGGCTCAGAGTCCCTAAACCCTGCATTATTCAGAGGTCAAGTGAATAAATAATGTTCTTTTTGAAGGCAATAATAAGTACTCAAATAATCATGAACTATCAAATTTTTTCTTTACATTGTTTTCTGTAATTATAAATATTTTAACATTGCCTCTGAAAAAAGGTCAGCAAGTAGCATGTAATCTAATATACAATCTAATTTAATAGGCCTAATTTTAGTATTTATATTCATATAGACAGCCTTGACATTTTAAAATTATTTGTATTTTAGGAATTTTCTCTTAGTGTACAAAACTTTCTACTTTAGGAACCCAGAAAAAACAAGATGCCAAGAGGTTTAAAAGACGGTGGATGGTTAGAAAGATGAAAACATCTAAGAAGTAAATCAAAGCTTAATGAAGAATGAGAACTTGTATGTACAGAACTTAAAAAGAGTTTAGAGGGTTGATTTTTCTGAAAACTTAATAAAGCATTTATGAATCATTTCAAAGGGTCAGTACAACCTCACCACAGGTCATCCTTCTGGATTGGAATCAGACCTTGAGATCCACAGGGGTCCTGGAAGAAAAAGCAGCTTAAAAGGAATTGTTTTCCTTTCTTTTTGTGTTTCTCCATTTAATTGAAAGCAACACCTACAGGAGTCAGGGAACCTCATATGCCCACCCAGCAGTGTTGCATAGGGAAAAGGAGAAATGGACATCCAGGAAAAGTCATCTGCGGCTCTCACACACCTTCGTCTCTCAGATGTTTTGGTGCTGTTGATGAGATTTTGTGTCACAGAATATGGAATAATAATAAAGAGAAGCAGCTGTGAAGCAGTACAATGTCTAAGTGCAGACGGATACCTAATCTTTTTTTTTTGGTATCATTAATGTACAATTACATGAGCAACATTATGGTTACTAGACTCCCCCCATCAAGTCCCCACCACATATCCCTTTACAGTCAGTCACTGTCCATCAGTGTAGTAAGATGTTATAGAATCACTACTAGTCTTCTCTGTGCTATACTGACTTCCCTGTTCCCCCCCAACTACATTATGTGTGCTAATCATAATGCCCCCTTTTCCCCCTTATCCCTCCCCTCCCACCCATCCTCCCCAGTCCCTTTCCCTTTGGCAACTGTTAGTCCATTCTTGGGTTCTGTGAGTCTGCTGCTGTTTTGCTCCTTCAGTTTTTTCTTTGTTCTTGTACTCCACAGATGAGTGAAATCATTTGGTACTTGTCTTTCTCTGCCTGGCTTATTTCACTGAGCATAATACCCTCTTAGCTCCATCCATGTTGCACATGGTTGGATTTGTTTTCTTCTTATGGCTGAATAGTATTCCATTGTGTATATGTACCACATCTTTATCCATTCATCTACTGATGGACTCTTAGGTTGCTTCCATTTCTTGGCTATTGTAAATAGTGCTGCAATAAATGTAGGGGTGCATTTGTCTTTTTCAAACTGGGCTGCTGCATTCTTAGGGTAAATTCCTAGGAGCAGAATTCCTGGGTCAAATGGTATTTCTATTTTGAGTTTTTTGAGGAACCTCTATACTGTTTTCCACAATGATTGAACTAATTTACATTCCCACCAGCAGTGTAGGAGGGTTCCCCTTTCTCCACATCCTCACAAACGTTTGTTGTTTTATGTCTTTTGAATGGTGGCCATCCTGACTGGTGTGAGGTGGTATCTCATTGTGGTTTTAATTTGCATTTCTCTGATGACAAGCGATGTGGAGCATCTTTTCATGTACCTGTTGGCCATCTGGATTTCTTCTTTGGAGAAGTGTCTGTTTAGCTCCTCTGCCCATTTTTTAATTGGATTATTTGCTTTTTGTTTGTTGAGGTGCAAGAGCTCTTTATATAATTTGAATGTCAACCCTTTATTGGATCTGTCATTTATGAATATATTCACCCATGCTGTAGGGTACCTTTTTGTTCTACTGATGGTGTCCTTTGATGTACATGATACAGTCTCACTCATTTTTGCCCGTTTCCCTTGCCCAGGGAGATAAGTTCATGAAGAAGTTGCTCATGTTTATGTCTAAGAGAGTTTTGCCTATGTTTTTCTCTAGGTTTTATGGTTTCATGACTTACATTCAGGTCTTTGATCCATTTCGAGTTTACTTTTGTGTATGGGGTTAGACAATAATCCAGTTTCATTCTCTTACATGTAGCCATCCAGTTTTGCCAACACCAGCTGTTGAAGAGGCTGTCATTTCCCCATTGTATATCCATGGCTCCTTTGTCATGTATCAATTGACCATATATGCTTGGGTTAATATCTGGACTCTCTGTTTTGTTCCACTGGTCTATGGTTTTGTTCTTGTGCCAGTACCAAATTGTCTTGATTAGTGTGGCTTTGTAGTAGAGCTTGAAGTTGGGAAGGGAGATCACCCTGCTTTATTCTTTCTTCTCAGGATTGCTTTAGCTATTTGGGGTCTTTTGTGGTTCCATATGAATCTTAGAACTATTTGTTCCAGTTCATTGAAGAATGCTGTTGGTATTTTGATGGGATTGCATTGAATCTGTAGATTGCTTTAGTTAGGATGGCCATTTTGACAACATTAATTCTTCCTACCCAAGAGCATGGGATGAATTTCCATTTATTAGGGTCTTCTTTACTTTCTGTTAGAACTGTCTTGTAGTTTCTAGGGTATTGGTCTTTTCACTTCCTTGGTTAGGTTTATTTGTAGGTATTCTATTCTTTTTGATTCAATTGTGAATGGAATTGTTTTCCTGATTTCTCTTTCTGCTAGGTCATTGTTAGTGGATAGGAATGCAACAGATTTCTGTGTATTAATTTTGTATCCTGCAACTTTGCTGAACTCAGATATTAGTTCTAGTAGTTTTGGAGTGTATTTTTTAGGGTTTGTTATGTACAATATCATGTCATCTGCAAACTGAGTTTGACTTCTTCCTTACCAGTCTGGATGCCTTTTGTTTCTTTGTGTTGTCTGATTGCCATGGCCACAACCTCCAGTACTGTGTTGAATAAAAGCGGGGAGAGTGTCTTGTTCCCCATCTTAGGGGAAAAGCTTTCAGCTTCTCGCTGTTAAGTATAATGTTGGCTGTAGGTTTGTCATATATGGCCTTTATTATGTTGAGGTACTTGCTCTCTATACCCATTTTGTTAAAAGAGTTTTTTTCATGAACGGATGTTGAATTTTGTCAAATGCTTTTTCAGCATCTATGGAGAAGATCATGTGGTTTTTGTCCTTTTTGTTGATGTGGTGGATGATGATGATGGATTTTCAAATGTTGTACCATCCTTGCATCCCTGGGATGAATCCCACTTGGTCATGGTGTATGATCCTTTTGATGTATTTTTGAATTTGGTTTGCTAATATTTTGTTGAGTATTTTTACATCTGTGTTCATTGGGGATATTGGTCTGTAGTTTTCTTTTTTTGTGGGGTCTTTGCCTAGTTTTGGTATTAAAAGTGTTGCTGGCTTCATAGAATGAGTTTGGGGGTATTCCCTCCTGTTCTATTTTTTGGAAAACTTTAAGGAGAATGGGTATTATGTCTTCTCTAAATGTGTGATAAAATTCAGCGGTGAATCCATCTGGTCCAGGAGTTTTGTTCTTGGTAGTTTTTTGATTACCTATTCAATTTCATTGCTGGTAATTGGTCTGTTTAGATTTTGTGTTTCTTCCTTGGTCAGTCTTGGAAGGTTGTATTTTTCTAGAAAGTTGTCCATTTCTTCTGTTATCCAGTTTGTTAGCATATAGATTTTCATAGTATTCTCTAATAATTCTATTTCTGTGGTGTCCATCGTGATTTTTCCTTTCTCATTTCTGATTCTTTTGATGGGTGTAGATTCTCTTTTTCTCTTAATAAGTCTGGCTAGAGGCTTATCTATTTTGTTTATTTTCTCAAAGAACCAGCTCTTGTTTAATTTTTTCTATTGTTTTATTCTTCTCAATTTTATTTATTTATTCTCTGATCTTTATGATGTCCCTCCTTCTGCTGACTTTGGGCCTCATTTGTTCTTTATCCAGTTTCTGTAATTGTGACTTTAGATTATTCATTTAGGATTGTTCTTCCTTCTTTAAATAGGCCTGGATTGCTATATACTTCCCTCTTAGCATGGCCTTTGCTACATCCCACAGAAGTTGGAGCATTGTGCTGTTGTGTTTCATTTGTCTCCATATATTGTTTGATCTGTTTTAATTTGGTCATCGATCCACTGATTATTTAGGAGCATGCTGTTAAGCCTCCATGTGCTTGTGAGCCTTTTTATATTTTTTGTACAATTTATTTCTAGTTTTATACCTTTGTGATAATGAGAAGTTGGTTGGTCGAGTTTCAATCTTTTTGAATTTACTGAGGCTCTTTTTGTGGCCTAGTATGTGGTCTATTCTGGAGAATGTTCCATGTGCACTTGAGAAGAATGTGTATCCTGTTGCTTTTGGGTGTATAGTTCTGCAGATGTCTGTTAGGTCCATCTGTTCTAGTGTGTTGTTCAGTGCCTCTGTGTCCTTACTTATTTTCTGTCTGGTTGATCTATCCTTTGGAGTGAGTGGTGTGTTGAATGAAGTCTCCTAAAATGAATGCATTGCATTCTATTTCCTCCTTTAATTCTGTTAGTATTTGTTTCACATATGCTGGTGCTCCTGTGTTGTGTGCATATATATTTATAATGGTTATATCCTCTTGTTGAACTGACCCCTTTATCATTATGTAATGACCTTCTTTTTATCTCATTACTTTTTTTGTTTTGAAGTCTATTTTGTCTGATACAAGTACTGCAAAATGTGCTTTTTTCTCCCCAAATACCTATTCTTAAAGAGGTTCAGGCCTCAGTGTACCGAATAGCCCACCAAAGGAAATGGTTATTGAACAACTTGTTAATTTTCTTTCTGTATCAACCCACAATACCAAGTTTGACCCTGATCCAGGGAGGCCATTGTAAACTGAAGGTAGTCTTAGGTCATAGAGCTGATTTATTTTAGAAACCATCTGTTTAAATTGCCCTAGTTTATATTATAAATGTAATGCAAGTACCTATATATTATATATTATAAACTCAGTTGACACTCTAGCGTCTGTAATAGTAAATTTTTAATGGCTGGTTATATCACTACATTTTATTGCAATATAGTACTCATTTAAGCACTTAAAAATGGAAGGTGTACAAAGATTAAATTAAGACACAGTAAATTGACTAAATATTTGGTTTTTATATAAATAAAGGTCATAACCACACTGCTGACATGTAATACTGTTATAATACAACAGTTAAACTTGTGAGTCTATAACAGAAATTGTCCGTAGTTAAACAGGAAACAAAGTTGAAAAGGACGATGTTAAAACAAAACTACTGGGACTAACAGGTTGGGATTGTAAGTAGCAACAAACATATTCACTCAGCTCCTGAGTATTTCAAGTTTTACAGTACACATTAAAAATGATTTCTTCCATCAACACTATAAATTCAAACTGTCCAATGTTTATGCATTTTGCAAGTTACACTGATTGAATGCTTATGTGGGAGTGGGGGTCGGAACAGCTCCCAATTTGAAGTTTACATCACCCACATGCTAACACAACACAACTTGTTCCATTTCCTTCCCCCTCTTCTTTCCCCAACAAAGGCGGCAGGATTTTTTGGTTTCTTTCAGGTAATTGTTTTAAGGGATTTGTGATGATCAATTTAAATGTCTGAAATTCAGTGATATTTAACTCTTAGACAACTAAGAGGTTAAAGATGGAAAATAATTTCTCCTAACACCGAGTTAGAAAATCATTTGCATCATGCTGTGAACTAGGAAGCCATGTAAAGCGACGAAAACCTGTCCCCAGGACATAATTTAAAAAATCTAAATTCCAAATCAGCAGCGCTGGTCTATTTCCATGTTGACTATATGCCACGGTGTGAGTGTGAGCTCCTTCAATGCATAGCTAATGTAGGTAGTCTTCCACTGTGGCAAACGCACAGGATCCAGTTCCGGACCGAGCCATCAGTCCCAGACACTGTGTGGCCTGCCCCACTGCTCGGGCAAGAGGGGGCTGCTTTGGCAGATTGTGGGCTTCTGAGGAAAAATTACAAGTGGAAATAGCAATTAGCAAAATGCTTCCTAAAAATCTCTCCATCAGCATTACTTACAAAATTACCAATGCCTATGCTGCTGAACTAGCAAAGATGGTTTCTGAGCAAACGAACACCGTGGACATGCTACTCTAAGTAGATAATACAGGTATTGGAGATTCACATATAAGAAAAATGCCTGCAGAATTAGACTGATAAAGTGTTAGATACTCAAAAACTTTACTTACATTTTCACTGTAATGGGAATGGTGTAATTTCTTACCTCGTATTTGCAGCAAAGAGTAAGAAATAGTATTTCTCTTTCACTTGACCAAGGTCAGTTGACATTAACAGAAAAAGACACCAGGTTTTCAGTAGAAGTTTTACTGATGGATTCTTCCCATCTGGGGATAAGATTCAACTGAGGCTCCTAATGGTCTTTGAGGCATACTGGTGAGTTACTGGGGTAGGTAGGAGCAAGTGGTGATGTGACTGAATGGCAACTGAGCAAGACTACCCTATGGCCCTGGAGGGGCTGACTTACAACTGATGGGTCAAATGTTTAAAAAATTGCCAGTACAGTTTTCAGGGTCCTACGTACCAGAGATTTCTCCACCAAACAGTCATATGAATATAGTAATTACCAAAATTTTTCTTTGCCAGAGATGAAAAAATGAACTAATGGTGTAAGTGGCTAAATTCAGATAAGCTGGTAATTTCTCCTTGTGTAGAGATGTCCAAATTTTAATATAGGTTGCCCCCAATTAATAAAAAGACTATAATCAGTCCTTCTTAGGCATAGTTAAATGGCAAAAACAGTGACATATGGCTGGGAAAGCTCCATTTGATATAATTCCCCTCTTGGTTCTGCGGTTGCAGTGTGGTGGAAGGAAGAAAAGGTTCCAGAAAAAATAGAGCAAAGACAAAGGAAGCAAGTTCAGGATTTAAAGGTACAAGAGGAAATAGAATAGGATTAAGGATATAAGAATAAAGATGCAAGAAAACGTTACACAGATCTGTGGAAAAGTATGGTCTAGAAAGGAGTCTGGGCTACCGTTATGAGACTATGTGGCAAGACACTAACGAGTTAGCTGAATTTTGGTGGTGGTAAACATTTTTTGCTGACTCTAAGCAGGATTAACTTTATAGTTTAATTCTTTCTTGACTCTATAACAATTTAATTTTTACACAAAATCATTGCAATGGAATAAACACTGAAAAGGAAACATCCAAACATCCTCTCAAAAACATTTCAGTGTTTCCACAGGGAAGTAAGTAACCTTGTACTCAGAGGTACTTAATTACAGAGTTTCATTCTGGCCAAGGGGGTAGTTTGGTTATAGACATCATGTATGTAAACTGAATTACATACAATTAATAAAATAACTGTAGGCACTAATTATAGATGAAACTTTCATTTATAAACATATATCCACAATAATTTAATAATTTGTCATTAATTTTGCAGGAATTACATGAACTTAGTATAAGAATACATTTATATTGGATAATGGTCCTCAAGAATTTAGTATTTAAATATTTCATTCCCTTGAAGAACCCAAGATACAAAAAACTGTTGTAAGAAACTGGTAACCTCTCTTCAAAAATTCTTTCCAAGTATGAGTGTTACCTAAATACAAACCAATTAGGTCTTCATGATTACCTATAATACAGTAATATTTTTTTAAGTATCATGGATATACAATCTCACAAAGGTTTCGCATGAACAATACTGTAGTTTCAACATTCACCCATATTAACAAGTCCTCACCCCCCAACTGCAGTTACTGTCTATCAGCATAGTAAGATGCTATAGAGTCATATAATGTAGTAATTTCAAAAAGACAGAGCAGACCATAATTTGCCCTACAATTCCAGCATGGCTACTAAATTCTCTTATTTTTACCAATAGAGCCAAATGAATTTCACATTGCCAAAGAAAATACAACATACTAACCAAAGAAAATTCAAGTTATTTATTATATACAAATTCTAAATTTAAGAAAACAATGCAAAGGACACTCTCCCTATTCCAAGACTTCAGTTATTAGATCTTAACACACAGTAAAGGGCAAAGAAACAGATTAATAAGGCTCAAATCTGAAGATTTTTGTTTCCTTTACATTGGAGCCATGCAAGCAAGGCCCTGGCCCTCTACAAGTCTTCCTGTCTAAATATTCTCTCTGGTACTACTCTTACCTACCTACAATAGTATGAAATATATTGCTAACCGCCCCCCACACTCAACACACAGAAAAGGCTTCCATTTTATCCAGGGAATGAGACTGTCAAGTCAGGTGAAAAACTTAAACTATAATTTCTATAGATAATAGAAAAAACTATTACCTAACCTTTGAAAAGAACTGCCCAGGAATTAAAAGACAGTTTTATATAAACAATGCTAAAGAATTTACATATAAATGTACAGAATGTTACAGAATTCATATATAAAAAGTATATCTGTTCAGTACACAAACTAACGCTAGTGACTTCCTCACAGAACAGCGACCAACCACGGAAACAGTAAGGTTCCAGCTCCTCGCTTAGCACTCGCCCCTGGCGGAGCCTCACTGTTTACAGGGCTGTTTTCTTCATCCACCCTTTCCATCTGGTTATGAGCAAGTAATTGAATATGGTCAACTGTAATGCAAAAAGAACCTGACCACAAGGGTGGTGCTGATGGGGCACTCACACGGTACCCAGAAGCCCCCACCCCCAGTGCCTGTAGTTTCAGTGAGGTGGGAGCTGTGATATGGGTGCTCAGGCCAGAAATCATTACATACAAGCAAAGACTTTAATTTCCTAAACTTCCCAAGGTGCAGCCCAATATACTATTTTTTATTCCATTTGAATCCACTTAATCTGGAATTGAGATAATGGAGGAAGGTTTCTACATTTTGAGGTTATTTTTAATTTTCAAAATGTAGAAAAGGTTAGTTACCCTACAATTTTACCAAAACATAAATGACAGCATAAATACCACCTCAAATACTCAGAGAAGCTAGCTGTTGCGCCTTCGGGCTTCACTTACCTAATATTGCACTGTTAAGAGCTGAGCACACAGGTTCTCTCTGAATTGGGTCAAGCTGGTTTCCAACTGGACTGTTCCAAGGATCTGAATAAGCCAGTAAACTGAATGCATCCTGTTGAAAACACAGCAACTTGGCTTTTAATTCAAATAAACTACTGTGCTCACCATGGTTACAAGCTGAGAGACAGGTAAAATAGGGCTTTAAGGCACTAGACCACTGGAAATCTGAACCCACTTCCCATCTTATGAGGCTATACAATTTTAGCTAGATAGGCAACAAAGCCTAATCTGTTTTTTCTTGTAAACAGCCACTCTCATTCATCTTCCCCCATCCCATAATGCATACAGAAGAGCAAAATAAAAAATATTTTATGATTAAAAAAAATTAAACATTAAAAAAAAGAATTCTTGTGGAATAAGCTACTACTGGTTAAGGTAAAAGGAAGAAAAAATTTCAGATGCTTTACAATTTTTTATCATTGATAGGAATCTGACACTGAAAGAATAGAGCCTCCGTATATATACATTTTTAACAGATATCAGGATACCTCATTGTATATCATCTCAAATTCAGTACTCAAAAAAATAAAACTGAACTGTTCCCCTCCAGGAACGTTCAACAGTTCAACCGCCCTTATGCCACCCCTCCAAAGTAACTGATGTGGTCTCCTCAATCAGGGACTCTGTCTTCCATGGGAGGCCCAGGATACAGTGGTTTTAGACAATGACCTCAAGTTCAGGCTGTCTCAGCAGCTAGCTGTGTGGACTCTGGAAAGTGACAATCTCTCTAAGTATCAGTTTCAAGATTTGTATAAGAGGGATTCTCAAGATGTCCTATTTCATAGTCAAATGAGGACTGATGGCTTTGTGAAATTACCAGTGTTAGTTCGTGCTAATCTCAGTAAGTGGTATTATTTTGCCAAAAATTGATGCTCTGGGGAGAACCAAGATGGCGGCGTGAGTAGAGCAGCGGAAATCTCCTCCCAAAACCACATATATTTTTGAAAATACAACAAAGACAACTCTTACTAAAAGACAGACCGGAAGACACAGGACAATAGCCAGACTACATCCACACCCACGAGAACCCAGCGCCTCGTGAAGGGGGTAAGATACAAGCCCCGGCCCCGCGGGAGCCGAGCGCCCCTCCCCCCAGCTCCCGGCAGGAGGAGAGGAGTCAGAGCGGGAGGGAGACGGAGCCCAGGACTGCTAAACACCCAGTCCTAGCCATCCGCACCAGAGCGCAGACACAGTGCATGCATGGGGTGCTAGAAACTAAGGAAACTGGACGGTAAGACCTGTGAGTGGGTCCCCGCAGCTGGCGCACCCGGGACAAAGAAAAGCGAGTGCTTTTTGAAAGTCTTAAAGGGACAGGGACCCCACAGCTGGATGGAAGTGCCCCGGGACACCTAGTCCAGCAGCTGTGAATCCTGAGGAACTGTGGGCACCCGAACCCCAGCGGCGCAGCTCGGAGGCCCCTCACCCCGATAAACAGCCTCCCGCCTGTTCCCCCTCCGACGCGGCTCCGCCATATTGGAGTAGCAGCCTGAGGCAGGCCACGCCCACAGCAACTGCTGAGCTAAACAAACTCCATAGCGGCCGGGCAAGATCAGAAGCCCCATCTGCACGCAGCTGCCCAGCACAAGCCGCTAGAGGCCGCTGTTCTCCCAGAAGAGGAAGGTCATAAACTGGCAAGAAGGGACAACACACGCGCCAGCTCCCCACAAATGTATCGCCATGAAAAGGCAGAAGAAATTGATACAGACCAAAATCACAGAGTCAAACCCTGAGAAGGAGATAGACCTAACCAGTCTTCCTGAAAAAGAATTAAAAATAAAGCTCATAACCATGCTGATGGAGCGGCAGAGAAATATGCAAGAGCTAAGGGATGAAGTCCAGAGGGAGATTACAGACCTGAAACAAACTCTGGAAGGATTTATAAACAGAATGGATAAGATGCAAGAGGCCATTGATGGAATAGAAACCAGAGAACAGGAACGCATAGAAGCTGACACAGAGAGAGATAAAAGGATCTCCAGGAATGGAACGGTATTAAGAGAACTGTGTGACCAATTCAAAAGGAACAATATCCACATTATAGGGGAACCAGAATAAGTAGAGAGAGAAAAAGGGATAGAAAGTGTCATTGAAGAAATAATTGCCGAAAACTTCCCCAAACTAGGGGAAGAAATGGCCTCTCAGACCACAGAGGTACACAGAACTCCCATGACAAGGGATCCAAGGAGGGCAACACCAAGACACATAATAATTAAAATGGCAAAGATCAAAGACAAGGACAAAGTATTACAGGCAGCCAGAGAGAAAAAAAAGGTTACCTACAAAGGAAAACCCATCAGGCTATCATCAGACTTCTCAACAGAAACCCTACAGGCCAGAAGAGAATGGCATGATATACTTAATGCAATGAAACAGAAGGGCCTCGAACCAAGACTACTGTATCCAGCACGAATATCATTTAAATATGAAGGAGGGATTAAACAATTCCCAGACAAGCAAAAGTTGAGGGAATTTGCCTCCCACAAACCACCTCTACAGGGTATTTTAGAGGGACTGCTCTAGATGGGAGCACTCCTGAGGCTTAACAGATGTCACCACAGAAAATAAAATCACAGCAAGAAAGCAGACCAACCAAATACTAACTAAAGGCAAAAAATAAAATCAACTACCCACAAAAGCAGTTAAAGGAAGCACAAAAGAGCACAGAATAAAACAACCAACATATAAAGAACGGAGGAGGAGGAATAAGAAGGGAGAAAAATAAAGAATGACCAGACAGTGTTTAAAATAGCTCAATAAGCGAGTTAAGTTAGACAGGAAGATACTAAAGAAGCTAACCTTGAACGTTTGGCAACCACGAATCTAAAGCCTGCAATGGCAATAAGTACATATCTTTCAATAATCACCCTAAACGTAAATGGACTGAATGCACCAATCAAAAGACAGAGAATAATAGAATGGAAAGAAAAGCGAGATCCATCTCTATGCTGTTTACAAGAGACTCACCTCAAACCCAAAGACTATAGGAACAAAGAAAGACTGAAGTAACAAAACAGCAGCAGAATCATAGAACCTAAGAATGGACTAACAGTTACCAAAGGGAAAGGGACTGGGGAGAAAGGGAGGGAAGGGAGGGATAAGGGTGGGGAAAAAGAAAGGGGGCATTATGATTAGCATGTATAATGTTGGCAGGAGGGGGTGCACGGGGAGGGCTGTGCAACACAGAGAAGACAAGTAGTGATTCTACAGCATCTTACTACACTGATGGACAGTACAGTAATGGGGTTTGTGGGGGGGATTTGGTGAAGGGGGGACCCTAGTAAACATAATATTCTTCATGTAACTGTAGATTAATGACAACAAAATAAATAAACAAATATTTTAAATAAATAAATAAATAAATAAAACAAAAGCCAGGGGGAAACAAATAAAAATTGATGCCCTAATGCAGAGTAATATAATACAGATATAAATGAGTAGATACAGGACACATTCCCAAATCAGAAGTCATACATGAAGAGGTGCTGAGGAAACTTAAATCAGTGAATTCAGTAACACTTTAAAGATGCTGATTACTGAAACGTGGAAGACTGAAATTCCTAAAGAATACTATCTCCGAAGTACAGCTGCTCCCACGTTCCCCTAGTCGGCTTAGTAGTGTTCTGAAAGCACAGGCAGGGGAAAGGCTTCCTGGCCTATACTCTTCCCCTTTCACATCCAAGTTGGCCTTTATATTGCGGTGATTAGAGAAAGAGAAGAACTGTCCACAAAGCAAAGCTGAGCCACGGTCTGAGGCTACCAGACAGGGAACAGGGGCCTTTAAAATACCACACACACGGTTCTTCGACTAATGAGTGTTTCATTCACCTTGGACTTCTTGCCCACCCAATTATAATGAAAGTTCTCTGAAGATCAGTGACTAGGTTCTATTTTCTGGTTTCCCCCAAATCCACATTTACTGGTGGAAAGAATATTAATGTGTGATATTCTATAACACTAATTCTAATCAATCACATTATTTCTAAAGACTGAACCTCAACACTTAATTTACCCCACTGCCACCTAAAAGGTACCATTCCCATAGTACAGATACATTTTAGAAGTATTAAATAATTGTGCAAGGAGTAATTGTACACAAAAACTTTACGCACAAAACTATCCTCTTGGGTCTACATATGATGGACGTGCTACCTAAAAGGTGCAATGTTGCAGATCCACATTTCAAATCAAGACCATTCTGTCTAGACCTTCTAGTATTTAAAACAAGAACTTCAGAGAAAAAGGTACTGATGGTAGTACTTTATTATACACGAATACTGGGTGGGGCAATGTTTCAAGCACTACGGGGATCACCGTATGAGGTGCATACTGTCATGAACACTTCCTTACAGAGAAGCAAACTGAGGCAGTGAGAAGTTAGATCGCACAGCTAGGATTGTACTTCCTTTATCAGATGCAGTTTCCATATTAAGAGGAAAAAAGTCTAAAATTTTGGTCTAATATTTTCAGTACAATTGAGCAAATATTTATTAGACACAGCTGCCAGACACTGCAGACAGAACAATCACCAGGACCTCATCACTGTTTCGAGGGCTCATGGAGTCTTTCGAGGAAGACAGACATGTAAATAAACAAGGCAGTTACATACATACAGCACATTCATGCATGTACAAATAAGCTCATTAACATACAATGTATTGTGTCACATGTACAATCACAAAAACTGGCTCCAGGTCTAAGGAAACTGAAGCTGAGGAAAAGAAAGGGCCTGGCTGGAACCTTGTATAAGGGGTGAGATCCTCAAGTGCCTTCCAAAATCACACAAGAAAATCTGAATTTTTTCTACGAAGGCAATGTTATAAATAAAAAAGTGGTATGGATTAGACTTGATTTTAGAAGGACCACACAGTAACACAATGAAACAGAGCCTGAGAAGAGAGTGAAGTTGTAAGCAAAAAATCTAATAAAATTTTAAAAACAAAAAAGAGGAGTTAACATCGTCCTCAGTAGTAAATATCTAGAACTTTATCTTCCCTTATAAAGGGAATAAAGTCAGCAAAGCAACATTAATGTTTTAAATCCTTCTATAAAACTTAATTGGTGATAGTAACCAAAGAAATGCAAATAAGAAATTTTAAGATGTGACTGATGTTGAACCTACTGAGGTTAAGATTAAGACAGTGCCAATGGCACCTTCCATCATCATTGCTGGTAATGTTGGCAGGTTCCTGGACAGCAATTCAGCAATATGTAGCAAAAGCCACAACAATCATACCCTTTGACTCAGTATTTCTATTCCTAGGACTCCAGCCCACTGGAATATTTTAAGAAACATAAAGTTACACATATAGAGGTGCGGCTAAAGCACATGAATAAAAGCAAAAGCAAATACAACATCTAATGAGAGAGCAATGCTTAACTGAACTGATTCAGCAACACAGACTATCAAGGAGCCAGAAACTAGAAGTAAGTTATGACAATATATAATAAATATATAATAAAACAATGCAAATAGTACAACTATAGTTACTAACTAGGGATGACAATATATCCGCATGAGATTTAATGCACAAAACTGAAAATATCTCAAGTAAGGAATAAAAAGACAACAAGAACGAGAAAGGAAGTCTGAGAAAACTGGTAAGAAAGGTCAAGAGAAACGGGGCTGCTGCAGGAACTTCCTCCTGTGGCTCCACAGTGAGCCCCCCGTCTGCACGAGGCCTGCTTCTCCACGGCTGCGGGGATGCAAAACACATGTGTACCTTACAGTAAAGCACTTAGGTCAATCTTACTTTCAAATCGAACCAAATCATTCTCTCTCTCTCTATATGCATGATTCAAAAGTATGCAAAAGTTTAAAAATAAAGCTAAAAATACGTCACTACCACCACATGTGACCTGAAGTGAAAAACAAAAACAAAACAAGTAACTTTTAAACCTTCTCAACTGTGGCCAAGAAAAGCTTCTCTTCATGTTGTCCTCAAAACCTCTAGCCTTGTTCTTTATGCATGTAAAAGTTGGATCAGTAACTCACCCCTATTTAGATCAAGATTAAGTCTGGCAAATGGGAGGGAAGCAGCTCAGAATACTGAGAAAGACTCTTAAAGCAGCTGGCTTTTGCTTAGTAGTCAGAGGTACAAAGATCAAAGCAATCCCTATTATTTAGATGAAAAAGATGAATTACATCATCACATAATTGAATATATAATCAAGGAATAAACATTTGTGAGAATAAGGCCATGTGATGCCATTTTTCAGGCTTCATGTAAATTAGAACCAGACAGTAAGCTGATTGAGTGAAACTAAATTTTCAAAGGCACTACATAAATCACACATGTTCCTTTATCATGCATGCTCAACTGGCATACAGTCTTAAACAAGAAAACAGAGTCACATGACCTAGTTTAAAAAAGTCTATGAATTTTTAAAAACGTCTCATATTCCCAAATATCCCCTAAAACAGCAGTTCCCAAAGTATAGTCCAGGGACCCTGGGTCCAAGACCCTTTTCAGAGGCTTCAAAGGTCAAAATTATTTTCATAATAACATTAAAATATTACTCTTTTCTCCTTCTCATTCTTTCACAATTATATAGTACAGTTTTCCAGAGCCTACAGAAATGTGTGGCATGAGAGTAGACTGAATGCAGAGGTAGGGATGAGAATCCAGCCTATTGTCCATTAAATACAGAATTAAAGAGATTTATGAAATACAAAATAATGTCACCTCTCATTTTTTTTACTTTTAGGAAGATATTTTTCATAAAGAAATAGGAAGATATTTTTCATTAAAATATTTAATGAATTATTTTTAAATGAATTAATAACTTTAGCTTCAGTTTTAATTTCTACTATGGTGAAAATCAATAAATATAACCTATATAAATAAAAACTCTTTGGGAATCTTCAAATAGTTTTTTTCACTTGTGTAGACACCAGAAATGTTGAGAAACACTCCCCTAAAACATTCTCACTACCTAGCAAAGAAGTACTCAGTTTCCCAAAAGGACACCTTTAGATACTTAAAATAACTTAAGAAAGGTTGAGAAGTTTATTCTTAGCATTCTTGATATGAGAAAAGGTTCTAAGTAGCACAGTGATGAAAATTCACAGTTGGAAAATCAATTACACTTTTCATATGAGTTCAACTTCAATTTATTAAACATTCATTGAATACCAACGTGCTGCATGCATTAGACATATTTAACAGGGGAGAAGTTAAATAAAAATCTAGACTGACCTAAGGAACTCTTAGTCTTACAAGGGAAACATGGACAGCTATTTTCCAAATATATGAAGGTCTGATTTGACTTGTTAAATGAAAAACTGCTTACACAATCTACCAGTTTTCTTTCTTTAGCATAAAAATCCTAACTTTTTTTTGATAGCTCAGGGTCAGCATTAGAACAACAGCTCTGCTACCTAGTAAAGGTAGTACTAAATGTAGCAAATACAGCTCCTGATTTCCCACCTCAGCCCCTGCTACACTACATGGCTGTAACGGGAAGTGTGTTTAAGGAGGCTCCCTGACCCGCAGGCCAGGCAGGTATGTCTACACAGGAGCTGTCCTGTTGTGACCATTTGAGGTCAAATGTGTTGATCCTGGGTGTTGCTGTCTGCACCGACTCTCAGTTTGGGTCCAGAGGGATGGCAGGAGTCTTGCCCTTTCTCACTACATCCAACCACAGTCTCATGGCCACTACATACATCTCCCCTTTGTTTTCTGGACTTCTTTGAAAATATTCAGGAGAAAATGTTTATCACCAATCACCTCTCAGCCCAACCTAACACAGGGTAAAGACACACACATACTTAGTTGCTGGGTTAATGTTTCATAGGCTTATAGGGCTGTTGGGACTTCTATGAGTATGGGGAAAAGAAACTTTTAAAGAGTTGAAACATCTCTACAATGAAATGTAATGCTGACTTAAGGTAGGGAAAACTCCTCCATCTTCAACTGAGAACACAAAATTGTGGCTTACTAAACTGTTTTAAATGTTATCCATATCTTTCTATCCATCATAAACATCCACCAAAAATAGACATGAAAATGTGTTTTAACTATTCTTTGGGCTTTGAGAGATGACCCAATCCTTCAGAAGAACAAAAGTATGTACTGTACATTCAATTTGCTACAGCCTCGAAGACTGTTCAGTAAAATAAACTAACTCAAGTTTATGGTTTTATTATATACATTTCTTCTAATAACCTTGCCAATTTTACAGCTGAGAAAATAAGACTAAGAAAGTGAGCTGACAAAGGGCACGTAACACCGACAGGCAGCAGACCTGGAATTCACTCCCTCTTCTTACTCGAAGTGAAACAGAGCTGACTGACCCCACCAAACACCTTCATTCTTAAATAGGCAGGATGCCTGGAAGTTCACATCCAAGGTTTTCAACAGAAATTTCTAGCACTACTCAATGAGTTACAAAACTACATCTTAGTACACTGACACATTTATAATTTTTTGAGGCAAAACGAACTTACCTTCAGCATTTTTTTATTTGCTGTGTTCTTCCCGCATTCCCTCCTCAGCTGTTCGCTCACCGCCTGTAGCTCTCTTCCAAAGCGGATCATTCGCTCTATGGCGGCCTGGCTTCCTCCACACAACTGGCGTCTTAACTGACTCGAATCAACTTCTGTAAGCAAAGTGAACAAGTAATTCACAACGTCACTAAATGGAGTGATGAACATAGGCTGCTTATAACACTTTGTTTACTTCATCTAGTAACTATTACCTAGTATTTAATCTATATATGCAGGTTTTTAACTTAATATGGAATTTACAGCTAAAAGGTGTACTTTATCTAGGTCTTAAAGAGTCTAGAATACGATATGTAGCATGCAGTTCAAAGTCAGGTGACAGCCTTTCAGTATTAGGATGTTACCTATATGTCAAGGAAAATTTCATGACTAGTACAACTGTCTAAAACTACATTAGGAAAAACAGAAAAAAGTTTGTAATTGCTTCTCAGGCTACTTTAACTGACAGAGAATATAGATGGAGTAAAATGATTCCTATAGACTGAGAGGCTAAATGATTCCCATAAAAAAATACTCTTTTACAAAATAATTTTATAGTTCTTATCTTGGTTGCCAATAATCACTGACAAATAATGTAACCCTATAAATCACAACATAGAAATCACCAATGATGATGATGATCATTAACATTTACTAAGCATTACTTGGTGTTACTAACTTTAGAGATCAGCTCATTCAATCTTCACTATCACCCATGAAGCAGTTATTATACCCATTTTACAGATGAAGAAACTGAGGCACAAAGCTCTTAAGTAACTTGTCCAAGGTTACATAGCTAGTAAATGGCAGTTGCAGAATTCAAATCCAGGAATCTATGTAATCTGGCTCTAGAACTCCTGCTTATAGTCACTTTGCTTAAATTACTGAATATTGAGGTTGCCTTACCTATAGAGCTAAGCTGCCTTTTTAATCATATTCCTTGCTTCAAAAAGTGAATTATACATTGGAACACATAATCCTCAACAAGGTAGTTGTGTAAATAATAAAAGAATAACTTTGCATACAGAACGTAGTTTCTTATACTCTTAATGATTTGAAGAAATACCTTTTAATTTCAAAATAATAAGAAATCTAATGCTACCATAGAATTCTGACCAATGAGAATTTATAAGCTTCAATAATTTTCACGTTCCAGTTGATGGGAAAGTTTGCTGATGGTTTAACTTTATGGTACAATTCACTCCACAAGTTGTCAACAAAGTAAAATTATGATGCTAATGTATCCTTCAGCCACATGATTGAGGGAAAGGGGAGGGAGGCCATACTCAAGCACTTAACTCTATGCCAAGCACTGAACTATGCACAGTCACATATACTCAGAGTAAATGAATTTTAAAAAGTGTCTGATTAGAATTTATAAAATCAGCTCTATCCATTTGGCCTTTACTGGCTATACTGAAGTAAGTGTAAAAACTTTTCGTATCTCCAACTTTAAATATCCTAAGGGATAAATAGGTTAGTACTGCAGCACTGATGACGGTACTAGCATTGAGCCGAAACAGAGTTCAGTAAAGAAAACTGTTTAGCACTTAACTTCAGAAGGTGCTGAAAAGTTACTTTACTTTCTCCAGCAACCTATTCTCAGAATAAATTAAGAGACTTAACATATCACTGTCAAATCCAATGGCACATACATCTTTTAGTTTGATTTATGCTCATCAGCTGTGAATCAGTACAAATAAAAACATAACCATGTAGTCATCATTTTTTATTAAAAATGTAAGAAGTATCACTGCAGACCCATTTCGGTGTCACAATCTTCCATTTCGTGATCATGTTTAGAGCTACCATTTAGGAAACCATTGGATGAAGTTTCTCCAACTCCATTGGAGTAGTGATCTGTTTCCATGTCTACATCATTACTGAAAATGAAAAAACAAACCTAATTTTAGAAATAGCACACTTTCAGCTTAGTTTAGAATAAATGACTACTCAACTACATAGCCTACTTATAAACTGACTTCATAAGGCAATAACAATCTGAACAAAAGGTAGTTAGCTAAATCTTGAATGTATTCAAAGCCAAGTATGTAACTGACTCAACAAATTTGTACTCCTGAGATAAGGGAGAAAAATGTAGTGGGTTTATGACTTGATATCCATATGGAGAAATCAGACTTCAACATACACTACCACTAGAGTTTCCAAACTCAGATCTGCACTTTATTCTTTGTTAATCAACTCTTGCCCCAAAATCTAAGCCCCTCATGCCAGCACTCACTTCCAGTATGTAGAGGGAAATCTCACTCCCCAAACAAGCTCCTACTGGAACTCACGTCACCTCTTTCTTGCCCTCATATTCAGCTCACTTCTAAACTATTTTTCTTTAATAGTCTCAACATTTTATCATTTGCCCTCACTCCTTAAAAATATACCCTCTTTCAAAGGTAAATAAATAATCTTAAAAACTACCCAGTCACATCCTCTTCATATCTTTCCAGTACCCAACACTATTTTCCTCTCACAGGCTTTTTTATTGGCTAAAGATTCTAAAGTACTGCCAAATCTTAATTTTAAAATATTGTTTTGGATATGTAGGATGTTTCCAATTTTTGCTCATTTCACATTTACTGAAGGAATAACTATGTACAATAACTGTATCTGGACATATTGGAATTGTCATGTATGCCCTTCAGATTCATCCACAGAGAATATCTATCTAATCTATAAGATTTCTCCTATGTAACCCAGAGGAAACACTTGATAAACATTCAGGAGTATTTAAATAAAAATGACCTTTTATCATTAAAAAGGCAATCTATATTCATTGGTAGGGGAATAAAAAAACACTGAATGCAGATAAGCAAAAAGCACTTTATGCATAATGCCCCAGAGGTAAGCAGTGGTTAACACCTGGGCTGAGGGTGAATGGAACTGTGGGTGCCTGGGTGCATACACATTTCTATCAATAGAGCCTGTAACATAAAACAGAGATCTAGGAAGAAGGGATCAATGGTTCTAGGACTCCTTTGTCAGTCAGGGAAGCTTGTTTATTACTATCTTGACAAAACTTTGAGAATTGGTAAGAAAAATCAAACTTTAAAAATAGTGTTTAATAAAAATCCTTAAAAATCACAGCTTTTAGTGATGTTAATAAATATACTATACCTTTTGGACAATTCAATACAGTATTTAAGAAGGATTCTTTCATTCAACAGACATTTAAGAGCCTCTGATCCATGTTCCACATTAGATGCTAAGGATATAATGCAACAGTCTCTACCCTCCAGGAGCAAAGAGCCTATGAAAAGCTAATGAAGTTACTATATTACAGAGGCTCAGTACTACAGTGAAAGTCACAGGGAGAGACACAACACTTGGTGGGGATGTGTACCCAGGAAAACATCCTGGAAGAGGTAACATCTGAAACGGACTTCTGACAGTTTGCCTGAACAGAAGTCAGGATTGGAGGAGGAGGGCGGGGAAAGAGCATTTCAGATGGGGTGAAGTTTAACGGAAAATGTCGAAGTCTGGAAGTCAGAAATCCTGGGAAGTAGTCTCAGTTCTGCAACTTACTAGCTACTTTAGCAATCTTAAAAAAAAGTCATTACTTTTCAGTATTCAGCTCTACATCTGTAAAATGGTTTTAATAGTTAATATTATCTTTGCCTAATCCACAATATTGTAAGGAAAGCCATTACCAACTATAAAATAACAGTTAACTGCTAAACAGTTTAAAAGCTTACTTTCTTCTTGTGACTGACACAGCACACAAGGAGGATGGTGTGTCAACCACCCCTTCCTTTAAGCTTGCTTCCCTGAACTCAGGTACATCTGTCTCTTTAGCAACTTCCTGCCATGAGGATAGTATTTAAAACCCACAATTTGACAACCATCCTACCTTCAAACAGTGGCAGAACCCTCTACAGCAAAAAAGTACTAATGTACCATAAAATGCAATAAAACACTAAGGACTCATTAACTTTCTAAATTTACATACATGTTATTATAATACAGTACTCTCATTTTGTATTTCCCAATATGTCATCTCTACTGTGAACAACTACCTTGACCTACTCATCAAGTCATTTTTTTCTACTGGTCTTTTCATACCACTTCTGTGGGCTTCCACTATAACCTGAACCTCACACCACCATTTCTTCAGTAAATCCTTTTCACTTGTGATCTATAACTTGGGGACTTTCACTACTCAAATTTGCAAATACAGATTTTTACATATACTCCTTTCTCCAGAATTGTATTTCCATTAAGATTCCACACTACAACTTAGCCTCTCTCTCCTGTGGTGAGAGAATTGTGCAAGGATGAACATTCCCCAGAAATGCAGTGTGACCGATCAATTCACGTTATAAAACTAAACCAATATCAAATTGATAAAATCTACTAATTATTTTTATGGAGAAAAAAAGTTATTCTACTAGTACTGAACCAAACTGAGATTCAGATTCTGGATAATTTAGGCAGGCTGAATTTGTAAGAACTTGCTCTCACACACTAGAACTTAATTCAAATGGTTACATTTCACAAACCTTTAGTTTCAATGAATATTAAACCTGAGCATATCAAGGGTCACAGTATATTGATAAAGATGTCTCTTCTCTCAAAGCTCTTCCAAGGCCCAGACCATGCCCGACAGAACAACTGACACCCAAAAGGTCCTCAGTAGTCTTCATGCTGTGTGTTTCCTAAATGATGTAACCATGATCTGTTATATGCAAGCTACCTAAAGACAGGCTCTCAGAAAAGATCCTTTGTAAAGCTGGTTATTTGGAACTCAGGAAATATTCTACACATTTACATCAAATAACATTCCACGTACAGAGAAAAAAATAGCTGTCTGTAAACAGATCATATGTTAACATGAGATGTTAAATAGGTCTGTGGTGGTGAAAGACCAGAATTTGTCCCTATAAGCCCACCAGCGGGGAGAGGGAATGGAGAGGAAGACGAAGGAAGGGAAGAGCCTATGTGCATCCTGGGAGACGGAAAAGCCTCGGGAACTTGACTCCCTACCTCTCTCTTCTCTGGGGGCTTAGGAACTCCCAGACCCCATATGGGCTGTATAAGGCAATGTTTCCAAATTATTAAAAATGATGACACCTACAGTTAGGTTGCTTATAGTGATGTAAAAGCTAGGGAAATCATTTACCTGGTGAAGTTATTAACTTGTGATCTTGACATATTTATGCTGTTCAGTTCTGGAACATTCAAATTGGAGGACTGGTGTTTACTATGGCAATATGACTGATGTACTTTATTTGATATTACACCATTACTACAACTTTCAAAACCTGGAAAAAAATGAAGACAGACATGTCATGAAAATAGAAACACATTAACTCACTGTAAGGTTACAAGTAATGAACCCATATTCTGATCTTGTATTTAAAACTTCCATAATATAGGAGTCAATGGACTACTTAACTAGTAAACAGATAACCTCTCGGGGAGAATACAAAGGTATTTAATTGTAAGCTGGGACTGTCATCTCCTCTAACACTTACTGAAGGCTTAATTAGGGGTTTTTATTTAATCCTTACAATTCCCCTGAAAGGCAGTATTATCATCAGCCCCCATTTTACATGAGAACACACTGAGGCTAAGAATTTGTACCTGCAGTGACTGTATGATAGTCAAGAAAGGTGCTGGATAACCACATAAATATAAGAGATCACCCTCATTTTGTGAATGGTAGTATAAATAAACCAAGAGAGAGTAATATAGAAAGGTATATGCTGGCCGAGAAAAAACAAAGGTGTTATTTTTCTCTATGCAAGGAAAGGAAACAGTATATGACGTCACTTTTAGAAAGTTAAATGCACAGAGGAAAGGTAACACCTTGGAAAAAAGAATTAAAAAGCCAAGAAAGAAGACTGAGAAGGATCAGAAATAAACCTATAGAAGTGAGGTCAAGAAAGCCAAAAAAGGAGAGAAAATTTTAATTAAAAGAACACAAAAAACCTCAGAGAGTAAGACTGCTGAGCCAAAAAGGGATTAGGAGAAAATGAACTGGGTGAATAGACTCTTGCAAGAAGCCTGGCTGAGAAAGAATGAGACAGAAGGCGGTCCAGCAAGGTCTGGTGACTGATGGCCTAAGATATCCACCTTCACATTTATACTTTATTAGAACATACAATTACCTTTTCTTTACCAAATATCTATGATTTACTTTCTAGAGACAACTGCAATGTTGACCTTTGTTTATGAAGATCTGCTATTAACCTATTCTCAGCAACAGTTCTCAAGTTACTCCCTGGTACTAAAAACACACAAATCTGATGCACCTACTTTGAGATCAAGTATACACATGTGCAAAAGAGTTATGCAGAATGTATGGATTTTTAAATTTTATTTGGGTTCAAAAACATAGAAAGGTAAAATTTTAAAGATAAGATTGAATCTCACCAGAGTAATGTGCAGTACCTCCTTTGCCTGAAGCTAGACTGTGGATAGTCATCCCGTGGCTTGGGCTCATACTCGGACTACTAAAAGGTCGAGGACTAACAGGATAACTGTCTTGAGATTTTGGGCTTCGTCCTCCCAAACATCGTACTTCACTATCTGTACCATTCACCATTTCTATGAACTGACGCACTCTAAAAAGGACAAGACAAATTTACTTAGATAATCTTCAAGTAGCTGTTTATTTAATAGCCAACAGATTTCTCAAAGGAAATATTTTAGGAACTTACATTTACCATTAAGTTTGATTTTTAGGTAATATGTTAAAAATAAGAAATATCATTACATATGTTATATTGCTTAGAATTTAAAATTTTCCAGAAAAAAATGATAGTGTAATGTAAGAGAGTATGTTATTTACTAAGAAAATGAAAATCTGTCGCTATAACAAATAATAAAAATGGACCTCATTTTTTAACTAAAAGAATTTAAATAATATTTGCACTTGGTAGCAAAGAATATGTAAGAACATGATGTGCTTTTATGTGCATATGATAAATACAAAGAAAGAGCCTTTCTCCCTACCCTTCCTCATCTCTAGTACCATTTGCAACTTCTTAACCAAAATGGGCCACATTTCAACTTTTACTCTAAAGCAAAACAATACTGATATTTGGCTTACAAAGGGTTTCTATTGCTTAAAGAGCTGCAATCTTAAGCACTGAATTTTAATAACACCTGAATTTTAAAATAACGAGGATTCAATAAAAATAAAAAGCCAAATTAGGATGGCTATTATAAAAAAGCTTAATAACACCTGAAGTTTAAAACAACGAGGGTTCAATTTTTTTTAAAAGCCAAATTAGGATGGCTATATAAAAAAGAATAAGGAACAGAAAATAAAAAGTGTTGGTGAGGATGTAGAGAAACTGGAACTCTTCCACACTGTTGGTGGGAATGTAAAATGGTACAAGGCTATGGAACTGTAAGGATTAATTTCCTCAAAAAATTAAATATATAATTATCATATGGTTCAATAATTCCTCTTCAGGGTACACACTCCACAGAACTGAAAGCAGGGACTCCAACAGATATTTGTATACCCCTGGTTCATAGCAGCATTATTCACAATAACCAAAAGTGGAAGCACCCAAATGTCCATTGATGGATGAATGGGTAAACAAAATGTGACGTATATGTGCAGTGGAATATCATTCCGCCTTGAAAAGGAAGGGAATTCTGACACATGCTGCAACATGGATGAACTTTAAAGACATTATGCTAAGGGAAGTAAGCCAGTTATAAAGGACAAATATTTTATGATTCCATTTATATGAGGTACCCTGGAGTAGTCACATTCAAATTCATAGAGATAGATGATAGAATGGTGGTTGCTAAGAGATAGGGGGAGAGAGATAAGGGTGTTAGGGTTTATAGGGTACTGAGCTTCAGTTTGGAATAATGACAAAAGTTCCAGGGACATATTGGTGATGGTTGTAGAACAAGGCAAATGTACTTAATACTACATAACTACATATAAAAATGGCAAATTTTATGTTATATATATTTTACCACAATTTTTTAAAAGTCCACAGACTTATTAAAAGGTATTCTACAGGAAGAAAAATAGATACCATCTTCAGTAAGATTTTCACACTTTAAAACATGGAGATAAAAAGAGAGAAGAGCAAACATACAGCAAAAGATGCCATTTGCTTATAGTCCTCAATATAAGTTTTTTTAATAATCTGTTACTTACATGTACTAATACATTACAAAATTATATGCAAACATTTGAAACCAAGTAAAATAAAAATTGAGACTATTAACATGAAGATAATTTTGGTTACATATACCACACACATAAATGTAATACACCATATTTTATTAAACTCACTTCAATGTGAAAAGGAGATTAGGATTTCTTTCAAGTAAACTTGGGTATAATTGTTGTGTTGTTTCAATGGCTTCTCCCATTCTTCCTGCTAATACCAATTTCTGAATTCCTATTTAGAAAAAGAAAGCAAGAGACTAATTGAATAGAAACATAAAGTTAGTAGACCATCAAAAAAAAGTTAGTAAGAAGATCTTTAAATAAATTACTGTATATAATCCTAAAATTATAGTTTCAATTAGGCAATCAAGGAAAAATTTCAGACATTAAAAAACTAGAAAAAGAAGTACTTTCATGAAAACCAAGCTTTCATAAAAAAACAAGTATTTAAAAAAAATCACAATTAACATATAGGAAAAACATCTGTTAAGCAATATTAAAGTATTAAACACTAAGATTAAAAATATGGTATCTTTGTGGTATACACTGTGGTGATGGTTTCATAGATACATACTTTTCTCCATACTCATCAAGTTACATTCACTAAACATGCACAACTTTTAATATGTCAACCATACCAATAACATTAAAAAAAAATAAAGACCACAGTAAACATTAAAGAAATAATAGTCAAAATATATCATCAAATATAACCTTTGAATCCAGTACTAAAAGAATGCTAGCATTCCCTGTGTGTCAGGGCATTGGCATTGTTAAATTAGATGATGAGGATACAATATACATGTGATCTCCTGTTTGCCAGAGTTTATAATGTAGTATGACAGATAAGCATATAATTAGCCACAGCAAAATGTAATCAGTGTTATTACAGCAGTTTGACCTGTAAAAAAATTGTTTCTATACACCACGATTTCACCCACGTGTTTTACTTTTATGCCTATTCTCTCATCAAGTCCATACCTTCCCTGACCGACGAACTGTCAGAATATTAAGATAGCTAACTGTGGGCCAGTTATCATGCTGATTCGCCCTTGTTAGAACAGGCCCTACAGCTCTGGCTATAAGCCCTAGTTTTAAGATCAATTCTATCCATTTACACACAAATATTTAAATTTCTTTTCACATGTTATCTCCACTAACTTGTAATCGTGGGACTACTTTGCCAATTAAAAAAAATTTACTGAGTATTAACTTCTTCAAAGCTCAAGAAAACATTTTAAGAAAAAAATGTAAATACTTCTTACAGAACCTTCTCCAAAAGTGTACCTTTTTACATCCAGAAGACTAACACAGTCCTGTGTGACCCTTTTTTTAAAGGTAATCTTCAATAATATCAACGAAAATCTTTTTCAGAGGTATCAAATTTACATTAATATATTTGAAAAAAATTTTTAATTAAAAACTAAATTTTCTAAAAATCAATATAATGAGAACTATAATCTGAAAACAAGTGTTAACCATGCACCACAGGGTCCTTACTTTGTCTATTCTTAATGGAAGCTAATTCTTCTAGAACGGTCTGGTCTGTAGATCTGGCAAAGGCCTCTGCTGTGGCACAGTACCCATGGTGGACTAAGTAAGATGAAACCATTCTTAAAAAGAAGAAACACACATCTTTTAGTCGAGAGAATACATGCTTCATACAATTTATATAAACAAGGTCTACTCTGGTGTTACGAAATCAACCACTCCTCTTGAAGCAATTAAGGATTTAAGTTTGAAAAAACATTTTGCTGTATTCATGTAGTATTCCCAAAAGATAACTGTAAATGCTATATTGAAACTACTCTCCCTAAAAGTAAATATTACTAGAGAATCAAGGACATTAAATAACTCTTCCCTGACTCTTGGCACCCCATTATTTGCAGGTCCTTTCCTATTATTCCTCATCCTTATATTCAATCCTAATAACTGTAATTTATGTTTTGCCTGTTTCCCATGACTTATCCCAGTAAAGTGTTGGCATTTTCTAAACAGAACAATTTAAAAACAACAGATTAACTCTTTGTGTTCCAGAGTTCAACCCTTTTATATCCACCAGTTAATTACATGGGATGGAATGATAAGGTATAAACATGAGGAATACTAAGGTGAACCCTCAGAGAGAATCTTCCAGAACAAAGCCTATTAGGGTGATAATACTAATCAATGAGAAGTTGGCTTTTTAATCTAAATCAATTTAGTGTGACTGTATATGGGAGACTGATTACTCAAATAAGATTTACATGGAAATGACACACTTCAAAAAACAAATTAATTTTTTAAAAAGCCAACAAGTGATCAGGACACATATTTACATCTAGCCACAAAATATTAGGAAACTGTTGACTCAACATTATTAACCCATATATCCAATATATCCAAATATTCAACCCTTAAGCCTGCCTCCATTTGACACTATTAAGGGCCTACTAGAAAAATGATAGGAAGCAGCTGTTCACAGGAAAGAGGGACTGAGCAGGCAGCAGTTGGGGGGTGGAGATACCTCTAAGAAACAGATTTTTTATTTAATTTCATCTGATTGTTCAAATTAAGAGGGTAGGGAAGAACCTTTGAAATTGGACTTCCTAGGAGCTCATGATGAGTGTCAACTTCGTCATGTAGGAGTGGGAGCCCTCACTGAACTCTGGCTGTAGAATTAGGATAAATACTGTTTCCTCATCCTACTATGATCCTCAGTGGCAACCATAATTAAAGCATTAAGGGGACGTGACCCAGGAGAACAACCTACCCAAACTCTAACTCATGGCACCACAAGGTCCTGAGTCAGGATTCACTATTCTTTCAACTTTGCTGGACAAAAATTCTAGTGCAGAGGCTTCTGTGATACCAGATGATATAAAAGCTCTAGGCAAGAAGCATGTTTTTGGAATCATCATCACATTTTCCATTCATTAGCTCCTCCAAGAATCTATTAAGTTGTTAATTTAAGATTATTCAAAGCAGTTATACAGACATTCAAGAAGAATTAAGTCCGATTGATGTTATTGGAAAGACTTTGCTATTTTCTTGGGTTAAGCTACAGTACTGAAATGACTATTTAAACTTACTGATATTTAATTTTTAATTTAATTTATTTAATGTCAAGCTTTAAAAGCTACCATTAAGTACTGACATCCAGGTGTCATCTCTAGCCTTTCAGCAAAGGCATAGTCTGAAAAAGTTGACTGTGATAGGAATTGTATTTTCCTTCTGACTTCCATAACGTTATTCTTTTCAATAAAAAGCTCCGTAATAAAATAAGCTGAAAAATTTTGGTAAAGAATGAGTTGGGATAAAGGTTATTCATTTCATAGCAATTTTCCTGACACCCACTGTTCGCTCTGCTACTACTGATCCTCCACCACTATTATTAATAAATCCTGAACTTAGGAATCCAAACTCCTTATCCACTGTTCCTATGTCTTCATTCCCTTTACCTTCTCTTAAATATCTAATGATAACATATACAAGTAAATGGCATTAAATATAATTACTAAGATATTTTTTAAGATTTTTCTTAAGCTGGAGGTTTTTGGTCAGATTTTCCAATTTAGAACAGAGGCAATTATACCTCCTTGAATCTACATGATAAAATGCAAATATTTAGTAAAAAAGGGATCCTAATAAGCAAAAATAGCTGGTATTATTCTTACAGAGTAACCCACTCACTAGATAAATCCTGACATGAGATATGTATGTATCAAGCCTGTATTCCAGCACATGAACTACATACACCATTACTCTGCTTTTCTTCCTGAGCAATCATTCTTCTCCCTGTGAATATCTGAACTACTGCTGAACAGCACAGCCAAGTTCATGTCCAAAAACCACAGGTCCAGCATTATAAAATCTTATTTTTCTGAATTTATCTTTTGCATTGGCACTATTAATAGTTGAATCATGTAGCCTATGGAAATCATTAAATCCTATTACTGAGGACAGCAAATGAATTAAACTAACTTAAGTGACCTAGTATCACTTTAGTTCCTTCATTAAATTAATATCAGACTAAAATAAAATTCTATACACATACCACCAAATAAAAAATTATCTTAACTATTTAAGTAAATTAGTTTTTACACAGAGATTTAAATATAGTAATACATTAAAACTATGAGGATATAAATTAGATTAAAAAGTATCCACAAATATTCTTTTATACCTGAAGAATAATGTTTTATAAAAAATATACTTCTGAGTCATGTCAATTCAGATTTTTTTACTTACTTCTGTATCATCGTCTGCCATTCTCCCTCTCGATCTCCAAGCGGAAACCGGTCTATCTGCGCCTGTATGTTGGCTCTCCACTCTCGCATGTAGTCTTCTATGTCAAACACAAAAGGATGCTGCCCAAAATTGGCATCAACTACTTCTCCTGGTGTCTGGAGCCCCACCGTAGGATATAAATTTGGCTGTAAGATAACACATTTCACTAACCATCAAATCCCTTTGTGTTAAATACTTACTCTTTCATATGCTGACTTTAAAGTAACAGAACTGTAAATTTACTTCATGAATATTTTAAAGTCTCAATCAAAAACTGAGAGGAAAACTAAAGCAAGTCATCTAAAACCCATTATATACTGGATGAAAAATACTACCTCCCGTAATCCAATGATCAAGAAAAATATGAGATAACCTAGCCACCTATTTTATTCAGAGACTACGGGCCATTATGCTTCTAATAAACAAAGGCACAATTTTTACTCTTAAGCATGTCACATAGTAGTTCAAAGGTTCAAGTCTAAACACATACTCAGGTTTATCCTTTTATGTATATGTGATACAATTTCTAGAAACTGCATGTGAAAGCTAGTTACCACTGAAATACAATTCTAAATGGGCATGTACTATCTTAAGCTTACCAAATTCCACTTATCTGTACATTTGGGACATCTTTATAAAGGGATGTGATAACTTAACTATAAGCAAAACACCATGCCATTAAGAGTGGGGATTTTCTATATAAAAAAGAAATGGAGGATTTAGGGTAAATTAAGTTGCTCATGGTCCTTCTACACTGTAGCAGTAGAACTGAAACAGTTTATCTGACACCAAATCTGAGTTCGATTTTTCTTCTTGCTACTCCAAATTCTACTTTATCTTTGTTCTCTGTATTTATGCCTTATTTCTTTTTTTAAATTGTTAGCAAATATTTTCAGTATAAAATCAGGCGAAGATTAAGAGGTGATAACCTGGGTGTAAATATAAGATGCTTACATAGATTTCACAGCAAAAAGAGGGTACACTTAAAAACTGATCAACCAAGCAACCAAAATCAGAAACAAAAGAGTAACTGCATCAAAGTAGTGAGCACTAGTCACACTAGATTAGGGCCATAAATGGTAACACAATGTATGTAAATGTACCAAGTTTTAATAATCAACAAAATGAGCAGGTTCACAGAATTCTAAGCTGAAGACAAGTGAGATGCTTATAGTGAAACTTTCTCATTTCAAAAATGAGAAAACTGAGACCTAAGAAGTTGCAGGGATTTATTCAAAAGCACACAGCATGTTAATGACACAATTAAAGGAAAAAACTCCTGCCTCTGCTTCTAGCACAGTAGTCTTTCCATGACAACACATTACCAAATACGCTATAAAACAAAAGCACATAAAGCCAAATATTCTTAATAAAGATATTAATAAGAGCAAAAAGCAATCCTGTTCATTAAGCTGAGTTTATAATTCTGACATTCAGCATTGTCCAAACAGAGGTGCTTTAAAAATGGTTTGTTAAGCTAAATATTCTGGACAAATTCAGGAAAATAATTATAACAGTACTATAAAGAAAGTCAACATTCATGAATACTGATATTATGCCATAAAAATATTTAAAACTACTCTGTGACAAAACGTCATAAAATATCAAGACAAGTGGACTTTTATAGGGAAAAAAAAGTGTCACACATATAAAAGAAAGGATCAATATTCCAAATATGAAAACATATTCTCACAATACAGGAGGACAAAGATTATTAGCTTAATTTTCTCAAGCAGCAATTTGAGAAGAAACATAAAATGACAAAAATAAACTATGATCCCATCTTTTTTGTAAACATTTAAATAATGGACACACCTAACAGTTTAGAAACAGATCTGGAAAGGCATATACTCAAAATTAATACAGTCATCATATATAGAGGTTGGGATTAAGAGGAAGTTCTCTGCTGTACATTTCCCTATTTATAAACATTTATTATTTAAATATTGAACATTATATATTATATCTGTAATCAGAAAATGATAAATAACGAAATGGTAAAGTCAGTTTGAGCTCAAAGTAACTATTATTTTTATACCATTTACTCAACTTTAAAACTTCAGAATTTCAGGGAAAGGGATTAAGGACATAGCCCTTAACTAGCTAAACTATAAATAAAAATGACAGATTTTAACCTGCTGGAGTATAGATTTCTAAAAATAGAATGTAACAAAGTGTTGGTTTTAGTATAACCCCTATAGTGTGCAGTCATCACCATTATTCTCATTTTGCAACATTTTCATCATTCCAAAAAGTTACTCTGTACCTATTAGCAGTCACTCCCATTCCCCCATCCTTGTAACTCCTGACAACGACTAATTTACTCAGTGAGTCTACAAATAGGCCTATTCTGGACATTTTGTATAAAAGCAATTACACAGTATGTGGTGTTTGGGTCTGGCTTCTTTAACATTTTTTCAAGGTTCATCCATGCTGTAGCATATGTCTAGATTATGAATTTATATAAAACAATGTTTTCTAGGAAACTATTTCTGAATTTTAAAAAAAGTCACTCCCATGTAGAATTAGAAATGAGAACAGCAAGTCTCTATGAAGAGAACAGGAAAACAGATCTCATTTCTATGAAGCTATGAAAAATAAAGACAGATAGTAAAAATACTAAACAAAAGCTAAATATATACAATAGTATATTCTCAGTAACAGTTTTGACCTATTACATTTAAAATATTTATTCTAATGAAAATGAAAACAATGTATCTATTAGAAAGTAGTTCAAATCAGCCTATAGCATGGGAAAGCAGCATCATTTTAAATAAGATAGCTTCTTTAAGAAAGAAATTTACCTGAATTAGTCAGTTTATAGATGGACATTTCTCAAACTCGTGAGGTGAGCTGGGGAAGAAAAGTCATTCTGAAAAAGATCTAAGGTTCTCAAAGCTGAATAAATACTCTAGGTTCTATGATAGGTGGAACACACTTTTTTTTCTATAAATATATTCTCTACCAGGATTTAATGCTCCAACCAGCTAAAGAGCTATCACAGGCACAGAACATTTAAACATCTGTCTGGTAGTGCCTTTAGAGGGAAGACTTAACTTTTTCTGCTCTGTTAAGTAGAAGAATGATATGTTTCATGTGGAAGTCCCAGAAGATCTCACAGTCATAAAAGTGAGGAACTCTCAGAACCACTATATTGAAAGGAAACTTTTTTTTTAACAACCATAGTAACCACCACTTCACCTGTTACAAAGTTGAACATCACCACTGGTTAATTTCAGACATGGCAAGAAAACCTAACTGGTGATTCTAAAACGGGACAAAAAATAACTAGTAGGCAACACAAAAATAGTCAAACGTGTCTATAACAAGCTAAGCCTTTTTCCAAATTATCATCACTAATCTACCCATAAGAAACAAAACAAAAAATCTGCTTGCTTTAGTAAATTGGTTTCATCTGCTTAGTGCCACAAAAAATAGGGAAAAACAAACACAGCCAAACCCTCTAACCAACCCAAATGAAGAGAGTCTTACCAAAGCCTGTGCAGTGGTTCCGAACCACATCAACCCACCTACCGTCCACACCCCAGCTCTGCTGCCCCCTCCACCTACCCACCCAGTCACACCTCCACCGGTCTATGCAGGGTATGATCACTTCCTTACTTTCCCTTTCTCCATACTACATTAACTTCTTTTCTTGGCTTGCCACTGAGTCTTTCTCATGAGCAAACAAGCATCCTGCTGTATCAACAGAAAATCCCCTAATTGCCCCCCACCTTCTACCACCAGCTACTACCTCCCATTTCTTTACTCCCACTATGGTCAAAATCCTCCAAAGTTGTCCACACTCTATAATCTCCCTCTCCCTATTCTCTCTTAAACCCTTTCCAATCAGGATTTCTCCATCACTCACTCTGTTGAAACCTTCTTGTCACCAGTGCCTTCCACTCCGCTAAATCCACTAGTCAGTTCTCGGTCCTCAGCTTCCGGGATGTCTTACAGTGACACTGGACACGACCGACTTACTCCTTCCTTCTTGAGATATTTTCTTGGCTTGCTTTTGAGGTCACCAATCCTTAGCCTTCCTCTTACCTCACTGATGGCTGCTTCTCCTTTTTCTGGTTCCCTCCCTCCTCCCAAATTTGGCATGCCTCCAAACAGCCATTAGCCCATTTTTCTTTGCCTACAGGCACTCCCTTGCTGATCTCATCCAATCTCATGACTATAAATGTAAACACCAAAATGCCTGTAACTCCCGAACTTTCATCTCCAGCCCAGACCACGCTCTTGTATACTTGACGGCTCCACTTAACTTACCCAAAATTGAACACCAAATTTCCCCCTCAAAACTTGCTTCACCTATACTCAGCCTTCTCCATTATCTGTAAGTGGCAACTCCACTCTTTCAATTCCTCAGGCCACAACTTTTGAAGTAAGATCTTCTTTGTCACATTTTCACATCAGTCCATCAGAAAGTTCTCTTGGATCTCAGTTGAATTTTTTTATTTGTTCTTTTTTACTTTTTTTCTCTTTAATACTAACTTACTTTGGTATAAATATAAGACAAAAACCCTAAGATTGTAGATTTTTTCAACAAGATAAACACTTGTCCCATTCCTGCTTATTACATATTGCTTCTTGCTGAGAGCAATTTTGAGCTGCAGACGCTGAAGTTTTTTGGCTTGGCAAAGTTGTCTTCTATTAGAACTTTGATACTTCAGGAATACTAATAATCTAGACTGGGTGTCTATTCTCTGCCTGAGTCTCCTATCAGCTCTCTCAGAACATCTCTGAAACTGGAATGTGTCTTCCAAGTGATGGCGCCTTGCATCTGGTCAGGAGGCTGCCAGGAGGTTGCTGTCTGCCTGCACAGGTGTGAATTTGTTAAAGGATAAGCTCACAAAAAACCTCGGACTTGAATTTCTTCCTGGAGAAACAGCTGGATAATTGCAACCTCTCAGACATTTTAGTCAACAAGCCACTTACTGACTAACTGAGAAAAGAATGTTAGAGTCCCAGTGTCAGAAAACCTCTGGTTAATGCCTTCTGGTAATATTAAGGAAGTGATAGCATCAAAACCTGCACAATATGATCAGAGGTTTAGAACCAAATGCCAGAGACATAATGGAGAACTCTTAAGAAGTGTTCCTGTGGACACAGAAGACAGTATCACACAGAAAAACACAGACATCAACTCTAAAACAGTGGTCTAAAAGGTTGGACTCTGAACATTAAGTTTGGGCAATACCTTAATTTATATTGCTTATTTCATTATTTTTAGGTGTGCAACAAGTGATACTGATTTAAAAATCTGTATTTAAATACCCTGAGAGATCATCCAGTAAAAATAAACTAAAAATTGTAAGTGATAAGAAAGTATAGTGTCATAGTTCATAGTGTTTTTTCTGCTCAGTGTTGTATGTGATGCATATTATAACTGATAGTCTTAGATTTGGTAATTAAGGCACCTAAAATCAAAGCAATTCTAATGATGTGAGCCTCCATCACCTCTTGCCTGACTTTCTGCAGCAGCCTCCTCACACACAGGTCTGCCTGCTTCTACCCTTACTCTCTAGTACAGGCTGTTTTTCAAGCCAGCAGTCCCTGATCCTTTAAAAACTGAAGTTGTTAAAACTAAACTGCAATGTCTTTGTATTTCACTCAGAGGAAATGCCGAAGGCTTTTCAAAGGCCCTCAAGGTCTAGGTAATCTAGGTCACTTTCCTCCACTGTCCTCAGACTCACTCACTACTCTCGCCCTCCTCACGGCTCTCACTAGATGCTGTTCTTCAGACACTCTAGATGTGCCCTTGCCTTAGTACCGTTTCCCTACCTGTTCCCTCTTCCCAGAACATTCATGCTTTACATGCCAGTTTAGTTAACTCTCTCACTTCTTCCAAAGTCTCTGCTCAAGTCTTACCTTGGCAAAGGTGGGCAAGCTGCACCACCCAGGTTGCCTTTCATACTCCCACATTGTACTTTTTCTCTTTCTTTAAAAAGTGCTTAAAACCTTTAAAAATATGCTTTAATTTACTTATTTTCAATGTATTGCTTATTCCCTTACTTCTCCAGCTTGAGTATTTCAAGAGGACAGAGACCTTTACCTGTTTTGTTGAATGCTGTATCCCAACCATAAAACCTGCCACACAGCAGCCACTCAATATATACTGAATTAATGAATGACTAGTTATTGTACAGCCACTTGGTGAACTGAAAAGTCCAACAATACCAAAGAAACATACTTTTAATTTGGTACATTAAAAAGTGTATTTTAAGTAATCAATTCTGATTTATTTTTTAGCTACAATGAAGTTTCCCTTGTACAATGGTGTCCAGTGCAATTTGGAGCTTAATTTCTGAAGGTCCACACCAACAGTGGCTAGAGAAAGGAACTCCATTCTATGCATGGTGTATGAACTTATTAAATATCAGTTAAGACTGCAATATGAACATTCTCCACAAGTTTCCTTACACTTCTTTTCATTAAGAAGGCAGAACTACTCTTACAAAAAATTATATCTTACCGGTAGATCAGTGAAAGCAATACCTAAAAAAAAAAAAAAAAAAAAGGCATTAGAAGCTGGTTTTCAAAGGTGACAAGTTGAATTTCTAAAGGAAAAAATTATAAACCTAAGATCTAGAATGATAAGACTCTTTTTTTCTCAATAACATTAACATAGGTCTCAATGGATGCTTTCTCCTTTCAAGATCATTATTATCCTTGTCACACAACAATTTTATTTCTAGGGGACTGCTATTGCCTCCAGGATTTTTTAAATGGTTTTAGATTTATCTTAAAAGCTATGTTAGAAAACATAAAAAAACTGGCTGCCAATTAGTAAACATCTGATTTTTGACTACCTACTAGTTTGAGGGGGAAGAGAAAGAAGAGATATTCTGTGAGAAAAGAAAAGGGAAACAATGGGCAGTAGAGTATTTCTATTAGTTAAAAAATTTTTTTTTCTTATATAAGTACATTCTTAAATAACTTTTGATTACTGTGGGGAAAAAATCAATTCTTCCTTTAAAGGATAAAGACTTATCCTTCGAAAATTTCTCTTGAATGTCCTCTGATAGTAATTCAGCAGTCACATTCCAAACACACTTGCAAAATGGCACTATCTTTGGAATAAGTCTACTGGCATCCTAAAGTGACAATTACATAATCTCCCTTTACATATTCAAATATATTACTTAGCTGAAAATAAAATAATAAATAAACCAATCATTTCCATAGGACCTATTTATATGTTTAAAGAGATTACGCTCTAGAATAACAGAAGGAAGTGGTGTTGGTAGATCAGTTAATCTCAATTCTTCCAATCTGAACACATATTAAAACAAAACAAAAAACCCACACCAGAACCACTACCTCTGAGATGCTGATCACCATCTAAAAAATGAGGGCATTTCCTTTAGATTATCTTAAGGCCTTTCCCACTTGAGATTCCTTAACTAATTGTGCTGTACCATCAGAAAATACAATTATCTGACTCTATTAAAGTAATAAAGTTAAAAGACAGACTATAAATTTCTACAACATATATACATTTTTAAATGAATGTGTAAAACTCATGCTTTGTAGTTAAAGTCCTGTTTTTATGACTTTTAAAATGACTAGTATGACTAGCAAATTCACATTGTTTTGTCAAAAGCAGAGAAAAGCTGGAGATTCCTCCTCCACTCCCCATAAGACATACTTAGTACTTTTAGTTTCATTAATAAATAGAAAGCAAAGTGACTGTGGGTCAAATATGAAAATTTATTCTAAAACTTTCATTAAACTAAAAAGAATATAGAAAACAATAGTGAATAGAATATTTTAGTAAAACACTACCATCCCTATCTTTACCATTTTCATAACATAGTAGCCTAATCAATTTTCTTCAAAGGTGTCTATTACAAAGATTGTCTAAATTTATATTGTTTTAGCAAAAATTCCTTTTTTTTAGTAATTACTGAAATTACTCACTTACCAAAAACTGTAATGAAAAATCCGACTTAATTCAAATTTTGAACATGACCAAACATAGCTACCAAAGGCTATACAAAAAGATGCCACTTTAACAAGATTATATAATTATTTAAATTTTACACAGAAAACAACCTTTTCAGATTTCTAATTTCCTTATTTACCAAGAGGCTTTTTGAAAAGCGACCTCCAAAAAATGAATGATATTCAATAAAACAAAGTAAAAAAAAATTTTAATTAAGTTAACCTAGATACTGAAATGTTTCTCCTTTATTTTCTCAAGTAAAAACCTTTCCATTTCTCCTTAATGGTAAGTAAATATGTATTTTGAAAACCTTCATGAGACAGAAACTAAAGATACGTCAGCTTTTGGGTATTATCCACTTTGGGAAGTAGAAAGGAACAGTATCTGGACATTATTTTATCTTTTAGATGCTGGGATCTAGACCAGGGTAAGCCCATTTCTGTAAAGGGCCAGAGAGCTAAATATTTTCCACTCTCTAGGCCAGATGGTCTCTGCTGCAACTACTCATTTCTACCATTATAGCAGGAAAGTAGCCATACACAGAACACAAATGAATGGGTGTGGCTGTGTTCCAATGAAACTTTTAAGGAAACAGACAGACCTATTTAGCCCATAGGCCATAGCTTCCTGACCTCTACTGGAAAGGAATTAATTTTTGCTCACCAATGTTTTACCACTATATCCCAGGCACTTAGCACAAAAGTAGGCAAATAAGGATAGTAAACAACACTTAGTAAGTATTATGTGCCAGGCAATCACTTAAGAACTTCATGTACACCATTTCAGTTTACCCTAATGACCTCAATAAGATAAGTATTATAAGTGATCCTATTTGACAAATGTGGCATGAAAGTGTTAAGTAACTTGCATAAAGTCACATGGCCTAAGCCAGGAGACAAACCCCAGCAACTAAAGAAGCCATATATTTATCACTGTTATATTGCCTTTCTATATGCTTAATAAATATTAAATATATGAATGAATGAAGCCCAATGTTCCAGATTTACTTAAAATCAGAATGTGATTCAATTATTATGCAGTCTTTTCTTAAAAAGCATCTCACATTTTTAAAATAGCTTTCTTATTCAAGAGAAAAGTTTAATTTAATATGTTTGTGAAAATATAACAGGAAAAGAAAATGAAATCACATTACCTATGATCCTCCCATCTCTCAAAATAAAATTTCTTCTCTGGAATAAAGTTTAAAGAACTGTAACAAGACTAATCTTGGTTTATAAAATATGTTTTCTTTTGCATTTCTGAACCAAAGGTCATACTTAAAAGAAGACTTCTCCTGGTTTAAGACCTGAAATATCTTAAGCAGTCTACCAACTAAGACTATCCCAGTTGACTGCTGTGGTTAAGTCAGAGCTAGAATACTAACAACTAGCTCAAGGGGCTGTATCCTTCTAGAAATCAGATGGTCACAACAATCAAAGCACAAATACACATTTTTTGCATGGCATCCTTACATCCTTAATCAACATTCTTGTACTGATGAGAATATAAGGATCTTTTTTGACTTGGGACAGCCTTTAAGTCAGATAACACAGGACTTCAGAATCAATATTAATAATCAAAAGGAAAGTTTTAGGCTGAATATAAATATGAAGACACTAACTTTACATTTGAATATGGTGAGACACTAAAAAGAATACCTACTACCAATGTAGGCAGAAACTTATAATTTTCCACTTTGAAATGACAGAGTTATTGTGTTATATATATTAAAGAATACCCACTATATATATAAGCATATGCTCTGCAGTCTCATTTTAAGTACTATTTATAAACAAACAGCAATGTCTGCCTTCTTGTTTGACTTGGTTTTTGTCTCCTTTCCCTTTACCTCATTAGAAACAATATGCTATGAATCAAGGCCATTTCAAACAGTAAAAGTAATGTGAAGCCTTTCATTTTTTAAAGGATCAGTCTTGCTATCCTTCATACTTTGTAATACAAAACACAAAAACAAGACTTCTTTTAAAAAAAGGCATATAACAATCATACACAAGTTTAAATTTGAAGTGTCACAGGAGCATATTCAATTAAAAACCCCAATTTTCTTTTAGTCTTGAAATGAACAGGTTTCTTCAAGTTTTCATTAATCTATTTCTCATTTTTGCCACTTGTCTTTTATCCTTAGAAGTTTTGTTGTTACTTGCTTGCTTTAATTCTGCTTCCTTTTGCAGAACTGACTTGCAATTATTCTTTATCAAACTTCGTTGGGAGGCCTGACTCTTTAGTACTTTAGTATGTCAATGTCCATTTGGTTGGTAGCTTTTCCGTCCTTTGCTATGAGCCCCATACTATACTAAAAACTGAAAGCCCTATTTGTTTTAGCACCTGTTACTTAGAGAATTGGATCATACTGTGAAGGGCTTTATTTAAAACTAAGCAGAAAATACTAAGCATTCTATTACTAGAATAAATATGTGACCATAGGGAGCATTTCTACAGTTATTCCTATATATGCGATACAATGTGGCCTTCACAGAATACAAATTGTTACTATTTCCTCAACTTCCACCTGGAAGGGGGAAGGAAATCATTTCCAGAGGCATCTGTTTATAAAGGAAAATTACATAATATCACCATGCTGTAAATATAATAATTACAATATTTGGTTATTTTACATGCAAACCATTATCTTAGTACCTAAACTATGTCCATTCTTGGTGTAGAAGCAGGTATTGTTGATAAGGTTAACACAACAGCCAATGACATCACCAGTTGTAAAAGTTGGTCCATAAGGTTGTCCCGTTCCAGAGGAGCAAAATGAATGTCCATCATCCCCATGATAACCATATGAATGTTTATCCCAGCCTAAAGAGAAAGTTCCGGTATATTTACAATGAAAAGTAAGATTCCTCTGTACTAAAGCTTTTCACTAACATGACATGCTAACAAGAACATTACAATAAACAGTACAAAAATTCTCAAATGTACACTGAAATTCTGAACAATTACACTACATAATTTCTATATTACAATATTGTTTACAACACTAAGGAAATTAAATACATCACAGAGAACACTAAAACACACATATTAAAGAGAGAACTCCTACCAGAAAAAAAACAAACAGCAAGACACTTTTCAAGCATATTTCCTTTGTTAACAGAACAAAAGGAATTTTGCTTTTAGTCTAAACACACACAAAGACACCCTATTTAATACAAAATTTTCTATTTTGCTTTTTATTTTCTGAAAGTTTTCCCCCAAATTAATTTTTAACATTTATAAATAGGATACTAGAAAATGTAATGCAAGAATCCCTTCCATCTGATCAATGGTTCTGGGAAACAGTTCTGCCATCTTATTCATACCTTCTTTAGTTTACTTTTAATATAAGCCTATGTTCCAAGAATATTAAAGAACTGAAAAAAGGTTGAATGCCAGAAGTGTGTTGGGTAGCAAACAGAACCAACCACATTAAGACATTTAAAGCAGATGGTAAGACTATATACTACCAGTTAAAAATACCAAAATACAAAACACAAAAAAGCATGGAATATATAATTATAAATAGCATAACATTTAAATTTATTAAAACTATTCAGCTTCCACTTTGAACTCACAGGTGATTAAAAACATAGACAGTACCTGGTAGTCTATTCATGTTCACACCTTGAGCAGAAAGACCAATTCCCATGTAACTGTTTAAAAAAAAAAATAGGAAAGGAAAGAAAAGCAGGTTATTATAGTCGTATATATGTAAATTACCAAACACACTCAAACATTATCAGAACCAAGCCCAAGTTAAGGTAGCTACAAAAAAGATATTACACTTCATTAAAGAGCTAAAGGAGCAATATCAAGCAATAATAAAGCCTAGACTCACAGCAAATTCCTATATAATCAATCACAAATAAACCCAAAATATTAGTGATGATGTGCACTCTTACAATCATAAAATCTTTCCAACTTATCTACACATAAATATTTAGGATTAAGACTGCTAATAAGAAGCGCAGGAGAACTTACGGGGAATAAAAAGAAACATCAAATAAGAAACAAACGTGTTTTCAAAAGGACACAGTAAAAATCTAGACCACAAACTCACAAAACAAAAAGGGACATGGATACATATTTGGAAAAAATGTCCATTTCATATAAAAACATCTGAAATACTTAATAAAATAACATAATAAAATTATAAAAGAAAAAGCGTGTATCATATGGTATCTATATATTGGTTTTCTACAAGTGTTTTGGCAAATTGACAAAACTGACCTAATAAACTAGGGACTCTTAATTACTAATTTATGAAACCAGAAGAATAAAATTACCTTCACAAAGTACAAGAGGAAAAGGCAATTTTATGGTATGTGATTCATTTTTACAAGCTCATAAAATATTAATAAAATCTGATGTAGTTCAAACAAGAGAAAATAATAAAGCAATACATTTGTTAAGCATTGAAGCAAAAAGGAAAACTAAATAAACAACAAACTCAATCCAATCTGTTAAGAGGTTAATTAACTGTGTTTGTATCAAAATTTAAAAAGGCATTTACCAAATTTCAGCTACCATTCCTAAAAAAAACTCAAGTGAAATAAGAGTAAAATGGAACCACTTGAATATGACACACTTTTTTCCAAACTTAAGACAACAAGCAAGATACTCAACAGCAAAACACGAAGCCATTTACATTAAAATCACAAACATGGAAATGCCTACAACTGCCAAACATTACTGTCAAGGTTTTAGATAATAAAATAAGAAAGTTAAATAACCAAAATAAATATGAAAAGATATGAAATAACCTTTATTTGTACTTGCTATGATTACTACATAGCAAACTACAGATCTACTAAAAGATTTTAGAACCAATTATGTATTTTGGCAAAATGAATAGAAATAAGGAAAAGATTTTAATTTCTCTTCTAGTAATAATCAGCTAGAGAAAAGAAGTGTGCATAAATATACTAGTCACAATAACGAAATCATAAAACAGGAATAAAGATCTCAAGTACGGCTCAACAATGACATAGTAACTACAGACACCACAGAAATACAAAGAAGTATTAGAGAATGCCATGAAAAATTATATCCTAACAAACTGGGTAACCTAGAAGCAACGGACAACTTTCTAGAAAAATACAACCTTCCAAGACTGACCCAGGAAGAAACAAAATTTGAACAGACCTATTTATTACCAGCAATGAAATTGAACTGGTAGGCAAATTACCAAAGAAGAAAACCCCTAGCCCAGATGGTTTCACCACTGCATTTATCAAACATTTAGATAAGACCTAATACCCATAATCCTTAAAGTTTTCCAAAAAGTAGAAGAGGAGGGAATACTTCCAAACTCATACTATGAAGCCAGCATCATTCTAATTCTAAACCAGGCAAAGACACTACATAAAAAGAAAATTACAGACCAATATCCAAGATAAACATACATGCAAAAATACTTAATAAAGTATTAGCAAATCAAATTCAAAAGTACATCAAAAACATGATTCATCATGACCAAGTGGGATTTATTCCAGGGATGCAAGGATGGTACAATATTAGAAAATCCATCAACATCATATACCACATCAACAAAAAGGACAAAAACCACATGATCATCTCCATAGATGCTGAAAAGGCATTTGATAAAATTCAACATCCACTCATGATAAAAACTCTCAACAAAATGAGTATAGAGGGCAAGTACCTTAACATAAACATAATCAAGCCCATATATGACAAACCCACAGCCAACATCATACTTAACAGTGAAAAGCTGAAAGCTTTTCCTCTAAGACTGAGAACAAGACAAGGATGCCCAATTTTCCTACTTTTATTCAACACAGTACAGGAGGTCCTAGCCATGTCAATCAGACAAAACAAAGAAATACAAGGCATCCACAACTGGTAAGGAAGAAGTTAAGCTGTCACTATTTGCAGATGACATGATACTGTACATAAAAAAACCCTAAAGAATCCACTCCAAAACTGTTAGAATATGTGAATTCAGCAAAGTTGCAGGATACAGATTAATACACAGAAATCTGTTGCATTCCTAAATACTAATGATGAACTAGCAGAAAGAGAAATCAGGAAAACAATTCCATTCACAACTGCATCAAAAAGAATAAAATACCTAGGAATAAACCTAACCAAGGAAGTGGAAGACCTATACTCTGAAAACTACAAGACACTCTTGAGAGAAATTAAAGAGGACACTAATAAATGGAACTTCATCCCATGATCTTGGCTAGGAAGAATTAATATTGTCAAAATGGCTATCCTGCCTAAAGCAATCTATAGATTCAATGCAATCCCTAGTTCAAAATACCAATGGCATTCTTCAACAAACTAGAGCCAATAGTTCTAAAATTCATATGGAACCACAAAAGACCCCGAATAGCCAAAGCAATCCTGAGAAGGAAGAATAAAGCTGGGGGGATTACGCTCCCAACTTCAAGCTCTACTACAGAGCTACAGTAATCAAGAAAATTTGGTACTGGCTCTAAAACAGACCCATAGATCAATGGAACAGAACAGAGAGCCCAGATATAAAACATATATATGGCCAATTAATATGCAATAAAGGAACCATGGTAATACAATAGGAGAAATGACAGCCTCTTCAACAACTGGTGTTGGCAAAACTGGACAGCTACATATAAGAGAATGAAACTGGATTATTGTCTAACTCCATATACAAAAGCAAACTTGAAGAATCAAAGACCTGAATGTAAATCATGAAACCATAAAACTCTTGGAAGAAAACACAGGCAAAAATTTCTTGAATATAAACACAAGCAACTTTTTCCTGAACACATCTCCTCAAGCAAGGGAAACAAAAGCAAAATGAACAAATGGGACGATATCAAACTAAAAAGCTTCTGTACAACGAAGGACACCATAAGCAGAATGAAAAAGCAAACTACAGTATTGGAGGATATATTTGTAAACAACATATCCGATAAAGGGTTAACATCCAAAATACATAAAGAACCCACACCTCAACACCCAAAAAGCAAATAACCTGATTAAAAAATGGGTGGGGGATCTGAACAGACACATCTCCAAAGAAGAAATTCAGATGGCCAACAGGCACATGAAAAGATGCTCCACGTTGCTATTAGGGAAATGTAAATTAAAACCACAGTGAGATATCACCTCACACCAGTTCGGACGGCCAACATCCAAAAGACAAGAAACAACAAATGCCAGCAAGGATGCAGAGAAGGGAGAATCCTTCTACACTGCTGGTGGGAATGTAAACTAGATCAAACATTGTGGAAAGCAGTATGGAGCTTCCTCAAAAAACTAAAAATAGAAATACCATTTGACCCAGGAATTCCACTCCTAGGAATTTACCCTAAGCATGCAGGAGCCCAGTTTGAAAAAGACATATTCACCCCTATGTTTATCTCAGCACTATTTACAATAGACAAGATATGGAAGCAACCTAAGTGTCCATCAGTAGATGAATGGCTAAAGAAGATGTGGTACATATACACAACAGTATATTATTCAGCCATAAGAAAACAAACCCTACCATTTGCAACAACATGGATGGGCCTAGAGGGTATTATGCTCAGTGAAATGAGCCAGGTGGAGAAAGACAAGTATCAGATGATTTCCCTCATTTGTGGAGTATAACAACAAAGCAAAACTGAAAGGGTAAAACAGCAGCAGACTCACAGACTCCAAGAAAGGACTAGCAGTTAACAAAGGGAAGGGAGGGAGAAGGGGATTAAGGGGCATTATGATTAGCACACATAATGTAGTGGGGTCACGGGGAAGGCAGTATAGCACAGAGAAGACAAGTAGTGACTCTATAGCATCTTACTAGGCCGATGGACAGTGACTGCAATTGGGTGTCTAGCGACTTGATAATATGGGTAAATGTTGTAACCACAATGTTGCTCATGTGAAACCTTTGTAAGATTATACATCCATGATACCTTAATAAAAAAAATTTATTAGCCCCCTCCCAAATGACATATTAAAATCATAAACAAATGGGTATACTACATATCTGGATAACGTGACAAAAATGGCAAACATTCTAAAATTAATACATATATGTAATTAAAGATAGATTACAAGTACATTTTTAAAACTGGGAATAATGGTTTTAAAATTCCTATGTAAAAATAAAGATGTGAAGAGACAAAATTTTTAAAATAATAACTTAGTTTTTGTCCAAGCACGTATTAAAACTCAGTGCTAATTCACGAAAGCAACATTACTAATAACAGCAGGTGTCTAGTGAAACAAGAATGACAAAACATTAGTAAACAACACTTAAATGTCTGGTCAAGAAGACTTTAAATTTAGTTTGTATTTTGATTCAGTCTCTTTGTTCCAAATACAATGTACAATGTAAATATTAAAAACAAACAAAAAAAGACTAACCAACGCACAAGACAATCTTTGAGAAGAAACACAACCCTCTGAGCAGGGAATCAACCATGACTTGCAAAGCTCTGTGTCTATGAGGACTCACTGTTGTGTAAAAAGTTCCCCTTTCTGAGGAAAACGCCCCACAAGGAGCATCAGCCCTGTTCACTGCTTAAAGCCCAAGACTGAAAAAGGCTTCCGCTCCTGAGGAGGATAAGCAACTACTGATACCACCTGTTGTCTTGGCTAAGCTTACTGGACACTGTGGCCTAGCTCAGGGGAGAGGGAGCGTGGCAGTCTCCCGACTAGCACCTGAATGCAGCTGCTGAGTGGAACAGGGACCTATCTGCAATATTCCCATTATCACCTTGAAGAAAGAACGTGGATATTCTAACATAGACCTGGTTTCCATAAGGAGGCTCAGGAATAGAAAGCAAGTACAAAAAAGTACAGAAGTAATAAAGAAAATTACAGAAAAGGAGAGATGAATGAGAAAGAAAAATTTATGCTTTCCAATCAAAATGAGGCTGCAAAACAAAATTCTAAAATATACCAAAAATATAAATAAACCCAATGAAATATACAACTAGAACACAATTCATTCTAGTTGACATAGATTGACATTGATCCATTAATCAATGGACAGTGTGATAAAAAAAAAATTTTTTTAGGTATATTCAAAATTACTTGACATGAAGACAGGAAAACATGCCCCCTATTCAAGAGAAAGGAAACAGAAAAGAATGACCCTGACATAGTCAAGCAGCTGCAATTAAATGATAAAGAATTTAAAGCAGCTATTGCTATAATGCTCAAGGATATGAAGGGAAATACGCTTGTACTGAATGAAATGACAAGAAATTTCAACAAAGAAACTATCACAAAGACCTAATGGAAAATCTGGAGCTGAAAAATATCTGAAGTATTTACTGATGTACTTAATGGCACATTGAAAATGGCAAAGGAGTAAACAGGAAGACAGAACTGATCTGAAACACAGAAAAAATACTGAAAGAATAAAAAGAGAGTCCCTGGGGTAGTACTGAAAGGCCTAGTATACATGTAACAAGAGTCCCACAAGGAGAAAAAAAGAGAATGGGGGAAAAAAACTGAAAAATTCCCCAAACTCTGTAAAAGAAAAAACAGACTTCAGAAGCATGGCAAACATCGGCAGGTTACATACAAAGAAAAGCACACCCAGGTGCCAATCACAGTTGAATTGCTTAAAACTAAGAATAAAGACAAGACATTGAAAGCAGCTAAAAAAAAAAGATGTATTACTTTCATAGGAAATACCAAACTGAAAATTCATTGACTTCTCACAAAAAAAAGTCCAGAAGACCACAGAACAAAATATCAAAGTGCAGAAAGGAGGGGAACCCATGCTATACCATGACATTTGAGTTCCTTAAAATCATACTATATATAAAATCATGCAAAAACTACAACATTTATGAGAAAAATGGAATTAAGACACAGCATTCCAAAACTTAATCAGTAACACATAAAAAAAGAACCTAATAAACCTAATAAAAACTTGAAAAATTAAATAAAAATGTCTTTACATGTTACATTCTTAACAAAAACAAATGCTACCATAAATATGGCACTTTACACTGAAAAAGTCCTGAAGTTCTCTTGGGGAAGTGGGTGGTGAAAGGATTGCAGCTAGTTAAGTTATTGTGAAGTGATGGAAGAAGAGTTACTTGACAAGAGGGAAATTTGTAACACCAGATGTTGATGGGTGTGGCGCATAACACACTGAACCAACAAAGCTGGTAAATGTTTGAGGTGTTACATGACATACAAACACAAGCTCAAATTCAACAGCAGTGAGAGAGTGGCAAGATTTGCTTAAATTCATGGACAAGAAATTTATTACTGTGCTATTATACATCTAGAAAGGGAAATGAACACCAAGATGTTTCAGATTGATACAACAATACAGGTAATTTCAAATTACACATTGTTAAGCAAATAATAGTTGTGCCAAATATCAAATAAAAGAGACTAAGAGGACTAATTAGTTTAATTCCTATTATAGATAGGTTTAGGTCTACTATCTTGTTACTTCTCCAATCTGTTCTCTCCATTCATTCTTTTCTGTTTTCTATTTTCTATTTTAGTACCTTTGCTATTATAGCTTTTTCCTATACATTTTGGCACTGTATTAATGAGTACCATAAAAGTCTTTTTAAAAAATCCATCTTTAATATATTATATTCTTGATTGAATTAGTACATTTATCACAAGCTAACAACTCAACACACAATTTTTAAAAACCTGTTTTCCTCCTCACCAATTTTTTGCTGCATCTTGTCATGTTTTACCTCTTCATACGTCACAAACTCCATGAAAGAGTGCTGCTGTTAACACTTTACATAGTAAATGCTACTTACTTAACCCAACTGATTAACAACACACTTCTCACTATGGAAGCCAGAAGGCAATGGGATAACAGTAAAAAAACTGAAAGAAAAAAACCATAAACCAATAATTCTATATCCAGCAAAACTATACTTCAAAAAATGGAGACATTAAGACATTTCCAAATAAACAAAAACAGAATTTGACACTATCACACCCACACTAAAAGAAATTAAGGTGGAAAAGAAAGCAAACGAGACAGTAGTAACTCAGATCCACACAAAGAAACAAAGAATAGCAGTTAAAGACAACTGTAGAGGTAAACACAGAAGACAGTATAAATCTATTTGGGTTTGTAATTCTTTGATGCTACCTAATTTAAAAGACAAAGTAATAATTTTAACTCCCTGGCTTAAGCTGTATAAAGACATAGTTTTATGAAAATAATAGCAAAAAAGAGAGGTGAGAAAATGGAGATATTATGCAGCAAAGTTTAATATACTATTGGAATTAAATTGTTATTAATCCAAATTATACTGTTTTAAGATACTAAGTAGTCCTCCACAGTAACCACAAATAACTAAAAAGTACAGAAAAGAAACCACAATGAAATTAAAAGATACACTAGAAAATACCTACTATACACAAAAGAAAGCAATGGAAGAACACAGAAACAAAAAGACATGACATATAAACAATAAATATCAAACTAGCGGATTAAGTTCTACCTTATCAGTGATTAAAAACTAAAAGAAATGGATAAAATCATCCAATCAAAAGGCAGAGATTCACTGAATAGTTTTTTTTTTTAATACAATGACATGTTGTTTACAGGGAAAATTTTAGATTTGAACACACAAATGTGTTGAAAGTAAAAGATAGGAAAAAGGAAAGAGTAACTACATGAAAGCTGAAACAGCTATACTAATAGCAGACAAAATAACTTTAAGACAAAAGTATTACAATATATTTTATCATGATATAATGGTCAGTACATCAAGGCATAAAAATTATCCACCAGTATGAACCTAATAACAGAGCCCTAAAATATTTAAAGTTAAAATTAAAGAATTAAAAGGAGAAATATAATTCATGATAGTGGTTGGAGACATCAATAACCCATTTTAAATAATAAATGAAAGAACTAACACAAGATTGACAAGGTAATACAACACCTGAACACAACTGTAAGCCAAACTGAACCAATGGATGCCTACACAACCTCCAGCAATCATGGTGGGATATATATGCTGCTCAAATGCACACAGAAGATTCTCCAGGATATATATTAGGCCAAAAAATAAGCCTCAATAGATGTAAAAGAACTGAAATCATACATGGTATATTATTTAACAACAAGGAAATTAAACTGGAAATCACAAACAGAAGGACATTTGGAGCATACACAAAATGTAGAGACTAAACACACTCAATAAAATCAGTGCAATAAAGAAATCACAAAGGAAATTAGAAAATACTTAAAAATTAATGAGAATGAAAACACAACACACCAAAACTTAAGTGATGCAGTTAAAGTAATAGAGGGAATTTATGGCTGCAATTGCCTATATTAAAAAAGAAACATCTCTAATGAATAATCCAACTCTCTACACCTTGAGGTACTAGAATTAAAGAGCTAATAAACCCAAAGCAGACAATAAGAAGGAAATAATAAAGATTAGAGAAGAAATAAATTGAGAACAGAAAAATGATGGACTTGATGAACCCAAAAGTTGGTTCTATTAACCAAGAAAAAAGAAAGACTCCCATTACTAAAAATCAGGCATGGAAGAATGGATATTACTGCCAAACTATGAAAAGATTATAAGAAAATAAAAAGAATGACAAGAAAATACTATGAACTATATAGCAACAAATTATATAACCTACTTAAAATGGACAAATTCCTAGGGAATCATAAACTACCAAAACTGAATAAGCAATCTTAAAACTTTCCACAAAAAGCCCATGCTCTGATGGCTTCACTGGTGAGTCCTTTCAAACATATGAAGATACCACCAATCCTCCTCAGACTTCTCAAAAAGTCAGGAACATTTCCTAATTCTACAAGACCAGTGTTACCTTGTTGCCAAAGTCAGGTAAAGACATCACAAGAAAATGAAAGGAAAATATCCTTTATGAACATAGAAGCATAAATCCTCTGCAAACTCTAGCAAACCAAATCCAGCAACACACAAAAAGGATTATATATCATGACCAAGAATAATTTATCCCAGGAATACAAGGTTGGTTTACAAACAAAACCAATGTAAAATGCACCATATAATGAAATAAAGGAAAAAGCCATACAATCAGCCAACACTGAAAAAGAATGAGACAAAATCCATCAACCATTTTTGATAACACCCAACAAATTAGGAATAAAAGAGCCTCTTTTAACCTGATAAAAAGCATCTATGAAAAATACCCATAGCTAACATCATACTTAATGGCAAAAGACTGAACGCTTTCCCCTTAAAATCATAAATAAGAAAAGGATATCCTCTTTCACCTCTACTCAACATAGTACTGGAGGGTCTAGCCTGGGAAGAAAGGCAAGAAAAATAATAAAAATTGTCCAGATTGTAAAGGAAGGTGTAAACATCCTCTATTCACATAAGCACAGTTTTGTATATAAAAAAATACTTACGAAAAAGCTATTAACATTAATAAGTTCATCAAGATTGCAGGATACAAGTTCAATAAGCAAACATAAGTTTTATTTCTACACACTAACAATGTACAATTTGAAAATGAATTTACAAAAACAATTCCATTTACTATAGATTAAAAAAGAACCAAATATCTAAAAATAATTTAACCAAAAAAATTGCAAGACTTCATCACTAAAAATGAGAAAACATTATTTAGAGAAATTAAACAACACTTAAAACAAATGGAAAGAAAACCATGTTCATGGACTGGAAGAATTAACAGTGTTAATCTTGTTAAGATGGCAATACTCCCCTCATTAATCTAAGATTCAAGGCAATTCTTATCAAAAGTCTAATTTGCTTTTCTGCAAAAATTGACAAATTGATCTTGAAATTAATATGGAAATGCAATGGGGCCCAGGTGAGCCAAAACAATCTTGAAAAATGAGAACACAATTGGAGGACTCACCCTTCCCAATTTTAACACTCACTATAAAGTCACAGTAATCAAGAGTGTATTAACTGGCTTAAGAATAGACATATATTAATGCAGTGAATTGAGAGTCTAGAAATTAACCCTTACACGTTTATGGTCAGTTGATTTGGACAAGAGGGACAATTCAATTCAGTGGGGGAAAGAACAGTTTAACAAATGGAGCTGGGACAACTGAATGTATGTATACCAAAGAATGAGAGTGGAGCAATACCCCACATCATGTACAAAAATATAACTCAAAATAGATTAAACAACTAAGAGGAAGAGCAAAAACTATAAATTCTTAGACAAAAATAAGAGTAAATCTTCATGAGTTTGGATTAGGTTTCATAGATGTAACACCAAAAAGACAAGCAAAAAAAGAAAAGGACTATAAGACTTCATAAAAATTTAAAACTTTTGTGCTTTGAAGGATACTGAAAAGTAAGTTAAAAGCAACTCTCAAAATAGGAGAAAACACATGCATATTATTTAGCTGATAGTTGGTTTCTATCCAGAATATATAAACAACTCTTACAGCTCAACAATAAAAAGAAAACCCAACTAAAAAATGGGCAAGAATGTAAACATTTCTCCAAAATAGATAAACAAATGTTCATCAACGTTATTAGTTATTAGCAAAATACAAATTAAAACCACTATGAGATCTCACTTCACACACTGTAGGATGGCTAAAATCAATAAGACTTGTGTTAGCAAGGATGTGGAGAATTTAGAACTTCAACAGTTGGTGTAAATGTAAAATGCTGTAGCCACTATGGAAAACAGTCTGACAGTTCCTTGAAATGGTAATCATAGAGTTTATGACCCAGCAATTCAACTCCTAGAAATCTATCCAGAAGAAATGAAAAGATCCGCACAAAAAAATTACACAAGTGTTTGTAACAGTATTATTCGTAAAAGCCAAAAAAGTGTTTGTACCTACTGATGAGTACATAAACAAAATGTGATATATCTTTACAATGGAGCATTATTTGGCAACGTAAGAAAATGGAATACTGATAAATGCTACAGCATAAATGAACCTTCAGAATATTATGCTAAGATAAATAAGTCAGAAACAAAAAATGGATGATTCCATTTATATAAAATGTCCAGTATAGGCAAATCATAAAAGAAAATTGGTAAGCGGTTATCAAGGACTGAGAGCAGTGACTACTAATGGGTATAGGATTTCTTTCTCAGGTGATGAAAATGGTGTAAAATTAAATAGGGGTCAGGGTTACAATTATGTGACTATATTAAAATCTAATGAACTATATGGTTCTTAAGGGTAAACTTTTTTATAGTATGTGAATTATGTCTCAAAATACCCATTAAAATGTAGATAAGAACTGCTGGTTTTAGCTCTAATACATAAAGAGCTTGGAATCCCACACTCAACAAGAAAAAAAGTTGAATTTAAATGCAACAACTCTCTGTGTATTTTACAAAGAATCAGAGCTTACCAGGAGCAAGAGCCTCTGAAGATACTAACTGGTAAGAATATTTTATAAAGGTAACTGATGAATTACTGCAGAGTGAATGTAAATAAGCTTGGCTTTAAAACTCCCATGGGGACCAGTCTTGGAAAAGCCTCTACTCATATGAGATTTTCCTTCAGAAGCCCTACCAGGATATCACCTGGGAAAAAAATCCTTTCTAGTTTTGGGCATGAGGAAAGGAAAAGTTACTATTTTGAGAAATGCCCAGAGCAATCTGTTCTCTTTAGCATAGGCCTGCCTTCAAGGAAAACTACTTTTCAGAGCCTTATTCAACCTAGAGGAAAGGCAATTAGACAACTCCAGTCCCAGCTAACCTTCCTGACTGAAGTAAAGGGGGAGGGAAAAAAGGCTAGAACTCACCTGAAGGCCACGGCCTAGGTACTCTGGTCCACTGTAACTGAGATGTAACCATAGAATTATAGAACACTTCCAGAGTACCTTACCACCACATCAACAAGGTTCTGGTATAATTAACAGTAGATTATAATTTAGAGAGCTGTAAGATACAGACTCTATTTAAGGAGTTTCTAGGGAAACCCAAAACAAGGAAGACAAAAATAAGAAAAGTAGAGAAAATTGAAGCCTCTGACATGTACAAACAATACAAATAGCTAGCAAACATTAAACACATACTAACTCCTAGCCAGATAATTACAAAACCTCACAGTATCAATTTACCTAAGTTCCTATTACCCAATAAATCATGTAAAGTTTTCAACAGAAATTACACTGTATGCTATGAAGAAAGAAAAATTACATTCTAAAGAGACAAAGCAAGCATAACAACCAAACTCAGATATGGCAGAGATTTTGGAATTATCAAACTAAGAATTTAAAGCAACTGTGATTAATATGCCATGGGCTATAAGAATCAAAACAAAATGATAGAAATAAAAAGTGCTAACATACAGGAAGAATGGTTTGGATGGGTTCATCATTAGACTAAACACAACTGAGGAAACAATCAGTGAGCTTGAAGTTATGTCAGTAGAAACTGAAATCCCCAGAGGAAAAAAGAATTTTAAAAACCTGTAACAGAATGTACAACTATATTTGCAGGAAAACTCTAAAAGGTGGAACACACACATAACAGGGATATCAGAGAAGAAAAAGAAGTATTTTAAGTAATAATGGCTGAGAATTTTTCTACAATTAATGATAGACAACAAACTAAAATTCCAGAAAGCTCAGAGAATGCTATGACAGATACCAAAACACCAACACCTAGGTGTATCATATTCAAACTGTAGGAAGTCAAAGAGAAAATCTTATTAAAAAAAAAAAAAAAGCTAAAGGACAAAAAACTACCTTGTCTATATGAAAGAAGGGTAAGAATTACATTAGACTTCTCTTCAGAAACTATGCAAAGAAGAAGAGACTGGAGTAAAATATTTGAATGTTGAAAGAAGAACACTTCCAGTCTAGAATTTGATACCCAGCAAAATTATCCCTCAAAAGTTAAGGACAAATAAAGACTATCAGACAAATAAACACTGAGAGAACCGCCAATAAACAAACTTTGAAAGAAATGTTTAAGTTGTTCTTTAGATAGAAAAGACACAGTTGAGAAACTCAGATCTACATAAAGAGAGTCAAAGGAATAAATGAAGATACATCTTTAATTTTTCTTCTTAATCTTAGATAATGTCAAATTAATGACAGTAACAGTGAATTCAGTAATTACAGTTTATGGTTAAAGTGAAATAAGTGAGAGCATTATTGTAAGAGATAAGGGGGAGGAATTGGTTATAATCGGTTATAAGGCTACCTGTAAAGTGGTAAAATGTTATTTAAAAATGGACTTATATTTTAACTGAAAATATCTACTGCAAACTCCAGGGCAATTATCAATACAAATTTTAAAAGAAGTGTCATTGATATTGTAAGACAGGAGAAAAAATGCAATCATAAAAAATGCTTAATTAAAACCAGCGAAGAAGGAAAAGATTTTTTAAAAAGCAGCAAGGAACAAATGCAATGAATAGAAAACAGTTACAAATAAAGTTGATATCAACCCAACTATAAGAAGTCACTTTATATGTGAAAGGTCTAAATACACCAATTTAAAAGCAGAACTGACAAAGTGGATAAAAAAAAAAGACTCAAGTATATGCTGTCCACAAGAAACCCACTTTAAATATAAAGACACAGATATATTAAATGTAAAGGGATGGAGAAAGGAATACCATGCTGACACTAATCAAAAGAAGTATTAATATTTATTAATGTAAATGAATACATTTTAATTTAAACCAAAGCAGATTTCAGAACACAGAAAATTATTGGAGAGTATTACATAATGATAAAGATTTTTAAATTCTCAAAGGATATCCTTAATGTTTATGGACCCAAAAACAAAATACTAAAAGATGTGAGACAAAAACTGATAGAACTGCAAGGAAAAATAGTTAAATACACTATTATAATTGGACACATCAACAAACCTACATCAGTAACTGGCAGTAAGGATATAGTCAAATTCAACAGCACCATTAGCCAATTAGACTTCATTGACGTGTACAGGATACTTCATCTGGTAAACAGCAGAATGAAGTTCACAGAAGTTTTACTCAGACCACATTCTGGACCACAAGACTTTAACACCTGAACAAGTTTTTTAAGTTGTAGCAATACAAATATGCTCTCAGATTCCAACAGGATTAAACCAGAAATCAATAAAAGATAGCTGAAAAATCCCAAATATTTGAGATTAAACAACACACTTCTAAAAAATGGGTTGCAGAAAATGTCTTAAGAGAAATTTTAAAATATTTTGGACTGAATGAAAATGGAAACATGACTCACCACAATTTGTGGGATGTAGTGAAAAAAGTATGTAGGGGCAAGTTGTAGCACTGAATCTTATTCATTTTTTTATTAAGGTATCACTGATACGCAATCTTACAAAGGTTTCACATGAGCAGAATTGTGGTTACAACATTCACTCATATTATCAACACCCCCCTCACACACCCCAGTGCAGTCACTGTTCATCAGCGTACTAAGATGCTATAGAGTCTTTACTTGTCTTCTTCACAGCACTGAATATTATTATCTAAAATGAATAATTTAAGTTTCCACTTTAGGAACTAGGAACTAAAAATATAAAACTAAAGCAAACAGAAGAAAAGAAATAATAAAAATTAGAGCAGAAATCAATGAAATTGAAAACAGGAAAACAGAAAATTATCAAAACTAAAAGTTGGTTCTTTAAAAGATCAATAAATTGATAGACCTCTAGCCAAGCTAATCAAGAAAACAGAGAAAAGACAACTTACTAATATCAGAATGAAAGAAACAAGTAATTATTATCAATTATTATCAGTAATTATACCACTACTGATTCAATGGACAATAAAAGGATAATAAAGGAAGTATTATCAACAACTCTACGCCCACAAATTTGGTAATTTAGATGAAATGGACAAAAGTTCCTTGAAAGACATTATCTACCAAGACTCACAGCAGGAGAAATAGATAATCTGAATGAATATGCTTCTACGTATTCAAGAAACGGAATCAATAACAACCTCTCAAAAAGAAAACACCAGACTCAGATGGTTTAATTGGTGAATCCTCTAAAACATTTAAAAAGAAATGACACAAGTTGATCTCTTCCAGAAAATATAAGCATACAATGGCTCCATAAGTCATTTTATGAGACCAGATTACCCTAGTACTAAAAACAGATAAAGGTATTACAAGGGAAAACCATAGACCAAATATCTCCCATGAACACATATGTAAGAAAAGTACAACAAAATATTAGCATATCAAATCTAACAACCAAGTGGGATTTATTCCAGGTACATGAAGCTGGCTCAACATTTGAAAATCAATATACTCCATTTCAATAGGCTAAAGAAGAAAAAAATCACGTATGATTGTAGCAGATGCAGAAAACCACTTGACGAAATCTAACACCCTCATTCATATTAAGACTCTCGGTAAACTAGGAATAGAGGGGAAACTTCCTCACCTAGACAAAGAACATCCACAAAAAAGCTACAGCTAACACACTTAATTGTGAGAAACTAGATGCTTTCCCACTAAGACTGAGAACAAGGCAAGGAAACCTCCTTTACCACTCTTACTCAACATCATAATAAAGTCCTAGAAGCTCAATGAGAGAAGAAAAGGAAATAAAAGGTATAGAGATTGGGAAGGAAGAATAAAACTGTTTTTGTTTGCAGCTGACAAGAATGTCTAGGCAGAAAATCCCAAAAAAAACTGACAAAACACACTCGGAATTAATAAGCAATTACAGCAGGCTGCGGGATACAAGGTTAATATGCAAAAGCAACAATTTCCCATATACTAGCAATGAGCAATTAGAATTTGAAATTAAAAACATGATGCCATTTACATCAGCACCAAGAAAAAGGAAATACTTAAGTATAAATCTAGCAAGATATACACCACTACAAAATTTTTTATGGTGAAAATTACCAAACTTTGATGATTATTTGCTATTGTTAAAATGTCAGTACTTTCCAAATTGATAAATTGTTATTACAGATTATAACATAATCCCAATCAAATGCCAAGCAAGTTACTGTATAGATATTAACAAACTGATTCTAAAGTTCATATGGAAAGGCAAAAGATCCAGAAGGGCAAACAATATCAAAAAGGAGAACAAAGCCAGAGAACTGACACAACCGAACTTGAAGACATAGTGCAAAGCTACAGAATTCAAGACAGCATGCTACTGCCATAAGAGAAGACAAATAGATCAATGGAACAGAAGAGTGGAAAAAGGAGTCTTTTCAACAAATGTGGTGAACAATTAGACAGTCACTTGCAAAAGTGAATCTAGACACAGACTTTACACCATTCACAAACATTAACTCAAAATGGATCATCAACCTAAATGTAAAACACAAAATAAAATGTCTAGGACATAGCATCAGAAAAAACATAGGTGACCTTGGGCCCAGTGTTAACTTTTTAAATATAAAACGAAGAGATCTGTGAAAAAAAAATGGGTAAGTTGGCTTAAAATTAAAAACTCTGCTCTGCAAAAGACAGTGTTAAGAGAATGAAGGCAGCCGCCACACACTGGGAGAAAATAATAGGAAAACATGTATCCAATAAAGGACTTGTATCTAAAATATTCAAAGATGTCTTAAAATTCAGCAATAAAAAAACAACCCAATTAAAAAATGGGTAAAAAATCTGAACAGATACTTACTTCACCAAAGAAGAACTACAAATGGCAAATAAGTATATGAAAAGATGCTTAAAATCATATGTCATTAGGGAACTACAAATTAAAATAATGATGATACCACTACACACTCATTTTTACAATGGTTAAAAAATCCAAAGAACTGGCATACCAACTGCCAATGAGAATGTGGAGCAATAGCAACTCTTATTCATTGCTGGTGGGCATATAAGTGGTATAGCTACTTTGGAAGACGTTAATTTGACAGTTTCTTACAAAGCTAAAAATAGTCTTACCATATGATTCAGCAATCATTCTCTTAGGCATTTACCCAAATGAGCTGGAAACTTATGTCCATTCAAAAAACCTGTACATGAATGTTTGTGGCAGCTCTATTCTAGCTGTCAAAAACCAGAAATAACCAAAATGTCCCTCAATGAGTGGATAAACAAAATGTGATACATCCATACAATGGAATACTATTCAGTAATAAAAAGAAATGATCAATCAAGCCATGAAAAGAGAGGGATCTTAAACACATATTGTTAAGTTTTAAAGAAGCCAGTCTGAAAAGGCTACATAGATGCTTTGTGGTTCAAATTATGGATCCTCTGCAAAAGGTAAAATTATGGACAGTAACAGAAGTTGCCAGGAGTTTGGCAATGGAGGGTAAAGATGGGAGGGATGAATAAACAGGTGCACCAAGGACAATGAAACTATTCTGCACGACACTGTGACAGTGGATACATGCCATTACGTATTTGCCAAAACTCATGCAACTATACAACACAGAGTGAATCTTAATGTAATCTATGGACATTAGTTAATAATAATGTATCAATATTGGTTCACCAATTTTAAATGTACCATACTAAGGCATGACTTTCACAAGGGAAACTGTGGGGGATGGAGAGGCACATGGGAACTATACTATCTACTTGATTTTTTTCTGTAAATCTAAAACTGCTCTAAAAAGCAAAGTCTATTAATTAGGGGGAAAAATCACCATAAACAAATATAAAGAGCAAACAAGTTAGGATAAACATTCCAGTATATTTAATGAAGGATTATATTCTTAATATGCTGTATGCTTAAAAACACTGAGAGGAAAAAAAAGAAAAAGGTTCACACAAAGAAACCTATTTGCAAGTATCTACTGTGCAAACTTGATAGCTAGAGGAAGAGATGATCCTGCAACTGAGAAGCACCAGGCCCTGCAAGAGTCCCTAAAGCCTTAAAAACAAAACAAACCTATGTGGTCATTATAAATACTGGTATAAAAGTACTATTTAATAAAATGTAAAGACATAAGACAATGGGGAGGTTAGTGTTATAAAACAGGGTGTACATTTGTTGGAAATGTAGTAATGTTTTCCAAAAGGATAAATATGGAGGGTAGATTGGCACTTTCAAGTGAAAAATGTTAATTTTTAGCAGTTTCAAAAAGACTGGTGAGGTGGACAATTCTGTCCTATAAGACTGGAGTTAGCTTTCAATTTATAAGCTAATCGATTAAACCAATGACTTAGTTGAAACTCAAAAGCAATTTTGTGAACATAATTTCCTAATACAAATGTTTACATTTCAGAAATAAATAAATTTCAAAGTATATTAAATGTTAGCTGTTCAGTAAGCATTTATCCAATGGGCATAATGGTTATCTATAAAATTCTTTACTTGATGTTTAATTTTAAAATGTCAAATTTTGAATAGTTTCTTCATGTTACTCCAGCTACAAGAGGGATCTTTTTGTCTCACAAGACTTGAAAATTACTTAATACCTTTGGAATAAAATGTTTTATTTCTGCCAAATGGCAGAATGGCATGAATGTAATGAAAAAAGGCTCTTAAGAGCACCAAAAGATAATTATTGCTGCAAGATACACTGGTGTATGTTTATCTACCTATTTCTATTACAGAAACTCGGGGCATTGAATCTATAACTCATAGCTATCAATTTTAAACATTTTAAAAAGATAAGATCATACATCCATTTCTTCTTCATGTGGAAGAAAAAATGGACAACTACTTCCAATCATTAAGTGAACTGCTGATACATATACCCAACTGGTGATTATATGGCTGTGCTAGAAAATTAAACCAAAAACATTTCATCAGAACTTGCAGATGCTCCTGTGAAAATATTTCAGTTGAGTTTTCTAAAGATGCATTATTACAGGGTTAAAAGAAAAAAGCAACCACTAACCTAAAGGTTTAAGAACTGATTTAAAAGTAAACAAAAGAAAAACAACTGTCTAGAAAGCTCAGGTTCTAAAAGATAATGAACACCTCAGAAATTATAAGACCAGAGTATAAACAGATGAAATTTCACTTGGCCACTGTGCTAGTCATGTTTTATTTTCTGTATTTTATATGATGTTTGGACATCTTAAAAAGCTTGCTGGCTAGGCAGCAAGGCTAGCCATTTCTGAGAGACAGCAAAGGACTTGCTCCAACCATGCCTTTCAGATACAAATCAACCAATTCTGAGTCTACAGCCCCAGCCATCTCCTTAGCTAATTTTCACACACATACAAGCTAGAATTCCCCCTACTCTAAGTCACCCCAGGGTCAGGTACCAGACAACTAGAGACCAAAGCCCACTGGAATTGTTCAAACTCGACAATCCTAAACTGTTTACCCCTCCCTGACTTGTCTTTCCCAAGGAAACCCCAATGAAGACTCTGGCCTAGGCCTTTCCCCACTGCTGTCTTCTGCCAACTGACCAAAACCTGGTGCTTTCCCCTGTGATCCTGATTGGCATGCGTGACCCACTCCTCTGGGGCCTGAGTATAACAAATGTCCTTCCAAGCGTCCCTGTTCCCTTCTGTGGCCACAACAACTTTACCATATCCAAACATGTACATTCTTGGAACAGCCACTATTAATAAACAAGAAGAAATTCAAGAATAGGCACATCCAAAATATTACAAATTAAGTACTAATCACTAATTATCTGAGCCAAGAGAATTGAAGAAATTTATCAAGAAGTAACAGAAAACAGAAGTCCTTCTCAGAATTATTCTTCAAACCTAAAGCATTAATTTTGACTTGTCTGTGACACAAAATTTTGTTCCAAATGTAATTCTATGCTGACAGCAAAGTAGCTACCTCCTTTTTCAGTAAACTCTCCTTCTCCACTCTGTTAATTCTCTCTATGTTGCCACCCCTCCACACCTCTTCCCAAAGCAGGATAATGGAAAACAAAAAGTAACAGGCTCTACTTCTTGCCTCTGGAAAATCCACAAGAATATGCATCAACCCTCCAGCTAAATATTTCTCCCATTACCTCTCAAACAGCTATATAAATACACAATACCTTAAATTAAGCGCCTTTGGCCTTCAGCTATCCATTTAGCCTGTCTTTTTTTTTTAATTTAATTTTTTATTAAGGTATGATTGATATACACTCTTATGAAGGTTTCACAAGAAAAACAATGTGGTTACTACATTTACCCATATTATCAAGTCCCCACCCATACCTCAATGCAGTCACTGTCCATCAGTGCAGCAAGATGCCACAGAGTCACTGTGTGCCTTCTCTGTGCTACACTGTTCTTCCCGTGATCCCCCACACCATGTGTACTAAACATAATACCCCTCAATCCCCTTCTTCCTCCCACAACCTCCCCTTTGGTAACAACTAGTCCCTTCTTGGAGTCTCTGAGTCTGCTGCCATTTTGTTCCTTCAGTTTTGCTTCATTGTTATACTCCACAAATGAGGGAAATCATTTGGCATTTGTCTTTCTCCACCTGCATTTAGCCTGTCTTTTAAGTAATAATTAAATAAAACTCTAAGATCAACAAAAGCAGAATACTAGTAGTTTTGACAGTTCCTCTAATAGCTCTTCGTCAAAGAATCTCATCTGTAGTTCATCACAACACAGAAGCACAACTTGGTGTCCTGACTTTTTAAAGGGACTTGTTACAGTGTTAAATGTAGGGTGAAGAAAATAATCTATCACATTATATGCATAAAACACATCCTACTTTTCACCTCAATGGCACTAAGTTACTTATGACTCTTAATGAGCTGAAATTATCATTGATAAAATTTATATTATACTCCACATTTAAAATCCTCTTATTCTCCAGCATGGCCCTACAAAATTGATGAACAAAAACATCAACTCCAAATTATGCACGTAAGTTAGTAAGAAACTGCTTCACTTTTATAAGCTTTACATGTACTATCCATCATACCAAGTGAGGTGTACCTATAAAAAGTATGGAGACTGGGGCGGGGGGTGTATTTTATTCTCTGGTCTTTCAGCAATAACATTTTTCTTCAGAAGTGTCAGAACTTAACTTCACATTGGGTCTTTAAGACTTTTTCATAGGAAGTCTCCAATTATTAGTATAAATAAGTGGGAAAGTAGTATTTTTATTTGCATCATATATGAATTAAAGGGAAAAAAATTATATCAGAAATGAAAACAAACTGAATGGAACACAAGCATGAAGAGACCCCCTACAGGAAAAGAAGGAACAAAATGGAATAAATTTTTTTTAAATAAACAAAGAAAAGAAAAACATTTTGTAAGCAAATGATACAGAAAAGATCCAACACACACTCATAATTGGGAGTCCCCATAAAAGAAACCTATGTAATGGAACAGGGCAAAAATACTGAAAATTTTCAAACAAGAAAACTTTTCTAAAATAAAAGATTTGACCCTATTATTTAAGGCCATATATGAAGGTTAACACAACATATATTCTAGTCCTGGCTCTTTAAAGAAAAGTCTTTTAGATATCCAAGCAAAAGACCAAGTTTCTTATGAAGAAAAAAATGACATAAGACATTGACAATGATACTTCATATTAAAGTCCATAGAGCTCAAAAGAAAATACAAACCAGGGATTTTATTTCCAATCAAACCTTCAAATAAAATGGGTGTAAGGGGTGTAACAGTCATAAACAAGTAGTTATGAACCAGAAAGGACTTAAATATTATTCATACTAGCAATTCCTGAGCTCTCTAATAAAGAATGAGATTCAGACAACCAAAAACCCTAAGAGAATCTTTACCATATAAGGTGTGGTGGTGAGTGTTAAATGTAACGGAACTTAAAACTAATGCTACATGACGAGGTAACAGTAGAGTATGCAAATGTAGTGTCCTTTTACAACATAGAAATAATTAACAAAGTGGAGAAGGAAGAGTTTACTGAAAAAGAATGAACTACTGGTACACTGGTGACCTAGATGGATCTCAAATGCATCATGTAAAGTGAAGAAAAACCACACCCAGAAGATTACATTTATACCATATTTCCACTTACATGGCACTGTGGCTTCAAAAGGAAAACTATACAATAGGAAACAGATCAGTGGTTGCCAGGAATCAAGGGTGGGAGGAGGATTTGATTTTTTAAAAGGGCATCATGAAGGAATTTGGGGAGGTGAGGGGACTGTTCTGTATCTTGATTGTGGTAGTTACATGCATTTGTCAAAACTAACAGAATTATTCACCCCCTACCAAACAAGTAATTTTACTGCATGTAAATCAGTAATAAATTTTTAAATGCTGAAAGAACAGATACCAGGAAAGAAGGAAGAAAAGGTGAAGAGGTTACTAGCTAATTCCATTATCACTTACAACAGAGTACCTTGTAAGGAGGGGACTACATGTACTCGTATAAAAATAATTTTCTATATGTAAAAATTTATTAACCTTTCCCCCCAAAAGAGCAAAGAAAATAGACACCACTAAAAAAACAAAATTCAGAAGGGACAAAACGTTTAGTTTCCTTTCACTCCTGTCTCCAGCTAACCACTTCCCCTATCTAGAAGCAACGAGTGTCACCAGTTACTTGTGATAACTGTTCAGTTTTCTATGGCATATTTGCTTCTATTTTGTAAAGGAAATAATGGAAAGATAAACCAAGAACTAGTCAAAATGGTTACTTGTGAGGGCAGGTGGGAAGAAGACATGGATGAAGTGAGCCTTTAGTAAAGTATCTACTTGTACAGTTTTTATTTTGGAACAATGTGTTTCAATGTTTTGCATAATTAAAGAAAACAAAAATCAAAAAGAAAAAAAACAATCCCTAAAAAGGGAATAAAAATTTTAAGAAGTTAAACTAGTAATATGACAAGTTGGTGGGAAAAACACAAAGAAATTACTTCAAGTGACTTACAAGTACAGAATGTTGAATATCTACCCTAGTGGGGTATATTGTAAAGACAAAAAAAAACTTTGATAAAATCATACAATCAATATTTTGTTTAGTAAAAATATCGTTATTGTTATCCGGCCCGGCGGCCGGCGCCGGCCATCACTCCACTCCCGCTCCCCGCTCCCGGCGCCGCAGCCGCTTTCCAGCGCCAACACCTCACCTCGCCCCCGCCACCATCTTCCCCGAGGCACAGCCTATAACATTCTTATTAGTAGAAAACTGTGTAATATTTAAGGCGGCCACGAAAATAATAGATTAAACAACTAAATAAATGAATAAAAAGGTAAATGGATAATCGCCAAATTGATTAACCTGAAAGAAGTGAAGAAAGGAAAGGAGACAAAAACAGAGAGGACACAAAATAGCCTAGGCAAAAATAAGCACAAGTATATTAATAATTAAATTAAGTGCAAACAGATTAAGTACACCAATTAAAAAATTGCTAAATGGAAAAAAAAAAGAAAACCCAACTACATGCTGCTTAAAAGAGGCATACCTTAAATATAAAGACACAGTAAGGTTGAAAATAGAATGGAAAGAATGTCATGCAAACAGTGATCAAAAGAAAGAACATTACTAGAGATAAAGGGGACATTTGACAATAATGAGTCGTCATATCCACAAGAAAAATATAAATACCTGTCTACACTGACTGAAGTAAAAGGAGAAATAGACACATCTATAATCACAGTGGAACATTTTAATATTCTCTCTAGGGAAACAAGAAATAGCAAACAAAAACTCGGTGAAGAAAGTAGATGATCTCAACAAACCAAACAGCAACTTTGACCTAATTTACAGATACAGATTATTTACTACACACCATGACTTCATAAAATACATCTTTTCAAGTGCCCTAGAAGGCTTAAATTGATCGTATATTGTGGCATGAAGCAAGTCTTAACTTTAGAAAGACTGAAATCATTGAGACTATGTTCTCTGGCCACAGTGGAATTAAGCTAGAAATAAAAAACAAAAAAAAGAAACAGTAAAACCCCAAAATGCCTGAAATTAAGCACTAGTCTTCTAAATAGCCCATGAGTCAAAGAAGAATCACAATGGAAATTAGAAAATATTTTGAACTCATTGATAATGGAAATAAAATGAATTAAAACTTTTGGAATGCAATTAAAGCTGTGCTTAGAGGAAATGTACAGCTAAAAACACATAGAGGGTCCCACAGACGCAGTGACCTAGAGCCCATCTCAAAAATGGAGGGACAACAGAAAATTAAGTCCAAAGAGAGTAGAAGGAAAGAATAAAGAACTTAATGACCTAGAAAATGGGTACAAAAGAGAAAGTTGACAGTCATAAGTTAGTTCTTTTAAAAGAACAACATAATTGATAAACTAGCAAGACTGATGAAGAAAGAGCATTATTTCTCAATATCAAGAATAAAAATCAGGACACTGCTACAATCCTACAAATGTTAAAAGGATAGTAAAATAATATTTTAAACATTAAACCACTACATCTGAAAATTTAGATGAAAACTGTCTAATTCCTAGGGACAAAAATCAAGGTACCAAGAGTAACACAAGAAGAAGTAGACAATCTAAATAGTCATATCTATGAATGAAATTAAGTGTCATTAAAAACTTTCCCACATACATCTCCCATGCAGAATTCCAAATAAATAATGTAGACACTCTGCCCACAAAGAGGTGAAGCATAACTCCCCACTTCTTAAGTATGGCTGCATATAATGACTTCCATCCAAAGAGTACAGTATGGAAAAGTGGAAAAAAGAGTAACATTATAGTGAAGAATCCTGATAAACACCACCTCTGCCAGGTGATCAAGGCTCACATCCATGTGCATGTTGATACTATATATCCTTGGCATGATGTGATGAGAATGGCACTTTACCTCTATGCTCTTCCTCCTCAAAACCCATACCACGGTCTAACTATGAGAAAAACATCAGACAAATCCCAATTGAGGAACATTCTACAAAATTCCTGACCAGTGCCCCACAAAACTGCTATGGTCATTAAAAACAAGAAAGTCTGATAAACTGTCACAGACTAGAGAAGCCTAAAAAGACATGACTGCTAAATGCAGTGTGGTACCTGGCTGGGATCCTGGCACAGAAATAGGACATTAGGGAAAACGAAGGAAGTATTAAAAAAGCATGGGCCACACATCTCTGTTTACCAATGTATAAGAAAAGGAAACCCTTACCTACTTTAATGTAAAGTTAGTAAATTATATCTAAATTTTTAAAAAATCAAGCAAAAAAATATATTGTTATTTTAATTTAGAAATGTACAGTTATATTTTAGGACAAGGCAAATGAAAAATTATGCCAATAACATTACAAACAAAGAGTAAGAAAAAAGAGACACAAGTGTAAAATTAGAGAATCTAAGCAAAACTAATTTGGAAACTGCAACTTACTCTGAAATGCATTAAAAAATAAGACAGGAGAATGGATGGACACAATTGTCATACAGCAAAACCTCAACTCTAAACTCTAGGTGGTAGGTACATGGTGCTCACTGTATTAATTCTTGTCTATGTGTGAAAGAGCTGGGGAAGAAAACTGCTTAACTTTCTGTAATGTTTAAATCACAAGAAGAGAAACACTGGGATGAAGCTCAATTCTTAACCAGCCTATGCTTCTATCTAAAAACAATTACTACTCTGTAATCATTTGAAACATTTCAAACACTCCAGGAAAGCCTGCCCACACTGCCAAATCATTCAGTTAAGTAAAAAAGTCTGGGACCAAAAGGCCATTTCTCCTTACTCTGGAAATGATTCCAGCAGCAGGCGAACAGCAAACACTAATATATCTGAAATAAACATAAATAGACTGGTTATAGACTGTTGTTCTGGTTCTGAAAAACTGAAAAATGATTTCAGGCAATATACTCATTATGACAAAGCTATACAACTTTACAGATATGTTGTAAGATTAGGGATACCTTCAAGACATAAAATTGGGATTTTTCTCTCTGAACTTTAAGTGAAATCTATATTAAGGTGAAAGTATAAGTAGTGGTTTGCAGGAGAATAATGTATTTTTTAAATTTCCTTTGTGATTTAAAGACACCTTAAATTAAACCAATTCTTCTCCTTAATGTTAAAATTTGTCTGAATAGAGGAAGGAAAGGCTGGGAGAATATACCAAAAAGGTCAACTGTATTTCACTATGGGTGGTAGGATTACAGATAGTGGTGGGATTACAGATACTTTTTAAAAATAGTCATGCCTCTTTTTTTCTATTCCACAGGACTTGTTAGTTTGACTTCCCCTTTTGCATTATGAATGCATAAACCTTAAAGAACTCAACCAACTCAACAGCAAAAACCCAAATAATTTGATTTAAAAAAATGGGCAGAACTGAATAGACATTTTTCCAAAGAAGACATACAGATGTCCAACAGACAAATGAAATGAAAAGATGCTCTAGATCACTAATCATCAGGAAAATGCCAATCAAAACTACAATGAGGTATCACCTCACACCAGTCATAATGGTTAGTATAAAAAAGACAAGAATAACAAGAGTTGGTGAAGACACAGAGAGAAGGGAACCCTTGCATGCTGTGTTGTTGGTGGGAATGTACAATGGTACAGTCAATATAGAAAATATTATAGAGGTTCCACAAGAAATTAAAATACAATTGTCATATGACCCAGTAATTCTACTTCTGGGTATTTATCCAAAGCAAACAAAAACACTAATGTGAGAAGATATCTGCACCCCTATGTTTATTGCAGTATTATTTACAAGAGCCAAGATATGGAAACAACCTAAGAGTCCATCAATAGATTAATGGAAAAGAAAATGTGGTACATATACACAATGGACTATTACTTGGTCATAAAAAAGAATGAAACCTTGCCATTCACAATGTGGATGGGCCTAGAGGGCATTATGCTGGGTGAAGTTAAGTCACACAGAGAAAGACAAATACTAAAATAGAGAACAAAATGATGGTTGACATAGAAGGGGATGGAGAAATGGGCAAAAACAGGCAATAAAGAGACACAACCTTTCCATTCTAAAATAAGTAAGTCATAGGGATGAAAGTACAGCATACAGAATACTGCCAATAATATTTTAATGACTTTGTATGATGACAGATGGTAACTACACTTTTTGTGGTGAAGATTTTGTAAAGCATATAATTGAAGGAAATAAAGAATGTATTGCCTTATAACAGGAGAAAAAAGTTCTTAAAAAGTCCACATGTATTTGATAAAATAACTGATGGAGTAAGAAGTAAGGTTGACTTGGGATTTCAACTTCACTGAAGATAACTAACCCAGGAATAATTTTTAAAATGTGATAGTAGTAATAAATCTCTAGGTTACTTTCCCCTTTCACTGGGTACTTTGTTAAGCCACTTTCCTCACCACCAAAAATGCAGCTGCCACCACTTTTGGTGGTTTCCAATCACAGGTAAAGAGGTATACAAAATCCAACACTCACTTTGTTCATTCTATAAATGCCAAGTACCTATACTCTGTACAAGACACAGGACTAGGGATAAACAGAAGAAAAGATGTTATCCCTACCCACTTCCTCTCGGTGACCATATTTATCAAAAACCTACACTGTACATATACGTTCAAGATAGACTAGTGAACAAAACAGACCAAAAATCTCGCCTACTTTTCTTCTTGTAAGCTGTCTTTCATTGATACATCCAACCTAGCCAACTCCACTTTGGAAATCCCACCACATGTCTTCTTAGACCTCACTACAGACAGAACATATAAATCTCTCCATTTTGTCTATCAGTTCCTTACTGTCTTCATTTCTTTCTTACCCAGGCTGAACTAAAGCTGTCCATTTAAAAGCTCCCTCACCAGTAACCTCAACTACAGCAACCATTCCTCCAGTCTTACCTAACCTATGATTTCCTACCCTGCATCAACCATACAATTCAACTTTCCTCCCTGACAAGCTGAGTAGAGAAAAAACAGTATTATGCATGTAAACTGCTGGCACGACAAATTCATGGTTTTAAATCTCAGAGCTCCTCGACACTTTCACTTCCCTGATCAATGAATATTTACTAAGTAACTATCTACATGTGAGACAGCATAGATTAAACTGTGAAAAAGACAAAAGTCTGAGCTCTTGTGGAGCTAACACTCTAATAACAAAAGTGACACATCTTAAGTAATTATGAATATGACAAAAAGCTATGAAGAGGAAGTAGAGGTGCTATGACAACAGATAAAAGAGTCTAACCCAGTTTGGAGGCAAAAAGCCTGTCAAAACAGGCTCTCTGAAGTACAGAAAATTATGTTCTGATCAATTCCATATTCTATCCCACATTCCTAATTTCTATTTAAATCCCCAACTCCACCACCTCAGCAAAGGAATTTGCTTTCTCAGTCTTTCCTTGGACCCACTAGTAATTCCCACTCATCAACTTACACATATATCCAAGTCCCTCCCACCCAACTGGAAGTTGGACTCATCTTCCTGGAGAGTAATCTGCCCACTGTATCACAAGTCTTAAAAATGTGTATACCCTTTCTTCTGATCCAATAATCCTACTTCAAGAAATCTTTCCTAAGGAAATAGAGACAGATTTTATACATAAAAAGTATTTACAGAAAGGCAATAGGAGAATAGCCATGGATGTGCCTTGTTATATGTACCCAGGACAAAAAAACAAAAAGAAAAATGATTCTTAGGGCTTTTAATCTTATAGAAAAATACTTATAACTATGTAAGAAATACACAAAAATAAATACTATAACTAAGTCAATTATAAACAGGATGTAAAAATCTGTAAGAGAAGTGTAATTAAAATTTTTTAAGAATGTACCTATGCGTTTTTAAAGTATATGTATTTTAAAAGTATATATACTTTAAAAACTGGAAGGGAACAGCTAGCTGAATTATTAACAGTGATTATATAAGGTCATAATTTTTCTTCCTTGTATTTCTCTGTACTCTTTGAATTTTTCAACTGATAGTGTAATATTTAGCTGAATAGATAAGAATTAACATTTTGCTTAAGAGCTACACAGCTAGGCAATCCTCTGGATCCATTATCTCCCTTCCTTATACCCAACTCTGATGCACTACACTGGATTCCATGCTAACTTTAAGGAAACTAACAAGGATTAACAACCTCCTAAACGACAAACCAATGCACATTTCAGTTCTCCTTTCAATTTATTTCCTTGGCTTCCAACACACAACATTCTCTAGAATCTTTCCTACTAACTCTTTGGCCATTCCTTCTCAAAAGCTTTAAGCTAGAGTCTCTTCTCCTATATATACCCTATAAATTCGGTGTGTCAAGTGTCCATCCTAAGCCCTCTTCCCTTTTACATGACCTACTTAGATGATCAGATCAAACCCTGTGGCTTCAACGATTTACATTATGAAGACCCCAAAACCTGCCCTCTCTCCAAAAATCCCTCTTACTTTTAGTCAAAGCCCTACCATTAATTACTCATCTGAATGTCCCACAACAGTTCAGTGTTCTGGTCATCTGCAACTTCAAAGCTCCTTCCCTCCAGTATTTTTTATCTTGTTCAGTCACAGCAACATCTATCTTATCAACTGTCGAAGGCAGAAACCTGGAAGTCATTCATCTCACAGCTGCTCTCACCATCCTAGCCCAAGTTTTTTTTTGCTCTCATAAATAACTGGTAAATCTGTCTACTTTCTCACTAATTCTAAGACACAGATAATTGAAAATTGTAATAGCCCCACTGGCCCTCTTGATGTCAGTTTCTATTTTCCATATTATTATCAGAGTAATCTCTCTAAAATGCAAATTCAATCATTACCATTCCCTTGCTTTTAAACTAGCACCTAAAAGATAAAAGGTAACACCCATCAGCATTAGGTGTCCCTTCATGGTCATCTTTTAGACACATTCTACCTACAAAACTGCTTTTTTTTTTTGCTCCAGCAGCAATAGCCATCAGGTATGCGTGCCAGATTTTAAATGGTTTAATCTAAATGCTTTAAATGGTTAATCTAATCCTATGAGGTTGGTACTATTATTTCCATTTCACAGATGAGAAAAAAAAAGTTTGTTGAACAAGTACAAGAACTATTAAGTGGCAGAACCAATATTCTAATCTCCCTATTTCCAATCCCCTAGTATTCCACTATATTTTGTGCAAAAGTAACTCATCAGCTTCTCAAACAGCTTCATCTTTGAAAATTCTGCTCATAGACTGCCTCTGAAGGAGGTCCTAGGAAATTAGTCTAAGGAGGAAAAAGGAGTAGCAGGTCAGGGGAAGTGAGAGAGACTTATGTCTAACTAAGTCTTCCCCTTCCATAACTGCATGCAAACTTTCCGGAGGTGTCCCTGCCTGCCACATCATCTTCCAGTAGTTTGTCACTTCCTCCACCCATACTTCTTCTCTACTTTGTTGATAAGTCTATTATTATATATTTTTATACTATTTTTAGTTATTGATATGTTCATTTCCCTTTTTACCTGAAAAATTCCAGAGGGTGGGGACCCTGTCTCAGCCAATCCATCCTTGAAAATCCTAGGCTCCTGGCACAGTATCTGGCACTAAATAGGCGGCCAACAAATTAAACCATCTCCTCTGCTATTTTGTTTTTTTAATCTCTTTCACAATCTATCCCTAGGCAAGAACATCATAACCTAACTCCTATCTCTAGCCATCTTTCACAATGTCATCATGTACCGCATCCCCTTCCAACCCAAGACTGTCTTTCTAAATCTGATATTATCACTATCCTGCCCAAAAAGACTGAAGGCTCCCTACTACCTATAGAATATTCCACCTTAGAACTACATTAAGGGACTCCAATGTTGGATTCCATTTTTCTGTACACTCTTCACTATAATCTTGCAAATCTCCAACAATACGGAGCCATTATCTCAGCCAAAGATGCCATCCAGTTCCACTCCTCCCATAAGACTAGTCCTGCCATTTATCACAGCCCATATTTTTCCCCAACAAAGGCTCTCAAAATCTTACTCACTTTATTTATAGGCCTATCAAACACTACTTTTTATCAATCTGTTTCCTTTGAGTTAGAATCATTCTCTCCTCAGTTCTCTCATACACTCTCCTGTTCTGAAAGCACTCGACACACAATGTCTTAATCTAGAGTCATCTGCATATGTCTGCTCCCTGCCCTGCCTCACTGTACCCTCCAAATACTCTATTCAACATTCTTTGAGGGTCAGGACCCACATTCAGTTCCATTAGTATATTTACTGAGTTTCTACTAAGTGTCAGGTCCTTTCTTAGGGACTATGGCTAAGACAGAAATGAATAAAGTAATTTATTTGTCCTCAGTCAGCTGCTGAGGTGCTGACAATGCCTGACACATATGTGCTCAGTATATCTGTTAACTTAAAATGTTGCTTACTTCATGTCTTTGGTTACATTTTCCATCTGTATTTCCTTTTGCTGCTTATCACCAACTGAAACTAGAAGGAAAGAACTTTTAAAAGTCTTTTAAAGCTGAAGTGGGAAGAAAGGCCTTTCTTTTCCACTCCAAGAAGTAATCCAGAAAGTGAGCAAGCATAAAAGGAACATTCTGAAGACTGCACTTTATTATCAGCAGAATTTAGGAATAGAACAGAGGCACTGGATTACTTGCTGGTTTCTCCTGAATTGCTGGCACAGTGGCATCAATATTTTGTTTGAAGAGCTAAACATACCACTCATACTAAATTATAATTCTAAAACTTTTCAAATAAAAAATTTATTACCTCTCACATTTAAAATGAAATAGATCTCCACTGCTTCTATTAGTATGCATAATTTAAAACTTGAAATTCCTGAACTGAAAGTACATTCATGAGACAGAGGCTGCTTTTAGAAATTCAGCTAGTCAGTCAACAATCATTAACAAAAACACAAATATATACCCTTTAAATGTGTCTCCTAAGGAAAGGTATGCAGATAAGATGATTTAATTCTTTTGATACAAGATCACTTAGAAATTTATCATAAAATTCAGGCAGTTTATTTTGTCCTAATAAATTGAACTTATTCTGAACATACACAAAAAAATTATGTTTAAATGAAAATTCAAGGCAGAAAAAAAATATTTCCATTATTACATTATTTCTTTCACTTAACAAAGAAGTTCCTTCAAGTTCTTATTTCTCAGGCAATAAAGATACACAACTAACAGTCATCATGGTAATAGTCCTAATTTTCCAAGGCCGACCTAGAAATAATGCACATCATGCCAAAATTCTTATCATTTCATGACAAAATTTGCTGCAATGACAATTTCTCCAAGTATTTATTTACCTGTCCTAATCTTGGATAGACATACTGCTTAAAAGAAAATTCAGTTTTAATCTCAGTATAATAAACTCTCAGATGAGCACTTATCACTGAAAATGAGAGGTGACTAACAGTGCTCTTTCTGAATCATTCTTTAAGAAGCTTTTAGGATTTAGGAAGGAATTTTTTATTTCTTGAATACATCTCCAGAAAGACATTATTTGGCCAAAATTAAGAACAAGATTTGCTTTTCTTCCATAAATTAATTGTTGTTCCTTTCCAAAAGCATTGGGTAAACTTCAGAAAGTTAACCAGAAAAATAAACAGAATCTGACCAAAGAAATACCACAGCTTTCTCCAAGAATATAGAAGAGGTAGGTACTGTTACTCATCCATCATTTATTCATTCATATGAACATCTATAAATTAAGTACTGGAGTTACAGAAATGTAGTCCCTTATCCTTGAATCTGCAGTTATATGCTAGCAGTAAGCAGACGACTGAAGTAGCATAGATATAATTACAGGCTGCCCAAAACACATAGGGAGCACAGAAAAGCACAATCCTATTTAGAGGAGGAGAAAGTGCCACAAAGAAAGTACCTTTAAACCAGAACTGTGGAGTAATTAGTTAAGCTAACAAATGGGGAAAAGGGACAAGAAAGGTAAATGTAAGAAGAAAGGAAGGGCTGCACATAGAACTAAAAATATGAGCCAGCGGATACAGTCCAAGAACTACAAACAGTACCTCATGGGGCTATGTAACTGCCATCTACCCAACGTATTTTCTACAGATGTCAATTCTGATTAGAAATTAAGTCCTTAGGAGTATTTTTTAATCTAAAAAGTTTGTTCCATCCCTCTCTTTTTTCGAGTCACTTTATGTTGATTCAACTCTGTTTAGCATCCTGCTTTCCATTTTCTGCGGCTTATTTCTCCAAGGCTAAGGTTGCAGCAAAGTAGAAATGGACATTAACTGGATGCCAGTTAGAGCTCCCATTGCTCAAAAAAGAGATGAAGTATAAAAGCCTTGAATTTAATTGGAGTAAATGACAAAATGAGAACAGCCCTAAGAAACATCTATTTAGCTATCAATTCAGTACTTTCAAGTGTATCTTGAAAGTCATTTCTTAATCACTTCCACAGCAAATGATTAAAATCAAAATAAAGGAATTATTTTGTTTTAAAATAAAAAGCAGGTAAGAATTAAGAATTCTTCAACATCATCAGTCATCATGGAAATACAAATTTGAGCCACAGAAAGAAATCACTAGAGGACTGGATTAAAGATGGCGGCGTGAGAGGAGAGACAGAGGCTTCCTCCTAAAACTGGATACAATTACAAAATTTAATTGGCGCAACTAATCGAGAGAGCAACAGGAAAGAGGACAGCGTCAGACTACACACACCTGGAGAAAAGAGCAGACCTCACCGAACGGGGTAACGCACCAGAGCTGTGGCTCCCCGGACCCGAGCCCCCCCCCCTACCCCAGCTCACCGGCGGGAAGAAGAGAAACGGAGCAGGGAGGGAGTGGAAGCCTTAGACTGCTGAATACCTAGCTCCGGAGATCTGCGCTGGGAGCACAAACCTACATTTCATGGTGCTTTCATGAGACTCGCATGACTACCGGCTTGGAAAGTTAATATAGGCAGAGTTCCTGGGGAGATGGGGATTCCGGCCGCTTGTGGAAAGCAGGGATCCATATCTGGCTGCTCTGGGACAAAAACTTATACCTGTGTGCCTGGCCCACTGGCTCAGGCAGTGGAGACAGGCACAGCAGTGGGGAGGCGGGGAACAGCTCTTTCCTCCCCCCAGGCACCAGTACCGCTCCCCTGCGACCCCCAACATTGCTTCAGGGGCTGAGCAGCTCCAGAGACCACAGCTTCTGGACACTAGAGGGCGCCATATACAAACATGAACCACCAAACGAACCTTGTCCAGAGTAAAATTATTAATACAACTCCCACTAAGATTTAAATGATATGGACCTCGTGACTCTTCCTGAAAGGGAGTTCAAAATAAAAATCATGAACATGCTAATGGAGGTACAGAAAGACATCCAAGAACTCAGGAATGAATTCAGGTCAGAGACCCAATCATTGAAGAGCATGATGGAGGGTATTAAAAGCCGGTTGGATACAGTGCAGGAGACAATAAATGAAACAGAAACTAGAGAAGAGGAATACAAAGAAGCTGAGGCATACAGAGAAAAAAGGATCTCTAAGAATGAAAGAATATTGAGAGAACTGTGTGACCAATCCAAGCGGAACAATATTTGCATTATAGGGATACCAGAAGAAGAGAGAGAGAGAGAAAGGGATAGAAAGTGTCTTTGAGGAGGTAGTTGCTGAAAACTTCCCCAATCTGGGGAAGGAGATAGTCTCTCAGGCCATGGAGATCCATAGATCCCCCTACACAAGGGACCCAAGGAAGACAACATCAAGACACAGAGTAATTAAAATGGGAAAGATCAAGGATAAGGACAGACTGCTAAAAGCAGCCAGAGAGAGAAATAAGATCACATACAAAGGAAAGCCCATCAGGCTAACATCAGACTTCTCAGCAGAAACCTTACAGGCCAGAAGGGAGTGGCATGATGTATTTAATGCCATGAAGCAGAAGGACCTGGAACAAAGATTACTTTATCCGGCAAGATTATCATTTAAATTTGGAGGGATTAAACAATTTCCAGATAAGCAAAAACTGAGAGAATTTACCTCCCACAAACCATCTCTACAGTCTATTTTGGAGGGACTGCTATAGATGGAAGTGCTCCTAAGGTTGAATAGCTGTCACCAGAGGTAATAAAACCACAGTAAACAAAGTAGAACAGCTAATTAGGAAGCAAATGCAAAATTAAATTAACTATCCTCAAAGTCAATCAAGGGATAGACAAAAAGTACAGGATCTGATACCTCATATACAAAGAATGAAGGAGTAAGAAAAAGGAGGAGAAATAGAAAAGAACCTTTAGATTGTGTTTGTAACAGCATACTGAGTTAAGTTAGACTCTTAGATAGTAAGGAAAGTAACCGGGAACCTTTGGTAACCACGAATCTAAAGCCTGAAATGGCAGTAAGTACATACCTATTGATAATCACCCTAAATGTAAATGGACTGAATACACCAATCCAAAGACACAGAGTAATAGAATGGATAAAAAAACATGACCCATCTATATGCTGCTTACAAGAGACTCACCTTAAACCCAAAGACATGCACAGACTAACATAGTCAAGGGATGGAAAAAGATATTTCATGCAAACAATTGGGAGAAAAAAGGAGGTGTTGCAGTACTAGTATCAGACAAAATAGACTTCAAAACAAAGAAAGTAATAAGAGATAAAGAAGGACATTACATAATGATAAAGGGCTCAGTCTAACAAGAGGATATAACTATTATAAACATATATGCACCCAATTCAGGAGCACCAGCATATGTGAAACAAATGCTAACAGAAGTAAAGGAGGAAATAGAATTCAATGCATTCATTTTAGGAGACTTCAACACACCATTCACTCCAAAGGACAGATCAATCAGACAGAAAATAAGTAAGGACACGGAGGCACTGAACAACACACTAGAACAGATGGACCTAATAGACATCTATAGAACTCTACACCCAAAACAACAGGATACACATTCTTCTCAAGTGCACATGGAACATGCTCCAGAATAGACCACATAATAGGCCACAAAAAGAGCCTCAGTAAATTCAAAAACACTGAAATTCTACCAACCAACTTTTCAGACCACAAAGGTATAAAACTAGAAATAAATTGTACAAAGAAAGCAAAAAGGCTCACAAACACATGGAGGCTTAACAACATGCTCCTAAATAGTCAATGGATCAACGACCAAATTAAAATGGAGATCCAGCAATGTATGGAAATAAATGACAACAACAACACAATGCCCCAACTTCTGTGGGATGCAGCAAAAGCAGTCTTAAGAGTGAAGTATATAGCAATCCAGGCATATTTAAAGAAGGAAGAACAAACCCAAATGAATAGTCTAACATCACAATTATCAAAATTGGAAAGAAGAACAAATGAGGCCTAAAGTCAGCAGAAGGAGGGACATAATGAAGAACAGAGCAGAAATAAATAAAATTGAGAAGAATAAAACAATAGAAAAAAATCAATGAAACCAAGAGCTGGTTCTTTGAGAAAATGAACAAAATAGGTAAGCCTCTAGCCAGACTTATTAAGACAAAAAGAGAATCAACACACATCAACAGAATCAGAAATGAGAAAGGAAACATCACGAGATCCAACAGAAATACAAAGAATTATTAGAGACTACTATGCAACCTATATGCTAAGAAGCTGGAAAACCTAGAAGAAATGGACAACTTCCTAGAAAAATACAACCTTCCAAGACTGACCAAGGAAGAAACACAAAATCTAAACAGACCAATTACCAGCAAAGAAATTGAAGGGGTAATCAAAAAACTACCCAAGAACAAAACCCCCAGGCCAGATTGTTTTACCTCAGAATTTAATCAGACATACAGAGAAGATATAATTCCCATTCTCCTTAAAGTTTTCCAAAAAATAGAAGAGGAGGCAATACTGCCAAACTCATTCTATGAAGCCAACATCACCCTAATACCAAAACCAGGCAAAGACGCCACCAAAAAAGAAAATTACAGACTAATATCCCTGATGAACGTAGATGCAAAAATACTCAACAGAATATTAGCAAACTGAATCCAAAAATATATCAAAAGGATCATACACCACGACCAAGTGGGATTCATCCCAGGGATGCAAGGATGGTACAACATTTGAAAATCCATCAACATCATCCACCACATAAACAAAAAGAAGGACAAAAACCACACGAACATCTCCATAGATGCTGAAAAAGCATTCAACAAAATTCAACATCCATTCATGACAAAAACTCTCAACAAAATGGGTACAGAGGGCAGGTACCTCAACATAATAAAGGCCATACATGACAAACCCACAGCCAACATCATACTGACCAGTGAAAAGCTGAAAGCTTTTCCTCTGAGATCGGGAACAAGATAGGGATGCCCACTCTCCCCACTGTTATTCAACATAGTACTGGAGGTCCTAGCCACAGCAATTAGACAAAACAAAGAAATACAAGGAATCCAGATTGGTAAAGAAGAAGTCAAACTGTCACTATTGGCAGATGACATGATATTGTACATAAAATATCCTAAAGACTCTACTCCAAAACTACTAGAACTGATATTGGAATACAGCAAAGTTGCAGGATACAAAATTAACACACAGAAATCTGTGGATTTCCTATACACTAACAATGAACTAATAGAAAGAGAAATCAGGAAAACAATTCCATTCACAAGTGCACCAAAAAGAATAAAATACTTAGGAATAAACCTTACCAAGGAAGTGAAAGACCTATACCATGAAAACTATAAGACACTCTTAAGAGAAATTAAAGAGGACACTAACAAATGGAAACTCATCCCATGCTCTTGCCTAGGAAGAATTATTGTCAAAATGGCCATCCTGCCCAAAGCAATATACAGATTTGATGCAATCCCTATCAAATTACCAACAACATTCTTCAACGAACTAGAACAAATAGTTCAAAAATTCATATGGAACCACCAAAGACCCCGAATAGCCAAAGCAAACCTGACAAGGAAAAATAAATTTGGGGGATCTCGGTCCCCGACTTCAAGCTCTACTAGAAAGCCACAGCAATCAAGACAGTTTGGTACTGGCACAAGAAAAGAGCCACAGACCAGTGGAACAGAATAGAGACCCCAGATATTAACCCAAACATTTATGGTCAATTAATATATGATAAAGGAGCCATGGACATACAATGGGGAAATGACAGTCTCTTGAACAGATGGTGCTGGCAAAACTGAACAGCTACATGTAAGAGAATGAAACTGGATCACTGTCTAACCCCATACACAAAAGTAAATTCGAAATGGATCAAAGACCTGAATGTAAGTCATGAAACCATAAAACTCTTAGAAAAAAACATAGGCAAAAATCTCCTGAACATAAACATAAGCAACTTCTTCATGAACATATATCCCCGGGCAAGGGAAACAAAAGCAAAAATGAACAAGTGGGACTATATCAAGCTGAAAAGCTTCTGTACAGCAAAGGACACCATCAATAGAACAAAAAGGTACCCTACAGTGTGGGAGAATATATTCATAATTGACATATCCGATAAAGGGTTGACATCCAAAATATATAAAGAGTTCAAGCACCTCAACAAACAAAAAGCAAATAATCCAATTAAAAAATGGGCAGAGGAGCTGAACAGACAGTTCTCCAAAGAATAACTTCAGATGGCCAACAGACACATGAAAAGATGCTCCACATCACTTGTCATCAGAGAAATGCAAATTAAAACCACAATGAGATATCACCTCACACCAGTTAGGATCGCCACCATCCAAAAGACAAATAACAACAAATGTTGGCGAGGTTGCGGAGAAAGGGGAACCCTCCTATGCTGCTGGTGGGAATGCAAATTAGTTCAACCATTGTGGAAAGCAGTATGGAGGTTCCTCAAAAAGCTCAAAATAGAACTACCATTTGGCCCAGGAATTCCACTTCTAGGAATTTACCCTAAGAATGCAGCACTTCAGTTTGAAAAAAACAGGTGCACCCCTATGTTTATCGCAGCACTATTTACAATAGCCAAGAAATGGAAGCAACCTAAATGTCCATCAGTAGATGAATGGATAAAGAAGATGTGGTACATATACACAACGGAATATTACTCAGCTGTAAGAAAAAAACAGATCCTACCAGCAACAACATGGATGGAGCTAGAGGGTATTATGCTCAGTGAAATAAGCCAGGCAGAGAAAGACAAGTACCAAATGATTTCACTCATATGTGGAGTATAAAAACAAAGAAAAACTGAAGGAACAAAACAGCAGAAGAATCACAGAACCCAAGAATGGACTAGTGGTTACCAAAGAGAAAGGGACTGGGGAGGATGGGCAGGAAGGGAGGGATAAGGGCGGGGAAAAAGAAAGGGGGCCTTATGATTAGCATGTATAATGTAGGGGGGGCATAGGGAGGGACACAGAGAAGACAGTAGTGAGAGTCTACAGCATCTCTTAGTACGCTGATGGACAGTGACTGTAATGGGGTTTGTGGTGGGGGTTACTTGGTGAAGGGAGTCTAGTAACCATAATGTTCTTCATGTAATTGTAGATTAATAATAAAATGAATTAAAAAAAAGAAATCACTAGATACCTATTATAATGGCTAAAAATTTTAAATAAAAAAATCTGACAATATTAAGTGTTACTGGGGAGACAGAGCTATAGGAACTCTCAGACACTGCTGGTGGAGATGCAAACTAGTGCAGCCACTTTGCAAAACAACTTGGCAGTTTCTTATAAAGTTAAAAATGCATTTAAAAAATGATCCACAACAGATGTTTTGTTGCCCTTGTCTAGCTTGGATTAATACTTACTCTATAGGCACACACCTGATCATCTACATTTGCTCTCTTACAGCACTAAACTATGTTTTCTACCTTTATCTTGCATCTACCTACCACTTCAGCATTTTATTTAAAAAATAATAATAATAATAATAAGGGAGAAATGTGGGATTCACATATAAATCAAGTACAAAAATCAAACGAATATTCATATTTGACCTGATTTTTTATAGTTCATAATGCGTGATCAAAACTGAAAGTTTCTGTGATGACTGCCCTTGTACTGTTCACCATGCAAGAACTTACTCACTATGTAAGAATTTGTTCACCATGTAAGAACTTGTTCGTTATGCTTCAGAAGATTGGAGACTGATGAGAATTAGGCTCGGGGTGGATTAATGATTGTGCATTGAGTCCCCTATACAGAATTTTATTGTTGTTAACAACCATTTGATCAATAAATATGAGAGATGCCCTCTCAAAAAAAAAAAAAAATGATCCACAACAATCTCACTCCTGGACACCTACCCAAGTGAAATGAAAACTTGTATTTACATAAAAATCAGTACATAAAATGTTTATAGGGGTTACATTCCTAACAGCCAAAATTAAATCCACATATCCTTCAACTAAAGCATGGATATCATTTTAGTGTTTGTTTCACCATACAATCAGCAATAAAAAGGACTTATCTATCAATATACTCAACAAGGATGCGTCTCAAACATGTTACACCAAGTGTAAGATGCTAAATGTAAAAGGCTACAGTTTATATGATTCCATTTATACACCATGTTTGAAACAGGAAAACTATAGAGACAAAAAAACAATCAGTGGTTGTCAGGAACTAGATATGGGGAAGGACTGTCTATAAAAAGGGTATGGAATTATATTTCAGGGTGACATAACTGTTCTATGTAATGACTGGTGGTGGTTACATAACAGTACACATCTGTCAAAACTCAGATCTGCACACTGAAAATGATACTTTTACTATACATAATATATACTAATTTAAAAACAAAATGAAAAAAAAGAGAATCAGGGATCCTGGCAACCAAGAGGTAAGATTGAAAAATTATAAATGAGTTAGTCACAACAGGAAGTTTTAGATTTATCAGCAAAGCAACAGGTATACCAAAAGATCTCAAGAAGGGGACAGCACAATTCAGTTCTGTATCAGACAGACAGACTACTGACAATAGTTGCAGGCTAGAGTAAAAGCAAACTAGGGAGCAACTGGGTGACCAACCACCTCGGTATTTTAGGGGTAAGTTAGCAAGACCTGACTAAGCAGAGGCCACAGAGATGGACTGAGAAAGTCAAATGCAGGAAATTCTCAAGTTTCTAGCAATAGTAGAACCACTAATTAAGCTGGTGTTGAGAAAAAGATTTTACACAAGCTAAATTTAAGTGCCTGTGGGACATTCAAATGTAAACATCTGTTCAGACATACTGGTCTAGAGCTCAAGGGAAGAACCGGAGAGGTAGCTTTAGATTTGAGATTCATCAGTATATTTACAGCCATAAAAATACAAGGTCAAGATCATGCAAAGATAGAATACACAGAGTGACATAGGTAAAGGGAACCTGGGAATCACCTTGTGCAACACCCAGCAGTATGGGGTTGATGATGTAAGCCAAAGGACAAAAGGAACTGGCTTACTGAGTATGCAGAGCAGAGTTAGAAATGGCTAAGATCACATGCCTATTTCCATCAGGGGTCTCTCAACCACTTTATATTTGACTTCTTTAATTTTACCTTTGGCTTAATCACCCTGGGAAAACTGAGGCAGTTAAATAAAAAGTTATCATTGAATTCCAAAGTTTCATGTTCTACTTTGCATACTGCTGATGAGAATATTCCGCAAATAAAGTTTGATGAATATTCTACTGAATACATTTATTTTATCAATTAAACATACAAGAAGTGCTAAAAGGGGTTAAATGATTCACTTCAAATAGAAGTTAACTTACATAGCCTAATAACTTTATCTTGGTATCTGGACAAATGACTATGGATGCTTTAAAGGATCTCTGATACTGTAGAGAAGTTACCAGGAAATATCACAGGACAGGTCCAATGATTCTAGGTAATTCTTAACCAGCAAAATTCCCTGTGGAGCTTTCTCAGAAATGCCGATCTTGCCAAGTTCTATTCCTTAAAATACTGATTTAGAAATTTTGGCGGTAAGGCCCAAACTACTATATTTTTAATAGTTCCATAAGTGATTCTGCTATATACACACTGCTATATACACTCTGATATATGCACCCTACACACTGATCCCAAGCTGAAAAGCAGTGATAGAAAATCTGGTTCCAGGATCTATTTGGAATTCTCATTTGGGAGCTTCAACGACATCCTAATCCATGGGAATCACCTCCAACTGAGAGCATGCAAACAATAATTTTTCTGATCTAAACCTAAAATTCTAAGCTCTGGCCCCTGTAAAATACATATGAATCACCTTTTGGCTTTGATAATTAACTTTGAGAAGATTTAATTTAACTTCTCAGCAGAATTCAGAAAAAGGCAGTATAAAAAAAGGCATTAAAAAATGAATCAGGGTCTCTAGTTTAATTCCAGTTCTCTGTTTTAGTGAGAAACCTACCAAAAACACTTGCTTAATTTCACCAGCTCAAGCTTAGCTTCAACTACTAATTAAAGCACAACCAGATCCATCCTGCTATACTGGAATATTCAGATTCCACTTTTCTAGTTAGCAAAATTTCCAAGATTCCAATTTTTCAATCACATCATAAACATTATAAATCAAAACAAAAATCATAACCCAAGAATAGGAAATCATTTTTCTCACTAAAATTTTCACTTACCCATCTCTTCCCTTACTGACAATTTTTACTTCAAAATAATAAATCCCACAGGCTGCAGGTATTGGATGCGTGGCGCGCACTGACGCTGCATCTTTTGGGGTTTTGCCATGACCTGTATGTGAAACAGAAAGGGAAACAAAAATCAAAGGAGATACTCAAATGAAAATCTTAAACAACTGGTGAACAAATATGCTTTTTTAGAATGACATACATTTCTGCTCTTATCAGCACATATAATTAAAGACCGAATGAAACATTTATCATAATCCAATACGCAAAGCAACCCAACTTAGCCATGTAAGTCCCGCACTACTATTAGTCTTGATAAACTCAGAAACTGAACACATTGAACAAAGCAGTCCTTTTGCAAATAAATATTTTATTAATAGTTTTATTAAAGTATTTCAGAGTAGACTATATTTTAATGAGTAAGATTATGATCTTAATTTTATTAGATCTAGATTTGCATATAATTTATAAAATTCCTAAGCAACTCTTTTGCCAAATGGCTTACATTTAAACCAGAAGCATTTGTATCATAGAGTGTATATATATATATATATATATAAAATTGTATAATTTTATACAATTAGACTGAATTAACAAAACAGCTTTCTTATTTTAAGAATTTACAATATTATTCTTTGACATACTCTTATCTTTAATCCTATACAAAGGCTGATCCACAGATCCACAATATTTCTTTGGTCAATTACAGTCGACTGATAAATATATCTAATCTCTAGTTGTATTTTCTTTCTTTCTTTTTTAAAAAAAGGAATAGAACATCACACCATTGCAGACATCTTTTGGAAATGTTAGATAATGGCTTCTAAACTTTTTAAATAGTGATTTCTCAATTCTAATTACAGAGGGTTTCCTTCACTCACAATCACCTCCCCTGTCCCTTGCCCAAAACACAAATTACTTTGAAAGACAGCATGTGAACAGTATCAAGTAAGCAAGGGAAAACATGCCCATAAAATCACAGGAGAATAAAGACAGAAATAGCATGTCAGAAAGTCCTCAGAGTGGGAGAGACAAGTCTCCATAACCCCAAAAGGACTGTATGAGAAGCAGAACTCTAAACTGTTATTCAGGTGTCCGTGTTAGGTATACTTCACCCAATACAATCTTCTATCATTAATCTTTTAGTCATACTATAACATTACCTTCATGGGTAGCATATCCCCTTCTCAAATTTACCACCATTGTTTTAAAACGAAATACCTTCTTTTAAAAGTCAAAAATTGTATCTTAGCTATATAATAACCATCACATCACATACCAATGAGATCAAATCTTCCCTTACCACTCACTTTACCAAATTACCAATGTATACCCTATCATTAAAGTTAAGTTTACACTTGCAATGCTGTTAGCACATGCTCACACGGCCCAAAAGAAATTAATGAACTCAGTCAGTCCCTTTTATTACCAAGAAAATGTGTCCACAGATGTGTATGTGTTATGGGCAGAAATAAGTTCTCAGCCTGGTGACACTGGAAGGTGATAAAGCTGGTTAGGAAGGTAAAAATGAAAGCAGCAATATACAGACACCCCTAAAATGGCTGTAACATATGTAGGCAACGGATTCATACTGACCTAAGTAGAAGAAAAAAGAAACAGCACAAATCTGCAGAATAATACCAGTCACTTTTTAAAAATAAATTATGGTTTCAGCAAAACGTCTTTTCAGTAAAAATATGTTCAAATAATTGAGTTGTGTGGGAAAAGGTCATCTAAACTAAACACATTTTTAAAATTTAGACAGTTAAAAATAAACCTAAAGAAAACCCTGATTAATCCTGAAGTTAATAAATCAACTAGGTTTATTTTGGTTTCAGTTTTCTTGGAAGTGACCAAAAACTTTTAGGGATCATCTCAAGGTATACTTAATAAAAATAATAAGTGATAATAGTTAGCATACATTTAATATTATGTGAAAGGCACTGTTCCAAGGGCATTGTACTTATTAACTCATCAGCATTCAAAACAACTTATGAAGTGGACACTATTTATTAATCATTTCACAGTTGAGCACATTAAGGAAAGATAAAGAAACCCTCCCAGGGTGATACTGCGGTACGAGAATCCCCAAACCGGGATTTAATTCAAGAAGCCCGATCCAGTACAATTTCTGAACCCATGGAACGAGTCAGTTATAGTGAACATTCTGGGATCACTTCACATGTACTCCCTTCTCCTATTCTTGCTACTTCTACGGGAAGAGAGAAAGAAAACTAATATTTGAGAGCAAACAAATCCCTCAAAGTATCAGGTGCTTTTAATTAGATTTTTCTCATTCATCTCTGAGACAGGCATTATTTAACCTCACTTTAAAAATGGAGAAATTCTTACAGAGGTTATATAACGTGCTCCAAATTAGCAGAATCATGCATTAATCCTCGTATGAATTAGAATCTACATTTTTCCATCATGCAAAAGTAACTGTAAAGAACTACACAACCATAAACCTTCAAGGTTCCATTATATTTATTATGTTCTCCTAAAACACTATAGAAAAATTCTCTAAATTAAACTTACATTTAAAGACCTACGAAAAAATTTAGATGTAAGACTAAAAGGATTCATACTATTTCTTAGGAAAGACCAGCAGTATCAGAATGAAGGGCCTATTTCTAATAATGAGCAGGAAGGTTATTACTTTAAATTCTATAAACAAAAAAAAACCTCATATTATCAAACTTTTAAAACCACACCGACTACAATGTTAAGTATTTTCTTAACACTGTTCAAGAAGCAATACGTTTATTACTTCAAAACTCTAAAGCTAGCAAGTTTAGCTCTTTCTATTCAAACAATCTATTGACTGCAAGCCCACCCCATTCCTTTCCAGTCTCTAACACAAAGCCGAGTGCCTTTCTGGAAATACAAATCAGACTACCTTGTATCGCTATCCCTCAATACAACTAAAATTCCCTCTTAAAAGCCTCCCGTTCGGCCTAAGACAAAGATAAACTTCCTGAAACCTTGTGAGATCCTGTCGCCTGCTTCTTTTCAGCTCCAGCCACAGACACCTATTCCAGTTCTTCACAGTAGCGGCCTTCTTTGCCAAGCTTCCCCCCCCCCGCCCCCGCTGGAAAGCTCTAGCCCTGATGCTCAGACTGCAAAACTTAGCTCTAGCTCTGCTTCCTCGGTGTTTCTTCCTCTAACCTCTTTTATATGCCTTCATAGCAACATGTACCTTTCCCACACAATATTCACACTTAGCATTTACCTGTGATTATTTGACTGTTTTTGCATTTTATTCCCACTAACTTCCACTATAACTTCAATCATTCCTTCCTGGAGCTACACTTTAGATTCTGACATCACCTGAAACTACTCCACCTCAGAAATATTAAGTTCTCACAAAGTCTGTTTTGCTACAAAGCACATTTCTTGAATACAAATTAGCTCACATGTACTTGATAAATATGGGAATGATGTGAGCATTAATAAAGAAGTCATTTTGCTCATAGCACAGCTTCTCCTAGTACATTAATGAACTAAAAAGAAAAACAGCAATACACAAAAGGTTCAAAGCCAAAAAACTGGACTCCAACAGAAGTACATTCCGTGGTGCCCAATTCTCAGAGGCTTCAGCCACAGGACATCTGCCCCTATAGTAAGCCTTCTGGGGAATATTCAAGTGCAGTACAGATAAAAAAGTACTAAGGTATTTTCTCTTGGTTTTTATCAGCATGGACTCATGTAACCCACGCATATTTATCTTATACTTCGCATTTTAATTCAACACTACTTTGTTTTGTTGCTCAAACTGTTGCCATTGGGAGCTTTTTCATTTGGCTGCTCTGGTGCTCTGACATACCTCCTTTATATGTTTTTTGTTAGTTTCTGGCACTACAAGATGCTGGAGGATCACATCTGATGTATTTCCTGCACAGTCCTGGCATCAGCCATTTCTCCAAGGAGCCCAGCTCCTTTCACCAGCAAGTGGCTTTGGAACTGAAACTCTGGATGCTAGGTATGCTCCTTATTATTGGGATGTCACTGTTTTGGGCATCTCACTGATGACAAGGAAATACATGTATGTATGCTGAACTCCTGCAAATACACTTATCTGTATTTCCATATGTAATCACATGTAGAACCTGAGTTCATACTGATGTCTCCAACTCTAATCCACTACCACATGGATCACTCCAGCCTCCTCCCTTTGCTTATCTGTAAAATTCCACTCCACCAGTAAGAAATCTGCCTCCCCCCACCATCTATTTACTTAAATGTTCCAATATACATGTATAACAGTATCAAAATTGTTAACTCATATATCCCCTTAGCATACAACTTCATGAACAAGAATTCAGTGCTGTGCAGTCTCTTTCACCTTTAGTTTTACAGACTCCACTGATTTTCAAAGTTACGTAGGTTAGCACCTTTTACTCCCTCTTCTCTGAGGTTGATTCATACATCTGTAATACAGTTACATTGTTTTGTCACATTTTGCATTCTATCCTGGGGTTCCCCCCTCCTCCTAAATATTTTTTAAATTTTGCACACATCAAGATTTACTGTTTATGTTGTAAAATTCCATGAGTTTGATAAATACATAGGGTCATGTGTCCACAATTACAGAATACTTTGCGCTAAAAAATCTATCCCCCGGTTTGCCTATCCCACCCTCTCCCCATTCCCTCAAGTCCCTGACAACCACTCATCTTTTTACTGTCTCTACAGTTTTGCCTTTTCCAAAATGTCATATAATGGAGACTACACAATATATAATCGTTTCACACTGGCTTCCTTTACTTAGTAATATGCATCTAACATCTGTATATCTGTATGTGTCTTTGCATGGATAGGTAGGTCTCTCCTTTTTATCATTATTGTATGGCCGTACCACAGTTTACCCCTTCACGTATTAAAAAACATCTTGTTTTTAGTGATAATGAGAAAAGTTGCTATGAACATTCACAGGTAGATTTTGTGTGGGCATAAGTTTTCAGATCAGTTGAGTAGGAGCTTAATTGCTGGATCATACGGCAAAACTGTGTTCAGCTTTGTAAGAAACTGCCAAACCATCTTCCAAAGTGGCTGTGCCATTTTGCATTCCCACCAGCAGTATGAGAGCTCCAGTTGCTCTGTATCCTCTACCAGCAATAGTCACTGTCAGGTTCTCTTTGGATTTTAGCCATTCTAATAGCCATTCATTTTCTCTGTTAAAAAAAAAGGTGATGAAAAGGGCTAGCCCCCTGAGTCAGATTCTTGTTTCTGATTAAACAGTTGTCAAGCACTTATGTTTCTAAGAAGGAAGCCTGGGTTTAAGGATGGAAAGGATCAGCAGCCTATGTATGATACTGGGCACAAATGCCAGTGGAAACTGAATAGCTTGTATTTTATTGGAACTATTATTTTTGTAGTGCTCTAGTTATGAAGTTCCATAGTTTAAGTGGTCTTCCCAAGCCCTATTTTTCCCATTAGCCCTATTACTTTATATTCACAATTTTGCAGAAAACATGGTTTTTCCATTAACACATTTGTGGCATTATAGCGGAAATGACTATATTCTTCCTCTAGGATGTGACCTCCTGTCTTCCCCCCTTTCTAATGATTTCACTCCTACACTTCCTCTTCAACATCAAGGGAACTCCAATTCACTGAACCCTTTTCTTAGGGTTTTTCTTTCCCCCTTTTACTCTTCCAGGATGAGCTACATGGTAATTAACTTAAAAGTTCTCAAATATCCTTGATTTACTTCATATGACTATCTTTCCATCATACCCACTTCAAATCCACAGCCTCAGATCAGTATTATAATCCACTTTCTTTACTCCTGCTCTGGGCAGTTAGTGTCTGCTGAATTCAACAATCATGTGAGTAGCCAGTGCTACGAATTCATGATGTCAGCTGGGTTCTCCCACAGCTGTCAACAATATACTCAGAAATCTTTGAAGTTAGCTTGTTCCCCATTCTCTTCAATGGCTAGTCCACCTTTTCATCATCCACCTTGAGCTTTGTCCTCTACTCGAAATCAGTGAGCAAACTACCTTCCCTGTCTTAATCTTGAAACAGAACTTTACCATTATATGTATGGTCATGTTCTACTCTCCACTCTCCTATTACCGACAAGTCTGCGTCCATACCAGTCTTCACCTCTGCCACGGATACCAGAGAAACAGCAGGTGCACCTCTCTCTTCCTCAAGACTAATCAACCTATGCTCCTGACACTTTCCTTCCTCCAAGCCCTTACATGCCATCAGTCCCCCAAGATAGTATTTTCACCCTTACCCTCTTACTCTTCTTCCCCTCCATCTGTAGGGGCAGAGCACCTCCAAAATGTACATACTTTCCATAAACTGGTATGCCTCTGTGCTATAAATCACTGACAGTAATGCACTGGGGCTGCTGGTGAATATGGGGAGTATAACTGTCCAAATATATATATGAAATCTGTAGACATTTACTGGGACTCCATTATCTTGGATAACTTCATACTCTTATGTCACTCCGTTTTACCCACACAAACTGAAACGAAACTTACTTAGAAACGATACAGCAGTCTCTAACACGGTAACTTTCCAATGGGGTTTTTAGGGATAATTTTGATTATGTGGATTTTCATCTTCTAGGTCATGCAGTTACAGTGCTACTTCCTGGTGGTTTTCCTGGACATTAGAAGCTGATCTCCAGGTACACTGTAACTTCACTATCAAATATTAAAAAAAAAAAAAAGAGACCCGCCTTAACCACCATTGTCCTCCTAATCTCTTTCCTCCTCTCTATTTCTCAGGAGTCATGGATGTTCACTATCCTCTCTGTTTTTACCTCTTTTTGCCCCCATCACTCAATTCAAACTGCACTCCCTACGTTTACAATGGTCTATTTCCAAATCCAGTGGAAATTCTCTGTGCTTATCTCACTAAACCTATCTGTTGCATTTGACACTAAAAGATCACTTCCTCATTTCTGATACTTCCCTGCTCAGCTTCTGTGACCCCTCTCCCCCATGTCCAGGTACCTCTTAACAATTCCTTCTTGGGTTCCATCCCGTCTTTTCATGCTGGTATTGCTCAGGGCTCCACCTCTGGCCCACTGCTCTTCCCACTTTACCTAGTCTCTCATGGACTCTGAGTTCAACTACCAACTAGAGAAAGACTCACAAATCAGTCAATGACCTAGACCGCTCTCCCAAGCTCAGGTCAATTATGGTGGGTGCCCACATACCCTAGGACAAACTGCCTCACACAGGTGTCCCTACTGAAAGAGGCGGAGCCCACACTATCCTTGTACCAGGAAGATGTTCTTTATTTCACAACTACCCTCCCACCCTGACAGCTGGATTCAACACAGGTTAGCAGCACCTGATGTGAAGGCCAGCAGTTCACACAACAGCATATAATGAAAAGCTCTGCCCAACTAAGAGAGATGGCAATTAGCTAGGCCAATCCGCCAAGTCCCTCAGGAATCTCAAATAGAAGAGAAGCCAGTCAGTGGGAACTAAAGAAGAAAACCACCAGGAAGTAGCACTGTAACTGCATCACTTTAACAGCAGAATGAAGTGGAGGGTCACAAACTCCAGTGGTTTGATTACTTAGAGCCACCTTAACTCCAAAAGGCCTGTTCCTGTTTTTTCTCTAAGGCTTACTTCCTTGGATTCTTCTGGTTTCCACAAAGTCAAATCACATAGTTAAGATTCCCATTTTTACTTATCTCCAAATACATTGTACTGTTTCCTGGCTCATTACAAGAACCCAACAGAGCTAGAAACCCAAGTGGTCATCTTAGATTTCCCTCTCCATCATTCCGTCATATCCCGTCAGGGTTACTTTAAAACGTAACACAAAAATGCCTGCTCTTCTGCACCCCTACCACTGTCCAAGTTCAGGTCCTTCTTATAGGGTCTGCTGTACCAGGCTTCTAAGTTGAGTTTGTTATTTCCAGTTTCATACCCCTGAAGTCCATCCTCTCATTAGTTGTATAATCTTACAAAAATGAAAATATGAGCCAGTCACTTCCTACTTAAAATCCTTTGAAGATTCTTCATCTCCTACAGAATAAGATTTAAGCTCAAAAAAATATCCTGTAAGGCCCCTCATGATCTTTTCCCAGCTGCTACTTGTCACACACTCTTAAATTCCAAAAATCAAAACACTGCTTGTAGATTCAAACATACACTGTAAAATTCTCTCCTCTATGCTTTTGCTTGTGCATTTTCACTTGCAATGACCAGACCTTCCTTTTTCCCCCATATCCTATTCAACTCTTAAGACCAACCACTGGCCTCATCCCCTCCAAGAAGCTGTCCCTGACACATCAACTTCATCCCTTCCAGTGTCGGCCTGAGGGGCACGCTCCTCTGGTCTCCCACGGTACTCTTCACAACACTTTTGTACTCTTCACAACACTTTCCGTACTGCACTCATGTTCCTCAAGCTCTCTGAATTCAAAGACAGTATCTTATTCAGCCCTGAGAGCCCAGAGCCTGGCTCAAAGTAAACATTCACTAAATACTTGCTGAATAAAAGAATAAAAGTAGAGAGCAAGGCATATATGCAATGCACCTAACAAAAAATCTGCTTTAGAGCAATTACTCAATAAATTACCATTACTACTATCTACTTTCCTCTAAGTATGATTTTATTAGATTCACTGAATTCTTGCAGTTTTCAACTGGCATTTTAAAAGCTAAATTTCCCAAATTTTGGCCAAAGAACCATGGGAAAAGTTCAGTTTGATTTTAAGGAACATTTTTATATCACCCCCATAATTCTTAAAATACCTTTGTATTGGTAGGCAAGCAGATATTTGTTGAGATTTTGTTCAACCTTCAGTGCAAGAAATTAGATAAAAAATTAAATTTAGAAAGTGTTAAAGGCCTAATGATGGGTGATACTGAGGGCATGAAGTTAGGCACACCAAAAGATAAACCCATTTGGTTAGATACCCTAATGACGCATCAGTTAAAAAATGCAATTCACTATTTCATTGCTTATCATTCCCAACTTTCACATATCTTGCTTTTCTTCCAAGCAGCCCTAAAATCATCAAGGTGTCTGGACTTTTCCATGGTGTTAAGTGGGTGCCAGATAACATTTTTCCCCAGAGGAAATACTTTTAATGTCAATTATTCTTCAAGAAGTTCTAAATATGATGACTGGATTTTATCTATTTGAAAAAACAAGTCTCACACAAATTGAAACAGTAGTATAAATGGTATAGTGAAAAGAGCACTACATTTAGAGTTGATAAAAATTAGTTTTCAATTCTGGCTTACTTGTGACTGGGAAATCTAAACTGCAAGAGCTCCCACTTTCTCACATCTAAGATGAGAATTCCACCATCTTGTCCAAATCCACTAACACACGTGCATGTGTGTGTGTATGAGTATGTATCAAAATGCTCTGTAAAGTATCCAAAACAGCAGTAACTTCACAAATATAAAAATTCAAGATGTAAGTGAATACTTAGACATCAAATCCTTAGTCACTAAAATGCTTTAAGCTACAGTAAAGTTATAACTAACTCTAACATTGTCACACTGGTACTTATTCAAAGATGACAAGGATTTTAAAAATAAAAGGGGCCATGCCTGAGTGTATCAATGGTTGGTGTGTAACTGCTAAGCAAAAGGTCTAAAAAATTTTTAACATACAGTATATACACTGCTATTCCTCTGCAATCCAATCAACTTTGCATGTCTGGCATTGTTTAACTTTAATCCCACAAATCATTTAAGGAACCATATGGCTTCCAAAAACAGTAATTCCAACTTAGAAGAAAAACATCTTAAAAAGAGAGTATGTTCAAAGCAAAGGAGACTAAGATATTTCTACCTCACGGGTAAGTAAAATCCTCATAATTCCAGAAAATAGTTTTCATCAATCTTTTGACATTCTGTAATTATCAACAATACTTAATGAACAGTAGTTTTTAATCTTAATAGTGTTTCAAAATCCTTAGGTAAAGTCAATGCAGCATGATAACAAGTTAAACAAAATTCACTCTGGGGATTCTGTGACTTCAAAGTTTTGTTACCAACTACCTACGACACGTCCCCTTTGCTCCCTTCCCTTATTACTGGGAAGAACAGCTGGGTACTTTTGGTGTGGTCCACTCGGAAGGCACACAGAAAAAACAGGAAAAAACCCCACACATTAATAAAACAAGAGGAAGAAGCAGTAGAAGGGGGAAAAGGGACTGTGTGTGTGACCAGGAGGGAGGGAGAGACAAACGGGAGAAAGAAGAGAGGGAGAGAAAAGAAAAACAACTACATCTGTTCTTCCAGAAATGATTTATGTTTACAAAAGAGTGAAGTTTCCAGAAAGTGAATCTTAGTATTACACAACAAAAAGTAATGAAAAGGCCAACAGGAAAAGTAATTGAGTCAGCAGTGTCGTAAATATTCCAAACTCCAACCAATTTCACATGAGCATGCACTTTTCTCTAACCCAAATCATCAATTTTATGTAAAAGGAGTTAGTAGAAGTAAACAAGGTATGTTACAATACTAAATTAGCTGTAATCACAAATCTTAGTTATCATGGAAATTCAGAGCTGGAAATTTCCCTACCAACCACGAAGGCTCAACTCCCTCATTACTCAGAGGAAGAAACCGAGGCCCTATTTATAACATGCCTAAAATTACAAATGATTGCAGGACTCCTGAAAGCTAAGATTCTTTGTTCCATAATCTTCCCTATCTTCTACCTTTGGTTTTTTACGCTAATTATTAACCATTCACCATAAATTTAAAATACGAGCTTGTCAAGTCTAACAAAAATCTTTCTTGTAGCCAGATCAGAAGTAACATTTCACAACAGACAACAGTTCATACAAATTAAAACACAAAATAAATAATAGCCTTCCCAGTGTATTAACAAAATGTCCTTCAAAAAAAGATAATTTTCAGCCATTTATGTAACCTAACATTTTTAAATTGAAAGCATTTCTCTGCATCTATGGATAAAAAAGAATATTCAACAAGGCCTGTTTTTGTGTGTGATTTTCTGCAGCCAAATCACTTGGTACATTTCCTGTGACCATTCTCCTTTCTGATTAAATAGTTACTTACTTATCAAGGTTCTTCTCAAATTTCAAATCTGTATACTTTAACCACAACGGTTGCTTATACCCTCTAAATCCATGTCACTAGCATCTGATTAAGACCCTCCCTTTGTAGCCAATCAAAATGAGGCTGCTTTGAATGTAAAGGCTCCTGCTTCAGATTTGGGGCCTAAAATACCTGATTTGTTTCTAGACAGATGAATACATTAGGTTGATTTTTCTTTTCCCCCAAACAAATAAACTTGAGGCATGCTATTAATTTGGATTACATTTCAAAAATTCCCATAGCAACTTAGAATTTTATATACACCTGATCTTAACGCTTTGTTTTAAAATAAGAAAGGAAGGTGAGGGAGGAGAGAAACAAGCGCAAACGTAAGTTTTGGTTTTTTTTTAACTGCAGGTATAAAACATAAGCGAATTTCCTTTAAAATACTAAGTAACATTTTTTTAAAACCCCTGTTTACAACAGGACTTCATGTAATGCCAGCATGTAAACAGAGCATTTCCGAACAGCAGTGGTAGATTTCTGCTCGCGTTAAGAAACGCGTACTCCTGAGGGTTCACCTCTCCTACGCTGCCGGTTGCTTTTAGTAAGACACACTGGTGCCTAACTTGGGCCCCTGGTCCTTTTGTCCCCCTGGACAATATCTGGCCTAATTCTGGCCCAAATCCTCCACAGATCTCTCCTCCCCCCGTGCCCCCGCCCCGCCGCTCTCCCTTCATCAGCAATCATACCTCGGAATCGTGCCTCTCTCCTCCCACGTTAGAAGAGAACGCCTGACCCATCATCACCTGCAGAACAATGTAACCCAACTCCGAGGCCATAGATTCCTCTCCATAAGCCCTAAGGTTTATCTTAAACGGAAATCAGAAAGCGAGTTCTGTCCTGTCATCCTGGATTCCCTCAAGGTGTACTAGTCCTGGCCTAGTATGACCAGCTGCAATAGACCTCGCGCGTTACACTCACCTTCCGCTTCCAAGAATGTCGCCCCTTTCACCGTGACCCCAATCCCACCCTCGCAGGAGCAGAGCGGGCGGCGGGTCACCTCGGAGGGCACCGAGCCCCGGGAGAGCGAGCGGGGGCGGGCCAAGGGCCGGAGGCGGCGGCGGACACGTCGGGTCAGTGGCCCCACTCCCACCGCAGGACGCACGCCCAGTACCTTTGTAGTGCACCCGCAGGTTGTTCTGAGAAAGGCCGATGTAGCTGAACTTGTCCTTCGGGCTCCAGGACCGAGGCAGCGGCGTCTCCTGCTCATCCACGGCCGGGTAGAGGCCCTTCAGCCGCCGCTGCAGCTCCTTCTCCTGCTCGTTCAGGGCCGAGTCTCCGTGCGGGAACAGGGCCGCGGCGCTGCTGCCCGCCGCCACGGCGGGGACCGGGGAGCCTCCGGCCAGGCCGGGTCCCGCAGCGGGGCCCGGGGGCGCGGGGGGCGCGGCGGCGGGGGCGGCCGCCGAGGCGGGCGGCGGGGGCGGCGGCGGCGGGGCCGTGGTGGCCGGGGGCGGCGGCGGCGGCGGCGGGTGTAGGAGCAGGGCGGCCGCCGCGGCCCCCAAGCCGCCGCCGCCGGGCGAGCTGGCCGGAGAGGAGCCGGCGCTGACGGCCGGGGGCGCCGGCAGGACCACTCCCGGGACGGGGGCCACGGCTGCCGGCGGTGGCGGCGGCAGCTGCTGCTGTTGCGGCGGCGGCGGCTGCCCGGACATCCCGGCCGCGACTCAGCCTGCGGCCGCCTCCACCTCCTCGCTCCTTCCTCCTCGGCTTCCCGGGGGCGCTGTCGCGGCGGCCGCCCGCACCAGGAGCCTGGTCCGCCCGCCCCGGAAGCAGGCGGCGGGCCGCGCGCCGAGGCAAAGCGCGACGGTTGGGAGACTCGGAGGCCCGGGGGTGGGCGGCGGGGCCGGAGAGGCTGCGAGAGCACGTTGACCGGAGCGCGGGCCCGGACGCGAGGGCGGGAGCGCGGCAGGGAAAGGCGCAGTGGTGGCCTCCGCGGCCGCTGCTCTCGCGGATGTTTCCTGGCGGGAGGACCGAGCGGCGCGAGACGCTGCGCGCGGGCGGTGCTACACGAGGGGGCGGGACGGAGGTGCGAGGGGGGAGGGGAGGGCCGGAGTGCGCGGCCTGGCCGGCGGGGCTGGGCCCGTCGGCCGCAAGGTGCGGGGCGCGTGGCTCCCGGCGCAGGGGCCCAGCGGAGGTCCGGCCTCTTCCAGCGAGTCCGCGGCCTCTCCGTCCGCGCGCCCGGCCCTCCCCGGGAGAATCTCCGCCTACTTTAGTGCTTTTTGTTGTCGTCGCCCCACCTCCCCACCGTAGGGTGCCCGCTGGAGCGGCGGGGCTGCCTCTTGCCCAGGCGAAAGTAATCGAGCCCCGCTGGGGCTGCCGCAAGCCCGGCCTGCGGGCGCCCGGAGCGCACCGGGCCCACTAGGCCCGGACGAGCCGAGCGGCCTGGGTTCCGGGGAGCAATCTGGAGAGTGCCGGCCGGGGTCTCAGCTCTGCTGGGAGCTCTTGCCCCAGAGCATATTCCTGTTTGCCACCTCCCTCTTTATGACCCTACGGCTCTTCATACTCCACGGTGTTTGGTACCTTAAAATGTATCATGTGGGGAGTGGAAACCATTTCCGACGGCAAAGTCTCCCACCTAAAATAGTGAGCATTTTATTAATTAATTTAGCAAGGACTTAAAGTGAACGTGCATTGGTGGAAGGTGTCACGGGAATACTAATAAAGATTGGCATATTTTCAAAGAGGCTGCACTAACTGTATGAATGTAAGGTTATAGTGTGTACTTAGGAAGGGCTTCTAGAGACGTCAAAATATTTCATAGACTCATTAATTTTCACAACAGGCCTGTTCAGTAGCAAAGAATTATTCCCATTTCTAAAACAAGGCAGTATTCACTGAGGTCGGCAGAGTCAAAAATAGGACTTCCTACTTTGCAGCTCCTAGTAGAGTGCTTTGCTTGGTCGACTAATTTGGCACAACTTGCCAAGTGTTGCTCTCTGTCCCGTTCTAGCATTGCATTTTGTTTTCACTACTTCCGTTTGTTTAGGTTATCCCTTCCGTAGCTGGCAAAATGGAGCTTTACAAGGGCAAACTACATGATAGGAATTCTGGTATTTGTTTGCTGCTAAAGACGTGATTGTACTTCTTTGGCCAAATAAACAAGGAACGTTTTGATGAACAGATATTTGTTTGGTTTTGAAGAGGGTAGGTAAATGGCGATTTAATTGAAGGCCCTCAGTGTCTGGCCAGAACTAACAAAGTCATTCAGTCTAATTTCTCCCCCAGTTACCCAGACAACTAGATGCTCTGTGGTTCTTTAATAAACATATGTGATAATTGTAACCTATTGTTTGGTGACTTTTTTCAAGCCAGGGCACATTAAATTACATGATGTCGTTGTATTTAAATTGCTCTAAAACGTCCATTTATATTACAGTAACAATGAGTTAAATTAACCAAGCTCTTTTAAATGTTGGCCATTTAAAAAGCCAGGGTAGAATAAATGGCTCCAAGCCTCATCAAACTTTCTTGAAATAGTTATCAAGGTTTTATTTGTGAAGATGTATTTTTTTCTATCAGCACACTTAAAAACTCTATAGAACTTTACTTAGACTAGGAATGGTTGAGAGAATGAATGTGACATTTTATTGGAAGCTTTTTATAGCAGCAACTTAAGAAATTAGGAAAAAAGCAACCTTAAGAAATTAATTTCAGTTGTTGGGGAAGATGCCAGGGAGGGAGCACTTTCTCGTACGAAGGTGGCAAAGAACCTTGATAACATCGTTTTTAGAAGGCTTATCTTTGGTGATATTTCTAAAGAGACATACAGGTATTTGTACCTTTTGACTTTTCCCACCCCAAAATCAAAACCAAGTAACAAAAATGGAAAATATGGAAGGAATTTTGGCCAAAAATGTTCAATAGTAAGTACTGAAAGATGAAATATGGAAGCAAATTAAGTACCAAGCTAAAGGGACTGGTTGAAGAAATGATCCTGTATGAATTCAGCGGAATTAGGTCTCTGGGAACACATATTAACACATTTGTTTGAATTTATTTTTTAATACATCTTCCATAGGCAGTGGTATTGCCCAAAGAAAGAGGCTGACAAATTAGAAAAAGGCACCCCTTCCTTTTGACTTAGTAGATATGGGCCTAATTTCACATAGAAAAGTGGTTATGATGTGCTAAATGGAAAAAAGGCTATCCGATAATTATACACTGCAAAAATTGTTAATAAGAAAGATATGAAGGAAAATCCCCATATGTTTCCATAATGGAAAATTGTAGTATATGATTAAAAGTAAATTCTTATTATGAAAATATTAGACATATGGAGAGATATAAGTGGTAAAAATAAATTAGCTTTGAATTCGTTCAAAATCTTTTTGCACCTGTTTTCAGTCTTCGCCATGTAATGTTATAATATTGGTATGTGTCTATTTGCTGTGGTTCTCAGTAGCAAACAGTAGGGGCCAATTCTAGCTCTTTTAAGAAATTACTGGAAAGCTATTAAATGATTCTCAGAATTGACCAGAAGACTGGATGACCAGGCCTAAAAACAAAGACCACAGGAGGTAAAGCAGCATAAATACACTGGCTCCCCACTAATTACAGCAGCCACCGTCATCTGCCCCCTCTACCACCCAGACTTTCATCTCTCTCACTTCCATCTTTTCATCACTCACTCAAGTTTCAAAGTTGGCCAAACCTAGGTTGTACGCCCATGCCGGGGGCTACCAGTGAGCAGAGATTCTCAGCTTATATTATGGGTACTTATATAGAAGTGCTGAGTTATTGATACCCTCAGCTCAGGGTGGGCCTGGAGAGCCTCGAGCCGCTGGAGCTGGTCCCTTCTGACAGTGAGCAGCCTCATGCATTTGTACATTGCTTTACATAGCTTACTCATTTTCTATGTATAGCATGACATGAAAGAGATTAGAACATACTACCCTAGTGGGAAGAGGGCCACTGATGCCCACAGTTGAGGATTTCCCTCTACCAGGAAAGACAGTCAGACACTGGCCAGACAGTTTCAGTAAATGTCCATGGCAGTATCCTTCTAGGTACTGGAAAATGTGATGGGCAAAGTGGGCCAAGATCTATAGTATGGGTTCCAGGACTGTATTAGTTACCCACCACTGCTTAACCATTTACCCCCCAAACCTAGTGGCTTCAAGTTACATTTATTTTCACACAGTTTCTGGGCATCGGGAATCTGACACAGCTTAACTGGGTCCTCCTCATTAGAGTCTTCTACCAGCATTGAAGGTATCAACTGGGCTTCACTCATCTTAAGCCCTGACTGGAGAAGGATGTGCTCCTAAGCTCAGTCACATGGTTGTCGGCAGGATTCAGTGACTCCAGACCATTGGACGAAGGGCCTTAGTTCCTTGCTGCTATTGGCCAGAAGTGGCCCTCAGTTCCTTGCCACTGGGGCCTCTCCAACGGGGCAGCTTGCTTCATCAAAATGTGCAACCCGAGAAAGCAGTAGCAGTGGGACAGAAGTCACAGAAATGACATCCATCACTTTTGCTGTGATCTGTTTCTTCCAAAAAGAGTCACTAGGTCCAGCCCACATTCAAGGGGAGGAGATGACACAAGGGCATGAATTCAGGAAGGTGGGGGTCTTGCAGGCCATTTGAAAGCTGCCTACTAGAGTCATCCTAACTTCCAATGACCTAGGGGGACCGCACTTACCACATACATGTTAAATACAGCCTCTAGACCAGGAATTGGCAAACTTCTTCTGTAATGGGTCAGATACAAAATATTTTAGGCTCTCTGTGCCTGTTGAAACTACTCAACTTTGCTGTTATGGATGAAAAGTAGCCAGAGACAATACCCAAACACTATGGCTGTGTTCCAATAAAATTTTATTTTCAAAAATAGGCAGCTGGCTGGATTTGGCCTACAGGCTGTACTTTGTGACCCCTATTCTAGACCATTATATCATTATCCTTTATAAACCATTCTCAACACTAAATAGCAAGACCAGTCACTAGCAATGAAATTCTAGGAGTCAACAAGTGCACTTTATTACCAACAGTGTGTGCTGCACCCTAGAGTCTTGAATAGACCTAATGTCATTGTGCATGGAATCAGGATATTTCTACGCTCAATATGTGGCAATTCAAAGGAATGGCAAACAGCTCAATGCTTGGAAACTACAGCAGGTGGAGCCCCAGTTGGGAGTAGAGGTGGGTGGGTATCTACTAAGCATCTATTATGTATGGAACCATGTGTTAGATTCTTGGCATGGAGTAAGGAAAAGAGGGAAGAAGGATTACAGAGATGAACAAGGCAGGAAAGAACCTAGTCCTTCAGTGAAATAGTCTAGTTGAAAAGGCAAGATTAGTACACATGAACAGCACTTCTCAAACCCGAACGTGGGGATTTGTTGAGTGGACCCAGGATTCTGTATTTCTAACAGGCTTCCATGTGCTGATGCTGCTGGTGGTTCATGGACTATCCTTTGAATAGCAAAGACTTAGAGAAACAGTCGACGCTTTTTAGAAACAAAGGCTTTGAAGAGTCCAAGCCCCAGTCTAATGAGGGAGGACTTCGCATGTTGTCTTGGCCAGACCAATAGTGGTGGTGGCTATAACCAAAAACCAGGAGATAGTATTCCTGGGGCATAGGGTTCTGGGTGAAAAGGATCTGCAGAATCACATAGGATAACATAAATGCACCATTTCATTTCAGTATTTGTTAATAAAATATATGTGAAAAACCAAGAGCTATTAAGTTGACAGGCAACTATGCTTTATTAATCTATTCTAGAAGAATTTGAAGAAAAATATCAGTTTTGGCTTAAAGAAATTGAGCTAACGATTGCTTAAGTTAATCTGCTATCCATCTTATTATTTCCCTCTGAATTTTGCCTTCTGCTTTTCTAGTCCACTTTAACTCATCTTCCATTTGTCAAAACTGACATTTTTTTTCTTCATATTGATTCCTATGTTCCTTTTTCTTGTTATTGAGTAGGTGTGATCAAGTGCTTGATGGAATCGTGGAATGGGAAGGCTGCTCTGTAATTTGAGTAGGTGTGATCAAGTTTTTGATGGAATCATGGAATGGGGAGCCTGCTCCAGAATTTCCCCAAGATCCAGACAATGTCACCTACCGGCCTAGGAAATGCCTACGAAATAAATGGATTCCATATCATGCTGGCATACCATTTTAGCCTGTTAGGGCTGCTATGATAAAATATCATAGACTGTGTGGCTTATAAACAGTGAACATTTATTTATCACAGTTCTAGAGGCTGGGAAGTCCAAGATCAAGGTGCCAGCAGATTCAGTGTCTGGTAAGAGCCTACTTCTTTGTTCAAACACAGCTGTTTTTTCCACTGTGTCCTCACATGGGGAGAGGGGTGAGGGAGCTCTCTGGGATTTCCAAGAAGGGCACTAAAGCCTATTCATGAGGCTCCATCCTCATGACCTAATCAGCTCCCAAATACCCCACCTCCAAATACCATCACATTGGGTATTAGGTTTCAACGTATGGATTAAGGGTGACACAAACATTCAGTCTGTAGCAGATGTTAGGAGGAAAAAGAAAGGCAGAAGGAAGATACAGGACAAAACAGAACAAAGAGCAGAGGGGAAAAAAAAGATGTGCCCTTAAAGGATAATGATAAACGGTCCCCAAAGTACCAGACACCACTGAGGGCTGTAACTTGCCTACCCACTGTGGCTTAGCCCCCTATTTTACTGAGGTGTGGCCTGAATTTCAGTCTCCATTTACTGAGTGCCTATTATATGCAATACACGATTCTAGGCAGCATGGGAAAATTTTTTTAAAGGCATGGGAAACTTAAGGCCCTTGCCCTCAAGGAGTTTATTGTTCTGTGGGAAAGAACATGACTTACATAACCAGTTTTTCAGTATGCAGTAGGAAAAATGCTATAATGGAGACAAAAAGCACTATGGCTGTCGTTCTAATATCCCAGGAAATGTGATTCTTCAGCTTAACCAGTTTATAAGTAAAATGAATTAATATTTCAATTTAAGTTTCTTTGTACCTAGGTAATGGCATGGAGGTAATTAATACATTTCTTTTTTTTTAGGTACCCTTTTTTATAAATAAATAAATTAATTTTTTAATTAAGGTATCATTGATATGCACTCTTATGAAGGCCTCACATGAAAAACAATGTGGCTACTACGTTCACCCATATTATCAAGTCCCCCCATACCCTATTGTAGTCATTGTCCATCAGCGTAGTAAGATGCCACAGAGTCACTACATGTTTTCTCTGTGTTGCACTGACCTCCCCGTGATTCCCCCCAACACCATGTGTGCCAATCATAATACACCTCAATCCCCTTCTCCCTCCCTCCCCACCTGCTTTCCCCCATCCCTCCCCTTTGGTAACCACTAGTCCCTTCTTGGAGTCTCTGAGTCTGCTGCTGTTTTGTTCCTTCAGTTTTGTTCATCATTATACTCCACAACCTGTATTTGTCTTTCTCCGCCTGGCTTATTTCACTGAGCATAATACCCTGTAGCTCCATCCATGTTGTTGCAAATGGTAGGATTTGTTTCTTTCTTATGGTTGAATAGTATTCCATTGTGTATAATACATTTTTTTTTATCATGATGATCCTTAAAGAAGATGCAAGGCCTAATTTGCAATCTTAAGTAATTATAAGAAGAAAGTAACTCAGTGGAGCAATTTATTTCGCAAGTCACAGGTTCTTTCAATATGGTTATACAGCATTTCACGCTTGGCAATTAATTTTTTAAATATTTTTATATATTTTCCTTAAGTGTTTTTAAAGATATGTAAGGAAAATATGCCCAGCAATGTGTGAGGCTTTTTAAAATTGTGATATTTCAGAGACTTCTTTAGTACTTTTTTGCATTAGCTGCAATTAGTTTTTCCTACAAATACTTAACTTACAATGCAATATCAATTATTTAAAGGAATGGCAGTTGCTGCAGAATACTGGTTTCCTACTAGCACCAACAGTATCATTCCCCCACATGTTTCCTATAGTACTGTCCATATGAAATTTTCCCATAGATTATTGATCGTTGGCATTCTTAAGAGTCCCCAAACCTTTCTAAATCCTTAAACTTCAAATCCCACCATAGCATATTAGGCCACCCCATCAAACTCAATAAGTATATTGAGAATAATCTATATGATTAGATAGGGAACACTGAAGCCACACTGATAGGTGGATGTTGAGTACATATTTCTTTCCATCAAGTGCACCGACCCAATCACTCCTTATGCAATTTGTGCTTGGCAAAAGCCAGAATTATGTCCAGAATCCTCTGGACTGCTCTAAAGAGTAAAGACTGTGAGTCTCAGTGCACAAGTACTGCCCTGGTCACATCCTGCAAATGTGCACATCCCTGCTTGTCTTGGCGTGGTCGTTGAGGCACACACAGGTCTACGCTGTGGTAGACCCAAAAACGGCCCCCACAAGACATCCACCTGTGAACCCATGAATGTGACCTTATTTGGAAAGAGGGTCTTTGCAAATGTGATTATGTTAAGGATCTTGAGATGAGATAATCCTGGATTATCCTAGGGGCCTCTGAACCCACTAGCAAGTGCCCTTAGAAGAACGAGGTAGAGGAGGTTTGAGACAGAGGAGGAGGAAACTGAGCAGAGGCAGAGGCTCAAGTCAGGGAATACCAACAGCTGCTGGAAGCTGCGAGGCAAAGAATGGTTCCTCCCTTACAGAACCCAAAACAGCTAGCCCTACGGACACCTTGATCTTGGACTTCTAGCCTCTGGAACTCTGAGACAATTCACTTCTGTTATTTTAAACTACCAAGTTGTGGTAATTTGCACCAGCAGCCCTAGGAAACTAATGCACACTTCAAGCTGACTAGGTTCTGCAAAAAAATGTAGTGCAAAGTTGTTAGGAAGATTAAGTATACTGTATACTACAGAATCCAGAGTGATACATTAACACTTTTCCCTCATCAAACTTGCAATGCTTTTTATTTGAATGTACTCTTCTGTAAGATTCTGAGTGCATGTGTCATGTAAATTGTATGCCTCAAGAAGGCAAATCTAGGCTGACTAGTTGTCTTCATAATTTCACAGCTTATCCTCTTTCTGATCATTCTGAGCTCTGACCACAGTAAAGGAAGGGGTTGTAAGCACTCTGGTTTGATGGAAAAGTGATTTCATGATTGGGGTATGAACTGAAATGGCTCTTGCATTTGGCAGAAGCATAAATGCCATAAAACTGCCTTAAGGATACCATTAGAAGGTCACCTTGGCTGCCACAGCTCAGGGCTGTTACTTTTTAACCATTGCATGCTAATGTCATATGTATTATGCTTTATCAACCACTTAAAAATCTGATCCCCATAAAGATAATTTCGTAGGATAGGCCAGTTTTCTTGCATCAGGTTTCCTAGAAGCAGAGTTGGAGATGGGGTTTCTGATGTGAGTGATTTTTTGTGATGGTGCTTCCAGGTGAAATCTGTAAGGAAGTAAGGGCACGAAGCCAGGCGGAGATGAGAGTTCAGTGAAGTCTGGCTTCAGCCTGACTGCACACAGAGCTCTGGAGTGGGTATGGACTATGGGATTGCCCCACCTTAGTCCAGGACTTTTACAACCTGTATTAATTACTCATTAGCTGCAGACCAGACTGCCTCTCTCCCTTGGGAAGCATAACATCCCTGCATCTCTAGGCAAGGAGACTCCCATAAGACAAAAACAATTCTCTGGCGAAGAGTGCTGCGTGGCCATGGGCAACCAACGCTCACAACAGCCCGAATAGGGCATCTGGCAGGGAATGGGAACTGCTCAGGGTACTCACAGCATCCAGGGATGTATGGACTTGGCTTCAAACTGTATTTCTAATTACCCAGCTGATCATTTCAGTGAATGTATCTGGTGTAAGAGAGCTCTCTGAAAGAAAAAAATTGTTTGCATTACTGAAAGGTTTTGAAATGTCCCAAGTATTGTAAATCATTTTAGGGAGCTGCCATCAGCAAATACTTTTGAATTTTAAGAGGAATAATCTGGGAAGCGTGTCTTTTGTCAAGAAATCAATTTTTAGAATGCATGTTGAGTGGGAACACAGGTATGAGTTTGGCTCAGTGAGGACCTCCATCCGTCCTGTTTATCTTCATGGTCTGTATGTCTTTATGTCTTTTTCCACTTGTGTTGGCCACATGAATCTCTGTCTGTGTCAGTGCATTTTTTTTTTCAGTTTGTAAGGTCCTCATAGGTACAGGTCACAGCTGTTTGCTGTTCTCTATGCAGCATGTTGTACAATTATCTGCTTAATACCTGCTTCTTGTTGACGATGCAGTGTCAATACGTGACAATTTGCTTTTGATGATGGCAATGTTGTTCAACTTAATAGTTGCCCAGGCTTTAGCCATGTGACTAAGGCATTATCCTCAGCAGGATGTGCACATTCAAATGCCTCTAGGAGCCAGATAGATAATGTAGAAGAGTGATCCAGTGTAGGTATAAAACAATCCACAGTAGTTGGAGCTGTAAACAGTCTGAAAAGTATAAGGGAATTCAAATCATAACACTCCATGGGCCAAACAAAACATCTAAGTGGGGCAGATCAGGTGAATGGGTCACCAGGTTGTGGCCTAAAGGCTGCTATGAACTCAGGAAATTACAGATGTCCTGAGTGTGCTCTGCTGTCTAACATCTGCCTGGTTCGCTGAGGCGCCCAAAACCATTACTCCTTGCTTCTGCTCTCTCTGGGTGATTTGGAAGCACCAGATTTTTCAGTCATGCTGCCCTGCTTGTAGAACCAGACTAAGAGAGCTTGAGATACTTCCTGGCTTGCCAGGGAAATCTGAGTCATAGGTGCTCCATTTACTTAATACAACTATGAGAAACACCTTAAGAGAGCCCATATCCTGTCATAGTGCTCTGCATCTAGCAGGCACCCCTTAACTACTTCCTGCTGCTACTGGCAAGATAGTCCAGGTCTTTATAACCCACCCCATGGTTTCCATTCTAAGAATGAAGTTTTTCACAGTTTGATTATGATGCAAAGATTACACATACTGATAGCAAGCATTGGTGAGACTGTGGAGAAATCAGAACACTCCCATACTGCTGGTGGGAAGGGAAAAAGGGGTGGCCACTTTGAAAAATAGTATGGTGCTTCCTCAAAAGGTTAAACATAGCATTCCCACATAAGCCAGCAATTCCACTCCTAGGTATATTCACAAATGAAAACATGTCCACATACAAACCTGTACACAGATATTCATAACTGCATTATTCCTAATAGCTAAGAGGCAGAAACAATCTAGACATCCATCAGTGGATGAATGGATAAATGAAACATAGTGTGTCCAGACAATGGCACATCACAGCAATAACAAAAGGTCAGACGCATGCTACTGCTCAGATGAGCCTTGGAACCATTATGCTAAATGCAGGAAGACATTCACAAAAGACCATGTATTTTATGATTCCATTTATATGAAATGTCCACAGTAGGGATATCCATAGAGACAGAAAGTGGATCAGTGGTTGCCAGGAGCAGAAGGGAAGAAGGAATAGGAAGTGAATGCTAATAATAGAGTTTCTTTCTGAGGTGATGAAAATATTCTAAAGTTGAGTGTGGTGATGGTTGAACAACTTTTGAACACACTAAAAACCATTGAATTACACACTTTAAGTGGATGAAGTATGTAGAATATGAATTTTGTCTCAATATAGGTATTAGTAAAAAAAGATTGTATGTCCTATAAAGGTTTTTGTCATAGCACCAAATACTGTGTATGTGAATTTATTACAGTATAGCTGTAAATGCTTTGCTCACTCTGTGACACATAGTAGGTGATCAATAGATGTTCACTGAATGAGTATTGAATGGATTTCTAAGAAGTTAGAATACTCAGTGACTTGGGATGGGGATACTGGGGGACTGAAATTTCTGGAGGCTATCTTGAAAAATCTATGGATGTTATTTCCTGTAGGAAGGCACCTAGCATGAAGCCTGGCATGTGAAATACTCTCAATAAATAGGCTCCTTTCTTGTTTTTTCAAACAGTTTCAAACTCTATTATTCTATTGTCTTTACTTAGTGTTAACTTTGTCTGATTTTTAATGGGGATCATTGATGGAAGCAGGGGTAGGAATTCAAAAAGACCCATTTTGTTTATGTTTAATAGTAAGAGTTACACTCAGCCAAGCAATGTTAAGTTTTGAATAAATGGACTAGAACAGTGGTTCTCAAAGTTTACAGTGCATCACAATCACCAGGAGCACAGGTCTAGGGTGGGGTTCCAGAATTTGCATTTTCAACAAGTTTCCAGGTCAGGATGCTGCTGCTGCTGGTCTGGGGACCATGCTTTGAGAAGCACTGGACTAGTGTGTCTTCTTTTCAAAAATTTCTTAAAATTTTGACACATAAAATTACAGGAAAATTAAGAAGAAATTCAGATGGCCAACAGGCACATGAAAAGATGCTCCACATCACTAATCATCAGAGAAATGCAAATTAAAACCACAATGAGATATCACATCACACCAGTTAGGATGGCCAACATCCAAAAGACAAACAACAACAAATGTTGGCGAGGATGTGGAGAAAGGGGAACCTTCCTACACTGCTGGTGGGAATGTAAACTAGTTCAACCATTGTGGAAAACAGTATAAAGGTTCCTCAAAAAACTCAAAATAGAAATACCATTTGACCCAAGGAATTTACCCTAAAAATGCAGCAGCCCAGTTTGAAAAACACATATGCACTCCTATGTTTATCGCAGCACTATTTACAATAGCCAAGAAATGGAAACAACCTAAGTGTCCATCAGTAGATGAATGGATAAAGAAGATGTGGTACATATACACAATGGAATATTATTCAGCCATAAGACGAAAACAAATCCTACCATTTGCAACAACATGGATGGAGCTAGAGGGTATTATGCTCAATGAAATAAGTCAGGTGGAGAAAGACAAGTACCAAATGATTTCACTCATCTGTGGAGTATAAGAACAAAGGAAAAACGGAAGGAACAAAATAGCAGCAGACTCACAGAACCCAAGAATGGACTAACAGTTACCAAAGGGAAAGGGACTGGGGAGGGTGGGTGGGAAGGGAGAGATAAGTGGGAAAATGGGGCATTACAATTAGCACACATAATGTAGGGTGGGGGGACATGGGAAAGGCAGTATACATGGAGAAGACTAGTGATTCTATAGCATCTTACTACACTGACAGTGACTGTAATGGGGTATGTCGGGGGGAGACTTGATAATGGGAGGAGTCTAGTAACCATAATGTTGTTCCAGTAATTGTATATTAATGATATCAAAATGAAAATTTTTTTTAAATTACAGGAAAATTGTCAATACAGTACAAATAATTTTTTTTTTTTTTTTACTGAGGGAAAAGTTGCCAACCCAAACAATCCTTATCACCTTCTAATATGTCAGTGTGGAATTCCTACAAAGATATCCATCCTTCTGCATAACTGAAGTACAACCATCATCATCACGAAAGGAACACTGACACATTACTACCGTCTCATCTTCACACCCACTCAAGTTTTGACAGTCGTCCTAATGCCATTGTTTCCAGCCAAAGAATCCAGTTGAAACACACACATTGCAGGTAGCTGTTATGTTTCCACACCCAGGGACAGTCCCTCAGTATCATCAACTTTCATAACCCTGACACTTTCTGAGTTATTGCCAGTTATTGTTTAGAGTTTCTCCCAATTTGGATTTGTCTGGTATTTCCTCTTGAGTAGATTCAGGTTTTGCAGCTTGGGCAGGAATATCAAATAAACGTCTCTGAGTTCCTCTCAGGGCATCCTTTCAGGTGATGCATGATTTCTGTGTCTCCCATTAATATGATGTTAATTTTGTTATTAAATAAAGGTGGTATCTGCCAGGCTTCTCCACTTTAAAGTTACCCTTTTCCTCTTTGTAAATAGTAAATATTTTGTGAAGGAGTCTCTTGAAATTATCTAAATATCTCATTCCTGATCAATTAATATTTTATTTTAATGATTTAGTTATTTATCTCTCTATGGACTCATGGTTTCCTATTTTATTCAACAGGCTCATAATCCAGTACTATTTTTGTTTATTTTGATGCTCAAATTACCTCTGATTTGGCTGGTGGGAACCCTTTCCAGCTGGCTTCTTTCTCCATTTGACATGTTTTCATCATTCTTTGGGCACTTTCTTACTTTCTGGCATGAGCCAGATGTTCCAGACTCATCTTGTACCTTCCATACTACAACCCTGGAATTAGCCCTTTCTCCAAGGAGCCATGGTTCCTCTTGTCAAAAATGGCATTTGAAGCCAAAATCTGGGTACTAGGTGTGCTTATTGCTCTCAGAGTGCTGTTACTCTAAGGCCTTCTGAGGGAGAGCTAAGGTGTATATATACTACATATATCAGCTATTTATTGTTGTGCAACAAATCACCCCAAACTTCGCAACTTCAAATAACACACCATTACTGTCTTGTAGTTTCTGAGGTCAGGCATGCTGGCACGGCCTAGCTGGCTCCCCTGCCTCAAGGTCTCATAAAGTGTCAGCTGGGGCTGGGGCTCATCTCCCAGCTCAGCTGGGCAAGCACCCATTTCCAAGCTTGTGTGGTGGCAGAATTCAGTTCTTCGTGGATTCCGATGGGCTGAGAACCTCAGTTTCTCACTGGCTGTTAGCTGGAGCTGTTCTTTGCCATGTGGGCCTCTCCCCAGGGCCACTCACAGCAGAGAAGCTTCATCAAAACCAGCAAGGGAGAGAGCCTCCAGGGAAGCAGACATTGTAATCGTCTGTAACACAGCCACAGACATGGCATTATCTTTGCTGTGTTCTACTGGTTAGAAGCAGCTCATGGGCCTGCAACACTCAAGGAGAGAGAATTACACCCGGACAGGAATACCAGGAGGTGTGGATCACTGGGGACCATCTTAGCAGCTTCTTACTGCATTTACCTCCTGCAGTAACAGAGGCAAGGGAGACCCAGGCCCCAGAGTGAGTCTTAGAGGCTGTCTGCCGCAGCACATATATGCATGCATACATGTATCTATACTTCTGTCATCTGCCTATCACCATCTATCTTTCTATCTGGAAAAGCACGGCTCCTACTACTTCCAGTTCGAGTGTCACACCACCTTGTTCCTTTCACCTTCTTCCTTTCTATACTTGTAACCCCCTTCTCATGCATGTATCTATTTGATCAATTCCTCACCTCCACTGCCACCCCACCCCTCTTACAGATGCTTTCCCCTTGGCTGGGGCTGCCCTCACCTGAGGACACCTCTGTCCTCATGCTCAGACTCTGACAGCCACGCAGCCCCCACATCAGACACCCCGTCACCCGCACCAGCGCGGCCTCGCGTACCCAGTCTCCCCTTTGCAAGGAGGCTTCTTTACCTTGCCTGGGAAGGTGGCACCCTGTGGCTCAGCCTCTCTCCCCACCCCACAGATGTCCACCTCCCTCTGCCCCATCTAGTACCGTAGAACTGAATCATGTGGGAAGAAAGGGAAGGGAAGGGAAGGAAAAGAGCACATTTCTCTGTAATGATTGCATTTTTTTTCTCATTAAATATAATTCTCCTCCCCTCCCCACAAGGTTGGGAAAGTAGGTACAAAACATTCCCTGAACAGATGGTGTAAAATGCAAGCGGCTATTCTGTAAATTTGCAGCCTATTAGCTAGAGTTGGAGGAACTCTGTTGCCGTGAAGCTGCAAAAAATATGTATTTATAAGGCAGGACAAAGAGAAGCATGCATGTCTTGTCCTTTCATTCTCCCCTCTTTGCTCGAGCTCATCTCTCTTCCAGTCTGAAATGCACACTTTTCTGTCCTTCACATTCATTCAATTCCACAGTTCACTCAAGGGCCAGCTCATGAAGACCTTCACTCACTAACCTGAGCCCAGTCATTTTATCCCCTTTCAAAATTCCAGTCCATCCTCATGCCTCTGTTACTACATTCTAGCACTTGATTGTATGTGACCTTGTATTGATCTCTAGCTCTTTTTTGTATCCACCTTTTCTCTCCTGAACTAGATGGTAAGTTCCTTAAACATATACTTCCCTGTGTCTTATTGAGTGATTGAAACCAGCCACCCTCTGTAGGGACATGATATTCAGGTGGAAAGAGAAAGGTGGGACCCGTTTCAGAAGGATGGCAACTAGCTATTTCATCTCTTATTCTCTTGTTTAGCTCAGTCTCTTGACTGAGGCAGGCTCAGCATTGAAAAGTCCCATAAATATGACTGAAGTATAATCTAGCATAGACAGTAACCACATGGAGCCCAGAAGCCATGTATACCATATTTTACCTGCCTCAAATGGATGGTCAGTGGCACGCATATAAAACTGGAGAGATGGCTTTATTTATAGCCCTGTTTTTCTGGACCCTTGTAATAGTACAGGTCCATAATTTGGAGGAGACTCACTGAATGTGGGTGCACAATTATACTTACAAACCAGCAAAAGAGAGGGATAAAAGATTTAAGAGTACCTTCTAATACAGAATCTGAGTAAAGACAAGCAGCAGCCTTTGCTGCAATAAGAAAATAATAAGAACACTTTCCTAGTGTGATCTGCACCCTCAGCCCTTTATTGTGTTACAGCCTTGTTGTCTAAGGGGGTGGAGGGTGCTTCTCATGGATCCTTCAAAGCTGTTCAGTGGAAGGAGCTACACACTACACGTGACTTAAATTTTGGACTTATTTATAATAACAAATCAGAAATTTGTCTTACAATAAAATCCCTAGTTACTATGTAGGGAATGGATATTACTCATCACCACAGAAACATTAACTGGTTTGACCCAAGTCACTAAAAAGCATCAGACCTGGAAAATCTTGACCTTCTGAGCAGTGTACCTTCCAAGAGCCCTGTGGATATCACGGTTATTGTTTCTTCTTGCTGGTGATCACAGTGAATGATAACATAGTGGCTGCCATTGTATCCTAGTGACAGTATCAAGGCTAGTGGGATCACAGCGATCTAACACCCAGCTAGTCAAAACAGAGCAGCATGATATTGTGCAATCACAGTACCCGTCCTGCTACTGCCAGGGTGACAGCTCCAGTTCCACAAGGCTGATCATGGCTCCTTTAAGGGGTGGAAGCAGGAAACAATGTGTGTGGGCTGCCAAACAACACGTGAGCCTGGTGAGGAGGATCCCGGACTGGGAGAACATGAAGAGGGTGATGCAAAACATAAACAGCATTCTCTCTTCTTGACAAAAACAAGAGACAAAAGATACCTCATAGTAGAAAGAGACAGAATTTTTAGATGTGATAGTTACAGCCATTTTTAGAGGAATTTTTCCATTGCATTTAAAAGCAAGTTTTATTAAAAAAGAAAATAGAACATTTGGGTCTAGTTGTATGAAGTAATTGGATACACATGTACACACACACCACTTGCCCATTTAGTTAGCTGGAGAATAGTTAAAGAAATCAAACCAGCATTTTGACTTTTGTTATTTATGTCAGGCACCACAGTGGTTCTGAGCATTCTTGTTCCTTCCAAAGCACTGAAGGGAGACACTGGGGTGTTTTAGGATAGGTTTAGCTTTACAAGAAACTGCTTTTTGAGGTTTTCCTAGCCCTTTGCTTGCTTAACTACTGCTCTAAATCAACATACTCTGGTGATGAGGAAAAAAGCAGGCCAGACAATAAGAGTAGACAGTATAAATCTGTCAGACACACAAGCAACTGGACACATTCCCTATTTGGGAAACTAAGTAAAAACTGAGAAGCTTTTGCTCAAGAGAGGTATTGTGATGAATTCCTTTCTTTAAACCAGTATCCCAATTATTCGGCTTATCATGCTATAGATCCGAATGTTCAGTTACCAGGTTTGCTAAACCTACACTCCACCTCTGTTAATGAGAATGTTGTCAAAAAACACTGGAAACAATTGTTTATCTGTTTGCCAGACTAGTAGGTGGTGGAAAGGGCATGGGCTTTGGAGCCAGAACCTAAGTTTGACCCACTTCTGTCCCTAAATAATTAAGTAACAGCAGGCAGGTCATTTAGTCTCTCTGATTTTCAGTTTTGGCATCTTCAAAATGGGGATCATTTCCTGACCTCACAGAACACTGGGCAGTCCTCAGCACATGGCTGGCCCAGGGTAGGGGCTCAGACAAAGAAAGTGACAGTGGGTTTTGTTAGCTACAGAGTCCGAAGCCTGCAGATATTGCGCATCACAAAAGGTCAACAGCTCAGACCCAGTTCCTGTGCAGGCTGCAGAGAAGGACAACTCCCTTCTCCTCAGAGATTTCAGGACTCAGAATATAGACTGCAGGAAGAGATGCTTGAGAAGACGTATCTTTCAAAATCCACTGGAGACACAAAAGTACAAATATTGTATGATTCCACTTCTATGAGGGACCTCGAATGGGCAAATTCATAGAGATAGAAAGTAACATGCAGGTGACCAGGTGCTGAGTAGTTATTGTTTAAAGGGTATAGGGTTTGGTTTGGGATAATGGAAAAAGTTCTTGAGATGGATGGTGGTGACAGTTGCACAATCATGTGAGTGTACTTACTGCCACTGAAATGCACATTTAAAAATGGTTAAAATGATAAATGTTATATATATTTTACTGCAATTTTAAAAATAGGAAAAATAATCCATTGGAATGAAGCAAATCAAGATACATCCAATCATGTAATATTATATAGCTGTTAGAAAGAACAGGGTAGATTTTATTCTAGTGACATAGAAAGGTGTCTGGTGGAAAAAAAAACGAGTTACAACTACATGTATAGTATAATGCCAGCTGTTTGTTCTGCATGGATTGCTTGACGTTTACTAGTTCATCTCATCTTTGCGATTCCCCAGTGATGTATACGCTATTATCACTACCCCATCTTGCAGATGAGGAAACTAAGGTACAGAGAGGTTAAGAATCTTGCCCAAGGACACAGATCAACTAAGTTGTAGAGATAGCATTTTGATCCGGCTGCAACTATCTGGCTCCCAAAGTCTAAGTTCTAAACTCTTCAGCATCTGCTTCACTAGGGAGCATTTTAGATATGTGGGTTCCCTGGCCCCACCCCAGACTGCTGGTTCTGCAGGGTAACAAGATTCCCAGGGGATTCTTGTGTACATTAAAGCCTGAGAAGACTAAGCCCAAACTGCTATGCAACACTTAATACCTATTATATAAGACTAATAAATATTGATATGTGCATAGGAAAACTTTACTTAGAATTCTGTGGGCTCCTTTTTCTTAACCTAGCAGTTTACTCTAGAAACTAGACACAAAATTATACATTAAAACTTATTTCTGAATTGCAATGCATTTATTTGGAATATCGTGAAGTCATTGAGTAATTTAAGAAGAAATTGTTTATAAATTGTCAAACTAATCAATAGACTTGAAAAAGGGGGATGTTTTATGGACTAAATAAAGCCAGTCCCTTTTTGAATTTTAAGGACTTTAGTACATTAATTGTTCCTGATTACAAGTGCAACATCAACATATATTAAGGGAACATGGCTGTGCTTCTTGATAGACTTCTGGTATAGTTTAATTGATTAAATGTAGTTTAATATACTAGATAATTTCTTAGAAGTGACTCTATAATCCATATGCTTTTCAAGTAGTATAAATGCTACCACCTTTCCACACCCACCTTTGCAATTAGGATGAATTAATATGGTTTCATCTCACCAACTGATTGGTAATCTTAACTTGTATTATGTAGTTATCATGAGTTTGATTGAATCCTGAATTAAGAATGTTTCACTAAACATCTCTGCATATCAGTTTCTTCATCTGTAAAATGGGTATATTAAGAGTTACTGGCAGGGTACCACATGCGGTTGTGCAGACTGAGAACTGCACAGTTTTAGGGGGCATGTGTCACTATGTACGTGGCTTAGGCTGCCACTCTGGTTGGAGGCTTCCTGCAAAGATTCCTTGAGTTAATATACATGCATCAACTGAAATTGGACAGAGCACAGAATCAACGCTGTGGGACTCTTTGATAATTTTAACATCATAGGTCTTGATTCAAGGAATATCGCCTTTATATAAATATTGCATGAATGACAAGATAAGTGAATTTGAAGAGTATGATGTGCTTCCCTCAATCAAAATCAACTGATTCAGTAAGCAATTATTTTATCCTTTCATAAAAAAAAATCAGAAAACCTACCATTAAAACCCCACTAATACAGGATGGACATACAGTTTCTGCCTTCAGGGGTCCCATAATGGAGTGAGCAACACACAAGTACAATTTGCTGGAGGGGTGGTGGGAATTGGGAAGTAGGAGTCAGGCTCTGGGGCCAAATGAACTCCAAGTCTCAGCCCTGCCATCACCACCTGTGAAACCTTGACCTTACCCGCAGTTTAACTCAAGCTAATGGTACAGTAGGCAGGCTGGTAACTGTTATCACAGAGCTGTCAGGAGGCAAAGGTGATAATGCCTGCAAGCCCTGACCATTGCAATGGGCACAGGTAAACTCACAGCATGCACTCGGTTGCCTGCCTGTTCAGGATCTGATCAGCAGCGTCGTTATTATAGAGGCAACTCTCTTTTCTTCCCGCTTCCTTGCACGCCTGCTTCCTCCCAGAGAGCACTCACCACTGCTATGTCAATGTTCTTCTCCCGCCTGGTCTTTTTTCTCTAGCATTTAATTTGAACCCAGAGCAAGACTCATCTCCTTGAATCAAGGCCGAGGGGAAAGGCCAGGAGAACTGGAAGTTCAGTTAGATTATGTCCCAACAAACAGCATCTGATCCTGCCCCCCAGGAATTGCCAAATAACAATGGTTTTGTCCCATCATCTAAAATGTGTTTTGGTCCACATCATGTAAATGTCTTCAAATGTAAAAAATGTGTTTTGATTTTTCTTTGTTCCTTATTTGGCTATTTCTTGCATCTGTGCTTTAAAGTAGAATCATTAATTGTTGCCACAGTCTGTAAATTTGCAAGGTAGAATTTGTAAAAAAATTACTTGTTTATTCATTAAATGAGTCTACTAGACACCAGATGTATGTGAGACACTGTGGTGGGTAGGATACAAAGAGAAAGGTGGAGACTGGTCCTCAAGGAATTCATAGGCTTGTGAGAGAAGCACAAGGAAATGACCGTTACACACAGGTGTGAGGTTCTGCTGCAGAAATAAGCTCAAGATGCTGTGGGGTTCCACACCACAGGCAGGAACTGAAGGTCTGCAAGCTTTCCCAAAAACTATAAAAATGTTTTGAGTCCTGAACAAAATGTGTCATGTCCAAAATATGAAAAGAAAGTTGCAATATCAAATACATATATAATTGAAGGTCTGTAAAGTATATCATATTGTGTCAACCACATCCAAATCAGTTGTTTACAAAAAGTTATTACATCTGTAAACAATTTGTAAATTAAGTTTTTTCACTCTCCGTTGCCTCTGCCCTAGTGTCACGTGGTCTGTTGTTAGGCAGTCACAGCATGGTCTGGCTGTGGCAACCTAGCATCGACCTCATACGGTGTTCTCCTTGTGTCTCTGTGTCCCAGTATCCCCTTTTCTGGAAGGACACCAGTCCTATTGGGTTAGGTGGCCATCCTATTTCAGCATGACCTCATCCTAATTTAACTAATTATATCCTCAATGTCTTGTTCCCAAATAAGGTGGTATTCTGGGGTGCTGGAGTCAGGACTTCAACATATGAATTTTGGGGGACACAATTCACCACATAACAGTGGGTGAAGAGGTGATGCGGGGAAGGCCAGGGAAGTCCTTGCAAAGGCCTCACAGAGTCAGAGAACGCAGGGCTATTCCAGGAATAGAATCGAGAGGACAGATGTGGCTGGGTGGCTACAAGAGAAGACTACAGTGCACTTTGTAAACTGAACATGACTTTCATCTAAAGAACGGGGTTTTTCCACTGTGATCTTTAAAAATTGAAATGAAACAACAGAACAACACTTGGGCATCTCTGCCCTCTCTTGCCCTCCTGCCACCAAAACTTCTCTTATCCAAAGAAGGACGCAGGTAAGTGCCCTGGGGTTGCTCTGAACCAGGAGTACTCCAGGTCACGTGACTTTCTCCCTGCACAGCCCGGGGAAAATCCAAGGTGCTGACTGTTCAAGGGGGTTCCTTCTACACCATGCTATTCTGATGTGTCTCATTTAAAAGGTAATTCTTTGGATGTTGTAGAATCTTAGACCATAATTCCTTGGGTCCATTTTTAAAATTTAGAATTCTCTAATACTGAGTGAAGTAATCTAGTCAACAGCACTACCTGTATTTAAGTGTTCTATGACAGTAGGCTGTCAATCAGGCCGATCAGGAGAAAAAGGGAAATGATCAATGTGTCTGTACCCTTCATGACCCTGTAGGCGCCTCCTACAGGCACTAAAGCATCTCTATGCCCTGTATCATTCCTGCATCCCACTGCTAAATATCACATCACTAAACAGAACTAAACTAATTGAAGGCCAGAGACCCCTCCCTCAGCTCGGATGTCCTGTTCTAGCCTGGGTGTCCTGTGATGATCAGGAGGGATGCTATGGACACAGTATCAAACCCCCAGGCTGGGCACTATAAGCCTTTTTAAAACCAAGGAGTTAATAGCCTCTAACAATGTCTAGGGATCCAGACTGTTCCAGAAAAAATCCCACGGTATGCCTCAAACCCAGAAGCAACCCTGCTCTAGAGAAACCAAACGTGCATCAGAAATCCTGAACAAAAACTATCCTAAAAAGACACAATCCAGAAGTCACAAGAAACATTTTGGATAATATTGATTACACAAAAACGTCTAAACTTCTAAAAAGGAAAAGACATTTAAAACACTTAAGAGACATATAATGGACTAGAAGATGGTATTTACATCATAATATTAGACTAAGGTTTAATATTTTGAATGCACATAAAGAGCCAGGGAGGAAAAACTCAGACTCAAGAGGCAAAGAGGCCCAGGACAGGAGATGAACGAACAGTTCAGGCATGAGCAGCGCCGACGGCTGATAAACAATCAAACGACTTGCCAGTGATCCAAGCAATGAGTAACTGTTCTGCCCACTGGATTGGTAAGAGGGAAAATGATCCGGAGTTGGTAAAGATAGGGGTCAAAGGGCACCCAGGGAAAAGTGCAACTTGTTTTATTTCTGGAGGGCAACTGGTAGCGTCTACCAAACTTTAAAAAGTAAACATGCTATACCCAGGAAGTCCACTTCTAGGAACTGATTCTAACAATAAGAACAACTTAAAACCCAGGCCAGGTGCGTTAGTACACGGGCCACTTCATTTCCTTGGCAAGAGTGTGCTGAGTTTAGGCCTGTAAGTACCTTCATTTTCCAGGAGAGACTGAGGCTTCGGGAAGTTAGGTTTCACAGCAAGTAATTAGTGAGGCCAGGATTTAACTGTAGGCAGTCTGATTCCAGAGCCCATATATATATAATCACTCTGTTTAACATGTCTCACACACTCCTGCATGAGGAGATATATATATATATATATACACTGTTATGATATAGAGACTAAATATAAAATTCTAAAATTAGAAGGATGGCTTGATAAGTTATCACCATACCATGGGCTACTATGCAGCAAGTAGATAGTTTTGTCTGTACTGATAGGGAAACTACATGTTATATTTTTGAGTAGGAAAAAAGGAAATTGTAAAATAATATGGGAAGTAAAATTCATAATTGTTAAAAAAAACCTATACCTGTGTGTAGGTAAAAAAGGACTCATACCAAATTGTTTACAGTAGTTATTCCTTTGATGTGGAAGTGGGGGAACTTTACTACCTTGAATATGTATCATTTAGGTCCCCTCACCAAGGAAGGAACAGACACCCCAACTCAAATTAGCTTAAATGCTAAAGGAGACCTTTTGCTCACATAAGGAAGGTTCAGAGGTCTGGTGTGATATGACAGCTTGACAATGCCAGGATTGGTGTGATTTTTCAATGTAATAATGTCTTCAAGGAGCTGGTGTCTTTCCCTCTCTCTACTCTGCCTTCAATTGTATCAGTTGCATTATTAGGCAAGATGCCCTCATGGTAGAAAAAGGCTGCAGCAGTTTCTGTCTTTACATCAGCACCTCCACGTGTTTATGTCCCATAATTCTCAGGTTCAATACTTATTGGTGAACCCTGGATGAACCTCTGTGGCCTGGGGAATGGCAAGTACCAATGAGTTTGGGCCTAATATACTCTAAATAAATCACTGTGGCAACGAGGCAGGCTTAGATCAACAAGGCTGTCCCCTGGAGCTGGGAGAGGAGTTGGTCCCATCCAAATCACTCATGACTGACACATGATGGGAGGGGTGGAATGTTTGCTTTGGAAACAACAGTACAATAAACTTCCAAATTAAGTTCTCTCCCAATTCTCTAGAAACCAAAGCATCTAATTTGGTAATTTTAAAATACAAGAATGGACCTTATTTTTTAAAAGAAAACATATTGCAAATGTTCAATTTTATAAATGCCATTATTTCTTCCTTGAGTTCAAATTATGTAGATGAACTTCCTGCATCAAAGGTGTCACCTAAGAGAATGTAATGTGGTGTGATGTACAGAGACCTGTGGTCCACTGAGAACTGGGAGGCCTGGACTCAAGTCTCAGCAGAGCAGGAACAGTAAGACCTTAGGAAAGTCACAGAGCTCTCTGGGCTCAGTTTCCTCCTCAGCAAACAATGGTGCTGGATTAGATCACCTTTAAGGTCCCTTCCATCTAAACTAGTCCTACCCTTTGGTTTATAAGCTCTATCTATCTATCTATCCATTTATTTGTTTATTTATTTATTTTGGTAAAAAAACCTATATGTATAAGATAAAATTATCTAACAATACAAAAAGATCCAAAGTGAAAAAGTAAGTTTCTTGTCTCACTCCTCCCAGCACACTAGTTTCTGCTCCACCCTAACCACTCTTAGCAGTCTATTGTGTACGCTTATACACTCTGCCGGCCTTATTTATACAAGCAGCAACATGCTCACATGTATTTTCCATTCTGTCCTCTTCACTGTAACTGTCAGTAAAGGGACCTGCTGGGTCCAAAGGCATGTGCATATTATGTTTTGATAAAATGCCACCCAAAAAGGCTGGTGCTTCTTTCTCCAGTACCTCATCAACACCTTGCATCATCACTCTCTTATTTCTATTACTCTGCAAGATCGAAAACTGCATCTTATTGTGGTTTGACCTTGCCTTTGTTTCTTCACCTATGATGCTGAGTATCTTAATATGCTTGAAAGCCACTGACATTTACTATTTTGTAAATCATCTGTTGTGTCCTCACCCTACTTCTTTTGCACAGCTACCATTTATCTTGAAATGCAAAAATGGGGCTTTCTTAACACCCCTCTCAAGGAAAGGTGGGACCATCACTCTGTAGGCCAGTGTGTTATGGGTGGGTGTCGGAGCGACTGCTGCAGACGGAATGAGCCCGGAAGACCCCGCAGAGCGAGAGGGAAAAACCACATAGGTCAGGAGTACTGGTCTCATGGCTTTTACATCCGAAAGGGTTTGAAACAAAACACAAAGAAAGAATGTATGATGGAGACCATGTGGCCCAGTAAACCTAAAATAATTTACTACCTGGCCCTTTAGAGAAAACGTTTGCCCATCCCTGGAAGGGGTGAAGAGAAAAAGAGGAAACTGAGCAGCCAGACAGACCAGTGGCTCGGGAGTGAAGACCTGCAAGTTCTCTGAGAAACTGGAGCACTTAACCCTGTTGATTTTGGTGGAGAACTCAGGTAAGATGAAGATTTAAGAGTGCTTTGGAATTGGCACTGAGGAAGCAGGTCACTCTGACCTTTGGTAGAACAAGTTTGGGGGAGTTTGATACATGGATTTCTGATTTGAGAAAGAAAAAAACAGACAGGGAGGGAGGGCAAGGAGGAGAAAGGGAGGAAGGAAGGGAGGGAAAGAGGGAGGGAGATCTAGGCATAAAACAGGCGTGCTTGGTAAAAGTTAACTGAAAAAAACCAGCATGACTTCTTTAAGAGAAATCATTGTTATCATGACTGGAACATTTTTCGCTTCTTTAAAGCACATCTTGGTCTCTCTGACCTAAGCTATGGACCTTCCTTTTCCCATTCTCTCTCTCCATAGGAAAGTACATCCTCAATGGATATAGAAAGTGTTAGCACTGGCAGGACCCTGGGTGCAAGCCAGTCCATCTCCCACAGGTTACTGATAACACAACCCAACCTCAAAGAAGAAAACAGTCAGAAGCAGGCCACACAGCAACCTGTGCATGAGCTCGACCTCTGGATTTTAATTCCAGCTCTTCATCTGCTCTACTGCCATTTTCATCTTCTCTTACAGCTCTGTAGCAGCAAACATCTTGCAAGCGTCTAGTAGAACCTCCATAGTTCCAAATCCATATATTCATTTCCAAACATTGTATTTCATTCTATTTCAACATTCTATTTTGAATAACCTCTTTCATTTTCATAAAACCAACATTATTGAGGTATAGTTTTTTTTATTGTGGTGAAATATACACAATACAAAATTTACCATTTTAACCATGTTTAAGTGTATAATTCTTATTGGCATTGAGTACATTCACATTGTTGTTTTAAAAAATGCACATTAGAAGAGGATCATGGGAAGATGGTGACGTGAGTAGTTCAGAGGAATTCTCGCTCCCAAAAGATATATATTTATGAAAATACAATAAATACAACTATTCCTAAAAGAGACACCAGTGGATGCAGTACAACAGCCAGGATACATCTACATCTGTGAGAACTCAACATCACACGAAGGGGGTAAGATACAAGCTGTGGCCAGGCGGGACCCAAATGCTCCCCCACCGCAGAACCCGGCAGGAAGAAAGGAGTTGGAACGGGGAGGGAATGAAAGCCCAGGACTGCTAGACAACCAGCTCTAGAAATCTGCACCTGGAGCGCAGACACAAGGTGCACGGGGTACTGGATATTAGAGAAACGGAAAAGCAAAACCTGTGGGCAGGTCCCCGCTACTGGCGCCCCTGAGACAAAAGAAAAGTGAGTGCTTTCTGCAAGTCTTAAAGAGACAGACACCCCATAGCTGGACGAAGTAGTCTCGGCACACTTAGCCAGCAGCTGGGAATCCCAGGGAACGTTAGGCACCCTAAACCCCGGGGAAGCAGTGCAGCTCTGAAGCCCCCCATGGCACTAAGCAGTCTGCCAGTCGTTCCTCCAACTGGCGCGGACCCTGACACAGCTGCTCAGTAACGGGAGAGTGGCAGCGCATGCCAGGGGCAGCGGCACCGGAAGGAACCAGGAGCAGATCACGTGAGCCAACAGCGCCATAGGGGACCAGGAGAGGCTTGTACGAGCCCGCAGCGGTGGCAACCGAACAGCCCGGGTGCAGCTCGTACGCAACGGCGGCAGTGGAGCCAGAGGAGCCCGGTAGAGGCCCATGCAGGAGAGCCCCATGCACACCTGCAGCGGAGCCAGAGGGAGCAGCCACTCCCCACAGGGCTCCGCATTACTCTGACAGAGACCCCGCCAACAGCAGCTTAGGGGACTAACCCGGTGGCTGCTGCTGGAGTGCGGGTAACCGACACAGGCAGCAGAGAAGGGCAAGGCATCCAGCAAGCAGGAAAGGACTTTCTTCTCCCAGCTGACACACCTGCAACCTGCCTACAGCCACCACTATCACCATGAAAAGGCAAAAAAATTTAGTCCAGTCCAAGATAGTTCAGACAACACCTGAGAGAGGATCTTCAGAGACAGACCTGACCAGTCTCCCTGAAAAAGAATTCAAAATAAAAATCATAAACATGCTGACAGAGTTGCAGAGAAATATGCAAGAGTTAAGGGATGAAGTCCGGAGGGAGATTACAGACGTCCAGAGGGAGACTACAGAAGTGAAACAAACTCTGGAAGGATTTATGAGCAGAATGGATAAGATGCAAGAGGCCATTGATGGAATAGAAACCAGAGAACAGGAACGCATAGAAGCTGACACAGAGAAAGATAAAAGGGTCTCCAGGAATGAAACAATATTAAGAGAACTGTGTGACCAATCCAAAAGGAACAATATCCACATTATAGGGGAACCAGAAGAAGTAGAGAGAGAAAAATGGATAGAAAGTGTCTTTGAAGAAATAATTGCTGAGAACTTCCCCAAACTGGGGTAGGAAATAGTTGCTTAGACTATGGAGGCACACAGAACTCCCGAGAGATGGGACCCAAAAGGACAACACCAAGACACATAATAATTAAAATGGCAAAGATCAAGGACAAGGACAGAGTATTAAAGGCAGCCAGAGAAAGAAAAAAGGTCACCTACAAAGGAAAACCCATCAGGCTATCATCAGACTTCTCAACAGAAACCTTACAGGCCAAAAGAGAATGGCATGATATATTTAACGCAGTGAAACAGAAGGGCCTTGAACCAAGGATACTGTATCCAGCACGATTATCATTTAAATATGAAGGAGGGATTAAACAATTCCCAGATAAGCAAAAGTTGAGGGAATTTGCCTCCTACAAACCACCTATACAGGGTATCTTAGAGAGACTGCTCTAGATGGGAGCACTCCTAAAAAGAGCACAGAACAAAACACCCAACATATGAAGAATGGATGAGGAGGAGTAAGAAGGGAGAGAAATAACCATCAGACTGTGATTATAACAGCTCAATAAGTGAGTGAAGTTAGACAGTAAGGTAGTAAACAAGCTAACCTTGAACCTTTGGTAAGCATGAATCTAAAGCCTGCAATGGCAACAAGTACATATCTTTCAATAATCACCGTAAATGTAAATGGACTGAATGCACCAATGAAAAGACACAGAGTAATAGAATAGATAAAAAAGCAAGATCCATCTATATGCTGCTTACAAGAGACTCACCTCAAACCCAAAGACATGCACAGATTAAAAGTCAAGGGATGGAAAAAGATATTTCATGCAAACAACAGAGAGGGAAAAGCAGGTGTTGCAATGCTAGTATCAGACAAATAGACTTCAAAATAAAGGAATTAACAAGAGATAAAGAAGGACATTACATAATGATAAAGGACTCAGTCCAACAAGAGGATATAACCATTATAAACATATCTGCACCCAATAGAGGAGCACCAATATATGTGAAACAAATACTAACAGAATTAAAGGAGGAAATAGAATGCAATGCATTCATTTTGGGAGACTTTAACATACCACTCACTCCAAAGGACAGATCCACCAGACAGAAAATAAATAAGGACACAGAGGCACTGACAACACACTAGAACACATGGACCTAATAGACATCTATAGAACTCTACATCCAAAAGCAACAGGATACACATTCTTCTCAAGTGCACATGGAACATTCTCCAGAATAGACCACATACTAGGCCACAAAAAGAGCCTCAGTAAATTCAAAAAGACTGAAATCCTACCAACCAACTTTTCAGACCACAAAGGTACAAAACTAGAAATAAATTGTACAAAGAAAGCAAAAAGGCTCACAAATACATGGAGGCTTAACAACATGCTCCTAAATAATCAATGGATCAATGACCAAATTAAAATGGAGATCCAGCAATATATGGAAACAAATGACAATAACAACACAAAGCACCAACTTCTGTGGGACGCAGCAAAAGCAGTCTTAAGAGGAAAGTATAGAGCAAACCAGGCATATTTAAAGAAGGAAGAACAATCCCAAATGAATAGTCTAATGTCACAGTTATTGAAATTGGAAAAAGAACAAATGAGGCCTAAGGTCAGCAGAAGGAGGGACATAATAAAGATCAGAGAAGAAATAAATAAAATTGAGAAGAACAAAACAATAGAAAAAGTCAATGAAACCAAGAGCTGGTTCTTTGAGAAAATAGACAAAATAGATAAGCCTCTAGCCAGACTTATTAAGAGAAAAAGAGAGTCAACACACATCAACAGAATCAGAAACGAGAAAGGAAAAATCACGGCAGACAGCACAGAAATACAAAGAATTACTAGAGAATACTATGAAAACCTATATGCTAACAAGCTGGAAAACCTAGGAGAAATGGACAACTTCCTAGAAAAATACAACCTTCCAAGACTGACCCAGAAAGAAACAGAAAATCTAAACAGACCAATTACCAGCAATGTAATTGAATCAGTAATAAAAAAACTACCCAAGAACAAAACCCCCGGGCCAGATGGATTTACCTCGGAATTTTATCAGACATAAAGAGAAGACATAATACCTATTCCCCTTAAAGTTTTTCAAAAAATAGAAGAGGAGGGAATACTCCCAAACTCATTCTATGAAGCCAACATCACCCTAATACCAAAACCAGGCAAAGACCCCACCAAAAAAGAAAACTACAGACCAATATCCCTGATGAACGTAGATGCAAAAATACTCAACAAAATATTAGCAAACTGAATTCAAAAATACATCAAGAGGATCATACACCATGACCAAGTGGGATTCATCCCACAATGCAAAGATAGTACAACATTTGAAAATCCATCAAAATCATCCACCATATCAACAAAAAGAAGGAAAAAAGCCACATGATCATCTCCATAGATGCTGAAAAAGATTCGACAAAATTCAACATCCATTCATGATAAAAACTCTCAACAAAATGGGCATAGAGGGCAAGAACCTCAACATAATAAAGGCCATATATGATAAACCCACAGCTAACATCATACTGAACAGTGAGAGGCTGAAAGCTTTTCCTCTGAGATCGGGAACAAGACAGGGATGCCCACTCTCCCCACTGTTACTCAACATAGTAATGGAGGTCCTAGCCACGGCAATCAGACAAAACAAAGAAATACAAGGAATCCAGATTGGTAAAGAAGAAGTCAAACTGTCACTATTTGCAGATGACATGATATTGTACATAAAAAATCCTAAAGACTCCACTCCAAAACTACTAGAAATAATATCAGAATTCAGCAAAGTTACAGGATACATAATTAACACACAGAAATGTGTAGCTTTCCTATACACTAACAATGAACTAATAGAAAGAGAAATCAGGAGAACAATTCCATTCACAATAGCATCAAAAAGAATAAAATACCTAGGAATAAACCTAATGAAGGAAGTGAAAGACCTATAACCTGAAAACTGTAACACACTCTTAAGAGAAATTAAAGAAGTCACTAATGAATGGAAACTCATCCCATGCTCCTCGCTAGGAAGAATTAATATCATCAAAATGGCCATCCTGCCCAAAGCAATATAGAGATTCGATGCAATCCCTGTCAAATTACCAACAGCATTCTTCAATGAACTGGAATAAATAGTTCAAAAATTCATATGGAACTGCCAAAGACCCCAAATAGCCAAAGCAATCATGAGAAGGAAGAATAAAGTAGGGGGATCTCATTCCCCAACTTCAAGCTCTACTACAAAGCCACAGTAATCAAGACAATTTGGTACTGGCATAAGAACAGAGCCACAGACCAGTGGAACAGAATAGAGACTCCAGACATTAACCCAAACATATATGGCTAATTAATATACGATAAAGGAGCCATGGACATACAATGGGGAAATGACAGTCTTTTCAACAGACTGATGAACATAGTGCTGGCAAAACTGGACAGCTACATGTAAGAGAATGAAACTGGATCACTGTCTAACCCCATACACAGAAGTAAATTTGAAATGGATCAAAGACCTGAATGTACGTCATGAAACCATAAAACTCTTAGAAAAAAACATAGGCAAAAATCTCATGGACACAAACATGAGTGACTTCTCCATGAACATATCTCCCTGGGCAAGGGAAACAAAGGCAAAAATGAACAAGTGGGACTATATCAAGCTAAAAAGCTTCTGTACAGCAAAGGACACCATCAATAGAACAAAAAGGTATCCTACAGGATGGGAGAATATATTCATAAATGACAGATCCAATAAAGGATTGACATCCAAAATATATAAAGAGCTCACACACCTCAACAAACAAAAAGCAAATAATCCAATCAAAAAATGAGCAGAGGAGCTGAATAGACAGTTCTCTAAAGAAGAAATCCAGATGACCAACAGGCACATGAAAAGATGCTCCACACTGCTAATCTTCGGAGAAATGCAAATTAAAACCACAATGAGATATCACCTCACACCAGTAAGGATTGCCATCATTGAAAAGACAAACAACAACAAATGTTGGCGAGGTTGTGGAGAAAGGGGAACCCTCCTACACTGCTGGTGGGAATGTATATTAGTTCAACCATTGTGGAAAGCAGTATGGAGGTTCCTCAGAAAGCTCAAAATAGACATACCATTTGACCCAGGAATTCCACTTCTAGGAATTTACCCTAAGAATGCAGCACTCCAGTTTGAAAAAGACAGATGCACCCCTATGTTTATCACTGCACTATTTACAATAGCCACAATATGGAAGCAACCTAAATGTCCATCAGTAGATGAATGGATAAAGAAGATGTGGTACATATACAAATGGAATATTACTCAGCCATAAGAAAAAACAGATCCTACCATTTGCAACAACATGGATGGAGCTAGAGGGTATTATGCTCAGTGAAATAAGCCAGGTGGAGAGAGACAAGTACCAAATGATTTCACTCATATATGGAGTACAAGAACAAAGGAAAACTGAAGGAACAAACAGCAGCAGAATCACAGAACCCAAGAATGGACTAACAGTTACCAAAGGGAAAGGGACTGGGGAGGATGGGTGAGAAGGGAGGGATAAGGGCGGGGAAAAAGAAAGAGGGCATTACGATTAGCATGTATCATGCGTGTGGAGCACGGGGAGGGCTGTGCAACACAGAGAAGACAAGTAGTGATTTTACAGCATCTTACTACGCAGATGGACAGTGACTGTGAAGGGGTATGTGGGGGGGACTTGGTGAAGGGGGGAGACTAGTAAACATAATGTTCTTCATGTAATTGTAGATTAATGATACCAAAATAAAAAAGAAGAGTTGGTACATATACACAATGGAATACTATTCAGCTATAAGAAAGAAACAAATCCTACCATTTGCAACAACATGGGTGGAGTTGGAGGACATTTTGCTCAGTGAAATAAGCCAGGCAGAGAAAGACTAATGCCAAATGATTTCCCCTCATTTGTGGAATATAACAATGAAGCAAAACTGAAGGAACTAAATAGCAGCAGACTCAGAGACTCCAAGAAGGAACTAGTGGTTACCAAAGGGGAGGGGTGTGGGAGGGTGGGTGGGGAGGGAGGGAGAAGCAGATTGAGGGGTATTATGTTTAGTACACATGGTGTGGGGGATCACGGGGAGAACAGTGTAGCACAGAGAAGGCACATAGCGAATCCATGGCATCTTACTACACTGATGGACAGTGACTGAATTGGGGTATGGGTGGGGACTTGATAATACGGGAAAATGTAGTAACCACATTGTTTTTCATGTGAAACCTTCAAAGAGTGTATATAAATAATATCTTAATAAAAAATTTTTTTTTTTTAGTGAATAACCCATGGTTCTTCTCCTCAAGGAGGTCAGCACATTAATCTCTACCCAGGCTGGGAAAGGATGGGCTCAGAATTTCAGGGAGAGCTGGGAGCTCCTGTAGCTTTAGATCAGCCATATGTGCATGGCTGCTTTGGGAGTCCATGAATGAATCTCCTCATTTCCCCCCAGTGCTGTCATGTATTTTTCTGTAATTTGATGTAGTGGAAAGAGTGTGGAAATCCTGCTAAGAAAATGTGGTTCCTGCCATCCGCTGGCTGTGTGATCCTGGGCATGTTCCTTCAATTCTCTGGGCCTGTCTCTTAGTAGTAAAGGAGGGGGCTGGGCTGACTTGACTAAATCTTCAAGGTTGCTTCTGGTCTAATAGTCTTGTATGTGCATTAGGGGTCCCTATTTATTTTAGCCTGATGCGTTCTTCCAGGTTACCCCCCGTCATTAAGTAACTGGGCACCACAGTGGGAATCTAAGCACTTTAGATGCTGAAAGCCCATGTCTCGGAAGCCATATGTGGAACTGCTGACGGCCCACTAGCCCTCCCTCATGTCCATGGTGCAGCACCAAGGCACAGCCTTCCTGTCCCCCTGAGGAGTCCATGACCTCTCTGGCTCCTGCCCAGCCCCTCAGAGCAGTGAGGTGCTGCAGCACCCCCCCAGTGCGCACACTGGGGCTGAAAGGGGCCTTTCCCTTTCAAGAAATCAGCTTCCTATGCCAAGGAGCATCATCTACCCATTGGCAGGACAGATTTCTGTGTCTCCCTGCTGCTCCTTGGCTGGAGTTGCTCTGCTTTTTGTAACATCAGTTCAGGCCTTGAGAGAGCTGTGTCCTTTTCTACCTGTTTCTCCTCTTTCTCCAAAGTGCAGATACCCAGAAAACAGCTGTAGGGAGAGAGTTGAGTCAGATCTTTGCTCTGTTCCTCTGCTGAGAAGGGCGATTCAAAGGGCAGGGGGCACGTTTCTCCAACTCATAGGACTTGGTAGGGAGCCTGAGGGCTTTGGTTTAATATTTGGTCATTAGGGATACATGATGTGCCTTTCTTCTGATCACATCAATCAAATGAAATCATTTCTTCTCTGAAAGCTGGGATTAGACTGCAAGCTTCCAAAGAACAAGGACTATGTCCTTTTCCTCTTTGAGATGTGACCTCGAGGAGAGAGCTGAGGCTTGGAATCAGCCAGCCTGGGCTGGAGGCTCCTGACAGTGTTACCTCAGGGATAAAATGACCACTGCTGGGCTTCTCAGTTCACTGGAGGGTGTAGATAGTGTGGACAACAGTCCATATCCCCTGCACCCAGGACACTTCCCTCCTAGGGTACCTGTAAGCAGGTGGTCATGACACATGGTTAAAGCCTCACTTTCAGTACTTGGCATCTGCATTAAGAGCCCCTGGGAGGGCAGGGACTGTGCTGGGGGTTTCCTTTAACCAAAAAGATGGTGTAATGAGGTGGGGTTTCCATGGGATTGGAGATGAGGCTGACTCCACCCTTTGTCCATCTTCTCTTAAGTCACTTAGTCATCATTGTCAAAGATGAAAGTCTTTATGCCAGGCGCTTTGCACAGATTTAATCTCAAGAACACTCTGGGGTTAGTACTATTATTCGTATTTGGCCTTATGGATGGATGAGTGAACTGAGGTTCAGAGAGTTAGGGGCAGAACCCAAATTGGAAGCCCGCCTGAGTGTCTGCAGGTCCTGCTCCCCACATACCACCTGCACTGCCATATCTCCAGCCAGGCAAGCTGTCATTTTGGTCAATTTGGAAAACCCTTATCCTGGATTGCTCTGTGTCCCTCAGGTGTTAGCTGTTCTCAGGCCAACCCTTAAGGGTCCTGGGGGTCCCTATTGCAGTATGCCCTCCAAGCTTGCCTGGGGCTTCTGTTTTCTCCTCAAATTTAACTTAATCCAACATTTTCTGAGCTATGTCTGTGTGCCAGGCACCATGCTAGCTTCTACAATAGATACAAAGGCTAATAAGAAAGCTTCCTGGGCCAGGAAGATTGAAGTTTTGTCAAGGGATAGGACAGTCTTAAAATAAGTAGAAAACATGGCAGAAAAAGGTAAGCATTTTAAGAGAGGTTCAAAGGGCTGAAGGAGAGGATCACAGTAAATGTGTCTGACACTTTGTAAGGTGGGAAGCACTGTAAAATACACAATAGTAAATGCCATTGTTGAGGGTCACATAGTAGGCACTTCACATTTGTTCATTTGCATCCTCACAAAAGTCCTCCAAAAGAGATATTATTTATGGTTCCCATTTTTGCAGATGAGAAAATCAAGTTGCAGTCCAGAGACTCTGATTATGGCTGTGTAGCCAGCAATAGCAGAGCTGAAATGCAAATACCTGTCTTCCTGGCCCCCAGGTCAGTCTATTCCCATCATCCCCCATCATTACCTATCACTTCATTTTAATCCCACTGTGTGGAGTCGGCTACCTTATGACCACCCCGCTGCTGAGTGGAGGGCTCAGACTCCTCGAGTCTGTTGTTTTGTCTGGGTCAAAGCTACTCAGGAGCTTCCAGCAAAGGCCTTGGTGAGAGTGCGCGTTTGGGAGAGTCTTAATAAAAATTAAGGCATGTTCACGTGGAGAGAAAGAGCTACAGGAGCATTTCAGGGGATTGGTGCTCATCTGGGAGTTGGAGAAGGTGGTGTGAGGGTGAGTTGGAGCCCCCTGTGGATGGCCTTCAGTGATACAGCATTTGAGGGGTGAAGAGCCTTCACACAGTCATAGCCTTGGTGTGAACAGAGCTGCAGAGTGTGAGGAGGCCGACAGACAGGAGCTACTGCCCAGGCCATCAGCCCCGTCCTGAGCTGGTGGGCAGGTGGGGATCAAAAGTGTTGGAATGAGCTTTGGAACAGGATAAAACTACATGATTGGGAAGCAGAGGAAAGCTGCTTCCAGACGCGCTTCAAGGCAGAATCTACGGGAATAAACCGTCTCTCTCAAAGTGAAGGGAGGCCCCAGGGTGATGGGCTTTCCAGTCTGGGTGGTGGAGAGATGGTGCTGACCTTGACGAATGGAGAAATCAGAGAGGATCTGGTTTGAATTTTTTTTTAAATTTGACCTCAAGTTTGCTGAGTGCCAGATATAGTCAGATATTGTGGAGATATTGTCAGATTACAGGAATAGAGAGTGTTGAGCGCAGGAACAAGAACAGAGAGTTTTGGGTCAACTACAAAAGGCGATGGTTGAAGCAGGGGGAATGGGGACATCCCCTAGGGCAGAGGTGCTCAAACTTCAGTGTGCTGCAGAATCACCCAAGAGCTGCGGTGGTGACCTTAGATACAGTGCGTACTTAGTAGATATTGTTTCCTTCCCTAGCAGATACCATTTGCATAGAGTCTTATGGTGTTGGTCTAAAGAAATGAGCAATATCAGAATTTCAGGAAATATGGATGCTATTTTAGAAGTTGCTTGCTTGTTTTATATAAACATTTTATTACCTTTCAAATCATATAGGCACTTATTTAATATGTTAGCTATAATGTTGATCCTACCCCTAAATTTTGTGTACTGAGATCTGTTCAGTTTCCAATGTTCAGTAGCTAGGAATGTGGACTTTGGAGCCATGGTGCTTGGGTTTGTATTTTGAAATCAACAAAATGTGATCTTGGGCAATTTACCCAAAGCTTGCAGCCTGAAACTGACCCTTGCCTTTGTAAAAAAGGGATAGCAGATGTGTGCACCTCGTAGGCTGTTGTGATATGGAATAACACAGTAATTGGCACTAGTGCATGTGTAATAACTGTTGGTTCTGAGTTTTATCATTTGTTAGCCTTTGGGGGAGGGGGACCGTTAGAAAGAAGCTACGGGAAGGGGCTGGTGAGTCAGAAGGTCATGAGTGGTTCCCTGAGTCAGGACAGGAGCCACATACCAGCCTGAGCCACAGCAGAAACTCATAGTAATACCTGCCTGAAACCCAACCAAGTCACCATGGGTTGACAAGCAGGGGTCCCTTCTGAGCCTTCTGGCTACTTGGTCAAGTTTCCAGTTTGGGGAATTACAGTGACCTGTGGGAGAATTCCCCTTCCATTCCAGGCATTCAGTGGCCTGAGCATTGACATCACTTCTATTATTACTGTGGTGGAGGGAACACACTGTGCTCCTCCTACAGGCTGGAACAATCTCCCAGGAAACCGTGTGTTCTATGAAATACACTTCCATAGCCTGAAAGGCTGGAAAGTCAAGCTAACAACCAGGCTTCTTTTTGATCTACAGTCATCTAGTCATTGCTTGGCTGATGCTTTTCTCCTGGCTTGGCCAGTTATTTCACTGATTTGATCAAGTCTTCATTTTCTTGGCCCAGGCCATGCCTTCTGTCTTGATTATCACCCACAGCTTGATAAAAACTGACATTTAGTGACACCTCCTCATGTGTCAATATGGTGCTTAGCTCTTGGAAATATAATCTCATTTAATCCTCACAGCATCACTTATGAGGAAGGTACTGTTTTCATTTCCATTTTGCAAGTGAGGAAACTAACTCTTGCCTGGTGGTTTCATTAACTTAAGTGCGCATCACTGTTGGGGTGTGTATTTGTAGGTGACCTCAAAGTTTAAAATTCTTGAAGCTTTAAACAGTCCATTTGAAAATGAAGAAAGAAGACAAAGATGTGTGAAATAATCAGACAAAGAGTACAAAGGAAATAAACAGCAGGGCCAGCACAGGAGGCCAGGTGGGTGTCATGGAGGGAGTGGGCAGGATGGATAAAGATGGGGAAGAGATCACCAAGTCACGGATCCTATCACTTTGATGTATGCCTCTCCTCAAGTCTGCAACTGCTGGCATTGAGGGTTGGGAGTGGGTAGGGGAGCAGCACAAAGAGTGAAATGGTAAAGAAAACATCTGTCGTCCCTTCTCCAGGACCCAAGACTGGAATGATATGAAATTTTTACGTAGAAATCCAAATTCCACTAAATAAATTTAGCTTTATAAATATTTTCTTAACAGATATTATAGTTAGTGGTTTGTGTAGAAATATCGATATTTAAAATGTAAAAAAAGAAGAAATGGAGGAGAGGATGCTGCCTGGGGCAGAGGAAGGCGCTGGGGCTGGGGAGGTAGAATGAGGCAAGGCCTTCGGGTCAGGGCTCAGCAGGGGTTACTTCAGGAGCAGGTGATAGCAAATCACTGCGTTATCAAATCGTATGTGTTTTTGCTTACTGAAGAAACAGAAAAATGTTTTATTCAAAACTAATGCTTGTTTTCTATTCTATGGAGGGAGTGTACAGTGGATATCATCACTGGGAAATATCTCTAGACTTTTCCCTGCACTTAGAGAGATTGGTGGAGGAGAGAAAAAGGAAAGCTGACATTTTCAGAGGACCTGCAAATCTTTCTGTGTTGCTGAAGAATAATAGCATTTATTTTAGCGTAGCATTTCAAAGTTTTTGAAGAGCAAAGGGCAGGCCTAGGCTGAGGAGGCAGTGGGAGGCTGAGGAGCGGGCCTAGGGGGTGGCCCAGTAAGCAGAGCTGAGGCAGAGGGGGAGGTGGGGAGGCTGAGTCACATCTGCACAGAGGGTCACCTGAGGGCACAGGCCCTGGGGACAGGCTGGTGGGAAAGAAAGGAGGGTGTGCAGGTTGGCATCTGAGCACCTCCACTGACAGTCCCTCTCACACTGAGCGGCAATATTTGCAACACACCTCACCTGTTGGACAATGATTTGGGATTGACACAAAAGGGTTAAGTTCCACATTGGAATCTGTGTGGAGGAAGGAACCAGGACAGCTGCGGAAACTGAGGCCCATGGGAGAGTGTGAGCTCAGAGTGCTCGAGAGGGACTAGCACCTGCCAGATGAGGCCCCATCCATGAGGGGCCAAGGGCTTCCTCCAGAAGATAGAATAAAGATACAGAACCATTACACAAATCTCTAGGATAGGGCGGCCTCAGCTGGCACACGGCCCTTCAGATGTGTCCATGTAGAAATGTCCTGTGGTCTGCAGTCACTATTTGTAGAAAGTAGCTGTGGCACTGCTGTTTTGCTTCTACCTGCTGCCTCCTTCAAAGTCAGTTAGAAACAGATACTCCTAGGGAGCAACTGGTACTTTCATTATTTATGGGGTGGTTCCATGAGCTATATGGTCTCCTTCCCTTTCTCTTTTTACTGATCTCAACAGTATTTGAAAATTGGTATGGATGTGGCTGTTTACGTGGTCAATTTTGTGATTTCCCCTTCCACAGAGACAGAGAAATTCCCCCTCTCTTGTCTTCTTTCCCTGTGCTCTGGTCTCCCCCTGGCAGTCGGTGCAAGCATGTCTTGTCACCACACCCTGATGAGCCATCGTGGGCATCACCTTGCCCTCACCCAGCCCTGCCCTCCAAGGACAGCACTGCGGTTGAGCTCACACGTCTCTGCTGACAACTGCTGTGACGCCTCCAACCTTTCTGCAAAGTTCTAAACCGGTGACCAGCACCCCGACCCCCACCTCACACACCCAAGCCTGCATTTTTCTAAGAACTGTTGATTCATATTTCAAACAAGAAATAGAGGAGAACAGAGCTAAAGATAGCAGAGGCTCGATTGCCAAAACTCAAATGAAAACACCACTGAGAGAGGGGAAGCTACTCGTCCCACTTTACAGGTTAGGAGACTGGAAGCCTTTCTGCCCTGGAGGAAGGGTGGGAGGGCCTTGGTTGGCAGAAAGGAGAGGCTGTGGCCACGTCCCACCAAGGCTGCCCTGATGGAGGCCGTGTGGAGCTATTGGTAGGCTCCTGCTACTCATCAAGAGGCAGTTAACCCAGCCAAAGGAAGGCGTGGTCAGTAGGCGAGCAGGATCCCAGTTGGCCTCTGGTTTCCACTACCTACCTTGAATAATTTCACTGTTATTTGATAACAAAACACAAAACTGCTTTGTGACTCTTATAGCATGCCTGTACTTTTCAGTACATTACAGGGATTTTAAGTCCCAACAGGGAGAGTATGTAGTAAAGGGAGGAAGCCCCCTCCTGAGGTGGTACTAGGGGCATTATCTGACTGCCTTGGGTGTGAGACCTTGAGCAGTTAGCCTCCCTCTTTGACTGTATTTCAGTATGAAATAGGGACCGTGCTCTCTATCTCACAGAGTAACCGTGAGGATTACCGCAGGTCATGAAAAGAGTCTGGGAACTGCAAACCTGCCTTAAATCATTTAATCTGTCAAGGACTGGAGACCCCAGCTCAGATTTAGGGACCCACTTGAGGGATGACCTGGAAGCTTCCTCCCGGCTTCCTGCTTCCCTTTTCTGAAAATTGGCTCCTGCTCAGTGGTCTCTTCTGCCCACCTCAGGCACCCAGTGTCTGGACATCATGCTGCCGTGCTGGCTGATAAGAACACGCTAGTGAAATGTCCCCACACCCTGTCAGCAGGAAGAGTCCTGCTTCTCAGGGAGGAGTGTTTTTCTGAGCAGATCGGTTGGTCACTAGATGATTTCTCAGCGCAGTATTTTTACACCATGACAAATCATTTTAAACATCGCTTTTATATGTGAAAACACTTGGACCTATCAGGAAGTAAAATGCAGAGCTCACTAGAATTTGGAAAGATTTTTTTTTAAAAAGCAGGGGAACCTTTAAGAAACGTTCCCATGTGAAATAGAAATCACAGTTCAAGTGATTTTCCCAAGCTCTGAAGGTATTTAATTTCTGGTCCAGCTCTCAGTTAATTTGCTCAGGGCAGGTGTGGGAGGATAAGGGACAGGGGACTGAGGCCCAGAGAAGGCCTCCTTCTCTAGACCTTTCTTGTTGCCCCCTTTCTTGTTACCTCCTCTGACAAGGAAGAGCTCCATGAGCAAAGGTTTCCATCTGTCTTGTTCTGTGATGAATCTTCACTGCAAGAAGAGTGTCTGGTGGCAATAGTTGGCACTCAGTAAGTATTTCTTGAACATGTCTATTAATTTTAAGGGGCAGGAGGACTCAGAAAGTCTCTGGGTCTCCCAAGGAATATACACATTAATTCAAAGGTGGTCATGGCACTTCCCAGGGCAGGTTTCTGACATCCAACTAGGAAGATAAGAGGAGTCTTTCTCAGGTGTAAAATTGACCCCAGCATTTCCCTGGAGATGAAAAGCCCCTTATTTCCTAAAAGCTTTCCTCAGGGCAGCAAAGACACTACAATATTCACAGAGATTATTTTTCACAGTGAGATTAGGGGTAAATTTCATCCCCTTTAAGAAAAAAAAAATTCTATTGAGCTTGTCTCACTTACAAAGTAAGAATTATTAACTTTATAGCACTGTTCACATATATGTAAACAGAAGAGAGCATTACCCAAACTTTGTGTTTATTTGTACTTCTTTAGGGCCAAAGCAGACATTTACTGGCCTCCCCAGGGAGCACGTGTGCTAGCTCACTGCCACGGGTGCTGCTGGCCACAGTCTTGGAGGGGCTCACAACTGCCTGAGGACCAGCCCTGCCACATGGGTGCCTTTAACGGTGCCCCCAGCCCTGCAAGGTTTCCTTAGAAAGGAAGTAACTTGGCTGACGCACACCCAGGCATGAGCGCCGGAGCAGCAGCTTCCCTCGCTTCCTTCAGCAGGGCGCTGCTCCTGGTCTCTGCTCGCGGCATTTCCCTTCACGGCTGACACTCTGTTCATCAGGACTCAGGACTCCGTCTCTGTGGAGCGGCATGAACAGAAGACCCAGGAGTTTCTCTTAGGGAAAACACTCTCTGTTTAGGGCAAGAACATCCTAGCCTGCTTGGGGTAGGGAAGGTGAGCTACAGGAACTATGGGCTGCTCTGCAATAGCTTAGAAGACTTTGAACATGGGAGCTAGGAAGGAATTGAGGAAAAAGGAGGAATGCAGAGAAGTTGCAGCAGTACTAACAGGAGGCTGAAGTCTAGAGCAAAAGGTGTCTCTGAAAAATTCCTGGCCTGGGGTTGCTGAAGAACTTTTAAAAATAAGGCCATCAAAAAAATAAAGGGCTGAGACTATTTTCACCTTCTGTCTCTGACCTGTAAAGACTTCTCAACACACAGAGGTCCTGATGGGGGAGGTTTAGAGGACACCGGGAAGGAGGAGCTGCGGCCACGGCAGGGCCTGCACAGGCCAGACAGGGGGGCAGCCGGCAGGTGGAAGGCGTGGAGAGTGTCCACAGGGCAGACTTCCGGAGGCAGAGGTGGATGTGCTGAACACAGAACTTCCCGAACTGAAACACATTTTATTTAAATTTTAAAGGATGGTGTGACTATAGCTGATACTTGAGTTCCGTTTCCAGGTATATTCCTCAGAATAAGAAGAGTTTAAATTCTGTGGAAATTCTAGAATTTCCCTTTTATATTTAAACAAGTTTCCTCTGTTTCCAAATCCTGAAATTCTCAAGAGGAGCCGGTAAATGTAAGCATTTTATTTTTCATTTGTGCTTCACGGAGCTAAGTGAGTCAACAACTATTTACTACACATTTATCTTGTGCTCATACCTATTGAAAAATAAATATCACTGTCCTCAACCCTCTTATAACCTAACTGAGTATATGGGATAAAACAAATGCAAGATTTGCTCACATCTATTTAAGAGGGGAAGTGCTAAACAGGGCAGGATTTAAAGAAAAAAAAAAGCTGCTGGTGACCCTTCTGTGAGGAGGTGGGATACGGAGAAGAGTCTCAGGACCGACTCCTCATGGGGAGGGCCCTGCAGACCAGAGCATCTCAACAGACCTAGTGATATTTGGGGCCAGAAAGTTCTTTGCTGGGGGCTGCCCTAGGCACTGTCAGATGTGAAACAGTATGCCCGGCCTCCACCCGCTAGATGCCAGTAGCACCCACCCCCAGTTGTGACAACTAAAAATATCTCCAGACATTGCTACATGTCCTCTGGGAGCATAATCAGCCCCAGCCGATAACCACATACGGTGTAAAGGCAACAGCGTCCAGGGAGGGAAAGGGAAGGAAAGCTGATTGATGAAGGAGATCACACGGTCCTCTTGCAAACTCCCAGACAACAGTGGCCATGTGGTCCCCAGAAATGGTGTCTGGCAAATGGCAACCTTTTCCAGGCACCACTGGTGACCATTCTGCTCAGAAAGTTGCTGTGATTGTGGCAGTCACTGCTGAGCATAACAAACACACTGTTAGGTGGTGTGGGTAAAATTGTGACATTTCCAGAGTATCTCGCCTGGCTTTGGTGCATCTGCATATCCTCAGGGGTAGAGAGAAGTTCACCCCCATATCAATGGGTAATTACCTGGGCAACCGAGGGCATGTCTGAACCTGAGAGTTTAAAGGGAGGTGCTTGCTTGCTTGCTTATTCTGGATTAGGGGAGAAAGAGAGACGGCGCTGGACTGCAGTCTGTAAGCAATAAACGGGTTTTAAACTTTCTTTCTCCTTTTGACTGATTTCAGTCTTTAGAGGTATTTTGCCCCAGGATTTCCTTTCCCCGGATTTACAGGTAGAAAGACAGACATGAGCAGCCAGGGAAGGGGAAGAGAAGTTTCAAGGAAAAACTGCCCAGTTGGTGGTCCCACATGAAGACAGTAAAGGATTTTTGCAAGGAGACAATTTCCTTGCCTATCAGGACCCGGCCAAACCGATCCCAACCAGGTCCCAAATCAGGCACAATTGGACAAAACTAAGAACTGCCCAAACCACACCTCATCATGATCTCATTCAAATAAAATTGCAGTTTTGCTCCCTGCCCCTTTTCTGTGTGTATTTTGGGAAAAGATGTGTGCACCAAGAAGAATGGGTGTATAACTAGCGCTCTCAGTCAAATAACCTCATCCTGTCAATCAAAAAAGCACCTTCGGAGGGGGCGGAAGATGGCGGCGTGAGTAGAGCAGCGGAAATCTCCTCCCAAAACAACATATATCTATGAAAATATAACAAAGACAACCCTTCCTAGAATAAAGACCAGAAGACACAGGACAATATCCAGACCACATCCACACCTGAGAGAACCCAGCGCCTCGCGAAGGGGGTAAGATACAAGCCCCGGCCCCGCGGGAGCCGAGCGCCCCTCCCCCCCAGCTCCCGGAGGGAGAAGAGCAGGCAGAGCGGGAGGGAGACGGAGCCCAGGGCTGCCGAACACCCAGCCCCAGCCATCCGGGCCAGAGTGCAGGGCCCTCGATACTGGGAAAACAGGGCAGCAAGAACAGTGAGCAGGCACTGGAGGCTGGGCGACAGAGGACATAAGAAAAGCGCGCGACCATTTTTTTTTTTTTTTTGCTTTTTTGCTGCTTTGTTTTGGCGAGCGCTTTTTGGAAGTCTTAAAGGGACAGGGACCCCAATATTAGGGAAACAGGGCAGAAAGACCGGTGAGCAGAGGCCTGAGGCTGGCACCGGAGAATAAAGAAAAACGAACGACCACCTTTTTTTTTTTAATTAAAAAAATTTTTTTTTTTTTTAATTAAAAAAATTTTTTTTCTTGTTTTTTTTTGTGGTCGTTGTTTTGTTTTGGCGGGTGCTTTTTGGAAGTCTTAAAGGGGCAGGGCGGGCCACTTAATCCAGAGGTAGGGAATCCGGGATCTCTGGGCACCCTAACCCCTGGGCTGCAGGGAGCAGGGAGGCCCCTTACGGAGATAAATAGCCTCCCAGCAGCTCCTGCTCCAACGCGACTCCACCATTTTGGAGTAGCTGCCTGAGCCAGGCCACGCCCACAGCAACAGCGGAGATTAACTCCATAGCAGCCGGGCAGGAAGCAGAAACCCTGTCTGCGCGCAGCTGCGCAGCACAAGCCACTAGAGGCCGCTGTTCTCCCAGGAGAGGAGGGCCACAAACCAACAAGAAAGGAAGTCCTTCCAGCCGTCACTCGTCCCAGTTCTGCAGACTATTCCTATCACCATGAAAAGGCAAAGCTACAGGCTGACAAAGATCACAGAGACAACACCAGAGAAGGAGACAGACCTAACCAGTCTTCCTGACAAAGAATTCAAAATAAGAATCATAAACATGCTGACAGAGATGCAGAGAAATACGCAAGAAAAATGGGATGAAGTCCGGAAAGAGATCACAGATGCCAGAAAGGAGATCGCAGAAATGAAACAAACTCTGGAAGGGTTTATAAGCAGAATGGATAGAATGCAAGAGGCCATTGATGGAATTGAAATCAGAGAACAGGAACGCATGGAAGCTGACATAGAGAGAGACAAAAGGATCTCCAGGAATGAAACAATATTAAGAGAACTGTGTGACCAATCTAAAAGGAGCAATATCCGTATTATAGGGGTCCCAGAAGAAGAAGAGAGAGGCAAAGAGATGGAAAGTATCTTAGAAGAAATAATTGCTGAACACTTCCCCACGCTGGGGGAGGAAGTAATCAAACAGACCACGGAAATACACAGAACCCCCAACAGAAAGGATCCAAGAAGGGCAACACCAAGACACATAATAATTAAAATGGCAAAGATCAAGGACAAGGAAAGAGTGTTAAAGGCAGCTAGAGAGAAAAAGGTCACCTATAAAGGGAAACCCATCAGGCTAACGTCAGATTTCTCAACAGAAACCCTACAGGCCAGAAGAGAATGGCATGATATATTTAATACAATGAAACAGAAGGGCCTTGAACCAAGGATACTGTATCCAGCACGACTATCATTCAAATATGACGGTGGGATTAAACAATTCCCAGACAAACAAAAGCTGAGGGAATTTGCTTTCCACAAACCACCTCTACAGAACATCTTACAGGGACTGTTCTAGATGGGAGCACTCCTAGAAAGAGCACAGCACAAAACACCCAACATATGAAGAATCGAGGAGGAGGAACAAGAAGGGAGAGAAGAAAAGAATCTCCAGACAGTGTATATAACAGCTCAATAAACGAGCTAAGTTAGGCAGTAAGATACTAAAGAGGCTAACCTTGAACCTTTGGTAACCACGAATTTAAAGCCTGCAATGGCAATAAGTACATATCTTTCAATAGTCACCCTAAATGTTAATGGGTTGAATGCACCAATCAAAAGACACAGAGTAACAGAATGGATAAAAAAGCAAGACCCATCTATATGCTGCTTACAAGAAACTCACCTCAAACCCAAAGACATGTACAGACTAAAAGTCAAGGGATGGAAAAACATATTTCAAGCAAACAACAGTGAGAAGAAAGCAGGGGTTGCAGTACTAATATCAGACAAAATAGACTTCAAAACAAAGAAAGTAACAAGAGATAAAGAAGGACACTACATAATGATAAAGGGCTTAGTCAAACAAGAGGATATAACCATTCTAAATATATATGCACCCAACACAGGAGCACCAGCATATGTGAAACAAATACTAACAGAACTAAAGGGGGATATAGACTGCAATGCATTCATTCTAGGAGACTTCAACACACCACTCACCCCAAAGGATAGATCCACTGGGCAGAAAATAAGTAAGGACACGGAAGCACTGAACAACACAGTAGAGCAGATGGAACTAATAGACATCTATAGAACTCTACATCCAAAAGCAGCGGGATATACATTCTTCTCAAGTGCACATGGAACATTCTCCAGAATAGACCACATACTAGGCCACAAAAAGAGCCTCAGAAAATTCCAAAAGATTGAAATCCTACCAACCAACTTTTCAGACCACAAAGGCATAAAACTAGAAATAAACTGTACAAAGAAAGCAAAGAGGCTCACGAACACATGGAGGCTTAACAACACGCTCCTAAATAATCAATGGATCAATGACCAAATCAAAATGGAGATACAGCAATATATGGAAACAAATGACAACAACAACACTAAGCCCCAACTTCTGTGGGACACAGCAAAAGCAGTCTTAAGAGGAAAGTATATAGCAATCCAAGCATATTTAAAAAAGGAAGAGCAATCCCAAATGAATGGTCTAATGTCACAATTATCGAAATTGGAAAAAGAAGAACAGATGAGGCCTAAGGTCAGCAGAAGGAGGGACATAATAAAGATCAGAGAAGAAATAAATAAAATTGAGAAGAATAAAACAATAGCAAAAATCAATGAAACCAAGAGCTGGTTCTTCGAGAAAATAAACAAAATAGATAAGCCTCTAGCCAGACTTATTAAGAAGAAAAGAGAGTCAACACAAATCAACAGTATCAGAAACGAGAAAGGAAAAATCACGACGGACCCCACGGAAATGCAAAGAATTATTGGAGAATACTATGAAAACCTATATGCTAACAAGCTGGGAAACCTAGGAGAAATGGACAACTTCCTAGAAAAATATAACCTTCCAAGATTGACCCAGGAAGAAACAGAAAATCTAAACAGACCAATTACCAGCAACGAAATTGAAGAGGTAATCAAAAAACTACCAAAGAACAAAACCCCCGGGCCAGATGGATTTACCTCGGAATTTTATCAGACATACAGGGAAGACATAATACCCATTCTCCTTAAAGTTTTCCAAAAAATAGAGGAGGAGGGGATACTCCCAAACGCATTCTATGAAGCTAACATCACCCTAATACCAAAACCAGGCAAAGACCCCACCAAAAAAGAAAACTACAGACCAATATCCCTGATGAACGTAGATGCAAAAATACTCAACAAAATATTAGCAATCCGAATTCAAAAATACATCAAAAGGATCATACACCATGACCAAGTGGGATTCATTCCAGGGATGCAAGGATGGTACAACATTCGAAAGTCCATCAACATCATCCACCACATCAACAAAAAGAAAGACAAAAACCACATGATCATCTCCATAGATGCTGAAAAAGCATTTGACAAAGTTCAACACCCATTCATGTTAAAAACTCTCAGCAAAATGGGAACAGAGGGCAAGTACCTCAACATAATAAAGGCCATCTATGAAAAACCCACAGCCAACATTATATCGAACAGCGAGAAGCTGAAAGCATTTCCTCTGAGATCGGGAACTAGACAGGGATGCCCACTCTCTCCACTGTTATTTAACATAGTACTGGAGGTCCTAGCCACGGCAATCAGACAAAATAAAGAAATACAAGGAATCCCGATTGGTAAAGAAGAAGTTAAACTGTCACTATTTGCAGATGACATGATACTGTACATAAAAAACCCTAAAGACTCCACCCCAAAACTACTAGAACTGATATTGGAATACAGCAAAGTTGCAGGATACAAAATCAACACACAGAAATCTGTGGCTTTCCTATATACTAACAATGAACCAACAGAGAGAGAAATCAGGAAAACAACTCCATTCACAATTGCATCAAAAAAAATAAAATACCTAGGAATAAACCTAACCAAAGAAGTGAAAGACTTATACTCTGAAAACTACAAGTCACTCTTGAGAGAAATTAAAGGGGACACTAACAGATGGAAACTCATCCCATGCTCGTGGCTAGGAAGAATTAATATCGTTAAAATGGCCATCCTGCCCAAAGCAATATACAGATTTGATGCAATCCCTATGAAACTACCAGCAACATTCTTCAATGAACTGGAACAAATAATTCAAAAATTCATATGGAAACACCAAAAACCCCGAATAGCCAAAGCAATCCTGAGAAAGAAGAATAAAGTAGGGGGGATCTCACTCCCCAACTTCAAGCTCTACTATAAAGCCATAGTAATCAAGACAATTTGGTACTGGCACAAGAGCAGAGCCACAGACCAATGGAACAGACTAGAGAATCCAGACATTAACCCAGACATATATGGTCAATTAATATTTGATAAAGGAGCCATGGACATACAATGGCGAAATGACAGTCTCTTCAACAGGTGGTGCTGGCAAAACTGGACAGCTACATGTAGGAGAATGAAACTGGACCATTGTCTAACCCCATATACAAAAGTAAACTCAAAATGGATCAAAGACCTGAATGTAAGCCATGAAACCATTAAACTCCTGGAAGAAAACATAGGCGAAAACCTCTTAGACATAAACATGAGTGACCTCTTCTTGAACATATCTCCCTGGGCAAGGAAAACAACAGCAAAAATGAGTAAGTGGGACTATATTAAGCTGAAAAGCTTCTGTACAGCAAAAGACACCATCAATAGAACAAGAAGGATCCCTACAGTATGGGAGAATATATTTGAAAATGACACATCCGATAAAGGCTTGACGTCCAGAATATATAAGGAGCTCTCACGCCTCAACAAACAAAAAACAAATAATCCACTTAAAAAATGGGCAGAGGAACTGAACAGACAGTTCTCCAAAAAAGAAATACAGATGGCCAACAGACACATGAAAAGATGCTCCACATCGCTAATTATCAGAGAAATGCAAATTAAAACTACAATGAGGTATCACCTCACACCAGTAAGGATGGCTGCCATCCAAAAGACAAACAACAACAAATGTTGGCGAGGCTGTGGAGAAAGGGGAACCCTCCTACACTGCTGGTGGGAATGTAAGTTAGTTCAGCCATTGTGGAAAGCAGTATGGAGGTACATCAAAATGCTCAAAACAGACTTACCATTTGACCCAGGAATTCCACTCCTAGGAATTTACCCTAAGAATGCAGCAATCAAGTTTGAGAAAGACAGATGCACCCCTATGTTTATTGCAGCACTATTTACAATAGCCAAGAATTGGAAGCAACCTAAATGTCCATCAGTAGATGAATGGATAAAGAAGATGTGGTACATATACACAATGGAATACTACTCAGCTATAAGAAAAGGGCAAATCCAATCATTTGCAGCAACATGGATGGAGCTGGAGGGTATTATGCTCAGTGAAACAAGCCAAGCGGAGAAAGAGAAATACCAAATGATTTCACTTATCTGTGGAATATAAGAACAAAGGAAAAACTGAAGGAACAAAACAGCAGCAGAATCACAGAACTCAAGAATGGACTAACAGGTACCAAAGGGAAAGGGACTGGGGAGGATGGGTGGGTAGGGAGGGATAAGGGGGGGAGAAGTAGGGGGGTATTAAGATTAACATGCATGGGGGGGTAGGAGAAAAGGGAGGGCTGTACAACACAGAGAAGGCAAGTAGTGATTCTACAACATTTTGCTATGCTGATGGACAGTGACTGTAAAGGGGTTTATAGGGGAGACCTGGTATAGGGGATAGCCTAGTAAACATAATATTCGTCATGTAAGTGTAGATTAGTGATAGCAAAAAAAAAAAAAAAAAAAAAAAGGGCAGTTCCTGTGTGGTAACCTCCAACGAGTTCTACACAAGGGTATAAAGGGCATATAAAAGTGTAGGCAAAGGGTCTGTTTGTGTTTATACAGAGGATCAAAGCCTAATTGGGCTACCCCGAAAATGAACTAAGATACGATATGAAAAAGAACTTCCAACATCTGCACCCTCTGGAAGACTCATGCCAGAAGATGATCATCAAAAAACCCCAACAAAGATCCACGCACTGCTACAGCTGTAGATGCACTCATCCCACCAGTTCCTGGACCTGCCATGGGAATGAGGAAGGAGATATCTAAGCTGGCCTGTGCATACAGTAAAACAACAAAATTGGACTGGATCTATACTGTTGGAACTCAACCAAGAATTTGGAGAAGTGCAAATTGTAGCGCTCCACAGTCTTACAACTACAAACTATTTATTGTTAAAAGAACATATGGCATGTGAACAGTCCCCAGGAATGGGTTGTTTTAATTTGTCTGATTTCTCTCAGACTGTTCAAGTTCATTTGGACAATATCCACCATATCATAGATAAGTTTTCACAAATGCCTAAGGTGCCTAACTGGTTTTCTTAGTTTCACTGGAGATGGCTGGTAATTACAGATATGCTTTGGTTATGTAACTATACTCCTATTATGTTAATGTGTGTGTGCAATTTAAGTAGTAGCTTAAAACCTATACATGCTGAAGTTACTCTACAAGAAGATATATCAAAGAAATAATCAATCTTCCCATGTTTTCTTCCGCCTGCTACTTCTATAGCTTTTCTTCTTCCTTCCTAATTACAACCCTTAAATAGAATTCGTGCCTCATATCAAATTTACCGAGTATCATAATTCTTCCAAGTGGTAAAGATACCTCAAGACAAATGCTGGGCATAGAAGCCACAGGGCATAAATATGCAAAGAAGTAAAAAGCTAACTTTTTCAAACAATAAGGCTTCTCTCTCACTTACCAACTTCACATTTCCCTGTATGGCCCCGGAAGATGACTGGTTAGCCAGAGACGGGTAAGATTCCTCAAGGGAGGAACAACCTAAGACAGGCACAGTCGCAGGGGGGCCATCAGGTGAGAAATTGGGGATCAACAGAGGTGAGGCTTAGAACCTCACCCCCCCGTTCTGAGAGAAATCTTCTGCATACGTGGATGTTTTATTGCCCTGGTCTAGCTTGGATTAACACATAGTCTACAGGCACACACCTGATCATCTACATGTGCTCTCTTACAACACTAAACTATGTTTTCTACCTTTATCTTGTATCTACCTACCACTTCAGCATTTTATTAAAAATAATAATAATAAAGAGAGAAATGTGGTATCCACATATAAATCAAGTATAAAAACCAAATCAGTATTCATATTTGAACTGACTGTTTATAGTTCATAATGCATGAGCAAAATCGAAAGTTTCTGTGATGACTGCCCTTGTACTGTTCACTATGTAACTTATTCATTATGTAAGAATTTGTTCTACATGTAAAAACTTGTTTGTTATGCCTCAGAAGATTGGAGACTGACAAAAATTAGGCTTGGGGTGGAATAATGATTGTGCATTGAGCATTGACTCCCCTATACAGAATTTTATTGTCGTTAACAACCATTTGATCAATAAATATGAGAGATGCCCTCACAAAAAAAAAAAAAAAAAAAAAAGGACAGACTTCCAATGGTAAAATAAATTAGTAACCGGGATGTAATGTATAGCATAAGGAATATAGTCAAGATATTGTAACAGCCTGGTAGGGTGATAGCTGGAACCTAGAATTATGTATATAAATGTTCTACCACTGTGTTGTACACTTGAAACTCATGTAATGTAATACTGTGTGTCAACTACCCTTCAATAAAAAATAATTATAAAAAATAAAAATAAAAAAATAAATAAAAAATAAAAAATAAAAAATAAAAAAAAAGGCACCTTCCAGGCTAGGACAAGGTGAACAGATCCTCCCCTAAAAGTTCCATGCTTTTGTCTACCTTGACTCTGGTCCGCTCCTCCCTTGGAGAGTATTCGAATAAAACTTTCGCTCTGCTTTGCCACTGTGTCTTTGCCTTTCAATTTTTTGTTTCAGCAGGAACAAGAACCGAGGAGAACAAACTCAACCTGTAGCAACACCTCTCTCGTATCAACAGTCTGACTCCATACTGGGGATACCAGGAGGTTGGTTCAGATGGACAAAAACACAACCAATCAGAAAAGAGTCATGAGTGCCAAGCTGAAGAATTCAGACTTGCTCTACTCAGTAAGGGAACATTTCTGATACAGATTCTTGATGTACTTCAGAAAGAGTAACTTGACAGTAACATGCCCAGATGGATACAAGGATGGAGCAGGGCTTTCTATCCTACAGATCATGCATCTCAGGAGACCTAGGACCCTGAAATTGTAGCCATCATTTGCCAGCCCCCACCTGGTGCCAGTAGCTGGGCTGCAAGGAGGGTGGGAAGGGACCCCCACCCTAAGAAACTCCCAGGCAGGAGGAAAGGACAAAGCAGGGATTTAATGAAGTGTAATCTAGGTGAACCCAGAGGATTCCAGAATAACAAAAAATTCTGGAGGCAACATCTGCACCCTGTTGTATCAGTAGACACTGCTAGTTAGAAAAGATACCTGGAAAGGGGAACATGGACCTCCAGTGCTCTCATCCAGAGATGAGAGAGGAAAGAGCAAATCTCGGAGCTGCTAGAAGGAACCCTCTTGTCAACAGTGTGATTTAGCGACTGATCACATCTCCTTCTGGAGGTGTTTGAGTTGAGGATTATGCCAAAGGTCCAGGCCAGGAAACCTAGAGATGGTATGACTGCAGTTTGAGTGGGAAGACAGTGAATTTTGTGTCTAGACACTGAGTTGAAGGCCAATGAGGGGACATCAGATTTCAGAAAGTGCCTTGAGGGCAGTTGGAGTGCTGGGGCAAGTAGGGAGGAGAGCAGGGAGGAGGGGGGTGGGAATAAGAATGGGAGGAGGGGCCAGAGGAGGGCTGTGAGGGGTGGTCTGTCTCCCCAGGTGGCAGTGAGGAGCCCTGCCCGGCTTGCTTTGCTCTCCCAGACACTTTCTTCTGCAGACTTTTGTAGATCACAGAGATGTTTTATGTGGGGGGAAATAAGCATCTTAGAACATGGACATTAATTCCATTTCTGTCTCTGGGCAAATGAGTGGACAGATGGACATCCAGGGCCCCTTGTCTGGAGGAGTGAGGGAGGGGTGCATGCATTAGGGTGGGCTGGTACTGGTTGGCTAGAAGCTGTGCTTCATGGGCCAGGCCCAGAGACCGTCTCAGCAGCGGCTGTCACTCCCCTCCAACTGGGGGAGTCCTCAGTGGCCAGGGCTGTGCCCAGCACGTGGTGCACCTGCAAGTAGGACACTTCAGCCAGATTCAGGTGAATGCCTCCTCCAGTCAGCCTGTGCTGCGTGCAGGTGGACAGAGGTGCGGAGAGAGGAGCCTACACTCTGCAAGTTCATGGTGCAGTACTGGCAGCCGGGCACTAGAGTCCACCCAGGTGTTACAGGGCTCACCAAAGGCTTTAGAGGAGGGCACCTGGGGAGGGCCAGAAGCCTGAATGGCCTTAGACAGGCGAATGGAGGGGATGGAGGTCAGTTCAGGAGGAAGACCAGAGCCATGCTCTCAAACAGACAGCTCGGTGCAAGCACACCGCCTTGCTCTCTTCTCCGATGGACAGGTGCAGTCAGGCATAGGAGACCTTGAGGTTTGACTTCCTAATAAGACTCCCAAAGAGGTGGTGGTGGGGCTGTGCTTCAAATTTTGTGTTTGTTTTTGTATGTGTGTGCCTCTGTGAAATGACATTGGTTTGAAAGTCTCACATGGTACCAGCTGAGATGCTTTTTTCTCCAGGATTGTGTTTCAGAGGCAGTGAGGAATAAAGTCAGCTGACAAGAGTACAGAGCAACCAGCAAAGATTTTAATGAGAAGTGAAAAGGTTTCTAATCAGGAGGGGCTCCAAGAAAGGATACAGCTGAAAATGAGGAGTCTAGGAGTTTATATAACTTCTTGAAAGGAGGAAGTCCCACCCAGCGGACCTAATAAACAACTGAACTAATGATATCACAACACACTCCTGATTGGCTGAAAGTACAATGCTTCATTTGCATAGGGCATAAGCAGTCAGAGCTCAGGTTTATCTAAGTGTACTTTTGAATGGCTGAGTTGGACTGGAGCTTTTTTTTTTTTTTTAATTTACAAGGGCCTTGAAACTACAGGGTCCCTGAACTCTTATCTGCCTGCTTCCCACAATCACCGGCCTCACACAAAGGGATACAAATCCAAACACATTTAATGTTTTTTTTACTACATCAATCAGAGGACTGGTGCCAGGTCTCTGATTCCTCAGGAGGAATCAGATAATGAGCTGACTCTGTGTGAGAGTTCCCCATTTGTTTAAGTGGAGGCAACTCATTCTCATTTTCTTTGTGACGCATGGGAGCAGGTAAAGCTATTAGGAGCTGCATCCTTTTCACTGAAGAGTTCTTCACAGATGCATTAGAATGTAAATGTATATGTAAAATTTTAGGCATAATCTCTTTCTCCACTGCATGCTTATTAATGCACAACATGGCTGCAGCATAATTTATTTCACTGTTTGCTGTTGATGGAAATTTAAGTTGCTCCCAATTTTCACTACTGCATTATTGCTGTGGCTATGTCTGTACATGATCTTGCAAACTCCTATGAGTATATCCATACAATAAATCCCTTAAAGTGGATTGCTAAGTAAAAGCATATGTACATTCTACATTTTCATAGACCTTTCTAATGATCGTCCAGAACGTGGTACAAGCTTACACACCTATGAATAATCACGAGAAGCAATATCCTCAAAACATACCATCCATTAGAATCACTGAGAGCTTGTTGGGAAAGGCCATTGGCTTGACCCCACTTGCCTGAAGTCTGAGGTGGGCCCTGTACATGTGTTTTTTTTTAATTTTCACACAGTGAGTCTGACTTTTAGGGAGGTGGAGTGTATAGTTCTGTTAGTTTTAACACAGATAGCAGATCTGTGTAACCACCACAATCAGCACACAGAAGGTTCCATCACCTATCAGGCACAGGTGATGACTATAGCAAGCTCACCCTACCTCAAACCCCTGGTGAACACCAGTCTTTTCTCTGTCGCTATTGATCTTTTTCTTTGTAAGTCTGGAATCATTGGGCATATAATCTTTGAAATTGGCTTCTTTCACTCAGAATAATGCCATTAAGATTCATCCAACTTGCTGCCTGTACTGATGACTGTTCCTTTTCATTGCTGAGTATTATTCCCTGGTGTGAACTTGCCATGCTTTGTCAGCTCAGCCATTGAAGGACATCTGGGTTGTTTCCAAGTTTTGCTAATTGCCTTTTAAGTAAACCCACTAAATGATTCTGATGAAAATTGTCTTCAGGTCATGCTTAGAGAAACAATGCCCAACAGTCTCCACAAAAGTAATAGATATTAGCAATATTTTACATTTTTGTTGATCTTATACATGGAAATGCTGTCTTGTTACTGATTTTCAGGTCCCTAATCCTAAGGAATCTTTAAAATCCTTATCAACCACTTCTAATTCTTCTATGAACTGTCTACTCATATTTGTTATTTTTAAAAATTGAGTTGTTTTTGTTTTTCATGTTTGGGGAACTTTGTATGTTAAGGATTTTAACCTTTATTGCATTTTTTTAATGGAGTCTGCTGGGGTTTTTTTTTTACTGTGTTTTGATCTGTTGAGGAATAATCGGTGGCTCACACTGACCAAACTTCCTGGAACTGTGGCTGCGGGTGGAATTCCAGCCAAGCACTGGCAGTCACATAGTCTATCTGGATGACCAAGTGGACCATTTTGAAACATACTACCTCATCCTTATTGCTGTTGGTTTATCTACTTTTTCCTGCTGGTCCAACAGGCTATTTAATAGTGAACTAAATCTAAAAAGCACAACCTAGTTTCAGGTGTATCAGTTTTGGTTCTATTTATTATAGGGTCCTTTACTTCGGTTATTACAGCTGTTTTCCTGTAGTGGGTGTAGCCAAAGATCATTTTCATTATTTATGAACCTGAAAATTAAGAGGCATTTAAAAAATCCTGCATAAATATATTCTAGCATCAGACTGGACTGGAAGACTTATCTCATATTTCTTTAAAAATTCTAATCAGATGTTAAAATAACTTTAAACCTGGAAGAAATAATAATACCTCACTTATCCAGCATGTCAGTGCATTTGAGAAATAATGTATTCTTTTAAAATTTCAACTCATTTTGGTGGCATGTTTCCTAAAGTGCATTTAATATGGTTTTGTCTCTTACAGGAGCCTAAACACAGTCCAATCTTTTCTCTATGGATTGAGACTTTCTAGTCGGAGGGTTTGTTTTAGCAGTTTCCTGACCTAAATGAGTTCACCTCTGGCTGCCAGTTAACATCTGTCTTCTGCCACCACAAGTTGACACTGAGTATCGTGGACACTTCTCCTCATGGCAGGAGGTCGCACTCCTGCTTTTCCTTCTTTATCAGCTGTTGCTTCCCAAGAAAGTACTGCTGCATGGCTGCTGCTGGGGCCCTGCTGGCTGTCAGCTGCTGATCCGTGTCTGGCTCTTGCCTGCAGCCCCATAGCTGGGACAACCTGGGGGCAGGCTGCGGGGAGCCGGAGACCAGCGGTAAACCAGGGCCAGCACCCCACTCTCGTGGCTGCCCTCTTCTAGGAAAGGATACCATCGTCCATTCACAGCTTCATTTGCCCACAGTACATTTGTTGTTTACTCGGTCCCAGTTAGCAGGTGCTGGGGATACAGGGGTGTGGCCCTGCTCTCGGGGTTCTAGTAAAGAACAGATGCCCTGTGATAGGATATGGCAACTTAAGGAGAATGCTCTAAATCCTTCTTGGTGGCAAACTAGATCTCTGTTCTTCAGAGGCCAGTGCTAGCCTCCTCCACCCTTTCACACAAGTGTTTGCTCCAGTCCCGACTTCTCCTTGTTCTGGATTCCAGGGGTCTGGGTGGGAAATCTGGCAAAGGGAGCCTCAGCCTCCACCAGATGGGTCTGGGCTCTGGACCTGATCAGTGGTTTAGGGAGCGTTGCAGGCTGTGGACCTATTTTATTAGTATTGCCATATGGCTCTCTTAAGTGGGAAAGAAAACAGTGGGTCTAGAATTGTTTTTCTGGTATGTTTACTACAGTTGATAAATATTGCAGGTGTATTATGGAGGACATTAACTGTTAGGGGTTAACTCTTAGGGGACATTAACTTTTAGGGGCTGACCTAAAAACAAAACCATTATTTACACATTATATCTAAGAGCAATTACTCCGGGTTCCAAGCTAGCATATAGTTATATTTAGAATACCACTTTAGAATCAGGCAATGTTTGAAGTGTATTGTCATGAAAATGTAAAACTGGTTGCTTGAATTTATGTCAACTTTGAAGTTGTCACAAATTCTTCTGCCTTTGCATTCCTGCACCTAACATTCTAACATCTTTTTATGTAGTTGTTTGCTTTCAGCTGCCTCTTTTTTTTTTTTTTTTCAAAATTCAGTTTCCACCTATGGCAGCATTCTTTCTGCTTTAAATATTTTCTGTTGTCTGATTTTTGGCTAGTAATCAGGAATATTACACTTGTGAGAACTGGGCAGAAAGAGTAAATAGATCTTTAATGAAGATGGGGCTCACTTATGTCTGGTGCACAAACTTTGCTGCGTCTGTTTTTCTGTTTAGAGATCTTCTGTTGTTTACTCCCAAATTATCAGATAGTTGAAATTGGAGACTAAGTTCCTGGAGTGTCTATTTTTTGTAGGTGGTTCCGGTTCATTTTATTAACAGTTTCTAACACATATTTGTCATGATTCTCTATATGACATCATTATATTTTATATTTTTTAACTTTCCCTTTTTATAGCAGATTAACTTTGGGAAATTTGTGGGATGACTACCTAAAGGCAGAGAAAGACACTCCTACCCTTTTGGACTAGAGGGCATGGAGTTCACCTTCTGCTTCTGAGTATATTTTGCCTCGTGTTCTTCTCTAATGGCATCATCTTTTCTCTTCAACCGAATTGTACGTTCCTTTTATGCAGGAATTCATGGTACCTAGCACACTCTAGGTAAATAAACTCTCAATAAACTCCTGCTGATAAGAACTAAAATCAAGTGTGTCTTGGGGATGGCCTTACAGTGCCTGATAATGTGGGCTCCCTCAACGGGTATGTGTCCAGACTCCTAGGAATGTGCCAATATGGTGATGGGAGTCCTATGTAAATTTGCACTTTTTAAAAAGCCCCATAGGAGCCTTACCTAATGTGATTATGCCTGTAATAAAATGACCCCAAAGCTTACTGTGTTTGCTTTTGCTAGAATCCCTCATAAACGTTCCTCATTCTAAGGGAAAAAGCAAACTGGCAGCTCCAAAGGGCACAGGCCCGTGGGCTCAAAGGAGGAGGGTTTCCTGCTGGGCATCTGAGGGCACTAGGTGCCAGCAGTTTCACAGTGGCTGGACTCACTGAAATGTAGTTGTTCCATGCCAGAAACCTGAGGCACACGCACACCTCTCATGTCCTAATGAAAATGCAGACGGCTTGGAAGACTGAGCCCACCATGCTGGAAGACCCTGGCAGGGAAGGGGCCACAGGGACTGGGTTATATGTCTTTGTAGATGTGGTGATGTTTGGTTGGCAACTGAAGGGGTTTTATAAGGAATAGAAAGAAACCAAAGTCAGCTCATTATCTGGTTCCTCTTATGACTGAAACAAAACCACTGTCAGTACAGAAGCCTGATGTTTGGGATGTGTGGGAGTGAAACCTGGGTTCATCACTTCAAGAGAGTACCCAAATGAACTACAGGACCACCAAGTCCATAACAACTCATCCCCCACTCCATCCATCCAATGAATCCATCATCCATTCATCCCATCCATCCATCCATCCATCCATCCATCCAACCAAACATCCATCCATTCATCCATCACCAATTCATCCCATCCATCAGATCTATCATGCATTCAGTCTATCCATGCATCCATTCAACCGTCCATCAACATAGTTTTAAAATTCATACCTATCAGATGTCAGGCACTCTGCTTTACACTTGGAATAAAGAGGAGAACAAAACAGATGTGGTCCAGCTTTTGTTCTCATGGAGTGAATCTTACATTTAAGTAGATGAAACTAAGACAGATAATAGAACCTACTTAATAGATCAATTGATGCCTGAAGATCTCACAGAGGAATAGAACTGGTGTGACTCAACCCAACAGCTCATGCTATGAGAGGCTAAATATATCTCAGTGTCCCCTGAACATGGGTCATAGCTCTCCCTCCTCCAAGGAATCTCCTCCAGAAGGAAGTCATATGACCATTTCCTATAATGAATTCACCAGTGTCAACCACCTACAACCTTTACATGTGATAATAAAACTAAAGGGTGGAATTCAAAATATCTTTATTATAATTTGTGTGGTTTGGGGTTTTCTTTAATAAGATGGTGACAGGCACAGACACAGACTTCACAGGATATTGTGGTTCTGGAAAACACGAGCAGTGGGGCCAAAGGAAAAAAGGCTAAATACTGTCAGTGTCAGAGGAGTTCTGGCCCCCACAGCCGCGTCAGGTGACCCATGAAGCACAGCCCTCTTTGCAGGTATCTTCATTTCAGGATTCTTCAGGAGGCACCTGATTTCCAGCACAGTTCTGAGGTTTATCATTGGAGACTGGTCATGTTTTTCATTCTGAGCCACCCCTATGGGACAGATAAGCTTGGCCACCAAGGGTTTCTGGGTTCCCTCTCAAGGGGCCCAAGAGTCCCCTGCCTTATAACTCTAGAGCCAGAGGATGTTTTCAGTGAAAAGCCAGGAGGAGTCTTTTAGTGAAAGGAAGCAATTGTCAATACTTTATTGGCCATATCAGTGCAGATCTATTTTTGGACTCTCTGTTCTAATCCATTGATCTATACTTATCTATCTTTAGCAAATACCACACTGGCTTAATTACTGTGGCTTTATAGTAATTCTTGAAATCAGGTGGTGTGAGTCCTCCATCTTTATTCTTCCCATCTACTTAGTTTTGGTACAATATTTCAGATATTAGGTATTTACAGACATTATGACATTTTCTCTTTATAGTTCATTATGCAGTGATATCACAAGCCACCATAATTCTTAAGAAAATTAATAGTAATTCCTTATTGTCCTCTAATTCTTTCCTCTTTTGATATTTCTAGGACACAATTACCTTTAAAAACTTTTTTATTGACGTATAGTTGATACACAATATTATATTGGTTTTAAGAATACAGCATAGTGATTCAACAGTTATATACATTATTAAGTCATCACCCCATTTGTGTAGTTACTATCTGTCAACATAGAAAGATGTTACAGAATGATTTAACATATTTTCTATGCTGTACTTCCATCCCTGTGACTAATTTATATTATGATTGAGATTTTGTGCCACTCTATCCCCTTCACTTATTTCAGCCACCCACCCCAACCCCTCCCCATGGTAACCAGTCACTTCTCAATGTCTATGTGTCTAGTGCTGTTTTGTTTTGTTTTGTTTTTAGATTCCACATATAAGTGAAATCATATGGTATTTGTCTTTCTCTGCCTGGCTTATTTCACTTAGCATAATTCCCTGTAGATCCATCCATGTTGTCACAAATGGCAGCATTTCTTTCTATGGCTAAATAATATTCCATTTATTCCATTGTGTATATGTATCACCTTTCTTTATCCATTCTTCTACTGATGGACACTTCGGTTGCTCTAGGAAGCAATTACCTTTTAATTCTTGTTCCTCTCTCCCATTTAGATCCTTACCACCCTTCTAGAAGAAAATAATACAACTGGTCACCTGCCATCACCCACCACACCTCTTTCTTATCACTTCTTACCACATGCTGCTGCACTACAAAACCCTCCGCTAAGCACCTGCCCCACAAAGTACAGGAGAATGCAACTCTGACAATACATGCATTTTAATTCCACCATAACAAAATCATTGGGTCATCTTCTGTTTGGTGATATTTTGTTCCTACATGAAATTCAATGCATTAAAATTTTATAAATAAAATTCCAATTTTATCTCTGAATTGCTTCGTGGTCCTGAACCCATTCTCTCCTCATCCAACTAATCTTCTTAGAAGAATTATACTTTCTCTGAATCCTTGCATGAGATTAATAAATCACAAAAAACGTATGTGAAAGATATCAAGCAAATGACAAATGCCTCTTAATGTGAGTGTGCTTTCAGAAACACTATAAATTAATCACAGTCTATTCCTGGTGTCACAGTAAGTCATATAAGGCAAGCACATAGAACTAGGTCCCTAAAAGGTCAAGAAAATCCATATTTCCAGAATAAGAGAATGATCAGAAGCATGCTGAATCATGGTGCAGTTAAAAAAAGGACCGAGGAAATTTCCTCAGTCTTGTTAATATTCTCAAGAGGTTTAAATTAAAATGAAAAAAAGGAAATAAAGAGGAGAGAGAGGAAGGAAAACCCAACAGATGTGCATTTAGGAAGTTACTTTTTTGAAACGTGCAAGGTGCACCTCTGAGTGGCAGCCCATGTGGAAGACTGGCCACAACGTTCTAGGCACTACGCCTACGTGTAGGAGTTGATCGTCAGTGGGAATGCCCCAAGGTGCTCTTCTTAAAACTCAGAAGGTAGAAAGTACAGGCAAAATTGTGTAAGTCTCCCACCCCAAGCTTAACTCAGACAAGAACTTAACTCAGGAATCATGTCCTGCAGTGATTACGATTTAACCCCAATTATAATAAGGGACACATGGGGAGTATTGACTCTGTCCCAGGCCTCTAAGCACAATACATCTAATAGTTCATTTAATCTTCACACACTGTTAAATAAGGACTCTATTCCCATTTAACAGATGAAGAAACTGATGTTCAGAATCTCGCCACGGCCCCGCAGCTTCAGCGTGGTAGCACTGAAGTCTGAAGTTAAGCAGTCGGGCCCTAAATGCAGAGCACACACAGTGATGCAGTGCACCATCTCCCTCAGCTTTCGGGCATCCTCTGTCCCCGGCGCTCAGCCCCTATGCAGACATGTGCATGCTGCATGGGCGTGCCCTGACACGCATGCAAGGGCAGCACACCTCAGCTGTTCAGGTCATGCTGACATTGATTTGATCAGTTACCATTGTCTCCCGCTGGCGGGCAGCATCCTCCCTTGGCAGGTGGCCACCAACTCTCATGCCTGCTGGGGATGGACAGATACATTGCCACCTGATTACTGGATTCTGTCTGGTCCCTTCCCAGGTGGCTGGCTCCTTCCTCGCTATCCAAGTCCTGCTTGCTTCGGGGGCCCATTCTGACTGGGCTCCCCGAGCAGCTCTCCCTAGGACTTCTGGCCAATGCCACCTGCTCACCCTGATCCAGGTGACCCACACTGAGCACACTGCAACTAGTTTCAAATAAAACTCAGGCTCTTAGGTTAAATTTGTTTTTCTTAAAGAACATTTTTATTTTTATATGTAAACATATGTAGAAACACATCAGGTGCACCCATACTGTGTTATTATAAACAAATATTCCAGCCAGCACCCGCACTGCAGGAAGGACAGAGGCTCCACGTGTGATGGGAAGAAGCAACCAGGGGACGCAAGCTCTGAGCAGGGGCCCTGGGGGGGCCGGGCGTGGGTCACTGTGCTCCCACCATGTGGGGCCAGCCCTGACTTCCAGGCAGGAGGCCTGACTGATCACAGAAGGTCTTATGCTGAGAAGATCCCCACACTTGGCTTGATGCTCTGCTGATGTCACCATCTTGATATTTTTTTAACAATATTTTTTGATAATTTTTGTACAAGGAATCCCTCACATTCATTGTGCACTGGGCCCAGAAAATTATGTATCTAGTCTTGGGTGGGCCTGTCTTCAGGGTAGAAGTGGCTCATTCTCCTGCCGTGTTGGCCCTTAGGGACCTATTCTCATGGTTTGACCTCCAAATGTTTCCAACTCCAGTCCTGACACAAACCAAAGCAGGACCTTCAGAGGGAGCGAGCCAGCCCTTCCATTTCCCTCTGCCTTGCCCCCAGGCCCCAGCAGCATCAGGTCCCAGAGGGGTTTCCGCCTTACAAACGCTAGGGCTTCCATCATGGGCTGAGAATGGTCCTCTCCTCTGGGGGCTTTTAAATGCCCATGCACATCTCTTGCATTTTCATTGTGAAGTAGCATCTGTCTCATCTGCAGGTGAAGGCTGCAGGTGTTCAAGTAGAAACGGCCACCGTCGGGGCTGTTGTGGGCACATGGGGAGGCAATGACCTCTGATCTCAAGGTTCCTTTTGGTTACTTCTCTGTTGATAAAAGTAATCAAGAAGCCCATTGGTTAAGGTGTTCTTGTGCTTTGTTCACACAGTACCCTGAACAAAGGTCAGGGCTAAATCCTTCCCCTTTGGGCAGCACATTGGGAAACATCAGGACATTCCTTCACCTGCCTCTTGGCAGGCCATAGTTGTCAGGGGTACAGGTGATCATGAGCAAACCTGTCCAGGTGCCTGCATACGAGCCTCCCCCTGAAAATCTAAATCACTCTTCCTGTGTCCATGAAGGTCTAAAAACACAGTACTTATCGAAAGGAGCTTTGGGCCACACGGCATGGTGGGGGGCTTCCAGCCATTCTACACTCCCTGCTGAGCTAGACAATGGTTCTGAGGTTGCCTCAGTGAGGACAATGCCTGGAGCAGCATAGCCCCTAGGGAGCAATTCTCTGTCACACTGAGGCCCCCTCCATCATCACAAGTGAGGATTTAATGAAGTGGCCAGCAGGCGTGGAACCCTGCCCTTAGCATCGCCTTTCAGCCACACAGTCATCAAGTAAGTCACTCTTTCACCCACCAAGTCATAGATCACTTACTTTTCACCTCATTCACCCAAAATTTATGGATATCTTGTATGTCTCAGACACTGTACTGGGCAGGGATGGCAAAAGAAATGCCACCTGTGGTCCTGCCCATATGCAGCTCACAGCCTGCTTGGAGAGACACACATAAAACAGCCAAATGAATTGAGGTTGGAGCTGTACAGTAACCTGGTCAGACTTGAGGAGGGAACCATCAGGGAAGGTGTCACTGAAGAAGTGTGACTGAAGAAGGCTGGCTTTTAAGTGTGTACAAGTTTGGACCAGGCAGAGGAAGGTTTTCTGGGCAATGGAAATAATGGGAGGCTTGCAAACAGACTAAACAGCTCACATTTGGGGGCCACTGAAAACCAGTCAGCCTCTCCACAGTGTGGCGACGTACCTGCAAGACCTCCCAACTTGATTCTGAAACTACTAGACAGTTGGTGTGTGTCCTTGAGCAGCCAGAACAATGTAACAAACCTAGTGCTGTATGGTTTTCGGACTACAGCAGTTTGCAGGGAGGATGGGCTAGAGGAGATGGGTTGGGGTCAGAGGTCACCTGGAGATAAAGGTGCAGGCCAGAAGGTGGCCATGGAGAGAAGCAATGAAACTTGGCTAAAGACTGGGTTAGGGAGCCTGGAAGCAGGAGCACGCACAGTAAGTCTAAGGTTCCTAGCTTGGGCATTGCTTTGGATTGACTTGTGTTCCCCTCAAATTCATATGATGATTTTCTAGTGTCCAGTACCTCAGAATATGACCTTATTTGGGGATAGGGTCTTTACAGAAGACATCAAGTTAAAATGAACTCCTTAGGGTGGGCCGTAATCCAATATGACTGCTGTCCTAATAAAGGGAAATTTGGAGACAGGGAGAATCACACACACACACACACACACACACACACACACACACACACAGCCTGGTGAAGATGAACCAGGGAGGAGGTGCACCAAAAATCGTCAGCAAACCGCAAGGAGCCCTCAGAATGACCAGCCCTGCCAACACCTTATCTCAGACCTCTGGCACCCATTCTGTGAGAGAATAAATTTCTTCTGTTGTGTTTTTTTTTTAAAGCAGAAAAAAAAACTGTATTCTGAAATTCTGAAATAACAAGAATTCATAGACAGGCTTCAAAAGCTTGTTTTATCCTTCAAAAGAACACCTGCAAAGATATAGTCAAACCAATGTGAGCATCGACACTCATAAGAGGGGGACCCTTGTGTTAAATTTCATGGAAATACCTGAGTTGTTACCTATACCTACACTCAGGTTTCATTTCTACATCAAGTAAGAGAAGTCAATAAGTTGCTCAGAAAGAAACACTCAGATTTATAAGATTACAGTGATTTGGGAGTTAGGTAAAACTGTTTAAAAGGAATGTTTTGCAAATGAGTTGGCCAAACACACCAAAGAGGGTGCCTCAAATCTTTCCCCCTCTCACAGTCATCTGGCTCCCTCTAGAGGACCCCTTCGCCACACAAGAGTGACGGAGAACCTTTATGGTTTCACACGGTAGCTGACCTATCTTCCTCTCAACTTCCGCCCAGAACTGTGGGGAAAGGAAGCCCCAAATATGGTTTGTGGTTGAAATTCAGGAGAAACTCTTGGCTCAGACTTCATTCTCTTCAAAACATTCTTTTAACTGAATTGACATACAATAAATATTATATTGGTTTCAGATGTATAATATAGTAATTCAATTATATACATTATGAAATGCTTACTTACAGTAAGTATAGGTACCATGTGTCACCATACAAAGTTATGACTATATTCCCTATGCTGTACTTCCATTCCCATGGCTTACTTATTTTATAACTGAAATTTTGTCCCTCTGCCTCCTTCACCTATTTCACCCTACCCGCAACCATCTCCTCTATTGCAACCACCAGTTTTTTCTCTGTGTCTATGAGTCTATTTCTGTTTTGTTTTGTTATGTTTTGTTTTTTTGATTCCACATATAACTGAAATAATTTGGTATTTCTCTTTCTCTGTCTGACTTATTTCACTTAGTGTAACACCTTCCAGGCCCATCCATGTGGTCGCAAATGGCAAGATTTCATTATTTTTTATGGCTGAGTAATGTTCCATTGTATATATGTACCACTTTTTTATTCATTCATCTGTTGACAGACACTTAGATTGTTTCTATATTTTGGTTATTTTAAATAATGCTGCAAAAATAAACATATCTTTTTGAGTTTGTGAGGGTTTTTCCTATGCGTAAATGCCTAGAAGTGGAATTACTGAATTGTATCATATTTCTCATATTAGTTTTCTGTGGAACCGCCATACTGTTGTCAATAGTGGCTGCACCAGTTTATATTCCCACCAACATGGTAGGAGGGTTCCCTTTTCTCCACATCCTTGCCAATGCTGTTATCTCTTGTCTTTTTGATAATAGCCATTCTAACAGGTGTGAGGTGATATCTCATTGTGGTTTTGTCTTGCCTGTCCCTGATGATTAGTGATGGTAAGCATCTCTTCATTTATCTGTTGTCCATCTGCATGTCTTCTTTGGGAAAATATCTATTCAGGTCTTCTGCCCATTTTTAGTCAAATTATTTGGGTTTTTTGATGTTGAGTTGTATGAGTTCTTTATAGTTTTTGGATATTAGCCCCTTACCAGATATATCATTTACAAAGTATATTCTCCCACTCAGTAGGTTGCCTCTTCATTTTGCAGAAAGTTTCCTTTGTTGTGCATAACTTTTTAGTTTGATGTAGTGCTACTTGTTTATTTTGTTTTTGTTTTGCTTGCCTAGGGAGACATATACAGAAAAAAATTGCTAAGGCCAATGTCCAAGAGTTTATTGCCTATGCTTTCTTTTAGGTGTTTTATGGTTTCAGGCCCTCCATTTAGGTCTTTAATCCATTTCAACTTCATTTTTGTGTATGGTGTATAGAACAAGATAGAGAACCCAGAAATAAACCTGGGCTTATACAGTCAACTAATCTATGACAAAGGAGGAAAGAATATACAATGGGGAAAAGACAGTCTCTTCAATAAATGGTGTTGGGAAAACTGGTCAGCTACATGCAAAAGAATGAAAATGTCACCTCCTTTGTGAAGCCTTTCTAGATCTCCTCAAGTGGTTTATCACTTGCTCATGTGTGTTGATGCATTATGGCATAAAATATGTAATAGTTCATGCATGCCTGTCTTTCCCTCTTAACCATGAAGTGCTTGAGTATGTATTTCTTTCTTTGTTCATTTTGTCTTCTTGGCACCTAGCCACAGGGCCAGACACATAGTAACTAAGTGTTTAATAAATAAATGCTTATTGACTTAATAAATGAAATGTTAGCTGATTCGTTCAGTCTCCTGCCTACCACATATTAAGGATTGATGCTTCCAAGGCTAATATCCTGTGATCAGTGAACTTGCTTCTGATCTGTAATAATGAAGGTATTGGGAGATAATAAGCCTTTTGTAATAGAGATAGTTAAAGAGATTTAAGGCATTAAGTTTCCTGGAAAAAATAAAATTTTAACTGGATGGCCAAACTTTTAACTTTCATGGTGAAATAAAAGTGTCCTTTTTCACAGATGAGCACAGGGCCCCACGGACAGAGAAGTTTTGATGAATGACTGAGGAAGCCCAGAGGGTCCCAGGGCTGCCAGAGGCAATGGGAAGAGTCTGGGGGCAAGGAGGCTCTCACTGAGTAGGTCTGATGGACTGAAAAGTTTCAGGCCCTCCACAGGAAATGACAAATGTGTGCTAAATGGAAATGATGCAGTATATGCTATGTGAGAAGCAGAGTATAAGGGACTTCAGGCCCCAGCAGCAGGTGGCTGGCTCAGAATCACACAGGGCGTCAGAGCTCCAGTCTTTGAATCATGCCCTCAGACTCAGCAGCACCAACGTGAGATCCTTCTTCCTGCTGCAATGACCAGCCCTTTGAATGTGTCCAGAAGTTCTGTCTGAAGCTTGAGGCCATAGGTCAGAGGGCAGCAGCTCTATCAGCAGCCACTAGGCAGGCAAATTGGTAAGAGTCAGCAGAAACCAAGGTGGCTGACCTGCAGGGCTCTCAGACTGCGGGACCAGATCAAGATGGATATTTTTGGATTGGCTATGACTGTTGGGTCTAGGATTTGGGTTCAGGTCCAAGCAGTGTTCATAAGTGAGCCGGGTATGAGTCCCAGCTCTTCCACTTATTAGCTGGCTGATGTCAACAGCAATGGACTCTTGCTCACATTGCTTTTCTCTCCTTTGAAATGTAGCAGCTTAGTGGCTCTGGCCTCTGGCCTTCAGTATGACTGCTTGTTCTTATTCAAGCACTGCTGCTCAGCAGCAGGTTGACTGTGGACAGGCCAGTCACCATTTTGTTGGTGGATCTTCTCAAATGTAAAATGGGATGACAGTTATGTGCTCACAGAATCCGTGGGATGGTGAAGAGCAAGTTAATACAGGAGCCTACACATAGTAACTCAATAAATGTTAGCCATTTCTCGCAATTATTATTGGCCTTACTTTGGGGTTAATGATGCACAGAGTTGTGCCTAAGGTCCACTGTATGTGAAAGCCCTTTGTAACCTAGAAAGTGGAGGGTATGGGCACTGAAATGTGATAAATTTGGAAAATCACCTAGAAGAGGGCCTGGCACCAATCACAGTGTTTTTAACTGTTAGTGAGCAATAGGAGATATGATTGCAAAGTGCCAGTCTAGCCTTCAAACCACCTATTTGGGTTTGATTCATTCTCAGAACTTGCTCCTTATACACCTCTGCTCCTTCAATCCATCAGTCAATGAATGTTCATTGAAGCTGACCCTGTGCTGTGCTTTCTTCGGTGCTGGGAAAACAGTGGCAAAAAGGGCAGACATAATTCTTATCTCCTAATATCTATAGTCTGGTGGGAAACAGAAATATTAAATAAATAATTACAAATTGGTTTTGCAATAATGTTAAAGTCTGAGATTGGATTTCAGCCTACTTATAAGCTAAGTCAGCCTGTTCCTGTGTCGTGAATGCAGGCAGAAGACATGAGAAAACTAGGTCAGAGACACTGGACTACCACCCACAGGCACATTCACCAGCCAGTGCTCCTCAGCCCAGTCCCCACTCAGGTGATGCCGTGGACTCAGAGGGACGCTCGGCATCACAGCTGAGGAACACAGAGCTTAAGTAATCCACTGCTTTTATAATAAGCAATAAGCAAGTCTATTCTTTGTCTGGGGAGCAATATTACCTCATCTCTCAAGGTTGACAGCTGCACCAACCCAGACCAACAGGGCTGGAATTCCCAAAAAGATATGTAAGGAGTCAAAAGGCCCAAAGTGGACAATCTCTTCCAATAAAGACAAAAAAGATAAAAGACACAGTCCTATCACTTTAATGCATTATTTTCCTTTTTTGGTTTTATCCTTACAGAATCTATCTTTGTACCTAAATATTTTTCGGAGTTATAACCATGGTATATATGCTACTGAATGTTGTGCTGTATTCATTTAACTTTATGTCACAAACAGTTCCCATGTTTCTGCAGTTTCCATAATTATCCTTCACACTTCACTGTGTTATTAGACCAAAGTGGTTGGGCATTTATGTTGTTTCCATTTTTGTTCTTGGCTTGTCTTTTTAAAAAACCAAGGTTAAGCCCTCAGCACATTAAGGAAAACACTTGGGATATGGGCAGAGAAGACTCCAAGGCTGTGTTTTCTTTCTAGATCTTCACTTGCCCTTCTTCTGCCTCCCATTTTGCCACCACATTTGGCATCTTCATCCCAAGCAGACAAGAACGTCCAGAGCTGTCAGATTCTTTCTGCTCAAAGAAAGTACCTGGGTCACAGAATCCCATTGTAGCAGTAAGTTTAAATGTTGTCCTACATCTATGTAGAGGGCTTCATTCCAGAAGAAAATGCCAAGGGCAGGCAATAATAAAGCCAAAGAAGAAATCCATTAACATTGTGCTTAGAGACCTAGGTAGGAGGCTTTAGGGACATAGGAGCTGCCCCTGGGTCCTAAGTGATATGTCCATGCCATGGTGGCCCTGGGGTTTGTTGAGATCTTGCAGTGAGATTCTTCATCAATTTATCCATCTAAAATCTACAATTCCTACCAACACATCTGTATATTGTTCTCTCTTAAATAATTGTTTTATTAAGAGTGATATTGTTTCAGTGTTCCAGCATATCCAGTGTATTCTGAAATTAGGAATTTGAACAGGGTTTAACAAAGGGGTGTATTTATAAAAGTGTGGACAGGGAATAAGGAAACCACAAAATAAAGTGAAGTTTACTCCTGCCCTTGTGAGAGGATCTTACCACTCCTAAGCATACTGAGAGCCCAGAACCTAGAAAAGGCCACGCAGAGGAGTGTGGGCTGGGATGTGGCTGCCCCCAGTAGAGCTGGGCCTGAAGGAAGGCTGCCCTCCTCCCTGGGCCCATGTGTGGTCCACTCTGACTGGCCCCCTGGGTCACCAGGCAGGTGGAGAATAGGTCTAGAGGGGCAAAAGGAAGAACTCTGGGACAAATTCTTAAGACAATTGTAAGTTTCTCAAAGGGCACAGACCATTTTCTAAGTCCCTAGCTTGGTAGAGTTAGACAAGAATATAGAAATATTTCTCATCTGTAAATGGGGAGCATAATAGTATGACAGTAATGAGGCCGCAGCCACTGCAGGAGGGCCAGCCTGAAAAACAGTATACTAGAAGAGGTTTACACTGATGAACAGGGTTCAAAGGTGTGTGGGTGATTAGGGGCCACTCTCCCTAATTCCTTCCTAGGGGCAGAGCCTTCATTCTAGCAGCTGCCACCTCAGGAGAGCTGCCTCGGGAAGGTAGCAGGGGGTATAGGAAGCAGCCCGCCCTAGCCAGTCTGCCCCAGGTACCTTTCACCAGTTCCTCTTAGTTTGCTGTTCTTGGCAACACCTTTGTCTCCACTCTGTTGTAATTGCCCAAGAGGAGGCCCCTACTACCCCAAAATTCACTCAGCACCTGTGTGGGTAAACTTGCAACATTTCCAGAATATCTCGCCTGGCCTTTAGTACATCTGCATATCAATAAGGCATCCAGAGGTGGAAAGAAGTATGGCTTTAGTGCACTTGCATCATTCCTCAGGGGTGGAAAGAAGTTCCTCTCCATATCAATGGGTAATTACCTGGGTGAGGAGGGCTTATCTGTACCCAAGGGGTGCGGAGAGGGCCGGTTTTGCTTCTCCTGAAGCACGAGAGAGAGAAGGCCCCAGACTGCAGTTTGTAAGCAATAAACGGGTTTTAAACTTTATTTCTCCCTTTGACTGATTTCAGTTTTCAGAGGTATTCTGCCCCAGGATTTCCTTTCTCTGGACTTACAACCTGTTTGCCCAACCCACTCTCCGTCTGGGGGCCTCCTGGGGAGGAACAGAAACAAACAAAGGGCACCTTCTCCCTCGTGGAGCACCACTGCCCCCTCCCACTTGCTGCTCTTCTTTAACTGATCCTTCAGACTCCTGTGCTGAGCGTCTGGGCTGCAGGCAGCCCCCTCTGGAGGCAGAGAGTTGGGTCTCCAAAGAAAGCCTGGTGGTTGATGAGCAAGGCTGGTTCCTCCTGTCCTGTAGGTGCCTGAAGTCCGGGGAAAGGAAATCTTGGGGCAAAATACCTCTAAAAATTGAACTCAGCCAAAAGGGGAAATGAAGTTTAAAATCTGTTTATTGCCTACAAACTGCAGTCTGGGGCCTTCTCTTTCCTGCTCCAGCAGAAGCAAAACCGGCCCTCCCCTCACCTCTCAGGTATAGATAAGCCCTCCAGTTACCCAGGTAGTCATACATTGATATGAAGATGAACTTCTCTTCACCCCTGAGGAATGATGCAAATGCACTAAAGCCATACTTCTTTCCACCTCTGAATACCTATTGATATGCAGATGTACTAAAGCCAGGTGAGATATTCTGGAAATACCACAATTTTACTCACAGTGCCCCAGTCCTGTGCCTGTGCATCTAGGAACGTAGAAGCAGGAGTGTGGGTAGGAAGGAGTTGGTAAGGCCTGAGGTGGGAGGGAGAGAAGGAACCAGAGCCCTAGGTTAATGGATTGACCCACATCATGTTTGCTTTATGCATGTTTCTAGAATCAGGAGGCTGAGATATACAGGATTGTAATTTTCTCTAAATCCAATTTCAGTGGTGCCAGTGACAACAGGCATATAGGGGTGGGGAGAAACAAGGACTCTTAAGTCACCATCATCCAGAAGTAAGGCCAAGGCCCCTTGTTGGTGCCATGCAGCCTTGGGCTGGTGCTTTCTGACCCTTGTAAGTGGATGCAGTTTTAGATATCCTCTCTCCAGCCCTCCAGCAAGGCCATTTGTCCATTCAGTGAAGCAAACCTTGTTACTTGCCAAGCTTTTTAAAAATGGCCCTTTAAAAAAAAACAAAAACATTACGAAGGTGTGATTGATACACAAAAAGCTGTACATATTTCATGTGTACAGCCTGATGAGTTGTAAATCTACATCCATGACCATCACCACAGTCTATGCCATAATGTATCCATCACTCCAAGTTTCCTCTCCACTCTCCTTTTTATTACCGCTGAGGAAATGTTACCTGATATTTAGCTGAATAATCAAAAACTGTCTAATGTAATGTTCACATCCAAATAAACTTCTCTATGTCGTTAAGTGGATTAAGAAAATTACAAGCATCAGATATCTTGAACTTAGCCTTGAAAGTTAAAATGAGACGATGTCAATAGCAGGGGCCTCTGAGGAAGCTATTGCTTTTGAGATTGTTAAGTACTTAATAACCGTTAGCCTTCACTTAGAAAGACAAGAGAGATTTAGCAAACACGTACATATCTTGGTACTAAGTATTTTAAATTGAATCTATACTTATTTTGTATGTTTTCATTTTTTAAAATGTGTTTATAAGTCTGTTTGGTTAGGACAGAAATTTCTAGGTAATATTGAAAGGTTTGGGTTTTCTTATTGTGTCCACCTCAAGACATGGATGTTTATCATAGGAAATGGTATTTGTTAGATTGCTTGTGGTAGAAAATTATGATGTGCAGGTCAAGCTGTAATCTGTTTGCCACAGAGGTTTGGTCTAATTCCCTAATCATGTAATGACTTGCCTGCTGATTATCACCTTGCTGATCTCTAATGTGTTAGCTTAAATACCAAAAGACTATATTGACCATTTGTAAGTCTGGGGAAGGGAAATCCCAGGGCAAAATACCCCTAAAAACCAAAATCAGTTAAATGGAGAAATAAAGTTTAAAACCCGTTTATTGCTCACAAACTGCAGTCCCAGGCCGTCTTCTCTGCTCAAGCAGCCACAACATCCCCCTTCCCTTTCACCTCTCAGGTACAGATAAGCCCTCTGTTACCCAGGTAATCACCCACTGATACGGAGATGAACTTCTCCACCCCTGAGGAAAGATGCAAATGCACTAAAGCCATACTTCTTTCCACCTCTGAATGCCTATTGATATGCAGATATACTAAAGCCAGGCGAGATATTCTGGAAATGTTACAGCCTCAACACCCGAAGAGCAAATAACCCGATTAAAAAATGGGCAGAGGATATGCAGAGACAATTCTCCAAAGAAGAAATTCAGATGGCCAACAGGCACATGGGAAGATGCTCCACATCACTAATCATCAGGAGCATGCAAATCCAAACCACAATGAGATACCACCTGACCCTTGTACACTGTGGGTGGGAATGTAAATTGGTGTAGCCACTAAGGAAAACAATATGGAAGTCCCTAAAAAACTTAAAAAAAGAAAATCCAAAATACCAATTCAAAGAGATATGCACCCCCATGTTCACTGCAGCATTATTCACAATAGCCAAGATAAGGAAGCCACCTAATTATCCATCAGTAGATAATTGGATAAAGAAGATAAATTTACACAAAGGAGGATTACTCACCAATAGAAACGAATGGAACCTTGCCATTTGTGACAACATGGGTGGACCTGAAGGGTAATATGGTAAGTGAAATAAATCAGACACAGACAAATACCATATTTCACTTGTATGTGGAAACTAAAAAAACAATACAAAGTAAAACAAAACAGACTCATAGATAAGGAACAAACTGTTGATTACCAGTGCAGGGAGCAGTGGGTAGTAGGTGAAACAGGTGACAGGGATTAAGAGGTAACTATAGTGTGAAGGTAACTTTTATATGCACTGGGAAACCAAAAAATCCATTTCACTTTCTTGCTTGAGATGCTTTATTGTGGTGTGGAACTGAACCGGCATTGTCTCTGAGATATGAGTGTCATTGGATACTGCATGCCAATTATACTAAAAAACAGAAAATAAACCTTGGGAGGAGCTTTTCTGGGTTGTGGGGCTTAGGATCTCTCAGCAAGTTGCAGTCCAGATGTTGTCTTGGGCTCCAGTTATCTGAACGAACGCTTGACTTGGGCTGAAGGATCCACTTCTAAAATGCCACAATCACATGGCTTCCAAGTTGGTGCAGTTCTTGGTTGTCCGTAGTTGGTTTTACTGAGAGCCAAGTGATCCAAGAGAACAAGGTAGAGGCAACAGCATATTTTATAACCTAGTCTGGGAATTTACCTGCCATCACTCTGCCATATTATGCTGGTCATCCGGGCTAACCGTGATACAGTGTGGAAAAGGATTACACCAGGGCATGAATACCAGAAGGTGAGAATCATTTGGGACCATTTTGGAAACTGGCTTCTACCCATGAGTCTGCATATGACACGTATGACAAGTCATTGCAGTGACAAGGAGCTGCAGGCAACTCAAGTTTGCATTCCTAGAGAAATCTGGATGTTACTTACTTGTGATATATCCCTGATGGAGTACCTTGCAGCATCAAAGTCATTAACTAGATTTATATATTTTATTCAACTTGAAACAAAAAAAGAGTGAGGTTTATAGTATAATGCAACTGATAAGTCTAAAAACATTGCATGTACATATATTCTTCACACTATTTTTTTTTTAATTTTAAGGTTATTGATATACTCATAAAGGTTTCAAATGAAAACACAATGTGGTTACTACAGTCACTCATATCAAGTCCCCACCCATACCCCAATGCAGTCACTGTCCATTAGGGTAGTAAGACGCCACAGATTCACTATATGCCTTCTGTGCTACACTATTTTCCCCGTGACCCCCCATACCATGTGTACTAAACATAATACCCCCTCTATCCCCCTTCTCCCTCTCTCCCCCCACCCCTCCCCCCTCTGGTAACCACTAGTTCCTTCTTGGAGTCTGCTGGTCTTTTGTTCCTTCAGTTTTGTTTCGTTGTTATACTCCACAAATGAGGGTAATGATTTGGCACTGACACTACATTTTTTTTTTTTTTGAGAGGGCATCTCTCATTTATTGATCAAATGGTTGTTAACAATAAAATTCTGTATAGGGGACTCAATGCACAATCATTAATCAAACCCAAGCCTAATTCTCAACAGTCTCCAATCTTCTGAAGCATAATGAACAAGTTCTTACATGGTGAACAAGTTCTTACATAGTGAATAAGTTCTTACATGGTGAACAGTGTGCAAGGGCACTCATATCACAGAAACTTTCAGTTTTGATCACGCATCATGAACTATAAACAATCAAGTCAGATATGATTATTCGTTTGATTTTTATACTTGATTTATATGTGAATCCCACATTTCTCCCTTATTCTTTTTTTAATAAAATGCTGAAGTGGTAGGTAGATGCAAGATAAAGGTAGAAAAGATAGTTTAGTGCTGTAAGAGGGCAAATGTAGATGATCAGGTCTGTGCCTATAGACTAAGTATTAATCCAAGCTAGACAAGGGCAACAAAACATCCACAGATGCAGATTTCTCTCAAAATGGGGGGTGAGGTTCTAAGCCTCACCTCTGTTGATCCCCAATTTCTCACCTGATGGCCCCCCTGTGACTGTGCCTGTCTTAGGTTGTTCCTCCCTTGAGGAATCTTACCTGTCTCTGGCTAACCAGTCATCTTCCGGGGCCATACAGGGAAATGTAAAGTTGGTAAGTGAGAGAGAAGCAATATTCTTTGAAAAGGTTAGCTTTTTACTTCTTTACAGATTTATGCCCTGTGGCTTCTATGCCCAGCATTTGACACTACCTATTTTTAAAGATACATGTTGCTAAATAAATATATAAAAGGTTGACTGGAAAGACATTAAAGCTATCTATATATGGGGGAAGGAAACTGAAGAGCTCAAGGAAATTAGAGGAATTACCTCAATTTTATATAGTTGAAGTTTAAAAAAAAAATGTTTTTTAAGACAGATGCACCCCTATGTTTATTGCAGCCCTATTTACAATAGCCAAGAAATGGAAGCAACCTAAACGTCCATCAGTAGATGAATGGATAAAGATGATGTGGTACATATACACAATGGAGTATTATTCAGCCATAAGAAGAAAACAAATCCTACCATTTGCAACAACATGGATGGAGCTAGAGGGTATTATGCTCAGTGAAATAAGCCAGGCAGAGGAAGACAAGAACCAGATGATTTCACTCATATGTGGAGTATAAGAACAAAGAAAAACTGAAGGAACAAAACAACAGCAAGAGAATCACAGAACCCACGAACAGTCTAACAGAAACCAAAGGGAAAGGGACTGGGGAGGATGGGTGGGGAAACAGAAAGGGGGCCTTACAATTAGCATGTGTAGTGGGGGGGGCTAGGGGAGAGCTGTACAACAGAGAAGACAAGTAGTGATTTTACAGCATCTTACTATGCTGATGGACAGTGACTGTGAAGGGGTGTGTGTGTGGGGACTTGGTGAAGGGGGAGCCTAGTGAACATAATGTTCTTCATGTAACTGTAGATAAGTGAAACCAAAAAAAAAAGTCTTTTTTTAAAGGTAGAGTTATAAAACGGCCCAAGCAAGCCTAAGAGATCTTATTGAAGTGAAATTCCTAGTAGATAAGGCTCTACTAGTTTCCCTGTGTTGTATGACAGTCATATTTCTCTGGAAGGAAAATTTTGATTCTCTTAGAATACCTCCCTTAACTTCTAGTTGTAATTAAATTATTTTAACAACACAAACTTCTTTCATTTCTTAAATGGAAATACTTAAGATATAAATAACGTTGAAAGAAGCCCACAAATAAAACTTACAATAAGGAGTAAATGATTGATATCAGATTTCCTTGTTGAGGATGTGTTTAATGAGAGGCTAAATGAATAGGATTTTAAATTTTTTGAAAAGGTATTGGGGGTGGAAGAAATGGAAAAAAGGAGCACAGAGGGGGTGCATAAGGTACCAAAGGCAGATTGGATTCCCTCATTTTAAAATTAGTGCTTTTACCAAATTTCATTTTGAGGTTGAAACAAGGAAAAGAGATCACTGTGCATTTATGATAACTTAATTCTTCTGAGTTCAAGATATCCCCATACCCATGGATAAATTTCACTTGATTTTCACTATGGTTAACAACTAAATAAACATTACTTTATTCTCTACATATTATTTCAAATTGATGATACCCTGGGTTTAACAGTAGAGCACTCATTGGTTATCATTCATTGATTACCACTTGAATGGCAATCGAAATATAAACTTGAGGGTAGGCCCGGGTTCTATAATCTGCAGAGCAATCAGGACTGAAATGATGGTGGTTACGGTGAAGGCCTCGTGCATCCGAATGAAAGTATGCTGTGGATACCTGTAACTGGGTGGCAGCAGAGGCTTAGGAGGACTTTGGTTATTTGAGGAGAACCGTGCCAGGGGCTTGAGGATACACTCAACCTAGGGCACCTCGAGTGCAAGTCAGTCACAGAACAAATGATACCCACAGGTACAGTGACAATGATTACGGGCCAACTGCCATTTTCATACCATGCCCACTACTTCCTGCCCAGCTGCTCCTGCTGAGTATGTACCACCAGTGATGAAAACACCAGCCCAAAGTAGCCAATGTGCACACCAAGCTTTCCTTTTTTCAGGGATATTGTATTTGTTTAAAAGAAAATGATCATTCTTGAAAGACTGTTCCGTGTGTGTGTTTAACCACTTTATTTCTTGTTGATGAGACCCCCAGATACCACACGTTATTATAAAGCTGCTTACGCACTTTGAATAACAACGTGTCTTCCATCCCTGAGGCGGAAACGCAGACAACTCCGTGTGCTGCGCTCCGGCAGTTCTACAAAAGGCCGTGCATCTTCATGACTGTCCATTTCAGTAAGGGTACTAGAGAAAGTAATGTTTGAAATCAATATCCATGCTTTAGTTATCTACCTTTAGTAAAAGTTTAGCTTTCATTCTCTTCCAAGTAAAGACAATGCAAATTAATTCATAAAAACACATGAAAGAATACATTTACTTATAGTACACAGTTGACATTACATAGGAAAATTCCTATTTACACAAACGGTCATAAAGTCACTTTTAGTATGGTGGAAGGTTTCTAAACAAATACAATGGTATGTTATGAATATATAGGACAGGGGAACAAAAATTATACCTGGAAGAAGTCAGGTCGGAGTGGTCTTGCTTCATTTTCTTTACAGAATTAAAGCTTTCCTGGTTTGGTAAGTTACTAAAGGTGTTTTCCTCTATTTTTCTTTTTTTCATGTCTTTATTGAGACGAGTTTGCATTTTAGTAGGGCTTGTACTAGAGAAAATAATGTTTGAAATCAATATCCATGCTTTAGAGTTATCTACCTTTAGTAAAAGTTTAGCTTTCATTCTCTTCCAAGTAAAGACAATGCAAATTAATTCATAAAAAAAGATGAAAGGATACGTTTACTTATAGTACAGAGTTTACATTACATAGAAAAGTTCCTATTTACACAGTCAAAAAGTCACCTTTAATATGGTGGACGGTCTTTAAACAAATACAATGGGGTGTTATGAATATATAGGACAGGGGAACAGAAATAATACCTGCCAAGAGTCAGGTCAGAGTTGTCCTGTTTCAGTTTCTTTCCACGAGTACAGCTTTCTTGTTTTACTCCAGTACTGCAGGTGTTTTCCTCTGTTTTCCTTTTTCTGTCTTTGTGGCCCCTTTTCAGTGAACTTGCCTTTAATTAAAAAAATAATATATGAGGTATAAGAAAATAACTGTCTATAGACCTTCTATTATTTTAAATGATGAAACTCTGACAGAATAAACAAAAAGAATACTTTCTCACCCAAAAAGTTGATAGTTTTATTATTTTCAAGAGAGATCTATGAATTTGATCTCCGATAATACTAGGCTAAAATCTAATGATGCATGAAAACTCTAAAGAATTTTTAAAACTCGAATATGTTGATCTCATGGCACCATGTTTGGTGCTACAGAACTTAGCAGTTTTCCTTTAGACTTTGAACGAATCAAAGATACTATTCTTTTGAATGAACTGAATGTCACTAATGGAATGAATTTAAAGACTATCCTTTAGACCACAATATAATTAAGAATAAAAGGTGAATATACATAGAAATATAGAGATTACTAATAAGAAAGTTGAGGAGGTTATTAAAAAGGTAGCCGAAACATGAAAGAAGGCTCATGAAGTGTCAAACAGGAAAATAGTCTTTTATAAACGGTCAAATCTTCCGGAAACTGTTATTTTTTTCAAAAAAGCATTTGCTGTTAAGAAGAGAGTTCCAGAAACTTGTGGTTCCCAGGTGTGAACAAAGCAGTGTTATTAAAGATGAGGAGAAAAAAAAAAAGATGTGTTTTTGGGGAAAACAATAAAGAAATAGCATAAAATAGATCATATTTGGAATTAAAGTGTATGAATGCCAGCTATGCTCTGTCAGTAATTAGCTATGGAACTTTGTAAAAAAATATCTGTGAGGCTCTGTTTGCTTATCTGTAGAAGAAGATAAGTCACACAGTTGGTAAGGTCATTCTAGCTCTGAAAGTATATGGAAAAAAACAAACGAACCCCAATGTGCCCCTTATGCAATCTAACAATTTGTAGACAGCACATCAAGGTAACAATGAGAACCCACCCTCCTCCCAACATCCCCCAATTCAGAAATTGGGAAATAAGCATCTATTTTGAGAATTAAAGTTACAATGAATATAATAGATCAAAGAAGAGAAATATGCAAGGTCACTGGTAATATATGGTTTGTGTTTTGATTCTCTACAATAGCGTTTATCCTCTTTTAGGAAATTATTTACTCCTTACTCAGACTGTTAAGAAATCTTGAAAAAAAAATCTTAGAATGTGGAGTTAGATATTCAGTCTAGCCCTAATTATATGTTGCCTATATTCTTGAACTGAACTTGGCGGAAAACATTTCTTTAGAGTATTTCGTATCAATTTCCTCGAGGATTTCATGATTCTTTTAGCAACATTTTTTAAAAACTGCTTTTAAGCAATTACAATTATTTGGTTCTCTATTGGGATGTTAAACGCATAATTAAGGAGTTGTTTTAATGGATTAAAATAAGGCAAACTATAAATCTAACACCTTTCCCATATCATATCAAAGAATCACTACCTCTTGTCACTGATTGAAATAATTAAAATGTTTTACTAAGTCTCTTCTCCATTTAGTTTATTAATTTTTACTCAATAAAATCGGATGGAGTTTTCATATTATACTGAGCTTTTAGAACCCCCAAATCATAAAAAAAAAGAGAAAGGAGAATGCTGAATATATAATGAGGAAAAAGTCCATTTAATTAAGATTAAGTTAGACTGAATAGTTGTCTTACATAAAAAGAACATTTCATGAATAATGGGCTAAAGCTTCTAGTTCCTATTTGAACTAAGATGTTACTTGAGATCATTTTCTAACAATACTCACAGTAAGAAAACATGAAATTTAAACCACAGAATCCAAAGACTTTTGTTACAAAATGGTAATAAAATCTCTTTTTGTTTCTTTAATTATTGATGCTTGTCAGACTACTTCATTAGATTGTGCACATAGATACACTTTTAAAAACAAGCTTTTAATTCAGTTACCTGATTACTTTATTAGACAGAGATATTTCCCTTGCACCCTTTCTACCTTGTTAGAATGCACAGAGGACCTTCAGTATGTCTTAAGCAGGACCTATCAGATTGTACATACAATCGCGTATTTGTTTTTGTACATTTATGTATCAGAAGTTGTAAAGCGGTGGCTCACAGACGGTAAACAGCCCACAGCATGTGTTGTTACTATGTTTGGCTCATGCTTGTAAAAATTCTGAATTTGTTGCCAACATTTAACATTTGTGAGGACATGCATAAAGATCCATAATCTTGAAATATTGGTAGATCCTAGAACACTGGACCTACATGTCTACATGACAATTGGCAGGAGTTGAGTGATGACTGACACTTAAATGGGGGCATGACTTCCCTGTTTGCCATAGTCTCAACTCTTCTGTGTTATTTGTGTGGCTTTCATAGGCATTGGACTTTTGGAATTTCTTGTGTGTGTGTCTCTGTGAGTGTGTATAAATACATATACATACACACACAAGGCTTTTTGATTCTATGTATATATCTTGGCATTAATATGCACATACACACAGGATAAAAATACTTAATCACAATAATGTGTATAGAAATAGCCATTGGAGTACAAGGTATACAGCATAAAAATTTGTAAATAACCATGAATTAACTAGGAAGATATTTCTAAGATTTTACTTTAAAAATCCTTATAAATCAAAATAGAATGTTTATTTTTTATTGCTACAAGAAATGTAACATCTAATTCACTACATTTAAAAAACTAAGAAGAGGAGAGAGAGGCTCAGAAAGCTGTATTTACATAGAAGGACTTGAATGAGGTTATATTTACATCTCCTGGTCTATACCCTGAATGAGAGATAGCCAGAATACTATTTAACCAAATTTATCGAAACAGAAATCTCCTATAGCCTACCAGATGATACCCCAGGACTTAAAACCCTAATTTGTTAGTCATTCATAAAGTATTAGAGAAACTTTCTATAGCTTGACTATGACTAAACTAAAAGATAATTCATGTACAACCAATAAAGGTTATTATTAAACTATAGTTGACTATATATGACAAAGATGATCAAGTAGTAAGAAAGCAACTTAGTAAATATGATGCCATGTGAGACCCTCTGCTATTTTGTAAAACAGTCTGAAATACCATACACATTAATATAAACGTGTCACAGAACTTTAAATTCATAAAAACATTTACACTCATGACCTTATTTTATCTTTACAAATCCTCGCCAGGCAGATAATATCCCACTTTACAGATGATAACCCTGAAGCTAAGAAAGCACTCCAATGCTTATCGATCAAGAAGGTAAGAAAACCAGCACAGGAAACTGAAAAGGAGCAAAGGCAGAAAGAAAACCAAGTATGGTACTAGAAGCCAAGTGAAAACAGGGTTTCAAGGAGGGTGTGCTCTGGAACTGATGGGTGCGTCAGGTGAGGCCTAAGCACTGATCCCCAGACTGACGAATGGCCACGATAGGAGCACTTTCAGAGAAGCTGTGAAGGTGAGAATCTGACTAGAAAGAGTCCCAGAGCGACTTGGAGAAGAGAAATCAGAGAGAATCAGAACAAAGCTGTCCAGCAGGAGTTATTCTGTAAAGGAAAGGAGAGAAATGCGGGAAGTGGATGCAGGAGAAGTGAAGCTAAGGAGAACCCAGGGGAGGAGGAGATGCTGATGCAGGTGAAGAGAACAAGGGGGTGGGATCTGAGGCACAAGATGGGAACTGGCTTAGGGAGGGGCACTAGAGCATGGCACCTAGAGAGGGGTTTTTATATGAATGCAGTCTGATAATAAGCATATGCATTTTAAGTCTCTTGCCAGTCACATTTAAATTAGAACTGTGAAGGCTCATACCTATTGGTTAAAGCAATATGATAATATAGCAAAAAATGAGTTGGCCGAATTATAAAGTAAGGAGTAAGAAGTGTAAGGGGCAGCATGAACTGAGGGCCAGACTCTTTACTAGATGTTCCCTCCGTCAGGCACTCTTCTCCATGTTTACTCTCTTGACCTCATCACTATGAGCAACTACCTTTCCATAAACTCAGTCCCAAACATCCACCTGCCCGTTGCCTCTTTTTCTTTCCAGACCATTCCCTTTAGCACTTGAAACTACTGTGCTAAGGGAAGGCAGATACAAAAGGCAAACTATTTTATGATTCAGTTTATATATAATGACCAGCAGAGGTAAATCCGTGGAGATAGAAGGTAGATTAGTGGTTGCCAAAGGCTGAGGGAGAAGGGGAGAGTGACAACTAATGGGTACAAGGATACTTTTTTACGGTCATGAAAATGCTCTGGAGTTTAATAGTGGTGATCATTATATAACTGAATATATAAAAAACCACTGAATTGCACACCTAAAGAGTGAATTTTATGTGAATTCTATCTCAAAAAAATCCTCACAAAACTCTAACTCTATTTTGATCTGGCCATTAAAAGGTTCCGTTTCCGATCCCTCTTACGCGTGACAAGGGCCGTCATATGTACTGCCATAGACCTAAGATTACAGCTATACCAGATGGATACTGCCAGTATCCTGTATATCTGTATATCCTGGTATAGCTGTAATCTTAGGTCTATGGCAGTACGTATGACAGCCCTTGTCACAGACATCACAAAGGAGGAGCAGTTCTTCATTATCGCCCTTTCAACAGATCTGGCAGTACTATGAACATGAAAAATCATTTAAAATTAATACTATTATGAAGAACAGTTACTGGGATATTAAACATACCATAATTCCTAATTCATATTAGTAATGAACATTCTGCTTGCTAACAAATATACAGTAGCCATACACATCTATGTATCTCTTGTTACACAGATAGGGACCACATGACGGGGTGAGCAGTTTAGTTGGGGTAAATGCACATTTCAGGTACACTGCAAAGAACAAAGCTAGAGGCTGAATGCCTGTACACACTTTCGAAGCATGTACACATTAACATATGAAATAATTAACAGACATTAGAGCCCATAAAGCGATGAATGGCTTTAATACAGGGTGTGTAAATTTTTTAATATATTTCATTTTTTCCTTATCTTAGCATCCTCATGATCTCCTGAGAAAGAAATAAGAGTTAGAGTAATTTTCAAGATCAAAATTAGGAAACTTGTATTAGTATCAGAACTGTGTGTAATAAAAGGATATTCCTATATTTTGACTAAAATTGTCCACCCATTTGTGATTGATTAAAAAAATCAAACATGTCCAACCCAGGAAACTTGGGGAAATCAACCCATATCAAACAGATGACACAAATGCAGAAAATGGACCCTACAAAATGATTTCTAAGGGAAAAAAACATATAAAAATTAAACCAAATAATTTAAGAAGTCATAGATTTTCTAGAACTAAAAATAAAATTTCTCTCTTGAGAAATTTCTAATACCATTAAGAACTTTAAAATCTGTAAAGACAATGCTTTCTCCCATGCATACATATTCTGTATAACAAGTTTCACAAAGGGAAAGGAGGGAAGTTGGACAGTAAAAACTTTCAAGATGCCTTTAAAAAATGGTAAATAGTAACATCATATATTTTGACACTTCGTTTATACTCCCAGTCACAGTAGAGAATGTTCTGCAACCAGTATTTTCAAATAATGAAAAGACTTAAACTATAAGTTATTTATACGAATTGAAAGTTATGGATTCATATATTCTTATAAGCAAAATAGCTTAACTATTCAAACTTAACTTCAATACACTAAGTCTTAATCCACAAAAGTCTAAATAGTCTTATATAACACAGTATGTACACTAATGATAGCTTAAGAATCTTATCAAAATGGCAAATAGAAAACTATACAATTTAGTAAATACCTATCAACTATATGAGTACATATGTCATACTAAAATTGGCATGTGTACTAAGAGCAAAAGCTGCAGTTTAATGTTCTAACAGTTTTATTTTATGACCCTTCCTAATACCATACCACTAAATATGGTATTATTTCTCCAAAACTGAGTTACATCATTACACGTTCTATTGTAAAAATAGTCGCTGCAAAACATTTGGAAGGTTATACTTCAACCCCTCTAACAACAAATTTAATTCATAAATATTAAGTTAATTGTTTTCTAAATATACTAAAAATACCATGAAGTCTGTTTTACTTCGCACATTTTTCATTTAAAAATAAAATTATTTTCTGACACTTATTAGGAAAGGGTGACAGATAGCAACCTCATATCACTTTTGAAAAATCACAGTAAATAGCTCACAATATGTTAGAACAAATGTATTAATGTTGGTTTTAATTCCTTTGCTGCTACAGTAAAAAATAACAGATGTTGCCTACTGTTTAATATTAGCAACAATATGAAGAACACCCTGGACAGAAAATTATCTAGAGGCAAATTATGCCGGCTCCTTCTTGGTAAGGCTGGTGTCTGGCAAATGGGTACTTCTAAAGGTATTGAGCACTTAAACATTATGCTAGGACTTCGAGGATTATTATAGGCACTGTTACATCTAACTAAAGGTTACAATGTACTCATTCAACTTGGACATGAAACTCTGCCTTCTTTTTAAGGTAGTTTCACAGCAAATACTGTATTATTGAACATTAAAAAGAGAATTATGAGAGATGGTGTTAATGAGAAATGTGTATTAATAATCTGGAAAAGGTTATGAATTTCCAAAAACAGAAAAAATTCTGTAAATTGTAGGAAGTAAGTATACTACAAATAAGCAGCTTTTGGTACCGGTTTTGTTTTTTTGTGTAAAGGTTGTAACAAAACTGACCACATTGTGATGATTCTCTTGGTGGATGAGAAAAATAACCATTCAAATTTAATTGTGTTGTAGGAATTCACTATTTTTTGATCATTATAGCCTAGACTCCACCAAACATATTTGTCTAACGTGACTTTAAAATGGATTTTAATAGTTTTTACAAGAAAATATTTTTACCTGGTAAAAAATGCTACCAGATGAACTGGACACTGTCTTAAAACTCATGGTAAATTCTAGTCTACATTGGGAAAGACCAAAATTTGAGGATACTGTGAAAACTGCAGATTCACTATTCTGTGGACATTTTAGGAAGAACTGAAAAAATACAGAAGAAACCGAATTTATTTCTATAGAATGAATAAGGTCTTCAGTAAAATAAGCACAGATATGAGAATGAAGGAAAGAATGCTAAATTATTTAAGGCTCACTTCTTTTCTTTGGGGAATGACTATTGTTGAGTAATCTTACTTCCGGTCATTCATGCAGACAAATGTCAAATGTTTGAATGTTAAAGCTAATCTATAATTTAAAAGCAAATGGTAAAGCAATTCACAAAAGTCTATGTATAATAAATATTTCTCTATGTGATAAGAGACAAAAGGGACACAGACATGATTTAACACATATTTGGTGCCTGGTACAAAACAGGGGTCACTACATGATAGTGACTAACTGGGCTCAAACACAGAAGATGAAAAAAATTTTTGAATTATTAGACAAAAGACTTAAAAGATCTACTTTTCATGTGAACTGCATCTGATGTCAAATACATGATATTGGATAAAGTAAGAGCTCTCTGCTTATTTTGTATTTATTATCTAAGAATTTCTTAGCATTAAAAAAATTAAAATTGATAAAAACATAAGGAACATTTTAGGGATGCAATGAATGTATACTACAGGTAATGTTAGCAACTGCCATGTTTACAAAAGCAAAAGAATATTTGGATTAACAACTTCAGAATATTTACATTAACAACTATGATTAGATTAACAACATAATTAACTATTACGCTGACTGAACACAGAAGACAACTTCAGTCCATTATAAACAATATCTAAAGGAGGGAGAATCGAGATTAAAGATGAACACATTTGATTGATTACTTCAAAAAGCTCACAACAAGGAGGAAAGTATCAAACCATACAGCATTTAAGAACTAAGAAAACTCGGGTACAGCATACATTATTCTGACAGTAAGAAATGTAGAATTAAGAAAAATCTGGAGGTTGGGAAAAAAACAGGACAGAGTAAACTAGTTATAGTATTTCTTAAATAAAAACACTTACAGCTTTCATAATTGATTTTTCCCATGCTATGGATTTCTGTAACTGCTGAATGCACAGAGCCACCTGTGCAGCACTGCGAGCTTCTGATAATGCCCATCGCCATACCCTGAGACCGGGAACAATGTCCTCTTCAATTCTGCATTGAAATATAGAAAAATTAAGTAGGTCATGTCCACACTTACGGTTACTGAATCTGAAACAATCATCACACTGAAAGCCAAGTGATGATGAAACATGTAACAGCCAATAAGTATAAGGTTTAAGCAACTAAATTTGATGTAGTGCACAGACTGTGGCTACGTGCCTCAAAGCTTAGTCACAATCAGGTAAATGTAAGATCACTTCGCAGGATTATCAACACACATAACAAAAGAAAAAACATTTTTTACAAAGCACCATGCAAATAGCATGATCCATGTGGATCACAGACATACAAGAAGATACATAGATAACAGGCAATAGAAAAAAGGCTCCAGTTAGCAAAGAAGCACAATAATTTTTCAAGTTAATTTCAATAACCTACCTGTCATCATCACCACTAATGGATGGTGCAGGAGCAGGGACAGTAACTGTGCCCACATTATCCAGTTTGATCTGAATGGTGGTACTTAAGGGGCTCTTCAGATACCTTCTTTCAATGTTTCGCTCCAACTCAGAGAGCCTGGTTACAGCTATATCTAGGGGGTTGTCACTCTTCCGCTCTAGTGCATGCGCACTGCTTTCTTCTTCGCCAGTAAATTCTCCATCGTGCTCCTTGCACAAGTTAGAAAATGACTTATGTTCAAAATAGACCAAGTCCTCCCTTTCTGATGCCGGTTCTGGACACATCCAACCCTATATACCAAGAGAGTAATGTTATCATGGTTTCCTCTTAAAATGCCTGATGGGTGAATTACCTTTACTTAAAATACAGAGCCGACACCAACAGATCTCAAGGATCATTACTACAAGTTTTTACCTTGTGTTTCCTAATGCTAGGTAAAAATAAGGAAGAAAATTATTAAAAAGTTAGAAGTTCGAAGAAGAAAATTTAACAAGTTTTGATATTATGAGAGGTAGAGTGGAGATCAGCCAAGTATTCCGAGGGACTTCACACCAACTGCTTGTTCTTTCACGGGCCCACTTTAGATGGGAATCTCTCGACAGCAGGGACTTTGTGCCTCCTGTTTTTTCATTCCTTCCGCCACTCCTCCTGCACAGGCCCTTGTACTGCCCATCCTGGCCTCAGGAGCTCTGCATGAGCTGCTACATTTGCCCGCAGAGCTTTTCCCCTCTCCTTTGCACCTAGTTAGTGACTCCACTCAGCCTGTGGCCCTCACGTGAGAATTTATTTCTTCAGGGAACCCTTCCCTGACCTCTTTTAGGAGGCAAGCCTCTCTCTTACAGACTCTCATAGAACCATGTGATATTCCATACCTGTGGCAGTCACAATCTGATACTGCTGTGATTATTTAATTAATATCTTTCTACTTCTAAATTCCTTGAGGGCAGGGACCATGTCTACTTTTACTCATTTCATCTCCAGCAGTGGGAAGGCAAATATTAGACACTCAAAATATATGTTGATCGAATAAATGAATGGTCTTATAATTCAGCTTGCTTACAATGATCCTTTGGCTCAAAACCCTTCAGAGTTCCTAATGTTCAGTCAAGTCCAGTTTACCATGACATTCAAGTACCTCAATCTCCCTCTTTCGCTCATATTCCCATTCAGGCATCCTACACTGCAATCGAATTCCATGACTTGTCACACCACAGACATGTCCTGAGCTTCCTGATCCTGGTGCTCTGCCCAGTTATTAACTCTTCCTAGTAGCACTCCTTGTTTTCTGTCAAAAGCTTCTCCATCTTCTCAAGTTCCATCTGGACTTCTACAGGCAATCTTCCTTGATCTTTCCCCTATCTTCACGAGAATCAGTGTATCCCTGTCCTAAATTCATGAATGACTTTGTACGTCTTCACAATCCGTTACTAGATTCTGCAGGGCTGTATACATGTATTATTCCCCTATTGTACGGAATGCTTTCTGAGGGCAGAAACCACATTTTATTCAACTTTGTGGTGTCCACTCTGATGTAGAATAGGTACTTTGTAAAAGCATATTAAGTAAAAAGTAGAATGAACATGATCCTTTTTATTAAATCTCTTTAGAGATAATTATTTTTCTTATATATCAGAATTCTTCCTCTTTACCTCAAGAGAATATTCATTTTTAGAAAGTATGGATGAATTTATAAAGGGTACATACAACACATTACTGCATCATATATGCCATGACAAATGAACCTCAGTCCCGTATTTTGAAAGGGATCTGAAATTGCTAAATCAAGGGAATCCTATAAATGTAACACATCTTGATTTTTGCAAGGCAAAAGACAAGAAAATGAGGACTGGATTAGAATTTGAGAAGGTGGATGGTTGAAAATTGTCTGCAAAGCCCTGTGACAGACACAGCTTACCACCTCAGAAAAGGTCCTCACTGCCACTCTCTAAGGGCTCTTTCTATATTTGGCTTGTCATGTTAATATACTTGTGAACAGCTCGGTTCAACTATTAAATATGCAGGTGACTTAACTAGGAAGGAAGTTTAATATTCTCTATGACAGGACTGTGATAAAAATAGTTTCATATGCTGAAAAATATACCCAAATGAAATTAATAAAAATAGAACAATGATAAATGTAAATTTCAGCTTTGAAGTTTAAGCAACCAATCAAAGAAATATTGGATGTGATACAACACACTTAAAAGCACAATAAAAGATGCAGAAGGATTTTTTTCTAAGAATGCATACTCAGTTTAGCAACGGTATGGTTTGGATGTTAAAAAGCTAGTACAAATTGGCATGAAGAGAAGTATAGTGCCAGTTTAAGGGAAGTAAAAGTCCCATGAACACATTAGGCATCTCTGTGTATAGTGAGGGGTACATTTTAAGAATATAGACACTGCCGTTTAATCAGAGGAGAATCGTGCGCCTGGAAACCATTTCACTGGACCGATGGCTGAAGGAATTAATCAGCTTATAAAAGAGAAAACTGAAAGAGAGACACAGGAACTGTGTTTACAGGAGCTAGAAGAGTAATTCGGCTTTCTACAGAATCAGAAGTAGATTCTTGCAGATTTTCCTACAATATAAAACAGAATTTCCATATTATCAGCAATATTGAAAATAGAAATGAATGCATCTAAGTAGTACCAAGGCCACCTGCTTAATGTGTCTTCACAATGGCTGGTTCCCAGGGCTGACCACATAAATATTTTGTTTTTAGGAAAAAAAATCATTAAATCTTTTATAGATGGTAAAATGTTTTGTGGTTATTTTCATCACTTGTTGTTTTAGATTCCTCAAGACTAATATAATTACAATTCATTTCTTTAAAAAATCCATAATAATCCCATAATACTGTATTAATAGGATGTTAGAGCATCTCACTTAAAAAACCAATTTCATTTATCTTAGCTAGTGAGAACATGGGCAAGAACATCTAAGCAGTCGGTAATGTGATAAGGTCAATAAACCAAGATCTCAGTATGTCCCCAGGAAAATGTTAGGCCCACGCTCTGACTTTACATACAATTTCAAAAAGCTGATGATATGCTTTTCCAACCAATGGCCAATTAGAACCGGCAAATTAAAACCAGAGGGGGATGGTTATGGGAGGAAAACAGGGATAGTAGAACTAACCAAATTCAAACCGGCAAGTAGTAACAACCAACCATGAGAGATGATGAAGACAGACTATGGAAAGCAGATGTAGTAGTTTAAAAGGTAAAGCACACTAGGGCCTTTTAAATTACTGTAGGGGCAAAATCCCTTCACAGTCCCTGAGGGAATCATTACCCAATATTTGGTCTTCATACTGATGATCCGGTGTCACCAAGAGAATTTAAATCAAACTCACTATTCTCAATTTAAAAAGGCAGGGTAATGGTAACCTAAGTGATCCAACACACATGCTAAAAAATGATGGCACTAAATAGAATAATTTTCATTTCTCCAGAAAATTAACTTGTGTAGAAGAAAGAGTTCATTTGTTGAAGATGCCAGAAAGGTGAGGCATTTTTATATTGTATTATAGTACCAGGAGGAGGATACATATAGTTTGCTAGCACAATTTCAGTAAATGATAAATTTGTTTCCCTAAGTTGGTAACTATGTCTGTGGTAAAAAAAGGGACATTTTGTTAGCTCTGAAAAAATGACATTTTTTGAGATGAGATCCTCCAAAGTTTCTGAATGCCAGTATTAAAGTAATTAATGCAGCTAGTTTGTAATCATGGTAGAACAGTATCATGGCATAAGTCTCACATTCTGAGTGAAATATAAAATATTCAATCAAATTACACAGAAACTACATTTTCTAAGCCTTTTCAAGTGTCTGTCTCATGCTTATTCATCATCCATCCATTTATTCTCAGAGACATCACATTATCAATTGAGAAGAGACATTTATATTCTTTTTAAAACCAAAAATTTTTGCACAAAGGTGAAGCTTTTCTTTTGTTGTCCTTTTAGTTTCAATCATTGCTGTGACATGGCAATGCCCAGTCAATAAATAATTAAAACTTTACATATATACATAGGATGTGAGTATGTGTAGCACAACGTAACGTATTTTAAAATTAGCAGTTTTAAATCATAGAGTGAAAGTTCAACATGTAACATGGCTATATAACATGGCTTGCATACAAGACAATTACCAGGCACATAGAAACATTGCAGAAGTAGTTTGCCATTACATTTATCGTGGCTGAAACTATGAAATCCTGCTTGTGGTGAAGAACTGCAGACCAGAAATGATATTTCTAATGCCACTGAGGAGGTGGGCAAGGTTTAGTAAGAAGAACTCGGGAGGACAGAGCTGGTTTGATCCCACATTTAGCCACTTACTATATTATGACCACTGACAGGTTACTTACTCTGAGTGTTGTTCCTTACCTGTAAGATGGGGGGAAATTAATCAAAGTGAGAACATTTAGCGCAGTAACTGGCATGTATCAGGCATACAATAAATATTAGTTACCTTCCATTATTCTAAAAACAGATTTTATTACAAGTCAATTTTACCTTTACTTGCAAACTTGCTGATGCGACTCTCCTTTCCAGATCTTCTACCTGTTGAAGAATCCTCAAATCCACTTCCATTGCTTGTTCTTCTACTGACCAGTTCTCCACAATATCTCGAGTTACCTGGTTTTCTTCATTTTCATTTAATTCAATAATGGTAACTATATTTGAAAGGAAATTTATTTTAAAATCCACTTTATCTCTCAATGATTTCTTCCAGAATGTGAATGAAATTCCAGGGGTACCACGTACAAGTACATTTAACACACACAAATTCACTTGTGAATAAGCAAGGCAGCTGACTCTTGCAAAAGGAGCAATAAGTACTCTTCTTTAGAAACAGAACAGTATGTCTGCAGGTTGTAACAAACTATCAAAAGTAGTACCAATTTAAGAAAATGTAAATTGTTTTTGGGCAAGATAGGAAAAAAAAAGCCTATTAGTAAGAAATTAAGATTAAGACATACTAAAATATGCTTTAAGATGAAAGAATTAATTCTCATAACTAAGCAAGAGAGCAGAAATAAATCTCTTTTAGGTGCCCACCATCCTTATTCTCGATGCAGGCTTGAGTGATGTAATCCAGGTGTTTCTGAATTTGTTTTTGTAATGCCTTTTCTCTTATGCCTCTGGGATGTAGCACTTTGAGCAAAGCTTTTAAATCCTCTGGGTCAGTAATTCTCCACCAGCCAAACTGCATTTCTAAGCCAAGATAAACATGTAGGGCATTTACAGATATTCAGAATATGAATTAATGGCATGCTACAAATGAAAAAATTTATAACTATATAAAAGCATCAAAGATTCAGCTATAATATAGAGATCTGTAACAATACAATAAAGTAAGTGGCTACAGCAAACCCTCTCAAGGTACCCACCTTCTGGAATAGGCTTTGGACTAGGATAATCTACTGGTTTGGCTACTTCAAGAGCTGCAGGTGACTTAGAGGGCGGCTGGGCCCGAGGAGTTGGTGAAGAAGCAGCTGGCGCATCGGCTTGGGTAAGGGAAGTGTCCTCCCAAGGTGTTCTTGGCAGTAACAACTGGTCCCTGGGGAGAGGACTGTAGACCTTGCCTGCACCACCTGAACCGGTACTGACCAGATTCGAGTCTGTCTCTTCCACGCTGTTCTGTGTCACCGTTGGCTGCATGCTGCCCGGTGAGTGTCTCCCACGGTTCTTGTGAGGCAGTGCGCACCCATCTGCACCGCTCTTTGGTTTGGGGGTCGTTACATCTGACTCAGGAGGCACCTTAGCTACTTCTAAAAGCTTGCTTAATTTGGAAAAAGAGCCAGGATTCTGAAGAATTAGATTTGTGTTATCTTTTTCGTTAGGATCTTCCTTTTGCTCACAATGATCCGGATTTGAACAATTTAAAGGGTCGTCAGAAGTATCAAATATTTCTTTGGTCTGGATGCTTTCTGCTTTTTTTAGTTTTTTTCTTTCTTTTGCAATTTCTTTCAGCCCTACAAAATCCAAAAGCATTAAGAAGATCAGTTCCTCTAGATCAAACCATACTATATTTACTGCTATTTATCAAATCATATGCATAAATACTTTAACAAATTTCTCTAGCTTACTTAATACTCTTCATTTTTTTCTTTTATACACTAGCTTGTTACGCTCATTGGAAAAAATTTTGTAATTTTGTAACTAACCACAAAAAATTACAATAATAAAAAATATTAAAAGCCATAATATACAAATTACTGCTAACATTTTTGTATTAATTTTTCCAGGAATTCTCTATGCACACATGAAATCCTATTTTACAGATTTCCAACCTGTACGTTTTACTGAATAATACTCTTTAATTATTCTGATGTGTCAATAAATATATACCTATGCCTTAAATTGTAATTACTATATTCAGTGGAATATATCATAAAAAATCAACCTTCTATTGATAGTTATTAATAGGGTCCGATTATTCATTAGTAGAAACAATGCTAGAAATGAATGATCTTAGATCTGTGTTAGGATTTTTTTTCTCCTGATTTACTTCCTTAGGATACATTTCCAGAAAAAAACTGAGTCCTAAGATATTACTTTTCAGAGTTTTTGAAATATATTGTCAAATTGCCCTCCAGAAAGTCTAGATCAATATACAATCATACTTACACAAGGGCATCTGTTTGCCTACACCCTCAATGAAACTGAAGACTATCAATAACTTTTGTCTTTGGAAATATCCGGGAGGTGAGAATCTAAACTCTATTTTTTTCTGATCATTAATAAGACTGGATATTTTTCTGTAGGATAATAGGTATTTCTCCTTAGTGAACTTCTTGTCCATATTTTTTACCAGTGTTTTAATAATAATTGATAAGAAGTGTTAGAAAAATATAAACCTACTTTATTTAATTTGAAAAACGATGTATGTTCACAGTAAAATATTCAGTAATAAGAGGCTAATGTAACCCTTTCCTGCCCTACTCCCTCAGTTCCTATTTCTAATCTTCAGATGTAACTGCTTAATCAATCATGTCCATACATCCTTTGGGAAATCTTACATGCATGCATATGACTATTAGTTTGTGCTGTTACATAAATGGGATGCTACTGTTTTCTGCAACATTTTTATTTGGATAAAATTCAAATGCCTAAGCAAGGCCTCCAACACTGTATGATCTGGTTCCTGAAAACCACTCTCGTCCTTGCTAACCTTGCTCACCTTTCTCCCTTTTTTCAGCTTCTCAAACATGGTAAGTTATGTCCTTTCTTGGGGCCTTTGCACTGGGTGTTCCTCTGCCTGAAATCCTGTTTTGTTGACTGGCTCCTTACCCTTCATGTTTCAGATTAAGTATCACCTATTCACAAAGGTTTTCCCTGACTACTCTATTTCAAGTAGGGTCCCCATCTTATTATTCACCTTAGAATATCATCATCCTATATGTTTCTTTTGCAGAATTTACCATTATACACATTAACCTGCTAATTTTTAAATATTTCATTCCATACCCCACCCTACACACTACAATTTAACTCAACAAACGTTACTTAAAGGCAGAGCAATGTTTATATTGCTTTAACAGGATCCCAGCTACCTAACATGGTGGCTGCTATGAAACTGGGGCTCAATAAATACTTTTTGGATGATGAAATAAAAGGATGACTTTACTATTTTCACTATATACCTTAGATTGCTTTCTGTGGTGAAACATAGAACTGTACCACATTTTCCTTCAGTCAGCTGCATAATATTCTTATATGGGTATCATAATTTATTTATTCATATATCCAAAGCTCGCAAATTTCCTTAATTTTGTACAAGTTACTAGCTAGCAAGGAAGTACTAATATTTGTGCTTGATTTATTCTGAGAACTAGTATCTCAAAAATCACTTTCATATATCCAAAAACAAACAGATCAACTAACCACACTAGGTCTGAGACTAGTAGGGGATTTCAGAGGTGATACATTTTAATAGCCTATTCATGGGGTCGTTAACTTTAATATCCAAATTCTTACTTATAGACAGTTAAACCTCTCATTAAAATGTAAAAATTATTTTTAAAATCTTGGAAGTTTATAAGGATGTTAAGTACACAGAGATTTTTTAGATAGTTTTTCTTTCACCAATTTCACACAATCCCCTGTTCTTTCCAGCCCTTACTATGCTTCAACAGACACTTAGATTGGTCCCCTATCTTGGCTATTGCAAATAGTGCTGCAATGAACACGGGGATGCAGATACTGATTTGAGTTTCCATTTTCATTTGTTTGGATAAGTACCCACAAGTGAAAGTGCTGGGTCATATGCTAGTTCTAACTTTTCTGAGGAACCTCTGTACTGTTTCCAATAGTGGCCGCAACAATTTACATTCCCTGCAACAGTACCCAAGAGCTCCCTTCTCTCCACATCCTCACCAACACTTATTTCTTGTCTTTTTGATAAGAACCACTCTAACAGGATGAGGCGATATCTAATGTAGTTTGCATTTCCCTGACAGTTAATGATGTCGAGCCTCTTTTCAGGTACTTGTGGCCATCTGTGTGTCTTCTTTGGGAAAATGTCCACTGAGATCTTTAGATTGTTTATTTTGCTATTGAGTCATATTTGCTTTTGAGTTCTTTATATACTTTGGATAACAGGCCTTTATCAGATATAAGATTTGCATATATTTTTTCCCATTTAGTAGATTGCCTTTTCATTCTGTTCATGTTTTCTGTTGCTGTTCAGGGGCTTATTAGTATGACAGTCCCACTTACTTATTGACTTATTAGTTACTTAGTTTATGTTTTCCATGCTTTAAAATATTTTTATGTTTAAATATTTTAAGCAATCAGTTAAAAAAAGAACTCACTACACTCTCCTGTTTAACTAACATTCTGACCCATTCATATCAATCTTTAAAAATAAACACAACTGAAGCCTCTAAGTGCCCTCCCTGATTCTATCTCTATCAGCAACTTTTACCCTGGGAAGGCAGACCATGACTTTCACGCATCATTCCAATATAAGATTTTATACCCATTCTTCATATTCTTTGACTCACAAGAAATAAATTACTGTGCAGAAGAGTAACTCTGCTTGTTATAGGCCAACAATATTTACATTCCAGCCACTATTCTAAACCATTTTCAATTATTATTAACCGTCCTTTGTGCCCCAAGCCAAGGGTACTTACATTGTTATATAGTACCTGTTCTAGACACCTATGTGATTAATCAGTCCCTTCTTTACATTGGACTGTTAAACATCTACATGGATGGCATGGACTAATGTTTTGTTTATCTTTGAACATCCAGTGCCCAGAAATGCCCGACACATACTGCGTATTCAAAAAAAACGAGCTGAAAGAAGTTTTCGCCTCCCTACACCACCCTCGGGCAATGGCTACATGTAAGCACTGACTTGACGCTGTGGCCCCATCAGAATCTAAGCATTTGAAAATGCCCATAGTATTCTGAAACATTCAATTCAAGACAGTTTACCGGGCCTATAAATGCACTGTGTACTGCGCTAGTTAATTTAACAGAAACGGAGCCAGAAAAGCAGAGTCTAAAGGTAGAATATGAAGGATGTGTGATAATACTTAAGAAAGTAAGAAGTTTAATGGAGAAGAAGGTAATCACAAATTTCAAACACATACAAGACTTCAAGATGAATGAGTCTTATGCTAAGGGTCTTAGATTTAAGCAGTTTACCTCCAGGGCTACCGTCAGGATGGATGGTTGCTGCAAAGGTTAAAGAGTAAAGCACATGTTGGAAAATTTGACAGTGCGAAGGAAGAGAAACGGAGCAGCAGCCACACAGTAAAATACAGGTAAAGATCTGTGTCCACTAAATGGGTGGATGTCAGAAAGTGCAGAAGAAGAAAAATAATGGACTGGAAAGGAATATTTATCAGTGAAAGGGGCATTATGAGTTCAAAAGAAATGAAAAACAAGGTTTTACAATGTTTATCCACAATGCACATTTGATTCTGGAAGCACACAATATATCGAAGGAGTAACAGGGTTTTAAAACGTATGGTTTGTTATATTACTTTGTAACAGATTAATGGCTCCTACCTGCAGCGCTCTCCATGCCTTCTACAAAAATCCCCCCACACTGGGGAAAAATCCAATACCGACGTCTGTAACGATCCTGGCCAAACATCATCGAACGTAAAGAGTGAGACGCATCAAAGAGCTCCCTTCTGTACTGACTCTGTTGCTGTTAAAAAATGATGCATACAATTACGCTATGGGTGTTAAGCACTTTAAAAATTGATATTTAAGTGACTTTATACTTATCATGGCTTTAGAGCAGGTAGATTTCACTATTGAAGAAAGGCAGCAAAAGAACTAATATCACACATCTGACTTCAGTTCCAGTAACAGTTGTAAAGACAGAAATTACTTTGAGGGTAATTAGAATATTTTTGTTGCCAAGGATTAAAAATGTTTTGTTTTATTAGGTATCTTATAGTAAAGCATGTCTTATATTTGGTAATAAACAATGTGATCAAGTGTTTCACTGAGCCAAAGAAAATTGGCTCAATTCTAATGTTACAGTGTGTAACAAATAACACTCACATATACCTGTATTTGCCAATTTTTATACTCATGCTGCAAACCTTAGGCAGCACATCACTAAATTTTGGAATAACTGTGTGATGAATCTAATGACATAAAATGCAGATATCTCATAATACTAATCCTGAAATACTTCACTAATGCTACTGAAATTCAGTTTTACATGAGAAGTACATACATATACAGTTTATAGATCCAGTGCAAATAAAACCCACAAATACACTAATGTAAAATACAACACAGGATGCTGAAACTATTACCATGAAATCTGACTGAATTTTAAAAGTAATGAATTCCAAGAAATAATTTATTGATATTTTGTATTTAAATAAAGAGCTAAAGAATATAGCTCTTGATTAAGTTAGTACCATGTCTTAAGAGGGAGGCCTTTAACATTGGCAAGAAACTTTTACGGTTTAATTGTGAGAATGTTTCTGGAGCTCTCCATTTTAATTACTTACAAGAAGCTTGCTTTTATTTAGCAGTCACAAAAAAGGAATCCCATACAAGGTGGATTTTTAAAACACTGCAAAAATGATGTACGCTATAATCTGAAAAGTGCTTACTTTACTCAGCTTTTCAATCTGTTTTTCTAGCTCTTCAACACTTGCTGCTTGGTCACCTTCATCCTATACATGACAAAATACTGTATCATTTACCGGTTTTAAGATTTATTCAATCAATCAGTGGATATTTAATGAAGGCCTCCTATATGCAAAGCACTAGGATAGGCCCTATGGAAATGAGTAAGCCTCAGCTCTCAGTTCTTTGTAAACTAATAATCTGGTAGGGAGACACATGCACATCACACTATGAAAATAAAAACCACTACACAGAGGAAGCCATAGGGACCCCAAAAGAGGTAGAGATTTAAGAGTCATGGAGTTCAGGAGAGGGTGAGATTACTTTTAGTGGGAATCTTTACCAGGAGAGGCTACATGGAAGAAGTTGTGTCTTAATTAGCTACCGAAGAGTGGTTCGGATTTGATCAATCAGAGAAAGGGCAGGGCATTCCAGAAAGAGTATGATGTATCTTGACATGAAAGGTACATGAAGAGGTAAGACAGGAGATGAGGCAAGGATGAGTTCAGGGTTAAACGATCTAGAGCTATAAATGCTTGACCACGGTCAATAACGTGATCCTTTGAGGGAGGTTAAACGTGAGAACTATGCTTACAAAGATAATACGGCAATAGTTCTAAGATGGCCTGGAGCAGGGAAAGGATTAACATTGTCAAATCTGGTTAGTATTCCACTGCAGTGATTCAAGAGGGAGGGAGAATGTGGGACTTACATAGGTAAAAGAAACAGAAACGGACAAAAACAAATGGATATAAGAGATTATTACCTAATTAGAAATGTTAAGTCATGGCAACTCATGGGTATGAGGCAGAGAGGGGTGAGGGAGACAAAGGAAGGAGTAAATTATGGTAAGAGTTTAAATCTGGGAGACTGCAAAAATACTGGTACCATTCACCGAAGGAGTCATTTTTAGGGCAAAGAAGGTAAATTATATTTTGAACACATTGAGCTTTTAGAAGAAAAATAATCCGTACAATATATATTACTAATTTCATAAGTGGTACTTTACTGGTGATTACATGAAATTTTTCACTCTAGAAAATGAATATAGGAAAACAACCACCAAATTATATGTTTTAGAGGGAAAGCATCAAGTAAAAGGTACATGTATTTTCTTTGTATCTTAGCCACGCTACTTCCTATGGGCAAACTACTTAACTCTTCTAAGACTATTTCCTTACCTGTAAATTGGTAACAACATTTCCTGTAACATGGGGGCATCTGTGAGGGCTGAGAAGAACAGATCTGAAAGTAACCAGCAAACTTCCAGGCACACAGTGTGCAAACTGGTTACTTTCCCTCTTTCTGAAAATTGTATCTAGAAAATGCAGGTACCTCTTAGGTTTAAAAAAGTAAAATTTGTTTCTGGTGCTCATTTTCTAGAAGCATTTTTAAAAAGCCACACTGCCACCAGCCACTCATGAGCAGGTATTTCTGGATGAGTATAGTTATCTCCGCAACAAAAGGAAAAGAAAAGAAAGCCTCAGTAGCTTTAGTATTAACTATCATTTATCTACTTCTCATCCACTTTAGGGGAGCAAGTTACAGAGGCATTTAGGCATACTATTTGTGCTAACAGTAACACAATTTCTACTTCAGGAAAGAAGCCTTAAAAGAGAACAGGCCCAATGACCCTCAAATAGATAATTACATAATTACATGTCTGTATGGTTCTAAAGTGATCTTTTTGACTCGCAGGGCAAATGTTTGATAATATGCTTACACACAAATACAATTCAAGCAGCAGTAATAAAAAATACTTGCAAAAGACATCAAAGTAACTATGTATCAGTCAAATAAACTTAGTGCTGTTTCTAAGACTCTCCCTAAGATGAAAAGGAAGTAAAGTGTCTACTAAGGTTTGTTTAAAGCAAAGCAGTTTTGACTAATAGTCCTTATAATTTTAAGAGATGTGTAGAACTTGAAAGGTCAGAGAAAGGCAAGGAGACTAGGCACAAAGAACTTGTCTCTGCCATGGTTCTCCATGATTTCCCAACCAAAACAGAGGTCATTGTATGTCCCTGTGTGTCAAAGTTCAATCATCCACATAACCTGTTACCAGGCCAACTTGTGAAGTTAGAGCTCACGTAGGTTTCAACACAATTCTAAGGTTTAGGTATACAGACTCCATGTGCTGAAGGAATGAGGAGTGTGGAGAAGAGGGAATCATCTTTGAGACAAAGGGGGATGGACTTAGTCAAGGGCAGGACCTTCTAACTGAAAGCGATCACACGGGTCTCAAGGGAAAGGCTACCTGAAATGCATCTTCCAGGGAGTTTTAATTCCTGGCACTCTCCCTAAACTTTAATCAAGAATCTAAACCTACTTTTTGAGGAATAATGTATCTATCTTTTCATTGGGCTCACTAAATAGTTAAATTTTTTAAGGCAATTGATAAGTGGCTACCAGTTCTTCATCATAACAGATAACTCTAAAATCACTTAAAAGAAATGTTATTTTGACTTGTTAGGTCCTAAAATTATCTTAAAAAGTTTTTAAACTGTTTTCTCACATTAATAACATATACATTTGCCAGGATTTTGCTCAATGAAACCCTATAATCTAACTATAATTCAATTAAAAAGTCACTTTAAATGATATATGTGGTTAAGATTTATCTACCTTGCCCCGTTGATTATTTTCTTTATATTTTCAACCCCCTCTCTTAATGACTCCCTTCAACCCGAAATCATATTTAGCCTTTCACATCTGAGTAATCCTTGGTTATCTGTCCCCCTTCAGGAACCACCTTTTCCTCTGAGGCACAATGCTTACAGAAGTCATCTCACCTCCTCACCTTCTATGGTGCTCGATCCGTCGCCACCCAGCTCCTGCTCTGACCCGACTAACGACTATGCTGCCACTGGTCCCCAGTGACCTCTGCCTTGCCCGATCCCACGATCCCACAGACACTTTCGATCCTCATCACACTAGACTCCTGCTGCATTGTTTATCACTCCCTCCTTTTTGAAATGTTCAGTTTTCTTCATTTTTGCTACTACTACATGTGTAGAAAAGAGCTGACATTGCAGGTCTGACTGCTCTCCTTTGAAAGGCCTGCGCAAAAGGCTGGTCCCTGGCTGGTGTCTGGGAACTTGGATTTCAGAGGGTTTCCTCCCACGCTGATAGATTGGCTCACTGGAACCCAACTGTGCTAATGGGGTGTATACTGAACACCTGTTTTTCTCCTGGGAGTTTTATACTTGTCATAACTCATTCCTAGAAGACTTAAGCCCATCCTGTGTGATTCCACTGGGAAAAGACTCTTAACAGTGTGGGTCTGGTTTCCTCTGGGCTGTGGCTCACACGCCTTTTCTCTCTGCTGATTCTGATGTGTGAATCTTCCTAGTGAGTCACTGACTCTGGTGATGGCCTCAGAGATCCTTGACCCATTACAGACATCTCCTACCTCTACGACTGCTCCTTCTTCAACAAGAAGCCCTACAGGATCTTCTGAAATATTGACATCCCCTGGGGTTCCAACTTCAGTCTACTACTCTGTTCCCTAAACCAATCCCCCTGTACAGAAATCACCCACCTCATGATTTTAAACTACTGTCTGTGTGAATAACTTCCAGATCTATACGTTCATGACTGAACTGACCTTTACGCTTCAGATTCTTATATCCAACTTACTGCAGAACTGCTGCAAAGGCACCTCAAAC